>NC_089686.1:24661641-25287474 GCF_031753505.1 Anomalospiza imberbis | reverse complement strand
GCCCAAGAGAAAGTCCTGCCTTATCCCTAGTCTCTTCCTTCCAAACCCAAGAGCAGGAGTTGCAAGTGACCATAGGAAACACTCCACTCTCTGAGGAAAAACCAAACACCTAAAAGCAAGCAAACAAACAAACAAACAAAATAAAACCACCAAAAACAAAACAAAAAAAAACCTAAGGAAGAAAAACCAAAAAACCCCCAAACAAACAAAAACATTATGTGTGTATCACACACATTTACACTGAAATCCAGTACATCCAGCTAGAAATTGCATCAGCTTGATCCAGGTGTAATTTTACTGTGTGATAGCCAATTCAGGCAAAGTCTTCAGCTGTACCTCTCTGTACCTCTCTGCCCTGCTCTGCTTTGGCTGCCTGACAATTGCCTTTTCCATGCTCAGTTTCTGCCAGTTTCTGTGTTTCTGCCCCCAGCCCTGACCCTCACTGGGAAGCTTTCTTGGGTTCTCATAGCTGTTGTGGGCAATTCCACACTGGCATCTGATTTTGGTCCTTCAAAGTGGGATCCTCTCCCATTTCAGTATTCGGCTCTTTCTCCTCACCGCTCGTCTGCCATGCCTGTGTTCAGTTCAGCATGTTAACATTTACAGTGACTTCATGGCAAATCCACCCTGTAGCTCTCTGCGTCCAAAGGAAATGGAATAAAGAAGGGCACTGGCAGTTCAGCTATGACACAAAGTGTCCATGAAGCAGAGAAGAAAGATCAGCTTGAACACCTGCCTTGCTGGCTTCAAAACAGTGCAAGTGGTGAAGCTCTCCTTCATGAGCAGCAACAAGTCTCAGGAGCTGAGTCACCAAGACACCTACCTGTCAGCAGGTGATCTGGGACATGTCAGCCATCTCTCAGAGGACCCACGCGGCACAGCACGTGCTGCTCAGAAAGGTTTAGCTGGGCGTGTTACCGGGGAAATGGAAGGTGGCTGTCACACCATAGTTAACATAAGAAGTGAAGGGAGCCCTGCACACAGTGCAGGACAGGTACTTTTACTTTCAGTGCTGGTTTTGTTTATACAGCTTGGGTGGAGGCAGGAACCCCACCAAAACAAACTTACAAAAGGAACATTTCATTTGTGGAAGGAACATGGAATTTCCCAAGGTAAGAACAGCAGGTTGAAGTGACTGCATTTCCATCAAGCAGCTGGCATTCTTTCCAGCGCCCCACCTCCTCCTGTCCAGCCTTGCTTGCTTGCAGGCTGAGGGCAGCTGTGGCTCCTGTGGCTCAGGGCCAGCCCTGGAGCTCAGTGCCTGCCTACCTGGAGCCATGTCTGTTTGCAAGGTGAGCCTTTGTACATGAGCAGAAGCTGCACCCGTGCACTGGGACAGCTTTGCTGCTTCACTCCTCCCTTCTGCTGGGTGGCCCCAGGGCCTGCAGGGAACTGAAAAATGATGCTTCTGTTTGCTATGGTAAAGCACTGAGAGCCAGCAGACTCTTCTCATTTTTTGGATTTCCTCTATTTCAGTAGGGCATACACTTGGTTGTGCAAGTAGCCCTGACAGTTTCTCGTGGCATCCCCATCTCACAGCTTGGCCAACATCTATTTCCTTCATGTCCTCCTGACCTTGATTGCTCATCTGAGGGGGCCCCTGTCCTACTTCCAACCTGCTCTGTGCTCCCAAGTTCTCCTACTGGCTTCTCTTGCTCATTCCCATAATAAGTCTTCAAGGCTCTCTCTGTATTTTTATATGGAAAGTGCACAAACTCCACCTCTTCTTTCTTCCAGGCTCAGCAAAAGCCTCTGGCTGCTGCTAGGAAGACTTGCTGCTCCTTCCTGTCCTGGCAATTTGGGGGATTTCCAGGAGGGTTTTCCTGCATGGTTTGGGCCACAAGGACTTCCATTCTTCTAGAGCAGGGTCTCCCTGCTCTCCCTTACCCCTCCCACTGGAGGTTGATTCCCCTTGGATGGCCGGTGGAGTAATTAGAGTGCAGTTTTCTCTGCTTGCTTTGGGCAAAATTACACAGGTTAATTTAAATTAAGGTACCCTGGCTGGTTCTGCCTGAACTGAACTAGGGGAAAACTCCTGCAATCCTCTCTGCCAGCTGTGATATAAGTGCTGTGGCAGCCAGGCAGACCAGGGTCGTCAGCTCTTCCACCTGCAAAGCTGGGGCTCAGCAAGACATGTGCTGTGCTGCACTTCTCTACAAGGGGCCAAAACCAAACCAGCTCTGTGTTAAGCAGAGGTGCTTAGCTGGTTAGCCAAGGAGGTTAGCTGGGAGCACTAGTCGCAGGTTCTGCTAGAAGACCTGCCTATCCTAACATCCAGACTCCTGAGAGGCTGGTGCTGGCTGTTTCCTCAGCTCTGGTGTGAACAGCACTGGCTCTCAAAGCCTTCCTCTTTTCCTCCTGAAATATGCCAAAGTTAACACTCTTCCAGGTGAATATAATAAACTTCCAGCTAGGGAATCCACATGAGAAAGGGGTGTCTTGTCCTGCAGTGCAAAGGCCAGCAGGCACATTTCCATGGAAATGAGGCCTGACCTCCATGTAGGAGAGAGAGTGAGAAGAGGGGCCATGCTGTCTCCTTTTCTTCCCTAATGCCAGAGATTCAGGACAGTGGCACAGGGTCATGAACAGAGTGTGAGACTATGGGATTAGGTTGCTTGGCCAGGAGGGAGTAAAGATCTAGCAGTCCTCAAGTGGGCCCACTGAAAGGTCCCACTTGGGAGAGGCATGCACCCATGCAGACGCCTGGCTGTTCAGGTGCTTCCAAGCCAAGAGGGAAGCCACCAGTGGGTTGTACACACTGCAGGAGGTACAGAGCTGCTGAGCACAGCAGCTTTGGATACAGGCTTTCACAGACTATCAGCATCCTGATTTAGGGCTTGAAATCTCTTTTGGGATCCATGCCCAAGTGATTTCCACTGCTGGACAGAAAGTATTTTTTCCTGAAGCTGGGATGAAATAGTTGCTGTATTCCTGTGGCACTTTAGAATGCCCTTTTGTAGGCCCTGCAGCATGAGCCCCAGCTGGGACTGGATTATATTGCTCTTAGTTGTCCTGCTGTTGGGTATTTAATAGACACCAGCATGGGCAGAAGCATCACCCTGCACTGGCCTGAACTACTAATTGCTAAGAGCCCAAGTGATGGTGAGGTTATTTATATCCCAGCCTTTCCAGCACTGGTCATGGCTGAAGACAACACACCAGACTGAAAAGACCTCTGGGCTGGTGATTGGGGTGGCCTTATTAAGTGTCAAACTCAGCCTGTTCCTCAACGAGCTGTTTTCTTTATGTAACCCAGCATTTTCTTCATGTAACCCTGACACACCTTGCAATAGCCTGGCTGGAAAATCAATTGCAGCACAGAGAGCAATGTGAGCAGCACCTTCAGTGGCTCCATGTGTGCCCAAGGTTGATCATTCCTGACATTAATTATGGGTTTGCTCAACTCCGAGGATGAGGCCTCTGTTTTTCAGTATAATCACATGAGCTCAGATGGCCCCAAGCACAGCTTTGATTCTCACATGGAGCAAGCGCTGGGAGAACACGTGTGGCTGCTGCAGTGCCTGACAGGTAAACGTGCTGGGCTGACGTGGTGAGTGACCTTGGAACCTGTCACCACATCCTGGGTGCTGAGGCTGTTGTTGCACTACCTCCTGCCAGGGGCTCCCCTGCTCAGGTAACTTCTGGCAGCCCCTTCCTGCAGAGCTGTCTCTGGTGGCAGTAGAGGCTGCCAGCTCCTGTGGCAAGGCTTCAAGGCACAGACCAGTTTATCACCTCCAAGTTGTTAAATCTAATCAAACAACACACAAGAGTTCAGTGAGCTGAGAAACCTGCTTTGCACAGGAACTTGTTTGATTGGAGTGCCAGCTGTCAGAAGCCAGGACTGGACATGACTGGCTGCTCCAGGTGGTAGTGAGCTGCGAGAAAGAGGGAGATCATTGGGATTGAAACAGCAAAAGCACACCCTGGAAGCTATGTCTCCTTGTAGGTAACTCTGCAGGCTGGATGGACGCCTGTCTCCAAGAACTGGCATTACTCTGTGACTGGAGTGTGTCCCTATAGGTGTCCTTCAAGAGCTGAAAGTAGCCTGATGGTCTGTGGTGTAGGGAGGTGGCTTTATTCTGGTGATAGAAAGGTTTTGGGGCAGGGGAATTCCCAGCTTTTCATGTCATTTGAGTTTGGATGGCTACAAATTTTTGAAAAGGAAAGCTGTGCCAAAATTAATGACAAGCTATTCCACATGCAGACCGTGCTGCTGAATTAGTTGCAAGTTTCTATCCAAACCTGGGCTCAGTCCATCCTTGGCAGGCAATCTGCAGGGAAGGATTCCTCTGACCTTTTCCCTGCATGAGATCCGCTGAGCACAGTCCAGTAACCCTGAGCTGACACCAAGCAACCCCAGCAAAACAGCAGCTGTGTCCAGTCACCTGAGTGTTTGGAAATCCTGGACTCTGGATTGCACAAAGTGCAGCTGGTGTGCCCTGGCTGTACCGGGCAGACTGTCCCCTCAGGTGCCAGGATCCCAAGAGTATAACCTGCCAGACTTACTGCATGCATGCAGCTTCTCTCAGCACAGGAACCTTTATGTCAGGCCAGGGAACCCCAAACAGAAATAGGGCAACCCCTGCCTGCCCAAGCAGCTTGCTGGGATTTCTCCATAGCAATGCACTGTGGGCTTTTTGCAGCAAACCATGGCCCAGCTTGCTTGCAACAAGTCACATGCTTTTCTTGGCCAAGGAGCCCAAGCCTTGAGCTGGAGCCAGCTTTTCAGGCAGCCTGCAGAGGCGGGCCCAGCAGCGTGCCTGGCTGCCAGCTGCGGGGGCAAGGGCTGCAGCTCCCGCATGCTTCGGCAGGGCGCCATGGCTGACTGCTGGGCTGCCTGCCCTGCAAGATCTTCTTGTTTCATCAGGCAGGAGCAGGCTGAAGTGGTGGGGGGAGTGTTAGTGTCGAGTTCAGCTCCAGCTCTTCATCCGAGTGTCACCTAAGTCTTGCTCCAAGCGTATCTAGATTAAAAATACTGGATTCTTCTAGCAAGACATATATTCCTCTCCTAAGGGGCTGCACCCATGGGGAATTGTGGTTATGCATTTTCCAATAGATGAGAGAGTATTCCAGCTGCTTCCCCCTGCTCTCTGTCCTTCTATGCAGTATGGGTTTCTGCTCCCTGTATTACAGTACCTTGGAGCAAGCCTTGCTCAGTTTCTCTGTTATGGGAAAGGGACAGACTGCTGTCCTAGGGTGTGCTTCTTTCTGCATGCCTCAGATCAGGGGGACAAAAGCAGAGGCCACAGAAAACATTTTTCACAGAATAGATCTGTCATGACCTCTGATCACCTCTTTCGCCCTGCTGAGCTGGCCAGCCTGAGGCTGAGCATGCAACTCTGGCCTTGACATATCCCTTTGCTTGTGTAGGCAGCCCTTCGCTCTATTTTCTGGGCAGCAGATGTGCCCAGTGGACTCCTGCAAGCTGGCAGGCACACAAAAGTGAGGTGATGCAATGCTTATCATTGCCATGCTTACACCTTTCCAAGGAACTGGGCTTTTATCTCCCAGGTCCACATCCCACTGCCCTTTTGCCTCTGTACACACAGAAAAGTTCTCTGTAAGGAGGAACTGGATTGTCTGGAAAATATCCTGCAATTCACTCTGCCAGCAGGTTCTGAACAGCTGCTCTGTGTGGCTCTGCACTTGCTAAGATGTGGTAAACAAATCTCCAAGGAGTAGCTTGAAAGAGAGATGGGCTTTTTCAGTAGATACAGCTCAGTGCAGGGAAGGAGAGCACAGCAGGGACCTGAGATGGAAAGGAAACAGGAAGACCTGCCACCGCTTTATGTGTTTTACTCTCAGAGCAGCAGCCGTCTTCTGTACTTCCCTTAAAAAAAAGAAAAGGCAAAGATGATTCATGTCCCGTTCCCCAACTCAGCCTTGAAGCAGCATTAGTGTGACTAAGGTCCTTGCTGCATCATTTCTTTCTCCATCTGATGCCGAGAAGGTCGTAGCAGGGCAGGTTGTGATTAAGTGGAATTTCTTAATGTTGAAAGACATTTGAGATTTGTCCCAGTGATTAATAAAATTACTTGGGGGGCCATAGGAAAATCTGATCCTATACATTTTTTTCTGAAGAGCATGAACCCTTTGAAAGCCCCGTGTGTGAAAGCTTAAAGAACAGCATTTGCAAGGGGTGCCTCTGCCAGCAAAGCTGAGCAAAGGTGAAACCCATCTTACCACAGGGCCCCTGCCAGCAAGAAATCCTCCTGAATTTCCACATAGCTCTAGTTACTGGTGTTCACAGCCTTTCACCTTGCCTTATTGCACACTGCTGGAGGAAGTCTGCTAGTTTAGTAGAGCCTAGAGCACGCGAGGGAGGCCCAGTGCACAGACAGCAGCCCAAATCTTGCCAATCCCAGCAGAAATCAGAGTGAGTATGTTTGCAGCTGCTTTAATGCTGTAGCTGATGGTTTTACCAGTTCATGTTCCTCATGGCTCTGCAGAGGAGAGGACAGGTAGCCTGCCCTGGGAAATACCTCCTCTGCAAACACCTATTTAAAGGCAGTCCCTGCCCTGGGGAGTTTGCAGCCCAAAGCTGGGGCAGAGAAGCTGCAGGCCAGAAGCCTGTGTGGGCTGTGACTCCATGTCCTACAGCAACGTTTTGTGTCTGCTGGTTTGTTGTGCCCTAAGATGCACATGCAGCCTGCCTGGGTGATGAGCAGCAGAGCTGAGTGGGGTGGCAGTGGCTTTGCCCCAGTCACACACGTGATGAACAGCAGAGATGGAGCCAGACCTGGTCTCTGCCACTTGTTGCCACTCTGGTCTTTGCCACTCTGGTTTGTGCCACTTGTTACTAGAAGGTGCTTCAGTAGACAGGTTATGTTTTACTTTCTTGTTGTCCTCAGTGGTGTTAAGGAGCAGACTGAATCCTCCTATGCTGCAGCATAAATCACTGACTATCTGTATCTCATTTTTCCCACTGGGGACTTGGGACATTTGTACTGTGAGTTTTTTAAGTGGCTAGTACCACATTCGGTCAGACTCACTGCTGTTACTGCAATTCCTAATTTAAATTACTGGCTGTTTGCTAGCAAAAACATTTCTTTCCCTCTCCCTCATTCCTCTGGTATTGATCAGCCTGTTCTGTCCTGGCTTCTCAAAGGGAGGTTTTCTCTGGAGACATGTGCAGCCCCAGCTGGCAGATGCTGGAGGCATACAGCTCTCACAGAGGCCCCTTCTGGGGACTCTCAAAACTGTACCAGCAGCAGCACGTCTGGCATTCTACATGAGTTCTGTGAGGTGCTGTGTATGGACAGAGGGTACAGCAGGTTGCTAGTTAGCAAAAGGGAGATGCTCTGGGTTTATGCAGGAGCCAGTTCATTAGGTACATGATTACAGCTCTGCATGAAATGATTTAGCTATCAGCTGTAAGAGGGAGAGAGACACTGATGTAGCTGCTGCACCACATATGAGAAGAATCATCCTATCATCTGCAGCTTGATGCAGCTCATGCCACACACACAGAGTTCAAACAATTTCCTCTTGCTTCTACTTACTTCTTGTAAGGTAGCCAGGCGTGTCGAGCTCTCACTTTCAAGGACAGATCTTCAAAGGCACTTACCTTTGCATCCAGAGGAGCAGTCAGTCATTGCAGCAAAATTTATGTCAATTATAAGTCACAGCCATACATTTCAGGGACCACAGGGAAGCATGTTCCCCACTGAAGCTTTGATGCCTTGCAGATATTTGCATGTATCACCACCGTTTCTTTTTCTAACCTCTACTTCATTAAAAAAAAAAAAAAAAAAAATTAAATTCATGCAAAGCAGCTCCATCACTGCACCAGCTTGCACTTTCTTGTCTTGGCGTTCTTGGAGGCTCAGTTCAGGGGAGGTGAGCTACTCCATTGACTGGAGGTTAAAAGCACAAGGAGCCTCTCTGCTTTAACCCTTTAAAGAGGGATGTTTTGGCAGGGCTTGTTCTCATTATGTAGCTTACTTGCTTCTGAACGTCATGACTGTTTACATCCACTGTAGGTGCATCGTGCCCTGACCTCTGGATTTCCACATTCCAGTGACAGACTGATGAGGTTAAGTGGGACCATATTCTGCAAATTTCACTGATCTCACACATCTTGTTTTTGACTTCCTACTGTGGTTTACTGAGGCTGCTCCTATACAGCTATTGGAATAGGGCTTGGAATGCCAGGCACTAGAGGGGACATATCCTGGCCAGACCACAGGCTTTGATGGCAGGAGCACTTGTATCCAATGGCTGGTCCTCTACGAAGACTCAGCTGCCACCAGGTCAGCTGAGCAAGGAGCAACTGGGCCCAGCTGTAAGTTCAGTGAAGCATGTGTCACAGCACTGCTCTTTGGGCTAAGTAGCAATTGAAATGTGGTAAAAAAGTCTGTCTGGTCACTAGGGCATACTTGCTTCTCAGTTCACTCTGAAAAGACCCCTTTGTGATGGCACACAGCAGCATGCATCCATCTTCGCCTCTGGCTGGTACAGGGTCATACCCAGCCCGAGTTAAAAGCTCCCCATCTCCCAGTGGGCAGGCATGTGGGAGAGAGGGGACACTGAGAGACAGGACCATTTGTGCCACTGCCAGCACCCTGCCAAGCAGCAGCATCCTCACTGATTCACCTGCACACCTCAGCTCAGGTGGAAGACCAACCACGGCCTAAAGGGAGACTGTTCCCAAGTTGTTTTCTTGGTGTCCTCAGAGACAGGACTCAGAACCTCTGGGACTGGAGATGAAGATGATATTTCATGTGCCATTTAGCAAAATTATTAATAATACAGACATGCCTTTATCCTGTGCTTAGAAGGAACATTCAGTTTCTACTGACAGTGTTCAAGGGCCCAGCTGTAAATTCAGTGAAACAGAATAGCTACAGAGATAACATTTTTCTTATGGTGATGTTGAGAAGCCGTCTGTGGTGGTGTTTCATGATGAATGTGCTCACAACACCAGGGACTTGCCTCTGGGAAGAGGACACACTGAGCTGTGTTTGCTTTGTTGCTGAATGAAAGCATCCACATGGGAAATACCTAACACTCCCTGGGTGATGTACCTTGGCATCACACCGTGGGTTGAATCAGTCTCCAGATATGGTCTAAGTCATGGGCAAAATATCCAGTGGCAGGACACGGGTTGGTGTCAGAATCAGCATCCGTTTGCCATCCAAAAGCTGTACACTTGACACAGATTGCTTTGCAGCCTCAAAACCTTCAGCATGAAAGTGTCCTCAGGATCAATTTTGAAAATATCACCTCCAATGAGCTGGGTTTTTTTCCTGGTATATTTAGAGCAGCCAAAAGATAGAGTCAATGGTTAGAGGGAATAGGATGTGTGTGTGAAGGGAGCTAGATGCTGTGAGGGTGAGAGAAAGCAGAGCCAAGCAGACCTGATGGAAGGCTGCTGGCTCTAAGGCTAAATGAAGACCTGCCCCTATGCAAGCATGAGGAGTTTAACAGCTTAATATTATATGGATGGTAATTGGATGTAAATTTGAGGGCTGGCTTTTCAGAGATGGCATGTTAAGCCCCAGGATGGAGGTATGCCTAGTGCACATGACTCAGGAAAAGAGTGGGAGAGGAAGGAAATTCTACTGTGTCGCAATCACAAAAGCTTAGGAGAAAACATTTTTCAGGTGAGTGAGAAAACAAACATCTGAAGTTTCCAATGAGTAAGAAAAAAAAACTGAAATAGATTCTTGTTTTCTGAGTAAAGAAGTAATCTGTTTCACTTGGGAAGTTCTCAATATGGTTTTAGTCTTGCATATTTTTTAAAAATTTAATTGTTTCTAACTGAAACAAAGCAGAGCAAAACATCTGACAGGAGGAAAAGTGCCAGCAAAACCTCAGCATGAGCAGAGCAGACTTCAGGCTGCTCAGGGAACTAGCAAGTAAAGTCCCCTGGGAAAATGTTTCTGTAGAAGCTGGGGTCCATAAGTTCTGGTCACTTTTTAAACATCACCTCCTCAGGGCACAGGAGCAGGAAATGTCAGAAGTTAAGGAGGTAAGGCAGAAGTCCATCTTGGCTGAACAGGAATCTTCCCGTGAAAATAAGGCAAAAAAGGAGGGTGTATGCCCAGTGGAAGCAAGGTCCAGTGACATGGGACGAATACAGAGATATTGATTGCCACCATAGGGAGAAAACTCATGCAGACAAAGCTCAGCTGGAGCTGAATCCAGAACTGTGGGGAACAATAAAAAGAGTTTTTAAAAATACGTTAATGGCAAAAGGCAGCATAGAAATAACATCAGCCCCTTCCAGGATGAAGATGGTCACCTCGTGCGCAGGGACATGGACACAGCAGGGGTGTTTAACGCATTCTTTGCCTCTGTTTTCAAAACAGATGACAGATTAAAGGGGGTCTCAGTGCCCTGAGCTGAGGAGCCATGGCTGTGAAAATTATCAACTCCAAGTCAATCCTGAAATTGTGTGGGCTCTGCTGCTCTGGCTGGATCCCTACAAATCTATGGGGCCTGATGGGATTCATCTGGGAATCCTCAAAGAGCTGGCTGATATAATCACAAAACCTCTCTCAAATATTTTTGAGCAGCCTTGGGAATCTGGAGAGGTCCCAGCTGACTGGAATCTGGTGAATGTTGTCCTGATTTTGGAGGGCAAGATGGAGGACCCTGTAAGAAACAGGCCTGTCAGTCTCACTTCAGTGCCTGGCAAAGTTATGGAGATTATTCTGGGAGCCACTGGAAAACACCTGAAAGACAATGCAGTCATTGGTCACAGCCAGCATGGCTTCATGAGAGGAAAGTCCTGCTTGTCACAGCTGACTTCCTTTTATGACAAGGTAACCCACCCAGTTGATTAAGGGAAGCCAGTTGATGTAATTCTTTCAGATTTCAGTAGAGCTTTCAATACTGTCTCTCACAGGAGCCTTCTGGACAAAATGTCCAGCTCACAGCTGGATAAACACATCATGGGATGGGTGAGCAACTGGCTCATGGGTCAGGCACAAAGGGTGACAGTGAAAGGGATGACATCAGACTGGTGACCTGTCACCAGTGGGGTTCCATAGGGCTCCATCCTCAGCCTTGTGCTCTTCAACATCTTCGTAAGTGACTTGGATACAGGACAGGAAGGGATACAGAGCAAGTTTGCAGATAATACAAAACTGGGAGGGGCTGTTGAACCCCCTTGAAGGCAGGGAGGCCCTTCAGAGAGACCTTGACAAATTAGAGGGCTGGGTAATCACCAACTGTATGAAGTTCAGCGAGGGAAAGTGCTGGATTCTGCACCTGGGACAGGGCGACTCTGTGTGTGTGTATAGACTGGGGAATGAGAGGCTGCTCTCCAGCAGTGCCATGGAAAGGGACCTGGAAAGGGCAAGTTCAATATGGGCCAGCAGTGCCCTGGCAGCCAGGAGGGCCAACCCTGTCCTGGGGTGCATCAGGCACAGCATCACCAGCCAGCCAAGGGAGGGGATTGTCCCTCTATGTTCTGCACTGGGGCAGCCTCACCTCAAGTGCTGGGGGCAGTTTGGGGTGCCACAATAAAAAAAAGACATTAAAAAGACAGCAGTTTCCCTTTTCTGCTTTGCGTGGGCTTCTCTGAAAAAGGAAACAGAATTATCAGTTCCTTACTTTTTGGGTCCCTCAGATACACGGGTGTCTTGTGGAGGGAAGTGGGTGATGGGATCACCTTGGCAGTCCAGCTGTGTGGAGAAGAGAAGCTGGCTTTTTGTGTCATCACCCAGGGCAGGAAGGCTGACATCCTGGAATCCTGGCCTTCCCTGGGCCTGCTCACCTCCCTTCCTCTGGGACAGAGTCAGAGGAGAGGATGCTGAGGGCAAACCTTAAGCATTTCTGCATGAAAAGTGCTACAGCTGGGCTGAACTGTGAAGGGGAGGAGACCACCTCAGCAGTGGACCTTATCTGCTGTTGCTGGCGGGTTCCCACCCAGCTTTTCCATCCTGGTGGCACTGTTGCCTTTTTGCCATTTCAGTTGCTGAACATGCCCTTGTTCTGTTTTATCCCCTGTTTGCACCCGGCTGACTGCAGCTGAAGCCTGCCAGCCTCCCACACAGCTATAGGGCCAGCCCTGTTTCCACCTCATTATTTCAGTTTCCATAGGTTTGGGTGCTGCCCTGCAGGAGTGGTTATCACGGCAGGAGACTCGGCAGTTTGAGAGCTAGCCCCTGCCTCGCTGGGGTAGTCCAGCAGCCCAACACCAGGTGCTTCAGCTTGCTACTGCCAGGGGACAGGGCTGCACAGGCAGGAGCATTAAGAGGTCTGGGGTGGATGGACAGATGGAAGATGTTGGGTGGTCTAGTAATTTTTTTTAATTCCAGCAGCCCAGTTCATACACTGTTAGAGAGGAGGTGGGGATCAAGTGTACACAAGGGTGAGGGGGATTTGAATCCCCCACCCAGGGAGTGTTTTCCCCAAGCTAGGCTTGGCACAGCCTGGTGTAAGGAGCCTCCATGCAGCCTGGGGAGCCTCCATGCAGCTTGTTTGTTCGTTTGCTAGGGCAAAACATCTCGGAGAAGGTGCTGCCAGGGGACAGATCTAAGTTTTTGGAAGAAACCCAGAAACATCAGCCTCGACGCATGCTGGAATGGAAACCCATCCACTTAGAAAAAATTGAAAGAAAAGGGTGGTTTCATTCACAGGCTGGGCAGCCATCCTTACTGACTTTCAGTCCTCCTCAGCTCAGTATGCATGAGCTTTGACTGAGACGTGGCATGCCCTTTTCCCATGCAGAGAGGAAAACCACCACACAGGTCCTCCCACGCTGCAGGAGCAAACACCACGGCCCGGTTTCTTTTCCCACTGCTCTGTGCTCCTCAGGGGGCTGCCTCTCACTTGACCCCTGGGCACTCCCCGGTGGGATCAGAGCGTGGATGAAGCAGAGCAGCAGCACTCAGAGTCCTCTACAGGGCCTTGGGAAACTCCCTCTCCTTCAAGCTACTGAAATCCAGGAATAATAATTAACCGAGCTAAGTGTTGCACCGTAATTGTAGCTGTGTGCCCTTCAAGGTGTGCATGCATGTTAAAGATATTTGTGTTTTAAGGCTCTTTCTTTACCCATACATTTGCTCACATTGTGCTTTCAGCTTGAGAGATGAAAATCTTACCTTGAAAGATGCACAGGAATATTAATCTGAACTAGCTAAAACTATGAATGAGAAAAGAATTTAAATTAAAGGGGTGCAGGCTTGTTCTTTCAGAGCAAGGAAGCCCCTGGGGCTGGTGGAGGACAGGTAAGAGGCTGCACTTCTGCAGCTGGAGAGGCAATGGAGCCTGGTGCCGTGGTTCATGGCCGCTGTAACAGGGCAGAATTGCAGAAAGGAGTGAGCAGGGAAAATCCCAGCTCTCTTCTGACAGGACTGGAAAGTCCTGTTTGGAAAATTGGATGAGGAGGCAGTCCTGGGAAAATCTGAGCACTGGATCATGGCGAGGGCAGGCAGTCAAACCTCCAGGGTATCAGGGGGAATTTCTGTTCTGATCTCTCTGGATTTAAACTTCTTGGATGATGACCTGATAAGTATGCCAGCATTTAAAGGAAACCTTTTGTTCCTGTTAATGCTTCAGAGAAGGGACAAGGAGGTGAGAGATGTCAGAGCTGTGACAGACAGCTGCTGGAGAAGGGGAGAGGCTGTGCAGCAGCTGTCCAGGTTGGCATGAGGGGACAGGACTTTCCTGTTCCCTCATCCCTCGGGATACTGTGCAGCTCCCACTCTTCAGCAAAGCACTGGTGCTGGGGGCACAGCAATGCTGGAAAAAGCCCTTCCTCCACCCCCTGAAATGAGGGTAGCCATTTGTCCAGGGAGAGATTCTTCCCTGCCACCACTGCACTCTGTTTTGCAATTTTTACTTCTAGGAACGACCAGATGCTTAATTATTTTCACAGCTCAGCTTCCACAGAAAAACGATACGTGCCTGGCCCAAGAGTCCACCATCATTGAAGATTTCCCATTAAAACAAATCACAAATGATACTTGTCCTCCCCTTGGAGATCACACAGTGTCTTTCCTTGGGTTTTTTTTCTGGTTTCACCTTTTCCTTTACTCACTCAACCATCTTGCTCATCCAAATCTGAACTGAAGCTGTGGGGCAAGGCCAGCAGCAGTGAGGCTGCCACTATTTGGGATGGGTTAAGTCCTGGTGGCCTCACTGCCTTCTGGTGCATCAAGTCCTTGCCAGGAAGGCAGGTAGATGTGTCCACCAGCTGCATGCAGGACACATGGTTGGTAAACACTATTGGCCCTGCTTCAACCTGTAGTTCTTGGTGTGTAAAATGCTAAGCAGCCAATAGGGACCCCTTCCTAATGTCAAAAGGTTGAAGGAGGAGAAGACAGTAAGGCTAAAGCCTCTAAGTTAGACCTCTCTCTGTTTGGGGAGCAGAGACACCCACATCTTCGTGTCAGCCAGCTCACACAGCCCAAGCTGCATGCAAGGAGTGTGCTGCACCAAAACACGAGAGTGGCAGAACAAGCAGGTGGGGGGATGGTGAGAGGGGTCTGCTCATGACTGCAGATGTCAGGCTGGTGCTGGAGCCATGGGGAGCACAAAGCCTCCCTGTGCATGTCTCTAGGTGCAAGGTTGCCTTTTGCCCTTGCTTTTTTTTGCTTTCCAAAGCTGCATGGAATGGAAGAAAAGGGCTCTAAAGTACTGGTGGAAAAATCAGGCCTTGGGCTCTGCTGTCCAACGTCACCACCCTGGCAGTCTGTACTTTATTTGTCACCACCGTAAAATTCTTGAGAAGTCCAGGGCTGATGCTGAGAAAGCTGAAAGGCACTGAAGGAGGCATCTTGGTTGTGGTTGGGGTGAGAAAGGCCTACAGTGAGCAGGAATGCAAGGAGGAAGAGGAGGGTGTGGGAGGAAATGAGTTTTGTTCTTTGTGTGGAATATAAGGAAGTATGGGAATATCCCTGTAGGATTATCAAAGAGATTTACAAGAATAGGCAGCAGGGAAAGGCTGGAAATAAAAATGTAACCTCATGCTGTGTAATGTAATGACGGGTGAATGAGCTGGTGTTGCAGGTGAAAAGGGGGGGGTCATGCAGAAAGGGAGGAAGGGAAAAAAGAACAGGCAGAGGCAGATATGAGTGCCAAAGGCAATAAAAGCAGAGGACACAGGTAGGTCACGGGCTGAGGAAACTGAGGAGGCTAATGGAGAAAGGGCCAGTTAGGAAACCAAATCTGAACTTCACAGGATATCGATCTGCAGCGGCACGGATGCTCTTGAATCTTGCAGAGCCACACAGGGCATGTGGAAAAGGTGCTGGGACAGACTTTTGGACCCTAGACTATTGTGGGGAGGCACTGGCCGTAGAAGCAAGAACAAGCTAGTGTGCTCTGCAAATAGCAGCCACGCTGTCTGAATAAGGAAAAAAAGATGCTGGAAGAATAAATGCATAAGGAGTTCTTGCTCTATATCCTACAAATGGGACCATGCCACACATCTGCCAGAAAGCCAAGAAGACAGCATTAAGGCAGCTCATCACCAAAACCTCTCTCAGAAGTTCTTTCTAAAGGCATAGGTGTGGAAAGGGCAGAGACAGGGTGGACATGCAGCAGTTAAAGGGCATATATTCAAAACTGGGGGTGCCAGGGGGATGTCCTGCAGTGGACAATCTTCCCATATCATCAAGTGAACAGGCAAAGCTCTCCAATGAGTAATCCTGCATTAGCAATGCACAAATACACAACATGTCCCAACCTATTTTGCTAACAAGCACATGTTCTCACATTATTTTCTGTCCTACTTACTTTACCCAAGGTTCCTCTGCATATGTTGCATGGTTACTTTTGCATGACAGGTGGAGGTAAACATTAGCAAAACCAGCATGTGGTATTTCAACAATTATTTGTTTAGCTGCAAAACTTCCTTGTACAGTAAAACATTTGCTTAATTTATTAAGTCATTGCAGAATTATTGTAAGATTATAGCAGTGCCTTTCTTGATATTCTTTGTCTAAATATTGCAATGGGCAGCCGAGAATGTACCACTGCCTCCGAAACTACTCAGCCAGCCTGGTACTACTGATAACTGCATTTTTCTCCATCCCTCTGGCCTTCAAATGAGAAGTATTTGCCTTCAGATGGTATCTATTTAAATATTTGCATACCGGGTCCAGCCATGCACCCAAGGATTTTTAGACCATTGATAGCTATAGCTGGTGAATGCCTCTGCAGGGCCTTGACAGCATTTTTAACTCCTACTTTGCAAAGGGAAATTGAAATGTAGCAAGTGGAACACTGCTGTTTCTATTTCCAGCATGGACTCACTCAGGGTTCTTTGCTAGTGAAAATCCTGTAGCAGCAAGTGAGCAAACTCCCACAGTCAACACTTCCAGCTCAGAGTTAATTGTTGGTCAGAGTGCAGCGTGTGTTCCCAACAAGAAAAAAGTTTTGGCAGATTCTTATGAAGCCCCACACCTGGAAAATGCATGTTTGCAGTGCAGATGTAGCCATGTCTGCCAGAAGGAAGTTTCAGTGCATATACCTGGGTTATGCTTGTGCAATGAGAGTGGAAGTGAAATAAAAATGACTCAGGATGACAATTTTTTACAATCCTTTCCACAGTGGCCTTTGGCTCCCACGCAAATTAGGAAGCACACAGCCAGCTGTGGTGCTCTTCCTCATACCAGCAAACTCTCCTTAGAGCAGGTTGTGTGTCAGGAACCCTTTGGGAAGAGCAGGACAGAAAAAGGTATGGGTATCCCTGTGCAACCCGGGGCCATAGCATTCTCCAACAGCCTGAGCAGGGCCAGGTGCCAGCAGCACAGAATTCCCCTGGCCAGCTCTTGGCAGAGCTCCATCGTTCTGCGTCAGCAGCCTTGCTGCTCCCTGTTTACATCCAGGGGGTACAGCACAAACAGGGCACGGTCACCTTTTACACAACCCATCCTTTACAGGGACATACAAGAGGCTGAAAGTCTGTTGCTGAAAGTAGTTCAGTATTGTGATGCACTGCCAGCAGATAATGAGGTGGAGCAGAGGATTTGGGCAAAGTGATTCTGTCTGCCTAAATGCTGGAGCAAAACTTGAGGAATAACTGAAGCAGTTAAAGCCACATCCTTCAGTGCTATGAACTGGACAAGAGCTGTAGCTCCTGCACTGGGGATGTGAGGGCGCCCCACCTGAATTTCAGGGGTGCAAGGCAGCTGCACAGGACATGTTCCCTCTTCCCACGGAAATCCCCTTTGGAAATTCCAAAGCAGTCAGAGTTCAAACTGAAGCTGGGCCAGGTGATAAACAAGAGGTGAACAGACAGAGGGTTGTGCTGCAAACCTCCAGCTTCCCCTGGCAAGAGCTGCAAAGTATTTCAGCTGGAACAAAAGTGCCATGAGGGCAGGTGGGCGGGCGCTGCCAAAACCAGCCTAAAACCCCCTCTTCTAGTGGGCCGGCAGCCTGGTGCTGGAAGAAAGGGGGAATCCCAGCCCCGCGATCCGCCTGCTGCAGCGGGTACAGGAAACACCACCTACGTCTGCTTCCAAAATTAGCTGCAGCACAAGGGCTGAGAGCTGCAAGCTGCTTAGATGTCTTACCACTGCTGAGATGAACCACCTAAAACCCCTGAGAATGTGACCCCAAATGGGTTACTAGGTGTTAAATGTTTATTAAAAAGCAAACCAGGTAGATTCCCACAATCTCAGGGAGGTGGGCAATGAACCATTTTGCAGACTAGGTACAGTAATCTTTTTTTAATAAATACGTATCTCACATGTACCAAAATAATTATAAACAAAAATGTACAGTATTTACACAATATACAGTTGCTAAAAAGTGTAGCAATTATGACACACACAGTGTGAAACACACTTTTCCAATGCCCACAGTTAACATTATTGCTACTCTTGCCTAAGAGCCAAGACGGCACCAGTCCCTTGGTCTGACTCCTCCACTCAGGAAGCCTCACTGAGAGCAGCTGAGGTCAGTCAGAAAGGACAGGGACTGCCACCAGCCCAGCACAAATGAACGTAGAGTCTCTGAAAAGGGGTTGTTGGCTTGAGTCCAACTTTCCACGAAAGGTCACTTGCTCCCTGTAGTACCTGATGCCACAAGAAAGCTCCCTGTAACGAGCAGGCTGGATGTGCAGTCTGTTACCTTTGCAGGGCTGAGAAGATTGGCTATGTGGCTCTTTACCAGGTGGTGTGAATAATCACAGATCTGTACTGATATTACACATCCCACTCCTGTATTTAAACACAAGGGAGATCCTGGAACTGTCCTGTTACAATTATGTGCTCCTTCTCCTTGCTGGGCAGTGTAGTAGTTCCCTCCTCTTTTTTCCCTCCACATTGTGACTTTCTTTTTTGGTGAAGAAAATCAGTCCTTTTTCTACACATATGTATACAGTCACTTCTTTTCAGAGAAAGCTCTGCTTTAAAATGCCAGCTGTCGTCCTCCAATAAGGCAGTCATCATATATAAGCTGCAAGAAAAAAAACCCCAAAATGCTGTTAATGCAAAAATCTTACTTAAAGTATCATATCCACTCTGGGTTAACAGCCAAATTCTACACTTGAATTCTTCAGCAGTGTATAAAATTTCTACACCAAAATGGTTACACACGCCATTTAATGCAGCACTCAGAATGTCAGAACAACAACTCCTAGGGAGGAGAAAACCACCCACTAACTTGAATTTTCTCTCATGAAGTTCTGTGTCAGCAACAGAACTGTGTTCAGAGAACTGTTGCATAAGTTAACCTCCATTCCCTCATGCTATTTTTCACATTTTTTTCTTACTCTGTTTAGATACTTGCCTCATCTGCCATTTTGCTAATTGCATAACCTTCAGTATAGCTATCTGTTACACAGCAAGAGGTCACTGGGGCAGGCTATCAGAGTGACACCAAAAAATACCCTGCACAGAACAGGATTTTCCCCTTTCTCTTGTAAAAATGAAAACAGCTACTTACTTCATCCTCCGTGAACTCAGGCTCCGATTCACTGCTCTCTTCATCCTCACTTTCTGGCAACATCTGCAGGTCAGCTGTGGTCAGCTGCTTCAGCTGTTCCTGTATGCTCGAGTTGTCTCTGCCCCATGTGAGTTGATAGGGGGAATAGCCCTGATAGGTCACTTTGTTCACGTCTGCCCCATGTTTCACCAAAAGCGACACGAGTTCTGAATTCTGCAGATCTACTGCCAAATGTAGTGCTGTTCTGCCATTGCATGGCTCCTGTGTGAAAACAGAGTAAGGTTTGGCATGTTAGGAGATGCAGAGCCCTTGTCAGATCTGCTGTTCCTTAAGACTACTGTTGATTCCACTCTACTGATTAAGAGCCCCACTCAGTTCAAATCATGGTACACATTACATACCTGTGCATTTACATCTGCTCCCAAGGACAGCAGATACTCGACAATAGCCAGGTATCCTTGGATAGATGCTAAATGGAGGCACGTATGTCCTGGAAGACACAAACAAAGGGAAAACTTGAGTAAGTCTAACTCAATGCCTCATCATTACTTAAAAGTCAAGATGATAGGCCAGGATGATATCTAAATTTGCAATTCATTCATGACAAAAGGGTGTTTTCCAGAAGAGCTTTCTAGCTTCCAGTATAAATAAAAGGGTTGGATTTTGAAAAGATTTCTTGGAGGCATTATTCCAGTGTTTGAGTGCAACTTATTACAAACAAAAAAGGAGGAGCATGGCAAAGGCACTCACTAAAAATTAAAAGTTCAAAGCCATGAGACTATAATCAACAGTGAGAAGGCCTCTAAGACCATGCATTTCAAAAAAGTCAGACACTGCTGTATGCTTTGGGCTCCTCAACTCTCAAATGGGATATAACAATCCTTCTCCACCTCTCCAGTGATCTTTGAGACCACAGGAGACTGACCCTACCCTCAGGGCAGCACACCAAGCCGAAGTGTTCAGGAGTGTGGCCGTACCGTTGTAGTTGGCTGCCTGCAGGACAGCGAGGAGGTGGTGTGCCTGGCAGTACTGCGTGAGCACGCTGACGCTCCTGAGGGAGCCCTGCTGGCAGGCGATGTGCAGGGGGGTGTTTCCTCGGAAGTCCCTGATTTCCAGGTCGCATCCGGACTTCAGAAGATGCTCAGCAATTTCAGGCTGATCAGTTATCACTGCCAGGTGAAGAGGCGTCTGCAAGCATAAGAGCAAAAGCAGATTGTGAGTTACACCACAAACTTGGCACCAACACCTAGACAAGCAGACCTCTTGTTCACTTTGTGATTTGTGCCAACAAATAAAAGCATGAAAGCACACCCAGAACTCAGTTCTTTATGCTTCCCAAGTTGTTGTATAGTTGCCCATTCATCTGGAAGTGATTAACTTTGGGCTCTCTGGATAAACCAACCGCCAGCTGGTATGAAGGGTATCATTAACATCTCCATAAAGAAGGATGCAACCCATGGCATCATATTTGAAAAATGTGGGCGTTAAATGCCACTCTCTCAGGGGAGAGGAAGCACTGTACCAACACCGGCTGGAGCCAGCTGGGGACTTTCCTGAACGTAGGCTTTGATTCAATTGATTCCATCAATTAAAACAAAAAAAAAAAAAAATTAAAGGGACTTTTTGGGGGGAATTCCCCAGAAGGAGTGTGTGGGTGTGGCAGGGGCTGATCCGGATTTGGGGCTATCGAGGTGAAAGTACCTGGCTGAGGTTGTTCTGGAAGTTCAGGAAAGCCCGGTCACCGGCTGCCTGCTGGATCACCTCCAGGCTCAGGGCTTTTTCCTCGTGAATAATGGCCAAGTGGAGAAAACTGCAGGGGGACAAAAAGGACTAATTAAGCGAGCCGCGTTAACCCCCCCGACGCCAGGCTAAGCCCCGCGCCCGGCGGGCCGGGTCACGCGCGGGTGTCGCAAGCCCGGGCTTTCGGCGCGGCCGGGGCTTTCCGCGGCCGCGGGAGCCGCCTCTCCCTGGCGCCGCTCCAGGGACTTTCCGCACCCCCTCCCTTCCCTCCCGGCGCGGCCCAGCGCGGCGCCGCCCCGCCGGCAAGCACATCCTGTCCCGGCCTGGTCGTGCCGAGTTCCCCGCCGCGTCCGAGCCACCCCTGCCCCGGCTTCGACCCCCACTTACGTGTCCCCGTCCTCCGTCAGCTGCTGTGCCCAGGCGGGCGGCTCGCGGGGCTGCAGCCGTATGTCCTCCAGCTCCTTCACCAGCTGCCGGTACTCCTCCTCCTTCATGGAGTCCAGGCCACTGTCGTGGCGGTCGTCGAGCGGGAAGGCGCCCTGACGCTCCTTCTTGGGGTGCTCGTAGCCATCCATGGCGGGCGGCTCGGCGGCGCGGCGAGCGGCGATCATGGCGGCGGAGCTGCGGGCGCTGCGAGTGAGCGGCGGCGGCGGCGGCGGCTCGCATATACAGCGCGGCCGGGGGATTTCTGCGGGGGAGGAGCCGCGGAGGACGGGAATTTCCAGCCACTCAAAGCCCGACCGACGGGTCTGGTCCTGCTCGCTGCCGCCGGCGCTGGCACGGCGGGCGGAGCCGCTCGGGCCGCCCAGAAGGGGCGTCGGAGGGGAGGGGAGGGGAGGGAAGAGGCCGGGCCGAAAGGGAACTTGGCGTTTTTCCAGGGGGGAAGTACTTGCCTCTCCGGCGTCCCCGTCGGTACTTCCCTGCCGCGCCCCGCGGGGATTTCCCTGCCCTACCCTGCCCGATCCTGGCGCTCCCGGTGCCTCCTCCCCGGCCGGGTCCCGCCTCGGTGCCGGGCGCTGCTGGCCCCGAGTGCGCCCCGCATCCCCCCTGACGTTCCGCCACCTTGGAAAGAGGGGCCGCGGGATCATAGAATCAGAGTAATTTGGGTTGGAAGGGTTCTATAAAAAAGGGGTTTTTCCCTTGTCTTGCAACTATTTCTGGCCTCACTGAGTGGCTGTGTTTTCTTTTTCATTTTGTCATTTTCCCATGGGATGCCATTTCTTCGAACAACAACTTAGGAGAAAATAAAGGCCCATCTAGACCAACGCCTCTGCCATGAGCAGGGACATCTTCAGCTGCATAAGACCCCCATCCAACTTGACCTTTAATTTTTCCAGAGATGGGCATCCGCCACCTTTCTGGGCAACCTCTAGCAGTAAGAGGTTGCCCAGAGGGTTCACCACCCTCATTGTAAAAAAATCTTCTTCCTTATATCTAATCTAAATTGACCTTCCTTCTGTTTTAATCCCTTACCCTTTGTCCTATAGCAGCAGGCCCGGCTACAAAGCCTGTCCCTATCTTTTTCTAGGCTGCCCTCAAGCACTGCAAGGCTGCAGCGTGGTCCTCCCAGGAGTCTCTCTGTACAGCATTACTCTTGGAAGCTCCATCACCCACAAGGTGCAATGTAGCACAGCACCTCGTTTTTGCACAGTCTGCACAATGACATCCCTGAGCCTGTGAGGATCGTTTTGAAGTCTGATGAGAGGGACCACCTTCAGAGTCATTAACCAGCACTTACCTGTTAGGAACAAGCTTTTTAGCAAACCCAGGGCAGCAAAGTCATGGTAAAATGTCAGAGAATCAAACACCACCGGAGCAATGCTGAGGCTGCTACTGCATCTGCCCTGCTTGGTGAGGAGTGTCACTTCTTGGAGAGATTCAGGCAGTACTGCACATGATGGGTGTTACGCTGCCATGCCTGCAAGTGTGCAGGTGTTGCCTCAGCATTTAGAGGATTTTGCATCTCTGCTGTGTAAGTTTTCACTCCACAACAGAACAAACCTTTTAAAGAAGAAATTATATTTTCAGCCACTCTTCTTACTTTCTCTGGCCATTCCTAGTGACTCTTCTCTGCTATTTTACTACTGCTGTCATGGCATCTGTGGGTAATAAAAACTGGATAAATGCAGGATCCCACATGGATAAAAGGCATTTTCTATCTGCAGAGCTGAAAGCAGTGAATTTTTTCCTGGTGAATTTTTGCTTCTGCTTCTCAGATGTAGGGGATTCCCATGACGAATTTTTCTTCTCTTGCAACTATTGCTGGCTTCACTGAGTAACAGTGTCTGTACTTTTTTTCCTTTTGTCATTTTCCCATGGGATGGCATCCCTTTGAACAAGAACTTATGGGAAAATCCAAAGATAAAACAAAGAGCCAGAGGAGAGGAAGAATGCCTGTCTTTCTGTGAGCAAATGTTTCTAATTTTCAGCCCAGCTGTGCCATTCCTAGACTTCTTTTCAGTATTCATCACTTGGCCTGGGACAATCCAGTGGTGCTTTTGGGCAGGTTTAGAAAAAAGCTGTAAAACTCTTTCTTTTTTAAGTTAAAGGTTATGTAAGTTTCGCGAGCTTTTTGAAACAGTTCCCCCTATTTAATGTAAATTGGCAGGGGAAATTTAATTAACAAATGAATCTCCTCCTATCGGCATCTCTTCAAAAAAGGAAGAAGGGAGCTGAAAAGCAAGCTCCTGCTCTGACTAGCAGGGGAATTGAGCCCAGCAAGGACCTTGCTCTCTGCAGTTGGGATTTTGCTAGAACTACACAGACATTAAACTTGAAAACTCCTGTCCAAGCTGTGATGGCTGTAAACTGACTTCAGCAAAGGGAATTCTTTGCCTCCTTCTATAAGAGACCTCCAGCTGCCCTCACAGGCCATCACAGGACTATTTTTAGCAAGCATTTGCAAGCAGCCTCTTTTCAGAGGCACACGAGATGCTTTTATTTTGTGTGTGTTTCAACTTGGCAGCACTGCAGCCATTTGTAGGTGGCAGAAAGGTGATGGAAAATGTTTTCTGGATGGAAAGTCATGCTGAGGCCAGCCCACTTCCTGCCTCAGGGAGATGCTGCCGCTCTGCAGCCTGGCCCTAGACATCATGGGGAGGCCAACACATGGGCCAGTAACCTGGGTATTAGGCAACGAAAAGCACCGCTGGAGAAGGGACTTAGCCCTAAACCCATATGCAAAGCAGCAGCTAGCTTCAGATGCAGGGGCCAGTGGAGCCCTCATTATCAATTAAGCAAATAAGGCTATTGTCTGCTGTAACTCCTCACAGTTAGCACAGTCGTACAATACTTGCCTGAAGGGATGACATAATAGAAGATAGCATAAAGCAAAGGTCTTGGAGTGGTGAAGGTCATTGGTGCTGCTTTGTGCTGTTGAAGTACCATCCTTTTTCTTTTATTTATTTATTTTTTTAAATTATCACATTCAAGCAGTTTTTCTATGCAATTTTCTATATGGTCCACAAGAGAAAAAGAATAGAAAGAAACAAGCTCAGCTTTTTGGATATAGGGTGGAGCCTATCAAAACCCTAATTTCCTGTGTGGCCTCTCACCCAAGTGTTGCAGTTCTGGGGAGCTCAGACAGGCTCCCAGGGGATGGAGCAGCTGTACCTATGCAGGAACAGGGGTTGGCCCTGCTGAAACAGTAGCAAAACTTCATGAACCCTATTGAAAAAGCAAAACTTCATGAACGCTGCAGTCATCGGTGTCAACCTGAACCTTCTTTGCTTGTGTATTCTGGTTTAATACCTCTGCTATATCTGCATTAATTCCAGAGAAGTGTTTTCTATGCTTGTCATTTTGAGAGGAGATTAACATTCTCCGCATTTCTAATTTGGGATTATGTTCTCAATCTCTGCTGCTTGGTCCAGCAGGCACTTCAATGCCAAAGAAGTACCTAAAAGTTACTTTAACAATGTAAAAACTGTAACCACGGGAGGTGGTTTTGCACCTCATACCTAAGAGCTAGGTTTTGCAAAAGCCTCCGGCACTTTAGGCGCCCTGAGCACTCAATTGGCAAGGCTGTGGTGCTGTAGGGATGTGATGTTTGTTTTTATTCTACCTTGCAGAAAGGAACTGGCAGAGCTCTGAGAAGCAGCCTCAAGTGTCTGAATACTGAGAAGGGGTAGTAGGGTTTTAATCAGTTTTAAAAGTACGTGAAGAATTCTTGCTGCTTCCTCCAGCAAACACATTAAATTGTAATTTCCTGATTGCCACACTAATCATGACAACCATCTAGTGCTGTTGATTTACCAGAGTTGGTCCCACAACTTCATCCTTTTGTGACTGCTGCTGCAGATACCCATTAACTGTTTCCTCTCATTTAATGGCAAAGGCCGTATGTGGCTCCCAGGAAACATATCAGGAAATGCATCAGTTAACAACATCCAGCAAGATCTTGGCCCAGGATGTTAAAGCCAAAAGCAAAACAAATCAGTGAAGTAGACCTGCTGTCTGTACTTGTATGTGCATGTGCAGATACCCCTTGGAATAGGACTCTGGTTTGTTGCTTCAAAAATCTACGGACTTTGCTGGTGCAAGGGAAGCCAGGGGACACTTGCCATTGTCAAAAATGGCAAATCCACATATTTATAAATAAAAGCCACATATTTCAGTTTCCCATTTACAGCTGCTACAGAGATAAGAACCAGGCAGCTCCAAACAATTAGTCCAGTGGTAAACAAGGAAAACGTATTTCCCTCTTTCTTTCTAATAATAATATAAGTAACTAATTTGAAAGCTTAAAAAAAACCAGCCAAATGAGAGAAAGGAAAGTTATGCAAAGTCCATTTTTGTCCACCAGGATGAAGGCCAAAGGTAGTCACATGTGCCATGTGGCTTGTATTCCTACCTTCTCAAACCTTTTCATCAGAGGTTATTTTGGGTTGGTCATAGACTCCAAAGAGCAGAATGGTGGATGCAGTAGGAAGCATTTCTGCCCCTTATTTCAGCTGGTATGATATCCAAGCAAATAGTCTGCAGGGTAATTTTTGGCACATAAAGCCAAGGTCCAAATTAGGGCATTTAAAGTCCTACCCATGTGCCACGGACACAAAAATATAATTAGCTGCAGTGTCCTGACCAGAGTTTAATGGATCTAGAGTTCTGGTTGGCTTTTAGTCTAGTCTACTAGTCTGCTTTTATTTTTTGACTTCAGCTTATTTTTGGCAAGTCTTAAACTGACGCATTGCATCCCTGGGAGGGTCTGTATTTCTCTGCATGAACTGTGGGCTGTTTATCAATTGGTTGCATTTCTGGGGATCCTTAGGGATGAGATGTACTATATCAATTTAAACTGCTTTTATTGTTATGCCTTAAGGGTAAACATAAGTCAAGTAATTTGAAATTTGCTACCACTTGGAAGACAAGTTTTCTCTGGTGTCATTCCTGTTTTTCATGCGGAAGCTTTGTTAAAGCATGTTGCTCAAAAAGCTTTAAGCTGATGCTCACTGCCTGATGCAGCAAAGCTTGCTGCCACACTTGTTTCATGTAGGAAAAAAGAATCTTGGGGAGGGAGAGGGCAGGTCTCTTGAGCTTGTTTTACTACTTTCCCTCCAGCAATAAAGTCGCTCTCCATCAGTACAGCCCCCTATGTGGTTGCAGTCAGAGTGGAAGCACCTAATGGGGAAAATATGAACTGTGAGCATACTAATAATTAAAAAGGGACTTTCCCCCTCCAGACAGCTGTGACATTTGGTAATGTTGCAGTCTCTAGTTCTTCCCAGCAAGTAGGGATATTACAGAGTTGGAGAGGGCAGAACAGTGGGACCATGAAGAAAAACTGAGCTGGTGACCATTTGGGAGAGATAGCTAAGCCTGGCAGAGTGGACAGGGCTGTGCAAAGCAGGGAGCTACTTTTATTTCTGTTTGGATTACAGAGGAAGCAAAACTGGATCTGGATATAAATTTCTCTGTGGTACTAGATGGTATTTTGTGCAAACTAGCGACCTTAACTGAGTTACTCTGGGGCTGTCAGAGCCTGGCTGCCTGTGAGCAGTGAGAGATGTCTGTTTCAGCACACAGTTTGCTCTGAACCTCTAATGCTCCCGTGCAACCTCTGTGCCTAAAGTTGGTGGGTGTGAATAATCCTGGATAAACACAAAAAGCCAGCGCACTGCTCCTGTGTGCACAGTGGGAGCCCAGTGCAGCAGACAGGCGCACAGCAAACCTCAATTAGAAGCTCAACTGCATTCGGGCCCAGGGATTTCCCTGGGGACGGATGTGGCAAACCCAGGGACTAATGAACTGAGTGCTGTAGCTGTGTGTCTGAGCTAGCAGGGGAGCTGCCAGGAGTGGAAGCAGGAAATACTAGACAATACTAACGGCAAAGCCCTGAGAGGAAAAACCCGCAACAACAGAAGATGAACTTTGGGCTATGTTCTTCCTGAAAAAACCCAGGGACTGCCAGCCAAGGGACTGCGAGGTCAGCTCCTCCTGTGCACACCCTCTTTGGAGGAAGGCGTGCTCTTTGCTCTCTGCTCCTGCTGCTGAAAGTCCTCTGGAGTCACAAAGCCCGGCAGACTGCGTGGCTCCGGGTGTGGTAAACCCAATCTGCCATCCACAATTTGCCCGAGGCTGGCAAGGGGTGTCGGCAGCAGCTGCTGGTAATATCGCTCTCAGGAGGAGCTTGGCTTTTAGATACCTCAGTGCAAAACACCCATCTGGGTGTTCTGGTGCTCTGCTCGGAAAGTTCCCAGGGTTTTAACCTGAGTTTTTTCTGGCATAGTTGTGAGCTGTGCTCAGAGCTGGATCGTTGGCTGTGTCAGCAGGGAGCATGCAGCATTGTCCAAGGGCTGGATGTGCTTCTGGTGCCATGTCCTGGTCCAGCCCATCCTTCTTCTAGGTAAACAAATGGAAGTTGATGGAAGTGGGGCTGCAGCACCTGGGGTATCACAGTTATTCTTTGCAGGAGAGTAAGCTGGGAGAAAATCTCCAAGGGACAGCAAAGAGCTAGACTGCATTTAGAGGAGTGTTAGGTGAATTCTGATTTACACACAGAGGGGCTAAAGGCAGGCTGAGAGAGGTTAAATACATGCCATGTTCTGCGTGCTCCGAGTATTGCAGGCAGTCCCAGGACACAGGTTATAATAAAATCCTCATTTTATCACACAGCTCTCATTCTTTCTTATTTTCATGCAATGTTATTTTCAACTGTTTACTCTGAGCATGATCTCTCCCAGGTGATGACTGGCGGTAAGTTCAGGGCCACCACCACATGTGGGAGCTAGGAAATGAGCAGTGCCATCCTGTGGTGCGGCTTCAGCTCTGCTGCCCAGCCGGTGGTCAGAAGGTGGCTGTTCCTGCCGGTCCTGAGGTACCCGAGCTGCATGTAGAAAATGGGAATTGGAAATAACACTGCATCTTACAGAGTGGGCTGGGATCAGTGGTTCATTATTAAAGCTGTATTGGGAAGGAAGAGGGAGCAGATGGAGATTGCAATGGAGATTTTCTAGCCTCTAAGGAGTTTAAATTTATCTCTCTCCAAGGCTATATCCATTCCTGGGGTAACTTTTCATTTAGCATACGCCTTTTAGGGCTTTGATTTCTTTGGATTTCATGGAAGTTATGTACTAACTTATGGTTGTGGTGTTTCCTAGACAGAAATATCTCTCCAGGATCAGCTCCTGCCTTTCTTGGATACACAGTTCATGCGTGGCAGTAAATTCAGTTCTTCTGTGAGCTCCCCATCCTGTGCGCATGCTGTGGTGATGTCTGGAAGGCCTGCCCATGGCGTAGCCCTGAGGGCACATGTTGCAGGCCATCCCTAGATGTTCAGGAATCCTGTACAAATGGTGGAAACTAGTCCTTGAGTTCTTCCCAGATCAAATTTCTAAGCAGGCAAAAATATAACTTGCTTGGGAAAACACTGACCTCTGGGAACAGGCTTAGGGTCACAGGCTTGGTTTTATGTTTAAGTCAGGAAGATTCATGGAGGCTCTGAAACACATTTGTGGGAAAGCCAGCAAGGAAAGTGAGGTGGGAGGGAGTGATTTTCCCCAGAGCAATAAAGAAAATCTCTATCAACCCCTTTTTGAAACAACTGTTTGACTGTCACACTATTTAATTCTTCTGTCTGCATTCACAGACACAAATCCTTTTCTTGGCTGCATCCTCTGCCTCCCAAAGCCCAGCACCCCACTGTGGCCATTGCAGCTACCTCCTGTATCCTCACCAGCTGGCAGTTCTTTGGCCCTGCAGACCTGGGAGACAGAAGCCATCCCAGTCAACATGTCCTTGTGTCCCAGGAATTCTTGCTGCTGCAGCAGTGGTCTGCCCATTTGGGCTTCTCCAGAGAGCTCCAGGTGGGAAAACTTTCACATCAGCTCTGGTCTCTCTACATTGTCATGGAGCTGTGCAGGCAGAGCCTTACTTGGGACCTTCTGAATGTGGTGAAGGACACCTGTGGGAAGACACCTGTGGTCAAGCCCAGAGCTTGACCACTGCATGAGCCCTCCCATGTAGGCAGGCACTGCTGCAGGGCAGGGGCTCAGCCTGGCTTTGGGGGAGTGGGGTGACCCTCTCTGTGCAGGAGGGCAGCATCAGCAGGGTCTTAGCTCATGGGGCAAGGGTGGGGTGTGCTTGAGAGGGTGGAGTAGGAAATAGCTTACTGGGCTGTTGCCCTGCTGCCCTCACAGGTGGCACCCACTCAAGCAGAGTTTGGAAAGAACCCATTTCAGCTTAGTTTAGCTCAGGTTTTTAAAATCCTGTTAGGGCGAATTGCTGTGAGAAATCACACCACATATGATCAAGCATGCATTGGCAAAGGCAGGAACATTTCCCAAATGTTTTTTCCCCTAAGGACCATCCAGAGGCACCAAAATGCATTGTCTTACAGGAAGGATGGAGCCCCTGGGAGGTGGATTGGGCAGATAAAAGCCTTCTCCTTGGGAGCTCAGCTGCACATTAGTTTCAGCTGCATCATCAAAGTGAGTCATTCAATAAAAACAATTAGCTGAGGAAATATCACTAAACAGTAATAATTATCCAAATGTCCTAGCATTGACCATTTAGATGACTAAATCAACACAATCAATTGTGTTAATGAATGCTAATTCAAATCGAATAACTTTCTGGTTTATTTGATTATGTATAAAGAATTCACCTGCAGTGCTTGGACAGGATGAGGTGGCAGACCAGCGAGATGCTTGGTGACCTACCTGTCCTGTGGACTCTGTGAATGGGTGATCCCTAACCTGCCAGCAGCACACAGCAGTGTCCTCTCCATAGTCTGTGGAGCAGTAGAAGAGTGCTTAGATGATGTCTAGGTATCCTTCATCTGGGTGGGCAGCTTTCATGGACTTCAGAGAGACTTATGCCCACACAGAAATGTGGGGAAGCCTCTCAGGAGAGGCTACGTTCTCCTTTCTGCCTCCTTACCTGAAGGGTCTCACAGGGCTCTGAATCTCCTAAACTGGATGACTGGATAAAGTCACAAGAACACCAGGTATCCCTGTCGTCTGCCTGGGAGTAAAGGGGTATGGAGGGAACTCAGGCTTAAAACTGACAATTACAGTTTCAGTCAAGAACAAGTCACACTTGTAATTCATGTTGGAAACTGACCCTCTGGCTCAGGTTTTTACTCTCTCCTGTTCCTATCACTGGTACCTAGGCTCTGGAGACACCGGTGTTCCCTGGAGTGCTTCACGCTCTGGATGGACTGTGATCATTGTTCATTTTTTTATGCATGGATGTTGTTTTGTTGTGTCTAGACATTGGTAAGATGCTTGCCACCTCAATATCTAGAAATTATGGGTGTTATGGATCCAGTGGGATTCAGCTTGGTGCTGGAATTACCCTCACACTTCCCTTAAAGGTGCAATGAGCTCCTCCATCCCCGCTGCCAGCACACCAACCCTTCTTAGTCCATACTTGTGAGTTCTTGGAAGAGGTTTATTCTTAAGAAAAGTTTGTTCTTTATCAGTATTTCAAGAAAGAAATCAGCAAAGATACCAAAAAAAAAACAGCCTGCCCTGAAAATGGATGCCTGCCATACTATTTTCACATGTCTGTAGAAATTGTTATGTTTAGCTCTCCTCATTCTCTGCTAACACAGGAAGGAGTGAATGTGTCCAGCACAGGGACCAGTGACACACTTTTACAACATGGTGTGCCAGGGGTGGCTAAAACCCAGCACCTCTGAGGTGAGCAGCCGTCAGGCTGCACTCATGGCACTCACACTGATGCTCTGTCCACTGAACCACATTTTTGCCTCAGGTGAAAAACAGTGCAGGCATCAAGAAGGTGAATTTCTCCTCCTGCCTGTCTGTTCTTGCTATGGCATTGAAGGGTTTCCAAGTGGGGCTAACATGCAGGTGAGTCGCTACAGTGTGCTGCAGCAGGTCTGGCTCTGTCCCTCCTGCACTCACCATCCACAGGTCCAGCAGAGGGAACAGGAGCCAGAGCCATGCCAGGGAGCTGGGAGCCTTTGCCATCAGCTGAGGGAGCCTGGCCATGCTGTTGGAAGGAGCAGCCCTTGTACCACAAAGACTAGGCTTCTTTGCTTGTCTGCTAGTATTAACATTCATTTGCTCTCTGAAACAGACTTGGTTTATTTTTTTTTAGGTCATTCTGTGTAACATAATCATATTGGAGTAGAATTCTTCTGCCTAATCAAATAAAACTTCATGCAGTTAGTTTGTCCTTAGCATTTACTAATGAATGTGATTGTGAGGATTTAGTTTCTCACATGGTTAATAGGAAGGCATTTAGATAATTATAGCTGTCTAGTGTCTTTCCACTGCTAATCACTTTTACTGCCTGGTTCATTTCCAGACCAGCAAGTGAAACTCTGGCACACAATTGTGTGGGGATACTGCCCCTGTGGTTATACATTGCTGTATTCCTGGTATGATGGTTTGTAGGCGTGAAGTCAGTTCCCAGCTCCAACCTAAATTTCATATGAACTTCAGAAAATCACAGCCTTGCTGTGGTCCACCTTTCCTACTTTTCTACACCATGCTGGGCCACGCAGTCCAGCACTCCCTCCCTGACACTGAGAGAAGACACTTAGAGAAGAAAAATTTAAGTAGATAAATATGTAATGGTCCCACTCCTGGACTGTGCATCCAGCTTCCAGAGCTTTAGGAGCTTTCCATGCACCTTTGTTTAGAAGCTGCAGTGGATTTCCCTAATCCCTTGCTGGACTTTGCCACATCTTTGATCTCCATGACATCCTGTGACAATGATGCTGAACAGAAAACTGCACCAAAAATCCGTGGTGTTTGTTTTAAGACTACTAGGTGGTATTTCAATTGACAAAAATCAATACTTCTGCTCAGAGAAACAGGGAATGAGATTTTGTTTTTCACCTTTTTAGGGCACCTGTGATGTGACTGAGCTGTCACCCCCCTCTGCTGTCTCCTTTCCAAGCTTCAGCTAGTCCTGCTTCTATCTTGGTTATTTTTTTTTTTTTTTCAAATGAGAACATTTCCATACCTGGTAACCTTTTACAAAACCTATTTTTTTCCTATCTTTTTAATACAGAGTGCAAACTGTAGTTAAGGATTTATAGAAAGGTAAAGTGATGTTTTCTGCGTTTTTCCCCCCTGTTTAATCCTATTAATTCTGGTTATTCTGTTAATTGTGAGTGTTTTGCCCAAATGGAGCCCTGATCTCAAGTATCCATTATAGCTTTGAAATTCATTTCCTAGTAAAACCAGTTTATTTAAAGTCTGTGGCACGTATAGATTTTGCCCCTCAGGTGCTGTATAGTGCATTTTTTCATGTGGAATTTAATGCAAAATCTAAATTTTTTATTGCTGTGCTATGTCACATTAGGAAATATTTCTGTATATTTAGCTATACTTTAATCTTTTCTGAATAATTCTTCATCAACTGCAGGCTTTGCTACTTTGCCCTTCACTTTGTTTACTTAGATCATGTGGTAAAAGACTTGGCATTATTTTCTTTTAAGATCTGGGGGAGGAAACATGCTTGTTACACAAGTTAGTGAAGTATGTTACAATGATGATTACAGTAACGATAATTCTCATAAACTTTTTTGTCATTGCTCTGTCCTTTGATAGTTATCTTGTTGCCAACAAACAATTCAGTAGCTGTTTGGAGTACTATCTCCTTAGGAGCTAAATGGGAGAGATGTCTGTACTGGTAGAATGAAGAGAAGCAAGAGGAAGCAATTTTTGGCTAATATTAAATTAAAATTAGGAGTTGTGCCTACTGGTCTGAGAAAGATGAGGGACCCTCAGAAACTCCACCATCCCTCCCAGCAGCCGCTCCTCAATTTACTATGACGGTATTTCATTTCAATGAACAAATTTTAGTTTAGTTTAATTTAGTTTATGATTACTTCCCCCTCTTCCTTTCCTGTTTACTCCCCCCAGGGTTGTAGTGCGACACCCCTCTCCGTCCCAATCCTTCCGCGATGGTGGAGCAGAGGAAAAGAGGAAGGCGAAGGGGAGGGGGAGAAGGGAAGTGGGCAGGAGAAGGGGAAGGAAAAAGCTCCCCGTCCCCGTCCCCGTCCCCGTCCCCGTGCCCGTCCCCGTCCCCGCAGCCCGGCGGGACGAGCCCGCCTGCCCGCCCGGCCGGCGCAGCGCGGCCCCGCCGCCTCTGTCCCCGCCGGCCGCCCCTTCCCGTGCGGAGCTCTGGGCAGGGCTGAGGGCGGTGCTGGGTTTCCCTCTAGTGGTGCCTGAGCCCTGCAGAAGGACGCAGTGTCCCCTCCAAGGGGCCGTCGCTGCTTGGCAAGAATGGCTGGGTTCGGAGCCCGCCGAGCTCAGCTTTCCAGCGGTACCCGGTCCACGGAGACGGCGATGTGTCTCCAGACGAGCTGCTCTGGCTTTACAACAAAAACAGTACAGCCGTCTTTCCTCCCTTAGGCTCCCAAGGTATGTCTTTACGAAGGACTCCTCTCCTCTCCTTGACCACGCGGAGTCAGTGTTCTTGTTGCATTCTTGTTCAATAACGACACTGTTTGGTGCAGCCCAAGTCTGGCGACATTTGGCACAGCATTCGTGGCACAGTTTGAAAGCTTGTTTCCAGGAATCGGTATCTGGATGAGTTAGGATGCTGAAGCATCAAGCTTGCTCCTGGTCACGTGATGCTTCTTTGGGGAAGTCCATGTCAGGCTGTGTGACTTTCTCACTGATTTGCTGCTATTTGGTATTACAAGCAACGGGCAGAAATTGGTAAAAATAACAGTAGAATTGTTGAAAACAGCCATACTATAGGTCTTCAGAAAACAAAGCATTAAACATATGAAAACTGAAGTAAAAACCCTTGTATTGATAAGAAACTCTTCACAAATAGTGACCAGAGATATTCACAGTTTATCACAGAATATTCTGAGTTGGAAGTGACCCACAAGGATCGTCGAGTCCAACTCTTAATCTTTAGCCATGCATAAACATATAGTAGTCTCCTTCTCCACAGCTACTTGCAGAACCTTCAAGTTTTCTCAAGATATCCTGGGCAGGGTATGGGATTTTCACATTCTTTGAAAAGTATCCCATGTCTCAAGGCAGTTGCAAGTGGGTAGCTAAATCCTCCAGCTCCTCTTAGACCTAGTATAAATGGCATCAGTGAGTGAATTAAAGAGATCCTTAATGGCAACAGCTCAGAGCAATATGGAGCATGCTGGCTTGAGCCCAAAGGTGGGGCATCCTGCCTGCAGGGTGTCCTGCCCAAGGATGGGGTACCCTGTGCCCACCTTCCTGGAGCTACTCTGAGCAAACATCATGCCTGCTCCTCACTGCCTATTGTCTGTGAATGCTAGAAAGCTCGATGCAGATATTTTTAACCTGTCCTGTGCACAATTAACCAAACCAAACACTTGAGAGGAGTAAGGTGCAGGACCTGCTGACCCAAGCCTCCAGTCCGCATTGCATTATTGCCTTGTGCCCTTTTGTCACTGTGTTTCAGAGTAAACCTCTCTCCCCTTGCTCAGTCTGACTGCACATTCTCTTTTGAGACAGGCAAGACTGTTGAGGCAGTGCCACCTGTTGTTGACCCACATGTGATCATCTTAGCACCTGCATGCTGTCAATACCACATGGATTCTCCAGCACTTCCATTGGCTTTGCTTCCTCCATGTATTTTCCTGCTAGCCTGTTATCTTCCTCCCTCTCAGTCCCTTCAGCAGCAGCTGCTAGAAGCCATTACAGGGCTGCCCTCTTCTCATCCTAAGTGGGTCTTGTAATGAGAAAAGGAAACGTTTTTTTCCTTGATGTCTGGTAGGGGAAGCAGGTGATTCTTCTGAATATTGCCCTTAAAATGAATAAGCTATTAAGGGTACTTTAAAATGTTATTAGTGTGTTGAAGTAGTAATGTTAATAGTTAATTCATGCTCAGTAATATTATATCTTTTAAATATTATTATTATTATATTGTCTTGTCGGAACAGCTTTAAAGGCTCTTCATGGGCTTTTAGTTAAGGCAAAGCACCAGCAGCGGGAACAGCAGAGCAATGACTGTGGGTGTGCATCCAGCTCTGGATGAGATGCAATCATGGGGCTTGGGCAGAACACAGACACTTCAGTTCAAAGCTGTGACAATGAGAGCTGCCCCTCAATGATTGACCCAGGCCTGAAGGCTGTGGATGCCACACTGCCATGTGGTGAAGGACTTCATTACCACTGAGTCCTTCAGTGTTTCAGCCCCCATGCAGACCCATGGACCTGGGGATCCTCAGCCCATCATCCTCCAGGGCCTGCCTGGAGTGGGCCTGGTGTGCTGGTGCTTTCCTTGGAAATAACCTCTGCTCATTTTTTCAGCAGGTCGGTGGTTATTGCACTGAGGACCTGGGTTGTGTCCCTCCTCTCAGTGTGTCTTGGAAGCACCTAGGCCAGTAAGCTGCTCATCACACATCTTTGGCAAGATGCTGCTTCATGTAGACTCTTCAAAATTTCTTTTGTTGCAGAAAAAGGAGCAACTGGGGAAAGATTTCTGCAGAAGAGGTGGTGTCAGCTCTAGTCCTTGGACACAACTACTCAGTGGTTATTTCATGGGAAAAATAAGCTCTCATTGGAGCATGGCCTGAAGCCCTGGATGTCCTGCTCTCCAGACAAGTACTCCCATTCCTTTATCATCTTTCACAATCTCCTGAAGATGGTGATTGTTTGCAAGAGTTCAAAAGTGAATGGATGGAAAGGCCAATCTATTAAATCTATTAAATAAAATGACACCACTCAGAAATTGCCTGAACCAAAGGGAGCTGTTGAGAGAATATTTAGAGACAGTACCACTTTATGTTTTCCTGTTCCTACATTTTTCTCCAAGCACCTGCTTTTGGCCATTGCAGGAGACAAAATACAAGATTAGATTGACTTTCATCAAATAAGCAGGATATTTTTATAAAAATATATCTATAAAATAAGAAATATAAAATATAAAGCGCATATATATTTACAAAGCTACACAGGCCTTTCTGTACTGTCTTCTTGGTAGCATTTTACAAAATCCCAAGTTTTGTTGTGAATGAATTTTGGGTGGTGATTCTAGCTGTATGAGAAAGCTTAAAATTAACCAGTAATAAAATAATGAAAATGAGAGTAACATTAAGGTTGCAAAGTTAAGCACTTAGAAGGAAGAAAATACCAAAATAAAGGGACTCGTACTCTTAGGATTGTAGTTGAAAATTTCCAGTCTGATGTCCTGCTGTGTGTACCAGGAGGTAGAATTGCTCCACACAATAATACTCTGTTTTTAACATAGGCTCCGTCCCTGGTTTATATCACAGTGTGGAGAGTGACTAGTGTTGAATAAGGGCACAGAGTAAAGGAGAGAGCAGCCTGCAGAGTCCTACCTCCTCCTCCCCCCTGCAGAAGCTCATGAGCAGAGAGAGGAGCTGCTGGTGAACACTGGTGATGGCCAAGTGCTGTGAGATGGTCACCCAGTGCCCCTGAGAACCTGCCAGTGTGATGTTGGATGTCTTCAGTGAAATCACATTTTTCAACAGAGAGTTCAGATGGCTGCTCATTCTGGATGCTGACTGAGGTCACCTGGTGCTTCACTGTAGAAGTGTTTCTCCCACCTCACCTCGAGTGAGCTAAAGCTGTGCATGTCCAACAGCTTCACTAATTGCTAGAGAAATTTCTATGTCAGGGCCTACTTCTAAATTTTTCTTTTTCACTGGAAGCAGGATTAGCTCATAGTATACATAAGCACATACTTTGAAGAATGTATCTTTCTGCTTAAGGCAGTGTCCATGCAGACATTTGTAGTTAGGTATTTTACTGTAAAAATAACATGAGAGCAAGTGTTTTGATGACAACAGCATCGATAACCAGAAAGTTATCTAATGCTTTACATGCAAGTACATGTAAAGGCTGAAAATTGGATGTTTTGGTATAATAACTTTTCCACTGTGATCAGATATGCATATACAGATAGCTTTCATGCTGGTGACCTGATAAACGTGAGCAGACAGCAACTGATACAAAAATGGTCTGTTGTCTAACAAATGAGCACTATTTGTGGTGTGTAATACTGCAACGATGAGCAGTGATGTGTAATCCCTCTGCCCAGGACCTCCCCAGCCTGCTGGGCAGATGTTCTGGCAGATTTGGCACTTGAAAATGGAATCTGCTCTTCCTTAACCTCCAAATTTTCATGAGCCACAATGTTTTTTTTTACTTCTGTTGCCTCTCATAACTTTTTCAGTTGTTTGACTCTGGTAACACTTCCACTTACCTTAGTGGTCGCCTTTCTGCCTCAAATGTAACATTTTTTAATGATCACATTTGTCAACATTTCCCATCTCCATCTCTTATTCTCGTGTAGTTTTCCCACTAGTGGCACTGTTGTTTTTTGGGGTGATGTTAGGGCTTAGGGGTGTGTTAGGAATGCCAAATGTCACTATGCCTGTACAGAATTCTTGGCCCACAGTAAAACTAAGAGTTTCCCTAGGGACACCGATGATGTGGAAAAAACCATGGAGACTGAGAGTGGGTTTGTCATGCTTGGGGCTGAGTCTTTCAAGGGCCACAGAAAGACCAAAAAAAGCTGTCCAAAATGTCTCATTCAGGCTATGGTGAGTTGCCCCTGAAAGTTATTGTCTCATGAAAGGTGATTTTATCCCCCAAAAAACCTCCAAACAATAAAAACCTCACTGTTTTCATAATCTATTAAAAGATGACTGAGAGCTAAAGAGAAGACTGTATACATTTTTCTAATGTTGTCATAGTTGTGCCTTGCCTGAGAGCACCAGTCTGTGAAAAAATACACCTGCAGCTCAGCCTGAAAATTGCCTCCCAACAGTTAACCAAGATATCACTTTCCTCTGGAATCAAGTTAAAATGTAATTAAGGTTATGTCACTTTGGAGGAGTTCACTGGTGACATGGGAGGTGAAAGGAGGCAAACCTGTGGAGATGAAATGTGCTGGAAATTAGCATGAGTATTATGTACTCACATCAATCTTTAGTGTGTCCTGGGAGTTTGTCATGAGAGAGGCTATTGAATGGTGATGCTTTGACTGTGATACACAATGTGAAAATGTGTGCTGAACAGGAAGGCAGGTGTGATGAGGAGTTTTCTAGAGTATCTGGTCTAAACTTAATATAAACAGATTATTTGGGGCAGGGGAAAGTGCAACTAAATATCTACTGGCATCCTTTATCTGTGTAGAAGCATAAGAGAACTTCTCCTTGAAGTGAGAAGAGAAATTTCTAAAGTAACAGTTTCTAAAATATAATCTGCTCAGATTTTGTTATTTCCTGGCATGTCTAGAAGTTAGAGACTGCATCAAAGAGAGTAAAGTCTTTTACTCTTCATTTTTATTGTCCATTTTTATAATTAGAATTGGAAATTGTCATTTAGCAGCAAATTTAAAATAAAAAGAACATAACTTTCACAAAGTCCTCAAAGAAAACAAAAAATCCTATAGGTGTTGACACATCCTATCATCAGGTTTAGAAGATAAGTACCAGAAAAACGATTGTTATCAGGTGTGAATTAACATACAGTGAGTTTGCTCACAGCTGAAGAAGGTGACAGATATAACATATGCATTAATAAAAGCCCAAATGGAAGGTATGGCCATAATTAGAAATGGTACTTGAAGAAATGCTATCGATTCCAGGAACTGAATTTAATTTGATGGCTTTTACTGTAATTAACACAATTGTTTGTATCAGGATAGATCGCTTAATATTATTATCTAAGTTGACAAATTATAAAATTAAATGTTCATTTAAGATGTAATTCAAAAATTTTAAAGGTTTTCTTGAGTCAATGGGTCTCAGTTAATTTCTTTAAAGCTAAAGGGTCTGATTTTTTTTTCTGCCAGTTTTCAGCGACTGAAGCTACTCCTGATTTATATCAGTGCTGCAATGAAAGCAACATATACAAAGGAAACATTCACAGGTTCTGATGAGTTCTTGACAGCCCCTATTGCCTATACTTTGCAGACTTGAAAGGTATTTTCTTTGTAGCATTAGATTTTAATGGTACTGAATGTAACGTGCACATATAATAACAATAATTCACTTTTCTTGTGTTTGCCCATTTACCTTGTCATATATCTGCTAGATGCAGGGTCTGGTTCTCTTCTCTTTTACACCTGTTTTACCCAAGGGCTGTTTATTTTGATGCAGTTACTCCTGATTTAGACCTGTGTATATGAATCTGTTATCTGCGAGAGGTAAATTAATGCTTTTAATCAAGACCACTCTTCTGCCTACCCATCAACATCAAAGCCTAGACATGCTATTAGTTATTGAGAAAGGAAGCACAGTGTGAGTAAGCAGCCCTCAACTATCTCCGGATCCCCATTACCAGAATTTTAGCACCATTACCTCAAAACCATGAATACTTTTATCCTCACAGTCGCTTGGAAAGGCTGTATATCCACATTTTACAGGCCAAAGCCACAAAAAGAAGCAGAATTTGGACAGAACTAAGGTGCCTAAATCCCAGTGTAATCCTTAAGACCATTTTCAGCATCTGCTACCCAAAGTCTCCCTACTTTGAAAGTGGCTCTGGATCCCACATACCTGAAGATTTTTTTTTTACCATACCTTGAAGGACCCTGATCTTGTCGGGTCATACTATCTACCTATTCTAAGCTTTGCTCTGTCAGAAAGGTGGCCTCAGCAGGATTCTCTCCACAGGATGGTGAATCTGCCACCATGTACTTAGAGTCTGCTGAAATCCTCAAGGCAGATTTTACATTTAACACCACTGGAGTCACTTTTTTTTTCTTTAGTCAGATACAGAAAGCTCTGGCAGCCTTATCACTGGTTTTATATTTGGTGATTGAATGAATAGATGAGTCATGCAGGATGTAGGTGAGCGAGGAGGATTTGGGAGGATTCAGATCTCTCTGTGCCTGCTTTCAGTTAATTGCCCATGCCAAGAGCTAAAAAGTAGGCTGTCCCAATTTACTAAGATCCACTAATTTCACTGAGGCCTGGTGAAGATGCAGTGCTTCTTCTCTGTTTCCACATGCCATCCACTTTGATAGAACCAGGCCACTCTGCTGAGCTTTTTTCCTCAGAGATGGGTACGAATCATTCATGCTAGATTCCTTGTTGTCTGGGTAAAATATTCCTCTAGGCTGCCAAGCTACAGGGTACTGTACAGAACAACTGTTGAATGAAGTTGTGTGAGCCGCTCTTGGCACAGGGACTGGAACAGGTGGTTAGATTTTCCTCTGGTTGTCTTAGACACCAGGCAACAAAGTTGATCACTCTCTTCCCCTTTCTCTGTGAGTATTTTAATAATTCAAGAACATGACCTCATTCCTTCAGAAGGATTGGAGAGTACCCCAATACAACTAACTCTCATCAGATGGTGAGGGATACTTAAAAGGGGGATGAGTGGACTCTCCTTGGACAGATATAAGCATTTGGGGGTTTTTTGTGTGTCTTGAGTGCGTGTGATAAACTGTTGTATGAGGGTGTAAAGTATGGTGTAATGCATTACAGAAGCTCATAATCCCTTTTTTGTTTTTCTAAACACATGGCTAACAAGCCTACCTTAGGAAGAGGGTGCAGGTCTCTGAATCTCAGGTGAGCAATGACAGTTATATGCAATGCTGCACCAGAATTCCCAAGTCCTGGGGAAGGTTGGAGGTTACCATTTAGCAGCCCTAACAATGTTCATTGGTTCCCTGAGGTGTTTCCCTGCTCCCTGTGACAGCAGCTGTGATCCCAGCTGCGAATGGTCCTCGGCTCTGCAGGTGATGCTGGGCGCTCAGGCAACAGCTCTGGCACCTGCCAGGGGAACCTGGTGCCTGTGAGCTGAGTGCTGCAGCAAGCAGCCAGCCCAGTGGTGGCACCAGCAGATCCTGGAATTAATTAAAAAGCACATTTAAAAGGCATTTCGGCACTGCAAGACATAGATCGTGTCTATCTAGCAGGCTGGCGGGCCCACCCGCCGTGTCTGCCCACTCTGGTCAACTCCTCACCTCTGGAGGGGAAACAGCCAAGGTGGTGGGACCTGCGCCGCGGCCGTGGCGGGAGGCGAGAGGAGCTCGGGGCAGGGTGGGGCGGGACCGGGGCAGCGAGGCCCATGCCCATGCCCATGCCATGTCCATGCCATGCCCATGCCCATGACATGCCGAAGCCCGTGCCTGTGCCCATGCCCATGGCCATTCTTCATGCCCATGCCAAAGCCCATGCCCATACCATGCCCATGCCCTGCCATGCCCGTACTCATGCTCATGCCCATGCCTTGCCATGCCATGCCATGCCCACGCCCATGCCCGTACCCATGCCCATGCCATGTCCACGCCCATGCCATGCTCATGCCATGCCTATGCCCATGCCATGCCCATGCCCGTGCCCGTGCCCATGCCCTGCCATGCCCGTGCTGTGCCCATGCCCATGCCCTGCCATGCCCATGCTCATGCCCTGCCATGCCCGTGCCGTGCCTGTGCCCTTGCCCATGCCCATGCCCATTCTCCATGCCCATGCCATGCCCATGCCCGTGCCCATGCCCATGCCCATACTATGCCCATGCTCATGCCCATGCCATGCCCATGCCCATGCCCTGCCATGGCTGCACCGTGCTCGTGCCCATGCCCGTTCTCCATGCAATGCCCATGCCCTGCCATGCCATGCCATGCCCATGCCCATGCCCATGCCATGCTCATGCTATGCCCATGCCCATGCCCATGCCCATGCCCATGCCCATGCCCGTGCCCATGCCCATGCCCGTGCCCGTGCCCGTGCCCGTGCCCGTGCCCATGCCGGGAGCGGGGCCGATGCCGGGCGCGCGTCCGGGCGGGGCGGCGGCGCGGCCCGCGGCTGCCCTGCGGAGCTGTCCCGCCCCGCGGTGCTGAAACGGCCGCAAGCGCCGCAGTGCCGGCTCATCCCGCGCCGGCCCCCGCCCTGCTCAGCGCGGCTGCCCAGCAGGGACCAGCAAGTGCTCGGGACGTGGTGAACAAGGGCCAAATATTTTTTGCAGTTCACGGTCACACGTGTAGACTGCAGTTCCTCTTTATTTGCCAGCTGATTATAGCTGTAGTTGCTTTGCTATTTATCCATGTTGCGGATAACATTAGGGATCGTGCAAAGAATTCTAACTAATCAAACCCAAAACTTTGAATTTGCATCCACGCTGAGCAGTGAAATGCTCTGAGGCAATTATACATGCTAAGCTGCTGCCCTGAACAGTATTCCTTATCAATGGCAACAGTAGATGAGAAAATATGGGAACAAATTGATAAGCAATTCAGCTATAGCATTATTTTAAGAAGATAGCTAGAAAAGAGCTCGTTTTTCAAAACAAACATCGTAGTCCAATACTATTGTAATGTGAATTAATGAAAAATTAGCAGTGGTTTAAGAGATGGCCAAAAGAGAAATAATTCTCTAAGCATAAAAACTAAAAGCTAAACTCTAGCTTTACTTCTGCACGCATGATTTTTCAGAGAAGTAATGAATAAAGTTATAATTAATAAAAATAATAGCAAGTTTCTATTAATGCCTATAAACATATCTTCCTTTATCAGACAATGACTAATAGAAAGATTCAGAAAATAGTTAAGAGATATCTATTTTTTAAAGCAAGTGGCTAAGAAATATAATCCTACTGTACCTCAGTAATTGTTAAAGGAAGGACCCATTATCATAATTATGTTTCTGGAACAAACATTATTTCAATGTGATAAAGGATGACGTGACACTAAAGGTAAAGCCACAGCAGATGTTACATGAGTAACAAGACAATATGCCCGCATTCGGGTAATTTCTCCCCCCCAGACATGTTCTCATTAATCTGTGATTAATAGGATTTGAGTATAGTAAATGATGTTGATCTATTGTCTGTCTTTGTCCCACACCATAGAGAGAGCAATTTGTCAGCTCAGCTTTTGTGTGACTATTTAATAGCAAAGAGGAGGAGAGAAAAGACGCTAATCTTCTAATTGGCATCTGTAGAGAAAGGTCTAAGAACACTGCCAGCCTGGAAATAGCTTGTGTGCAATTCCTATGCCTGCGAGGCTGAGGCAGACAGACGGCAGCACCAGGCCAGGTACCCATGGAAAAGGAACAGTGTGTCCCTACCACACAATGAGCCGCTGGCCAGAGGGACAGCAGAGAGCAAGGTGCACTGCACAACAAGGTGCAATTGCTAACTCTTCCAAGTCTGTTGTGTTGCAGCCTGTTATGTCAAGGGAGTACTTCTTGACTGGTGTGACTTTATTAAAGACAGAAAGGTGCCTCCTTCCTAGAGCAGAAAGCAGAATGAGGCAGGGGAAAAACAGGGGGCACTGATAAGGACCCAGAACAGTCCTCTCACCAGCAAAATTGGAATCAATGGAGAGAACATGAAGTGCCCAAACATCTTTCCAGAGATGTCAGGTGAACAATGGGTTTGTGCTAATATAGTGCCACTTCTAACTTAGCTGTCCTCCTCAGGTGCTAAGGTTACCTAATGAAATTACTGCCTTCAAATACAAATAATTTCACAATTAAGTCACTGCTCCCAATTCAGCAAAACATGGAAACTACTGCTTAAAACTAGGCATGAGGACAAGTGCTTTGTCTTTCCCCCATCAAGTATCTATTTTATGCCCTTCAAAAGATCAGAATGAAGGCTTGGGTTTTGGGTGCAGTTGAGGACTGGATCCCTCTGGCACATCTACATTGCAGCAAAATGCAGCTTTGTTTTGTGTAATGATTTCTTAAGTGGCGAACATAGACAAAGAATTCCTTGTTCAGTTTAACCTCCTGACCTATTCTGATAGTACATAATTTAAGATAAAGCAATATCTCTCTAAACATATTATTTTTTGAGACCTATGTAATTTTTTTCATATTTAATGCACATTTCTTTTGGTAGTTTTGTCATTCCAGTGGGTCAAACTGGTGGAGTAGTCAACTCTTCACCTCTAGAGGGGAATTGCATCATGAAGGGTAGGACTACCAAAAATCAGCTTTATCACTTGGGAATTGTTCTGTGGGCCTGCATATAATGTTGTTTCTACTGTGTAACTCTTCAATGGCACAGAAATAGCATGGCATTTCATAATGCATATCATCAGGATTTAATAGAAACTGATGAAGGATAAAGATTGGATAAAGAGGTATTTTGCTAAAAGAAAAAGAAAAACCATGGATAGAACTGAATCTGATTTAAAATGGAGAAGGGTGAAGGGAAAGCAGTTGACAATACTGAGGTTAGAAAAAAGGCTCTCAAAACTGTTTAAGTTAGCAATATTTACTGCCACATTTCACAAACAATCACATCTCTATTCAAAGCCACCAGAACCCACTGCTCAGGTGTGTATGAGCAGCACTTTGGCAGACGTGGTGTTGTCTGGCCTCTGCAGTGAAAACTGCTGGGATTTGGAGATCAGATGTGATTCTGGGCAGGGACAAAGCAAATGGGGCAATTTGTGCCATCTTGTATATGAATTTGCAAACCTGGAGTATTTCCCTGCTGCTTGGTGGTGTTATGCAGCATGCTGAGCACAATTATCACCAAGCACAGAGTGTAGCCCTTTTTCTGCCTTTGGGGATCAGCAATGACATTTGTCCCCATTTCAGGCATGGCAGAGAGCATACATGCTCTCTGTGGAAACACCCAAAACTTCTGCAGTGGAAAGAACTCCTTCAGTGGAGATGCTGTGTCTGTCCTGGATCTATTAGTCTCACACTGGGGGGTACAGTGCCAAATGTGCCTGAGCCCAGGCCGTGTGACTGAGCTGAAGTGCAGTGGTGCAGTTATATCAGCAGGAGTCTGTGCTCTAGTTCGTGTATCTTCCAGGGAGAGGAAAGGGTCTGTTTTGCTTCTGAACATGAACACAATGCCAGCCTGTCATGCAGTGTGGATGTAAGGTCTGGAGCTTGGGATGTGTCTGCCCTTGTGCTCTGGTCTGGGTGAACCCTGATGGGACATTTGCTCTTTTTAACTGCTTTGATCAAGCAAGAGGAGATTTCATCATTCAGAAGGTCTTGGGTCATGTCAAGACATATTCTGGACTAGCTAGATGACCCCACCACCCTCCTCCATTCCCTTCACAGAGGAGAGAGGGGTCCTGCAGCTTGGAGGAGTCCTACTCTTGGAGGGGTCAGGCAATCTGTTTCCATAGAAGTTGTCATAGATTTCTCTATAGTGGTCACTGGAAGAAGAGTGGCAGAATGCACCCACCTTAACTCCAGCTTCTGCCACCATTTAAAGATTTTCTTGGTGTCAGGACGTAGTGCCACAAAAAATCCCTCCAAGACTGCACACAACTCTCTCTATGTCCCAGCATTGTGTAGGGACACATAAACCACAGGTAGCAAAAAAAAAAAAAACAAAAAAAAAACCCCAAACCATTAGTCATACCTACCTTTTTAGAGGTTAGGGTGCTTTTTCCTGCTCAAGATATAGTAAAAAATGTTCCAGCTCCTGGGAGTTTCAGTCTAAATTCGTACACTTAGGGTAAGGTCAACTTTGTAATACTTTTGTACAAGTATATGTTGTAGCCAGGTTTAAATACTGCAAGCTTCAGCTGTTCTTTAAATATGAGGTTAGTTTTTATTTTCTTAAGGTTCAGAGCTGTGAGAATGGGGAGGTTTGTTAATCTTGTAAACAAATAAGTAAGCAAATGCCCTCAAAAGCTTACTCTGAGTAGACTTGGAGGTATTGGAAGGCTTCAGGTGACTGTCTGTGGTCTGGAATTCATCTGACAAGGCCCTCTGCATCAGGGCATGAATTTATTGCATTTGTCCATCACCACAGCTCATTATATGGAACATCAACTGTCACATATTTTCCAGCACATTATATCTCTATCTAGGACATGAAGTTGTGAGTGCTATTTGTTATTTGATATTTCATGCTCTCAGCCTGTTCAAAAAGCTGCTTAGTTAGGAAAGATCAAAATGCAGAGTGACATTTCTCTTTAAAAAAACATTAATACAGAGACTGTCGGACTGTTAAAATGCAAGAACACCATGATAGTAAAAGTGTTATAAAATGTTATTTTAAAGCATGACCTGCTTCCTGCTCATCACCTAATATCACTGTACTTAGAGGGGGAAGAAGGCTGTATTTGGAACAGTTATCTCCTGGGCAGGCAATAACATCTGGTGATATTAAAATGTCATCAAATGAAAATATATGCAATAGCGTCCACCTCATTTGAATATGAAATGCAAAGACAATCCAAGGCAGACAACTGCTTGTTTAGAGTGATATCTGAATACAAAGGCTGGATCATCAATAATAGATAAAGGGTTTTTTGCTTGTTGTAAATTAGAGGTAGGATGGGTATTGTAGTTTTATTTTTAAATTATTAATCACATTAGCAAGGCTGGCTTTTACAAAGCACCAGGCAGAGTAAAAATGTAAAATACAAAGTGAGAAGAATTAATTTTATAATCTGACACTAGAATAAAGCATCCAAGCCCTCTATCAACTATACTGAAAATTAGATAGTAACATTCTGGTAGTTCTGTCAAAGTCAAATACAGAAGCAATTGTTAAGTGTTGATAGGCAGTGGATAGAAGGTGTAATCCACTGGGAAGGTTTTGATCCAAAATGAAACAGTTTTCTACCCCTGCTAGTCAGGCAGAAATCTAATTACTCTCTTTTGATCTCTATGGAGAGGTAAACCAAAGAGTTATAGGTTATGGACAGTTTTATTGATTTTTATCTCAGAAATCAACAAGTGCAGGCTTTACACTTTACACATACTTGCTTAGCTGGTGATAGGATCAAATATTTCAAACTGGCTTTCCCTGCTACCAAGTCAATAAGCCTTTTAGTTGTTTTGTTCAAGTTGCACTGTGGATGTTAATATTACAGAACTTTTTTGCACTTAAATACTTTGGGGGAAAAGATTGCCAGGTTTATACTTGGGCATTTTAAACAAAAATCCAAGCATTTTTTCCTATCTGCTTATTTCTCTCTTGCAGGATTGCATTGTTATATTTCGGCTTTAACTGGACAAGCAGCTGTATTTTTGACAAAGTAGAAAAGGACAACGGCAATTCAGCTGGTAACAGCAGTAAAACAATTTCTAGAGTGCTCATAAGATATTCCTAAGGTAGACCAGGAGTGCAAAGGAATAGAAAGCTTTCTGTTTCTGGAATTTCCAATGCACCTTTGAGAAATCAGACACAAATTTCACTTCTTGTATTCTAGCGCTGAAATATACCTTGGTCCTTTGTCCTGTCTCTATGAGTGCAAACATTTCCACAAATGCCCACTCACATTGACTACAGCTTATGCAAATATTTAATCTCAAAAACCACTAGCCCTTCTTCTGCAAGCTGCTTGCTGTAAATCCTAGCAATTTTGCAGGATGAGTTCAGACATGGGCATGGAGAGAATGCCTTGCTTTTCATTAAGACCCTCTTATGGACCTTTTTGATGAAGTGTAAATCTGTGTGAAAGATTTCCCAGGTAGTCTTACCTAAAACCTTGGCATGCAATCATATCTTCAATCCAGCAAACAAGACTTGTGCTATCAAGCTAAAATATGTCAAGATTTCATGCCACCTTTTTAGAGGTATAATTATTTGGGGTCTGTTGTTAATTATACATATTCGTGCAATCTAATCAGTCTTCAAGAATGCGCATCAAGTCAGGGTCTGCTTGTTCAAATACACAAAAGAGCCAGTTATTCTCACTTAACTCCAGGGTCAGAGCCACAGCCACAGAGCCTGGGATGAGTGTAGCTTCGTGATTATTTTGATAGCTTCTCTTCTTCGTGTTCTGGGAGATAAGGCTGTTTCTCCCAGAGCTGCACTTTTTCCTGAATGACTGACAACCCCTTTAGAGGAGATCAACCCCTCTTTGTGCCCTTTCACTCACTCGGAGGTTATCAGCTAAAACTGCACTCAGCATTCAATCACATCTTTCCCCTGTGGCTGTAACTCCTGTTAACACAATTAACCTTCTGATGGGAACATAAAATGAATCTAGGGAGGGAAAAAGAGCAGAAATACATTCCCATGTTAAGGATTAAATGGCCTTAGTGCTTATAGCAGTGTTTTTTCACGTCTCTCTCTTCCACAATATTGTGCGCAAGGGGCTATTAGCAGGAAGTTTCCTGTCACAAAATTCTTCCTACTAATCCCAGCAGCTCTTATTTTATCAGTGTTGGAGTGGGGTTTTTTTTGTTTTGTTTTTTTTTGGTTTTTTTTTGGTTTTTTTTTTTTTTTTTTTTTGAGGTTAATGGAAAGTCTTGTGGAACACAAAACTAGATAGACAAGCGAATACAAATTTGTATTTATTTGTGTTTTGGTTCGCTTACCTGGCTCCCCCCAACCAAAAAAAAATTAATCTAAATCTGAAAGATACTGTTCGACTGCCAACACTTCCCTTTTCTTTGACAGGAGGGCATGATGGGAACAAATAATATCTGTCTTCTTTTGGGTGTCTTTTTCTATGGCAGCATTTTTAAATGATAAACAAACCCATTGTAAGCCTCTGCATGGTTTTAGTACTCCAGGTGTTTGCAGATTGTGGTGAAACTTGTAACTGGACAAGGGATGGAAAATCAACATCACTTTTAGCACAGACACATCCTCAAGCACACAGTGGCTTGCTTAACTGATGCAGCAGTTAAATGAGATGAGGACATTTTGTGTTTTCCTGTAAGATTACAATATTGCTGATTTTTACTCCACCCCATTTACCAGGTTTGCATAAACACAGTAAGTGGCCAAGTCTAGCTGCTAAGGTGTGCCTGCACTCTGCCTCTGTTGGTTGAATGAGTTTTATGCAATGGCTCGGATGATAGATCCAGGGGACTTTCATCATTGCAGTATTGGATATTTATCATGGAAGTGCCAGCTTTGTATTTCTAGCACCATTCTCAGAGGCAGAATTGCTTAAACAGTAACTAAAGCAGGCAGAGAAAGACAACAAGCCACTCCTTAATATGTAATTCTTACAGATTTTTGTACATTGTGATGCAAGGGATAATATTATATGCACATTGTAGGAAGAAATGGGCAAGACAAAATAATTATGTTTTTGGGACAGACTTTAATAATGTCCAGTCTGACATGAACGTTGTTACATTTCCAAGTTTCTTCTTCACTTCCTTGTTATAACCCTATTCTCCCAAGTAGGGGGTTAGGGGATGATCCATATCATCATGTAAAGTGTGTGGGCTTTACAGTGTTTCTATTGTAGATTTGTAAAAGTGTCATGAGACTAAAAGTTATGTTGAAAACACCTCAGTTAATAATGTTGGAATGTGTCTCTGGCAAAATGAAAGTCCTTGCAGCTGGACACAAGTGCCTTGTACTGCTGAAGAAGAGCCAAGGGAATTCTGTGGATCTGCGAGTTTGCAGACAAAGCTGTGATAGGGCTTGCGAAAGAAGGCCAAGGAAACAGCTGATGGGAAAAGAAAGATGCAAGGATGTCAGCTGACAACTAAAGCTTGGGCTAATTTTCATTGAAGGTTTTTTCTTTACATCATACTTTTTTTTTCCTTTTTTCAGTTCAGATGTGTTAGTTGTTCACCTGTCCTTGTCCTGAGAATTGATTGTTGCATCCATGGGAGATTGCTGGCATGAAGAAAACACTGACAGTAATTAAAGTGAGGAAGGCTGATGTCAGGATTGCGTCTCCCTTTCAAAGGAACTATGAACTTCACTAGAAAACAGTTTTGTTTCAAAGTAAACTTCATTCCAGTGGATGCAGCATCCAGTTGACCCAATTGAAACATGGCATGGTGTAGTGCTGCAGCAATGGAGCATTGACTGTGGAGGTCTGTGGTGATCACCCTTAAGGTAAGGATGCAGCACATAGAAAGACCAATAAAGGGTGAGGCAAGGTTCATAACATGGTGAGCCAGGCTCACACCAGGATGCTGTGGCTTGGTTTCCATGAGATATCAGTCAGCCATTTTCCTTCCCCACACAACTGCCCCAGTTCTCATCTTGCACGTTTCTGCTGCTGTATCTTTAGAGGACACAGAACCTGTGTGTGTTTGGGGCGGTCACAATGGGGTGGCCCCAACAAGATGCATTGTGTGACAGGGCAAGGGCTGCACCCAGGACATGAGTGCAGAAGTGCTTTCTGCTGGGCTGAGCCAGCTGGGAAGCTCATAACCAGCACAGTGGTGTGTTGAGGGCAATGTCATGAGCTTGGGATTTCCCACTGGGGAGAGAGACGTGGATATAAACCAAATGGCTTTAAAAATGTGAATGCAGAACATACTAAGCAGCTCTTATCCTCCCAAAAGACATGTGTGCTGGGGTGTTATGCAAATCTTGAAAGGATATAGCCTCCAGCTCATCCCATTGTTGAAAAGGATTAAGCCTCTTCGAGTGCTGGGCACTTAGGGATTATGGTTCAGCATCCAGAGAGGGATGCACCCAGACTGACTTAGGGTGTTTAAGGGGTTTATGCCTTCACTGAACACCTACAACTGTTACGATTTCTTTTCCCTGGCTTCTGGAAATGTCAGGACAGATACTCTAACTTTTCCTTTGAAATGCTGATCATCATGAGCTGTCTTTCCCTAGATTCACACACAGATGTGCTAATAAAAAGCAGTATTTGAGACATGTCATCATGTCTTCTCTGCTAAACTTGGTCACCGTTATGCAGAGCAGCTACCATCTGTGTCCTGCTTCACTGCCTGAGACCCACAGCTATTCCAGGTAGATGTGTCACCAATCCTCTCCCACAACAGCCTCGCTGTATTTTACAGCCCACAGCATTTCAGATTATTTCTTCATGTAAAACTTCAGTGTTGTGGTTCAGCCCTTGGGAATTAGTGTCTGAGCTGGCTGTGCAGTACAGGGGTGATGTGGTTATCAATCCTTCTGATAGGGCTGGAGCAGCCACTGACTGGTGGGAGGGCTTGTGCATTACTACATAATACATCAAACCTCTGGTGCAGCAGCTTCTTCAGAAGAGGAGATAAATTTTTCAGTGCCTCATGTGCCTGTGTGCAGGGCTCTGTCATTCCACACACCAGGGATCTCCTTACCAGCATCAGGGGACTCAACCAAGGGTGGAGAAGGTTAGGCTTGGTTATTCTGAAACATGTGACCTGCTTAATACAGCTGTAAGCTTTTGGAAGGAATTTTCTCATATAGTCTGGAGAAAAAAAATATAAGAGCTTAACTGGGAAATTAACTGAAACAATTCTGTAATATAGATTATTTCCTCTTCCTCATCTTCAGGTGGAAGTACTGGCACAACCTCCTGCATCAGTGACTGTGAGAAAGTTATGCCTTCACTTTATCTTTTTTTTATTGAGATGAACTCCTTTTGTTACATCTCCAGTGTGCAGCTGAGTCTGTAGAGTCTTGACTGTCCACTGCTGTTTTACAGTCTGCATTCAACAGCTCAGAGACACAATGGACATTAGTGACAAGTTGTGTCTCTCAAGGGTCTGTACTGGGACCAGTGCTATTTAATAACTTCATTAATTACATTGATAAAGGGTTCAAGTGCACCCCCAGCAAGTTTGCAGATGACACCAAGCCGAGTATTGAAACACCTGAAGAACAAGGTGCCATCCAGAGGGACCTGGACAAGCTCGAGAAGTGTGCCACAGGAATCTCCTGAGTTTTAACAAGACCAGGTGCTGGTGCTGCACCTGGGTCAGGGCAACCCCCAGGACCAGCACAGGCTGGGGATGAACAGACCCAGAGCAGCCCTGCCCAGAAAGGACTTGGGGGTGCTGCTGGCTGGGAGGCTGGACATGCCCCAGCCATGGGCACTCCCAGCCCAGAGAGCCAAACGTGTCCTGGGCTGCATCCAAAGCAGTGTGGGCAGCAGGGCCAGGGAGGGGATTCTGCCCCTCTGCTCTGCTCTGGTGAGAGCCCACCTGCAGGGCTGCATCAGCTCTGGGGTGCCAGCACAGGAAGGACATGGAGCTGCTGGAGTGACTCCAGAGGAAGTCACCAAGATGGTTGCAGGGATGGAACACCTCTCCTATGAGGAAAGGCTGAGAAAATTGGGGTTGTTCAGCCTGGAAAAGAGAAGGCTTTGGGGTGACCTAGTTGTGGCCTTCCAGTATGTGATGGGAGCCTACAAGAAAGATGGAGAGAGACTTTATACAAGGGCATGTGATGACAGGTCAAGAAGGAATGACTTCAAACTATATGAGGGCGGGCTTAGATTAGATATTAGGCAATAATTCTGTACTGTGAGAGTGGTGAGGCACTGGAACACACTGCCCTAAGAAATGGTGGGTGCCTCATCTCTAGAAGCGTTCAAGGCCAGGCTGAATGGGCAAGCTGGCATAGTGGAAGGTGCCCCTGCCCATGGCAGGAGGTTTGGAACGAGATGATATTTATGGTCACTTCCAATCTAGACCATTCTAGGATTCCATAATTATCAAGTTTTGCTCATCTGAGCTGAAGCTCAGAAAACAATAGAGAAAACAAGGAAAGATGCTAACAGGGTTGAAACTGCTGTTTGAAAACATCTGCTGTTCTCCATTTTTCTTGGCTTCAGCTTCCCACCCCTTTAATTTTAGAATCTCATGATGAAACAGAAGTAAAATCCACTGGTCTGCATTTCAGAAAGTAGTCTTTAAATTTTCAAACATGGTAGACATTTTCACCTATGTTTTCCATGCACAAAAAATGCAATGGAAAAATATCAGAGCAAAATTGGCAGTGTGTGCCTGGAGGTCCTTTTAAAAAAAAATTGACCAATTCAAAACTATATTCCACCCTTAGTCCTAAATAACTGGTTTATGTTTCAGGTGAATTTCTGCTGCAATTTGCAGTTCTACTTTTTCAATTATCCATTTTCCCCCTATTGAGATCTTATTCATTTCCATTTACTTCTGCAAAGTCTTTTTTCCTGTTCACAGTGCCATTATGCTTTTCCCAACTATTTCTTTGAAATTAAGTGCTTGGTTCTTTATCTTTTCATCATTAATTACTGATGTCTTTTTGACCTCTGCTTTGTAAGCGACCATGCCATATTTCTATTTCCTATCTTTTAGGCTTGTTTAAGATATTTTCTTTCTTTAATGACCTGCTCTGAATACCTTTGTTCTTGTTTTCCAGTCATTTCCCAGAATGGCCACACAGCCGAACCTTTGCCCTCCTCTCTTGTTTTTCATCTTGTCTCTGCTGTATCAATGGCCTAGTTAAAAATGTATTTTACAGCTCACTGAGGCCAAACCTCACTCCATTTTTATAATTATGCTGACCATAATCTCAAAAATATTTTGCTATGACTGTGCACCAGTTAGAACCTCTCTATTGAGGGCCAGAGGCAGTTGGGTGTGAACAGAAGTGGGTGCTGCTTTTAGGCTTGGGGTTTGGCTTAGAAGAACATGAACAGAAGCCAGGAATGATGGATTAGTGAAATGTCAGTTTAAATGGCTGAGGACTTTTTCCCGTGTAAAGGTTGTGAGATTTTTTTTGTCAAGCTCTTCAGTGAGATGGGTGATACTTTGGTACTTCAGGAAGACTCAAACCTGTCATTAGGTATCAAAATTATTTCTTGGACTGATTCCACATATACAATTTCACCACGCCTTATAGTGGCATTTTCATTTGCTTCTTCCTTCTTAATAATTCTACAACGTTTTTTTAAATTTTATTTTATAATTGAAAATATTCAAATAGTTAATAAATTATTTTCCTATCTTTGCCAAATTTCCCATTAGTGTCAGCGGAATCTCATTTAGCAGGCAAGGTTAGACTCCACCATCACCTCCCAGTATTCCTTTCTCGAGGAGTGATGGCTAGGAAGGAAAGCCAGCTGTTTTTTTCAAAACTGTGAGAGTGCTGGGCCTTGTTACTGAAATATATTTAATATATGTATAAAAGGAGACATGATACATGCAGGCATTTGCTGTCATTTTGTTCTTTTAAATAAATAACTGAGTATAATGAGTCTCAGCTACAGAATGAACATAATGAACCTCCAAAAAATATGTTGTCTGAGAGCAATATTTACCACTGAGGAAGGGATTGTTACAGAAACGAGAATTGTTTAGATGTTAGCGGGTGAGGTAAGAATCTATTAAAGGAATTAAAAGCAAAGATGACTCATCACACATTTCTGCTTATTTGTAAGGGACACATGAAAGGCAGGGATTTCAAAATATTTGTATTAGAAAAACATCAATAACAAAGCCCCCTGATTTAATTTTTCAGTCTCATGGGCTTCAAAAGAAGATGTAACTTTTCCACATCTGCCTTGAAAATCACACAGTACTGGAAACTAGAAAAGGCTTGCTTTGCTTTACTACATTTAATTTTTAGATTGGTTACCTATAGGTGAAATTTACACCATTTTCTACTCTGCAAAAATCTAGAAACTGTTTTTGTTGCATTGAGAGTCAAGTTTCTGATACGTCTCAAAGGGGAAAGTGCTTCTCCTGATGCTGCTGCTGCTGCTGAGGCTCCTGCGGCTTGCCAAGGAAAGCCTGCCTCACCTCCTGCTCACCACTCGCTCCCCCTCTCCAGCCAGCCCACTGCTCTCCCTGCTAAGAAAATCCCTCTGGAACAGAGATCAAGGGAGTCAATCAGCTCTCTGTGCTTTTCTTTCCCTGTCATGGGCAGGAGACCCTTGCAATGGGTTAGTGTAACATTGATTTGGGCACAATACAGCAGGGCCAGGCTTTTATGAGGTTATGTGGATACTGGAGCAAGGTGTCACAGCACAGCTGTGGTAGAAAATTGGTCTTAAAGTGTTTTGCATAGTAGGATACAGATAATATTGATAATATAATATAATATAATATAATATAATATAATATAATATCAGAATTTTTATGGGTACCTTTGCTATAGGAGGATAATAGACAACATAGGAACAAAAGCAAGAATCAGAGAAAGAAGTGAAAGCAGAGGAGAATGTGTACACAAAAAAGCAAGCTGGCAAGTTGGCCAGTGCAGTGACTATGTTGGGAAAAGAAAGGGAGATACTGTTTAGCAAGTCTCAATCCCTTTCATTGTACCACTTAACTTTTGCAGAACAATATTATTTCAGATGTCTCCTGTAAATCCATCATCTATTAAAACAGCCCTTGAAAATGAACTGGCTGGTACAAGCTCCTGCTCATTTTGACAGGGCAGTCAGTAAAGTCCTGACGCGGTGCAAATTGGCAATAATTTGCCTAGCACAGGAGAGGTACCTCAAGGATCAAACACACTTATAAGGCTGTGCAGCAGCTGGGAAGGGGGGACCAGAGAGGACAGGGAAGAATGTGACCTGGCTGTTCCCCAGGTGAGATGGAGCCACTTGACGGAGCACTGCTGCGGAGAGCTGCACCAGTGCTGCAGTGCTGCTGCTCCTCTCCCTTCCTCAGTTCCTGACTTGGCAGAGCCCAGTGAAACTGAGTGGTGACAGGCAGAGCCCTGCAGCTGTCTGACTTGGATGAGAAGTGCCACACATTCAGGAAAATTAAGCTGTGCTGAGCTCAGGGCTGCAGGGTCAAACTCCTGCCAGACTTCTCCAGTCTGCCCCATGGGCTTATTCCCAAGGATGAGAAGGGTAGGCAGGAGGTGAGAGGACAAAGGGGCAAGAAGCTTCTGCGATCTCACATCCTTCTTCAAAAGGTGCTATCAGATTCAGCAAGGTCAGCAGAAAGTGAAAGCAGCTACTTTGAGTTGTGGAGCATCCTCCCCATGCCCTGAAACAGCATCATGTCCTGCACAGGCTGGATCTAGTAGGCACTGAAACACAAACTGGCTTTTGGGGACTTTGCTTTTTAGAAAAAAGTGATTCCTTTCTGAAGTGTAACTTTGTGGGAAAAAAAAAAACACAAAAAAACCCAAACAATTTCCATTTTTGAGAATTAAGAAAAACTATTTATTTTAATAACACTTTTTCTCTTTACTGCATACCATTTAAAAATGCCAAACTGCATTTTTTTCCTCCCACTTAAAGGTACAATGAGCCATATAAACATGAACCATAGGATATTTCAACCCAGGAACCAACTGCTTTCAAATTCATCATGCTCTGAGAAAAATGCCTTTATCCTAAGATATCCATAGGAGCTGCTGCCATGTTTGTTACAACACATGATGCTTGTTTTGTAAGTCCTAACTCTGACATTCTTTATTTCGATTTTCATTTCTGATACAGTTCTGTTTGTGTATCTTCCAACTGAACATACCGTGCTTGTGTTTAACTGTCTATTTATAGTCATAAAAGAAATAAACATATAAAATAAATGCATCTTGATGCATAGCTGTGCAGCAGTACAGATGTTTTATTAATGAAAATGAATCCAGCTTTTTGTAAGTCATGGCAGCAATATAACATATCATTGTTTGCTTCTCTGCTAGATGGTCCCTGCTGTTTTTACATAGAAATTCCTGTAATACTTAAAGGACATCTGGAAGAATTCAGCCAATTAATCGAATTCACGCAGGAGCTAGGCTAATGGCTGTCTGAAAGGCAGATTACATTAAATCAAACTTGCAATATGAATGAAAGTACTTAATCATACATGCAACATTCATTAGACGTGGCACAGCAAGTGTTTTGATTACTTTAATGAAAGATCAGGTAAAGTGCATCAACTGAACAGATTGGAGAGACTGCATGCTTACAAATGTTTGATTATGTTGACTATCAACAGAAACAGTGCCAGTAATTTATAGCAAAACATATTTGGAGGAGGAGGAGGAGGATGAAGCTGGTGAACTTGGGAGGCAAAATGAAATTTAGGCCTTGTCTCCGAGCACTTTAATTAATATTTAGGATAGCAAGACTTTGATTAAATGTCACAAAAGAAGCAAAACAAATGTAAGTGGAGAATCCTGCATGGCAGCTGCTAGGGATCATTATGTTAGCAGTACCTGGAGCATGATGCTGGTTTTGGGTCCCCTCTCCTGGCTTTGAAGTAAAGAGGGCTAAATCCTAAGTGGAAAAAATATTTTCAAAATTTTTCAAAATGAGATATATGCTTTTGATGAGATATATGCTTTTATGAGATTTTGGCTTGGTGCTGCTTTTCCCCTGGGTTCTGCTGGAGACATCCTCCAGTTGCCACTGCCCCTTGCCTTCTATGGAGGCATTGGCACCTGGAGAGGGGAAGGAAGCTGAAAAGGAGCTCTGGTTTTAGATCCTCCTGAAGCAGTGACACATTTTCCCTTTTCCTACCTCATCAGCTAGCAAAACATTTTGTCATTGCCCTTCAGGGTTGCACATGGCTGTTCACCCACAAAATAAATAAAGGAGAGAGTCTCCATCCTGACACACCTGCCAAGAGCTGGCACTGCAACCTCACCTGTCTGAAGCTTCCTGCACAATGGGCATTTGCCAGGTCTCTTTTGTGAAAGAACAAGGTGGGTGGGCTCAGAAGCTGGAGGTGCATTGTCAGAAAAGAGCAGCAGCTCTCTGGCTCAGTGCTGCCTTTCCTTTGCCTTCCTCTGTCACATTCCCAAAAGAGATCAACCACTGTTTCCTTTTGGGAGCTACCATCCTCCTTGTTGCTTTTCTGAGATGCAGGCATCCAGCTCAGATGTGGTTTATTTCCTTGTAATGCAATTTTCCATCTTGTTCCTAACAAACAAGCTGTTTCTAGCCAGCTTGCCATGTTGGTTTGCTTGTCTTCTCCCACCTCCTGCCACTGGTTTTCCTTATCAGCATCTCCTATGCTCCATCTGCCCCCTTGCAACTGTTGCTAGCAGTGGTGGCTCCTGCAGTGCCATCTGCCATCTGCTTTGCAGTGGCCAGGCCATGCCTGCCCCTCATTCCACAGTAAATCCTGCCATTCCTTTGCATAGGCAAGCAAAAATGCAGTAGCATACTTCTGTCAGGAAGTGCATCCAGTTCTGGCAGGAAAAGGACCTTGGAATTTGGTTTGACCTAGGAAAATGGAGGGAGAAATAGAGAGGGTATCATGGAGTAGGGGTGGCAGAAAGGTCTTGGGCAACAGCCCTGGAGAATTTCCTGTTGCACCTCTGAGTCAGAGGAATTTTATTGAAGAACATGGCCTTAGAACAGGGGCATGAAAGAATTATTGGGACTGGGGGGGAAGCAAAAAAAATGTAAATATTTCCCTGTGGGCTCAGCTCCCTGCACCACATCCCTGCAGAACTGAATATGCTCCAGTGCCAGCACAAGAGCAGGATGAAGTGTGACCATTACAGAATCAAGTATTTGTTGCTGTGATTCATCTGCTCCTGGTCTCTGCTCTCTGAAAGCCTCCTAGATTGAGTCCTTTTGGGAAATTAGACAACCAGCATGTTTCTCCGTCCTGCCTAAACTTTACTGGAGGCAGGCATGGAGTTTCCCAGACCGGCATGCAGCAGAGGCATCCCTCAGACACTTCATTTCCCCCACTCTCCTGCTGCCTTGTCTGCTGGTCTCTTCAGTTGTTGCTCTCTCTGCACACAGAACCATCCAGCTGACTGCATACACACCTGCACCAAGCACAGCTGGGACTCAGCCTCCCTGAGAGCCACCACTGCTATCCATATAATTGATAACCATGGCCTTCTGTACTAGGAGATCTTTTTTTCAGTGAGCTGCAACATATAGTGATGTTTATGGGGAACAGACTGCTGAGAATCTCATGCCAAAGGAAGCCAAATCTTCCTATTTATGACATGGTGAGATCAATAAATAACTCCTGCAGGCAAATTTGGCCAATGGCAAATGGCTTCAGCCTGTGGGGTATGAGCTGAAATCCAGCTGAAATCTGTAATGCAGTAATGAAAGTCATAATGGTCCCATCGAGTCTCCTATAACTTTTATAAGTTTGGGAACATCAGTCTGCCCCCTGGAGAGGACCTGGTTTCCCTGCAATGGGCTAATGCAGATGGAGGTGGGGAAGAACCAAAACGTGAGATTGCTCCTTTGGCCCTCATGCAGCTGCTCACTCATGGAGTAGGGACAGGAGCCGTGGCACCAGTGTCCTCCCAGTATCACCTTAGTGATGGGTGAAATGATGTGACCAGTTCACAGCACCACTTCATTTGTGGGAAAAGAGGAAGGTTAAATGTTTTCATAGTGTCTTCAAAACCCTTCAAATCCCTCTAACCCAAGTACCTTCACAGAACAGTGTTTTCTACCTTCCCTTACAGAAAGCTTTTTGTTAATATTTGAGCAATGAAGAAAACATAGCAGCTGTTAGCATCATTTTCCTCTTGAAGCAGATTGTCCTCAGGTAAAACAAAACACAATTAAGATACTAGCAAGGTCAGTTATATTAGACAATCTGTATCCTCATAATGCAGATATTTCCTTCAATGTCTGTCACCAGCATCAAATCCCCAACTGCAGCAGGATAATTGGCAGCCCTGTTCTAGGGGGAAGATGAAATGGCTTGTGTTGCCACCAAAACCAGCCTGGATTTTGTTTAAGTGCTGGAGCCTGGGGGTGGTATCGCTCATCTAGCTATATTGCTGGAGTCATGTATCAAGGACAGGCTTCTGAGGCAGTTTCTGTCTCCCTCCTATTTACTGCTCCATTAATTACAAACCAGATGTCAGGGCAAGATTTAAAAGTCAACTTTATTTGAAATCCTGCAATATAAAAAACTCAACCACAACAATTTTTTTTTGTGGTGGGGAGGGGAAACATGAAGGACAGAAATGTTTTTAATCTTTTGCTTATAGTTATTCTCTATTTTATTTTTAACTCTTATTTTTTTTAAAGTTGTGGTTATTTTTTCTTTTACTGAGTGGCAAAAGGAATTTCTCTTTTTCTTTCTGTCCCCTTAGCCCCCAGAAGAGTTTTTAGGGTTTTCTCTGGGAACCAGACCTCACTTAAGACCTCTCTGCCAGCTGGCATTTCTGTCATACATTCCTCTTGTTGTTTATGCCCCAAGACTGTTCAGAAATATAAATGCAGCTGCCCGCTTGCTTGGCAATGTTTTATTCGTGGACCATGGAGGTGTAGAACTCTTCTTCAATGTCTGCACAAGTTTCCAGGTGTCCTGGAGCTGCTGGAGACATGGCTGGGTCTGAAAGCAATGGTATCCCTGCTTCACAGGCAGACATGACAGTCTCTGGACAGCTGGGATGTACAAGGATCTGGATGATGAGCTTCTAGTGCCAAACTCTGGAGCACCCTGGGCCAATCAGATGGAGAATCCTCCAGAGTCACATAATTGTGGAATTGAAAAAGACTGTTAAGAGTTCAACCATTAACCCAGCACTGACAAGCCCTGCACTAAGCCATGTCCCTAAAAGAAAGCAGCAACAGGGAAAGGTATCTAGAGGAATCTGAAGATTATCCTCACTTTGGAAGGTCCCCAAGAGGCTGGCCCAGCCATCACTGAATCTGATTGCTGAGTCTTGGCAAGGCTTGAATGGGTCCCTCAAGCTTATGTTAGCAGCACAGTTATGAACAAGGCTAAAAGTCCCCTCACACAAAATGAGAAACTTTGGCAAAAAGGAGGCAGAGCAGTGATGTACTACTCTTGTTTCCATTCCCTAGCACACCAGCATTCAGCCTCAACCAGGGAGGAGGGAATGGACTGAGGAAGCAAAGGATGCAAGACAAGGAGCAGGTTCCTCTTGTTTTCGTCCTACCAATTCCCCACTAGCTACTGCATTTTTCCACTAGAAGTTTGATTTCCTTTTTACTGTGGGATTAACCCTTTGGTTAATCTCAGATCATATAAGGATGACTCTCATCTGTAAACAGTCAACATGTTTAATCAAGGTCAACCTGATTTTAGCAGACTGTAGAGAACAGAGTGTAAGGACAGGAGCAATAACATCATTCAGCTCCTTGCTTAGAAAAGCTTTGACCTTAAAAAAAGTTTCCCTGTAGTAGCATGTTCAGGAGGGTGTAGTGCTGCGCTCTCAGCTAGGTGATGGGACTAATGAAATGTAATAAGAAAGTGAAAAAGTCAAAATCCAGCAAATTTACACAGGATTTGGAGGTGTGTCCACAAGATTGTTAACTACTATTATAATAAATTATCTGAATTTTCTAACTGTAAAATTTTTGCTAGGAGTAAAGGAGGATGGCAAGAAGATAAACCCATGTAACAGTTTGGAAAGATTAGAAGCTTTGAGAATTGGGTGCAATGCCGCTATGGTTACATTTTCTTGTAAATGTGGGAGGGGAAATAATCTGTAATCACAGAATAATTGTGACCCTTCCAAGTGGGAGCCAGGGCACTGGGAGTTGTACTGGAGCAGAGACAGCCTGGGCAAACCAGTATATTTATTGAGAGAAATAAGTCACATGGTGGCTGAACCAGCTTGAATCCCCAAGTAATTTTGCTGGTGCATTTGTCAGACAACTGCAGTCATTGGCACATGCTGCAGCAGGAGCAAGGTGGAGTGATGGGTTCTACAGTTTTGGGTCCCACCTTGGAAACTGATCCTAAACTGGAGGCAAATTTAGAAAGCTACAAGAGGGCTGTGCTGGAGGACACTGTGAGCTAGGGGGAGGCACAGATGAGGCACAGACGGGCACCAGATCACAGGGATGAGGCAAGAAGCACCGCAGGAGGGACATCACCCGGGGAGATTGAGCAGCGATTCCACATCTGTGACTGTAGGTTACTCCCCAAGCCTTCCCATGATGTCTTGGCCACATCAGATGGAGAAACTCCCTGATGCAACTCCAATCTACAGCTTTTACTGGAAAAATGTTTGGAGATTCAGTAACCACTCGATACATGTGCTTTCCAACTGGTGCTCTATCTCCAGCTACTTCTGTGCTGGAAAAGGCATTGTTGGATTCCTCACCTCTTAGGACTGAAAACTGAACTGCACATTCCAGAACTGCACATTCCTACCACAGACTATTTTTGCAATGTGAAAAAAGCAAATGAACCATTAATGGGAATATTGTTTACAAGGGGAGACTGAAAAAACTATTTACATATCGCTTGGAGGAGCAGTGGATCTGTAACCAGTGATCCAGTTATTCAGTGAGAAATGTATCTGGGAAGTTCCAGCTACAAGGGTAAAAAATTTTGGGTAAAAATCAAGCAGCCAGTCAGTGGAATGACCTAACTGCATGAAAGCATGGCTTACTGGTCCGAATTACAGCGGTTTGTACTAACAAAGGGTGATCTCTAGCCTGTGGAGTATATAATCTAATCTGAGATTCAGTGCAACCATGAAAATGGAGGAAAATGGGAGAGGAGAGTAATGTAAAACATGATTAAGGCTTTGCTAGGCAAATATAATTGAAGCACTTACACAGAGAAGTGGTTTGAGAGAGTGTTTAGAGCAGGTCGGAGGAATTCTGGTCTTGCATGAAGGCTTCACATCTTTCTTCCACTTCTGGAAAACCCCTCGAACCAGAGGCGCTGTTTCTCCCTTTCTCCTGGTGCTCTCTACTTCCTCCGGCTAGGCGATGCTTCCAGCAGAGTGAGTCCGACCGTCCTACCCTGGCAAGGGCTGTGTGGCCCCGGTCAGGGAGGGAGCGAGGCTCTAGCGCGGTCATTTCCAATGGCACGCCATCTCGTGTATGCTGCGGGCAGCAGGTCTGCGGGCGGGACAGCACCGTCCTGCCGCCAAACCCAGGCTCGGGGACATGGGCGGTCCAACAGGAGATGCTGGTACCGCGCGGTGAGGCCGGAGGGGCTGCTGAGACCTCGCTGCCAGTGCGCTTGGTTCCCCTAAAAAGGCGATTGGTGCTTTAGCAAACCCGACTCCTGCCTTTCTCCAGCGGCGCACCAGCTGCCACCAGGCTCACGGCACCCGCGAACGGGCCGGGAGTTGCATCGGAGCGGGATGGGGGAAGGTTCGGGAGCTTTTGCAGTTTACTGTACCACAGCTCAGTCTCGCCTCCCCTGGGCTCCGGAGGCTGCCCGCGGGTGAGGGTGCCAAGGGATCAGTCATGGCCACTACGCAGAGCCGTGATTTAGCATTTTACGCTGCGGTGGCAGCTCGGCAGCCCTGCTCTTGCATTGGGAGCTCACCGCAATACCGGAGCTTTCTGGCTACTTCTGGGAAAACTCCTGATGTGGCTGTGCAGAAGGACGGAGCCGGTTCCCAGCTCTGGCTCCCTTCAACGGAAGGATGTGCGGGGCGGTCCGTGCGGCCCCAGCAGAGGATGAAGGCACCGGCACGGACACCCACGACGGACGCTCATGCTCGAGCGCCGTCCGGCCTCTCGGCCGAGACGGCAGCGCCCGTGACCCAGCTCGGGGTCTCTCCCATCTCGGAACCATTCCCGGCCCCACTCCTCAGTCAGTCTCGCAGGGCGCCGGGGTGCGCTCCCGGAGATACTCCGCCTGTTCCCGCAGCCCGAGCGCGCCCGCCCCGGCGGCGGGAGCCCCGGCCCGCTCCGGCCGCCGCCGCCCCCCGCCGCCAGCGCCGGCCCCAACTCCTCATTGGCCGCCGCCGCCGGAGGGAGGATGACGCCCGGGCGGGAGCGGGCGCCGGGGGTATAAAGGCCGGGCGGGCTGGCCGTGCCGCGCTCCCGCTGCCCCGCGATGCCGCGCGGCTTCCTCGTCAAGCGCAGCCGGAGACCCGGCGGCTCCTACCGGGCACGCCCGCGGGAGCGGGACCCTGACCGGGACCCTCCGCCCACCCCGCCGCCGCCCCCGCCGCCCGCCGGCGGGTACAGCCCCGCCGCTAGACGGGGAGTGGAGGAGGAGAAGGGCGAGGAGGAGGAGGAGGGAGCCGTCGCCGCTTGCCCCGCGACGTGGCCCTCCGGTGGCGGCTGCGGCGGCCCCGGGCTCACCTCGCCGGAGGCTCCCGCCGCCTGGGGGGCGACGGGGCCGTGCAGCGCGGCGGGGCCGCGGGCGGCTCTTTTCGAGCGGTGCCTCAGCTCCCCCGCCTCCGCCGAGTCCTTCCCCCTGGCCGCCTCCTTCCCGCCCGCCGAGAAGCTGCTGCTGCAGCCGCGCACGCCGCTGCCCGCCCCGCCGCTGCCGTCGGTGCCCACGCTGAAGCGGCCGTCTCGGGCCAAGGCGCCGGCCAAGAGGGGTAAGGCCACGCGGAAGCTGAGCTTCGCCGATGAGGTGACCACCTCGCCCGTGCTGGGGCTGCGCATCAAAGAGGAGGGGCCCGAGGGCCGGCCGGGGCCGCCGGCTGGGCGCACACCGCTGGGCGAGTTCATCTGCCAGCTGTGCAAAGAGCAGTACGCGGACCCGCTGGCGCTGGCCCAGCACCGCTGCTCCCGCATCGTGCGCGTCGAGTACCGCTGCCCTGAGTGCCACAAGATCTTCAGTTGTCCCGCCAACCTGGCCTCGCACCGCCGCTGGCACAAGCCACGTCCCGGCCCCAGCGCCGAAGGCGCCGCCTCCGCCCCGCCGGGCAAGGAGAACAGCCCCGAGCGGCGGCCCCGCGGCCCCGCCGCGCCCCAGCCACCGCCGGGGACCCGTCAGCACCGCGGCAGCGCGGACAGCGCCGGCGGCGCCCCGGCCGCCCCCGGCTCCAGCCCCGGCCCAGCTCACGGCGGCGCTCCCGGTCCGGGCGGCGGCCCCGGCGGGGAGGCGTTCGCCTGCCCCTGCTGCCAGAAGCGGTTCCGGCGGCAGGCTTACCTCCGCAAGCACCTGGGCACCCACGGGGCAGCGCGGCCTGCCGCCTTCGGCCCGCCGGAGCGCGGACCCCTCACCTTCGCCTGCCACCTCTGCGGCGCCCGCTTCCCCTCGGCGGACATCAGGGACAAGCACCGGCTGTGGCACGCCGTGCGGGAGGAGCTGCTGCTGCCGCCGCCCGCCGGGGTCCCCGAGAGCGGCGCGGCGGGCGGCGAGCGGCAGGGCTTCCCCTGCAAACACTGCCCCGCCACCTTCTTCAGCGCGCCCGGGCTGGCGCGGCACGCCAGCAAGTGCCACCCGCCGGAGAGCAGGCAGGTCCTGCTGCTCCAGGTGCCCGTCCGGCCGGGCTGCTAGGCCCGCGGCCGCCCCGGTGGGACTGCTCCGAGAGCCCGGGCTAGCCGAGCGAGCCCCGGCCACGCTGTAATTCCTATGGAAAGTCGCGGCTCTCACGGCTACGACGTCGGAGGAGCCGCCCGCTGACTCCCGGCCGGTGGGTAGCGGCGTGTTCAGCCCGCGGGCCGCACTGCCGGCAGCGCTCACGCCGAGCCCCGCAGTGGAGGAGGGAGCGCCGCGCAGCTCCCCAGCCGCCGGGGCGGCCCTGGGCCGGCGGCAACAGGCGAGAAGCCCCGCCAGCGTCTGCCGGGAGGCGGGCAGAGCCAAGGCGTCGGGTGGCGGCCCGCCGCCAGTACATCTTCCGTAGCGACGGAGAGAAATACGGCTGTATATAGGGTATCTAAAGAGGAATTATTTTTCGTGAGAAAAGGAGCCTGATCTAGTGACCTTGTTTCAATAGCCTTAGCCCCCTGACTTCAACATTCGTGGTGTACTCTGTACTAAGGTAGCTGAGAAGGTAAATGTTCATATTATGTCAGTGTCAAGTCACATAATAGCTAGCAAAACGTATGGGAAATTAATCGTGCTGTCTGCTTAATGGAAATACGAGGTGTTGATCTTCTATAGCTAAGTACGCATCCCTGCTTACTCTGTGTCTCTGTACTCTAGCAACTGTGTGGTAGGCAAAACACGCGTCTCTGGCAGCTGCCCGTTCCAAAAGCTGCTCCGCTCCGTTAGTGGCTTGTCAGTGCGGCACGGTCAGTAGCCAGAAGGGCAGTTTGGTCTCACTAGGCTGGGTGGGCAGCGTGCGGCCCTGCCGGCCCCTGCCTCGCAGGCAGGTGGAAAGCGCCCTGTGTGCGGCTCGCCTCTTCAGGCGGCCTCCGACCCCTCTCCTCTGTGAGCCGCGCTTTTGATGTGAGCTCCTCCGAGTCTTGTGAACAGCTGAAATTAGGACATGAAGCAGTCTTTAGACATGTTGCTAAAGTGCAGGTGATAGGCCACCTTCCTTCTCCCTAACGACACCTACCTTTAGCAAAGCAACCTGCGGTGTGTATTCCCTGGCTTTGACAGTGCTCTGGCCAAATGCTTTGAAATGCTGTTGAATTTACCAGCTACTGACACTTCAGCCAGTATTTGTTTGTTTGTTTATTTATTTACTTATTTATTTTTTCTATGAGTGCATATTTCTAAATGTGATAGCACATGAGGCTAAAAATAAGGGCAAGAAAATTCAATAAAAGATTTAAAAGAAAGCTCATGCCCTTCTTGAATTCAGCAGGGCAAAGTGGGTCAGCTGGTGACTTCTGAAGAACCAAACTGATCCAGTCGTAGTCTTTGTTCTAACACTCTCTCTGACATGAGCATGCAAAATATTTCAATCTCTCAATTAGCATCCTCTACAGCAATTATTTCTGTAGTTTTATATTTTGCTAGATGTATCATGCCCAAAGGCTGCAAGCAAGCGATAAGTGCTTTACGTTAAATGTGCTTCACGGATTTTGTCATTTTAGTTCCAGAACCTGGACAAGTGAATTAATAAAATATAACCTAATGCAGCCAAGATTTGCTTTCTGACAAAGGAGGCTAAACTTGCAACTCACTAATATGCCAAAAATAAAGCATGTTAATTTAAGTTGTGCATTTTTCTGTCATTTGTTGGCAACTGAGACTTAGGTAAAAATGCGTGTTTATGCAATTAAATGAGTTTGCCTCTGGAGAAAGTCACTAGTTTTTTGGGTTTTTTTAAAATCATGGTTCCTCTCTCCTTGTGTAGTCAAAGATGAAGGGCTCCAGATCACACAAACGTGATGATTATTAACTCATCCTACAATTAGCACTTGAACAACCAGCCTGCCAGAGGGAACAGCCTATGCTTTGTATTACTTGCAGAGCTACAAGCAATGTATTTACTAGATCTGGGGAAAAGTTTTCAGTAGGGCATTCTTGAGAACTTGTGTGTACTTTTTAATACAAAGGAAAACTGAGCTGTGTATTGCATTTAACTGCTCATGTGCATGTAATACACAATTCTTCTATAAATTAGACTAAGAACCTAATCAGTGAGGTGAATAACTAATATACAAAAGGTGGTAAGAATAATTTTATTGGATTATTAAATAGCATGTCTTCTCTTAAACCATTACAAATTTGTAGATACTACATGAATGACAATACATAATTTCTTTTTTTACTGTTGCCCATATATTTACACATGCAGTTAGTACCGATGCCATGCTACATTTTGTTAACAGCATTTTGTTGTTTACTAGACTCAAAATGTGAGCATTTAATTTTCTGCAGGAAAATACCTCTAAGTGGGTGGAACTTGTGTACTAATCTGCGCTCACAAGGTTGAAATTATTAGCATTTCAGGCCAGGCTCCCGGAGCATGTTCCCTTTTCTTCCCTAGTACCCATCATCACAGCAATGAATTTCTATCAGGAAAGTGTTTGTTTGTTTTTAATTTTTTTTTTAATGTAAGAAAAAAGAATATACATCTAGATGAAATAGCATAATGGTAATGGATAAAACTCATGAAATTCAATGGCATTTATTATTGATACCACTTGGAAAAGCAAACATTATAAAAATATTTGGAAGCCGAGCATAAATAGAATTTCAGGACAGTGATTTTTTTTTCTGGCATAGATTATCTGCAGAATTATGAAATGATACATCACTTTATGATGAAAGGGTGCTATGAGCAAATTATTTAATTTGGATTCTGTGATACTTGAAACGCCATTGAACTATTTTATTCTCAACATAAATAATCTGTACACATCTTGTGCATTAACATTGTGACATCTGACAAAGACTTTACAAATGCAACTTCAATTTAAAATTGTACATTCATTTTCAAATTGTACATATTTCTTTGTTACAGAGAAAATTGCAATGGGGCACAATAAATATAGTGTAATCCAACTGCAGTCTCCAATTCCATGTTGACTCAAGATCAACCAGAGTTAAAACCCAAAGTTAATCATCCATAATCATACAAGTAGGTAAAAGGTGCAGAGTACAAACTGCACTGCAAAGAAAAAAAAAAGGCAGACTGGAGTTTGATAAAAAAACCAAAGCTAAAATATTAAAGTAAATTCCAGTGTCACTGTTTAAAATAAACATACAGAAAAGGAGTATGCAGGGCATGGGTGCACACACATGAGAGACATTATCCTTGAATGAAAGGCGTGAGCAGTGAAAAACCCAAAACGCGGTGAGTCGCTGCAGGAAGGGTGGCCAGTGCTCTTCACTAGAAAGCTGCAGGCATCTTGCCACTTAGGACTTGTTGGCTGAGCCAGAGGAGCGGCGCAGTTTCATGGACATGCGGCTCTTGCTAGTCCGAGGAGACATTGGAGAGGCTAAGTCTGTTCCATCCACCTGTGCTGTTGCTGCTGCTGGAGCTTCTCCCGGCTGAGTCTCTGGGCAGAAGCCTGCAGAGGACAGCAAGAACCAGACGGGTCAGTGCCGCCTTCCGCACTCGCAGCACGGGATCTCATAGCAAGGGGCAGAGAGGAATTTCAGTGCTGCTGTCACTGCCACAGCATCTCCTAGCCCTTTAACAGCTGTGGGTGATGGTATTGCTCACGGAATTAGCAACTGCCACAAAATCCACCCCAACAGAAAAGATGATTCCAGAAACCACTGAGCTATGGGACTGCAGAACTCCCTCACTCTGAGCAATTGAGGCAGCACTGAAGTGGGCAATGTTCTCCCGCTAACCAGGAAAACAAATAGCTCCAGTTCCCTTGCAGGGATGGGGAATCATTAATCAAATCACAACCCAGAAGAATCCTGTCTTTAATGAGAACATGAAGGTTAACAGCTCATTGCAGATGAAGGGAGTTCTAGGAATGCTGCTGAAGATGTGGAGTGAATTGGGGGCCGACTGAGAGAGCAAAACATCTTCTCCCACACCAACTTTAGTTTGTGCTTCAAAAGGCAAATTCCTACAGGGCCCACAAGGCAGAAGCTTGAACAGATTGTACTAACTGGATGCACTATATGTTAACATTTCTTTGTAAAAGGAACAAGATGAATTTGAGACAATGACATGTAATTCATTAGCCCAGTGCCCAGAGCTATGCTCCAGTGGCCTCAGAGTCCTCACTGCAAGGGGACAAAGCTCTTTCCCACAAACAGCCTGTCTCCAAATCTTCTTCCACAGAGGTACAAAATGAAAAGGAGAAAATATGAAATCAAAATTACATTCTCCTTCCCATACTATAGAAAATTAATACTATGAACTCCCATCCATAAAACTAAACAGCATTTTCATTAGCCATTTACAGCCACTGACAGTGTGATTGAACTCAACTACCTCAGTTGCCTCTGAAGGCTTCTAACCCATATAATTTAGAGACAGAAGCCTGGTCCAGGTGTCAATGGGGAAACCCCTGCAGACTGCAGTAAGCCAGAAATCACTTGCTGTTTCTTCCACACCATGCTATTACTGGTAATTCTTTAAAATAATAATGCAATAATCAGAAATGAAGATCTCTCTGCCTCAGTATACATTTCACATATAAAGGGTGCAAAAATTATTCAAAACTAGTCATGATTTGTCCTGAAAGATTCCTCTAAAATCAAATGAGGTCATAAAGTAAGAAATCTAGGAGCAAATTTAGAAGACTGTCATAAACCTGTGGGATTTAGCAACCTGGCTGTTCTTGCCTGGTACCTCACCTGCCTGCTCCAGAGCAAGAGAACCGTACTTTCTATCTTCAAACTAACATGACCCATCAGAGTGACAGGGGAGAGAAAGAGCTGTTATTTGTTCCCCAGCTGGTGACAGTAGTTTTGTTCATGAACTAGGTATTTCACTGCCAAACAATCTGGAAAAGCATGATAATGCCTGACTCACTGTGCCTTATAGAAAAAGGCAAGCAGGGAAACATGCATTTGAATTTTCTGAAATTCTATCTTGTTCTGATTTTACAAGAAATTAAGCATTTCAAATGGTGGAGATTAGAGAATAGAAAATAACCGTTGTTGTTTTGCACAGCATACCATTCACAGCTAGCGTGAAAGACCTTCCGTTTCAAGCCTTTGCCCTTTACCTTGATGTGGCCAATGCTTTCTAGTGGAGGTTTTGGAAGGAGAAGAAATATCACAGCATTTCTTTCTTTGTTGAGAATGAAGAAGTGATGAGGAAGGAGGAGTGGAAAGAAGTGAGGAAGGGGGAGGAGAAAAGATAAAAGATAACAGGTGTGAGACATGAGACACGAACCGCAGAGATTGAAGGGTATTAACAGATGAGCACAGAAAACAGAATTTCGAATTTCATTATGCAATTGCTGCTCATGCTATAGGTTAAAGAGAGTGATGAGTTAGTTATGGGCAATGAAGCAACAGTTCTGAAATACGGCATCATACTTACCAACTAAGCATTACAAGAAAAAAAAGGAAGGGAGAGAGAAAGAAAAGAATTCTATAACATTATCCAGATGCAACAACCTTATTAATAGCAACTGAGATACATCCTAAACACTGTCTGAAATGCTTGTTTAACATTGGTGAAAACAGGTAAATACTCACACACATACACACAACTGATAAGGAAAAACAAATGGCAACTTGATATATGGCTTCTGTTCTCCAGCTGTTTCACAGTACCGAATATGTTTAAATTATAGCCAGTCTTAACAGGAGACTCCTGAAATCACCTAAAGAAGCAAAAGCAGCTAGTTTTAAGCTAGTTGGCCTGCACTGAAGGGTTAAACCCTAGTGTGAAATTTTATCATGGGTTGTTGGATAAAGAAAACCTCAGTCTGCCCCATTATTTCAATTAAAGTATTATTCCAGTTGTAGCTTAAAATTTTGCTTCTGATTCCTGTGGACAAAAGCACAAATTCACATATAACAACATTTTTTTTAAAAGAAGTTTAAGAGCTATTGAAGAACAGAAGTCATGTAAAGTGATTTTCACATCTGAACATATCACACCAGAAGAGTGAAGAACAACAGCACTTAAAATATATTTAAAATCTGACAGAAATTAAGAGATTAATTAGTAACTAAATTTCTTTGGATTTTAGATAAGCATATATATACATACATACGCTCATACACACATGTGGATATTAAATATGGTATATAAAAAATTTGCAGGTTTTGCTTCCCCTTCAGAGTTTTAAAATTTTCAGTATAAAATGCTATTATCTTTATCGCTCTCCACAATTGTCCTGGTTCTGGTCAGGATGGGGTAATTTTTGCAGCAGCCAGGAGGAGGTATGGCTAGGACCTGGAGGTTATTCTATACCATCTTGTGTCATTTTCTGGGTAAAGGCTCACTTGTGGGTCAGGGTAGTGTGGTGGAGGGAGTGGTTGGTATTTTGTAGGGGGTTCACCTCCTACATCAAACTGCTCACCTCTTTCTTGTACCCTCTGTGATTAGCACTGTTGTTGTTACTGTATGTTTCTGATCTCAATGCTGTTGCCAGTAAAAATTGTTCTTATCCCCTGAGCTTTACCTTTTATGCCTCCAATTCTCCTCTCCAGCCTGCTGAGGAGAAGGGGAGTGATAGAGCAGCACATGGTTTGGAGCAGCACATGGTTACAGTGGGAACCAGAATTGGAGAGTACCATTCTTAAAACACAACAGCCTTCTTTGGTGCCCAATGTGAGGCACAAAGGGTTGAGACAACAACAGCTCTGCCCAGAATGAGTTGAAAACAGGTTTGATGTAATCTGATTTGATTTTTTGCATTAGGTCCAGACCTACTAGTCGCAATGTTGCTTGGTCTGCTCACTCACGTGGGTGTGGTACCTAACCCTGTACATGTTTTTTCTATATCCACTATGTGCTCATAATGGTGCTCTTTTTCAGAGCAGGGAGAGGGATTAGGATTGCTCTGTTGCTGTACTATGGAGTATCAGTTTATGACATGGTAAGATAAAAGGCAATGAAGGTAATTTGGGACGTGTATTCAGTGTTTTGCTCCTATCCTTACTCAGGCACTAGCTCTAGGAGTCCATTAATAATCACCCACAGTCATTGGGGGGAAATGGGAAGATGATTTTCCCCAGCTTTCCACCCCCTTTTCCTCCTTCAGACCTGTTAAAACAGCTTTTGAGAATTCTTAATTCCTGCTGGATGTTAAGGAAAGCATATTCTTGTTGCTAATCCTGCCATGTCTCCTTAGTGCAGTCTACACCATATTTAGAGTCAGGACAGAGATTTCTAAGGAGGTAATTCAGAGATCTACCCTGAGGGTGGATGGTCATGAGTAGCATAGAATATGGGAGAAAATGGGCCAGCTTTTGGGGAAATTCTCTGCTCCAATGGTTTAGCAGTTCACCTACACAACCCTGATAAAGTGACAGAATATTTGCAAGGAGAATGCTGTGGCAGCTCCAGAGAGGAGCAATACAGAAGATGTGTGTGCATTTACATGATGTACTTTTACAGCCAACTTCTCTACCCAGGCAGTGATGTCTTGCCACAGTTCAGTGGCCCAGATGGTTTCCTTCTGCACTGCCAATCACCCTTTTTACACAGTTGTACACCCACAGAGTATTTGCCACCATGCATGAGTCAATATAGAGGCCATTCCTCTCATTCAGTGAGGAATGAGGCCAGCTGTATGGCTTTCAGCTCTGCACCCTGACTTGATCCACCTTGTCCCTCAATAGCTTCTGCGACTAGCCATGTAGGACTCCATACATCATCCTTCCATTTTTGATGTATCCCTACAAAATGCTAGGAACCATCAGTGAAGAGAGCATACCCTTTTTCATTTTCTGGTAGCTGATTATATGGGGGGGTTGGAGTTGGGGTACTGAAGAACATTGCAAGAATGGACAGGTGGATCAGGCTGCCAAGATTAAAGTATCTCAGGTGGATCTGGACTGGAACATAAGGGTGAATTATTTTTGACTTGGTGGGCCCATAACACCTCAGGTCAACAGGGAAGAGATGCAACATCCAGATGGGCTTGTGATTGAGGAGTGGACACTATATCCCAGGTTAACTGTGAAACATGCACTGCAATCAGTCAGGCTAAATGGGTAAAGCCTCTTTGGTGTGGGGGACGAGGGCTGAAATAAAAATGTGAGGAGGTCTGGCAGTTTGATTACATCGCACTCCCACAAATCTGCCTAGGCAAGCGCTGTGTGCTGACAATGGTGGAGACAGCCACTGGATGGCTGGAGATGCACCCTGTGCCTCACATCACTGCCCAGAACACCATCGTGGAAAAGCGGCTCATGTGGTGGCATAGCACCCCCAAAAGAATAGAGCTGGACAATGGCACTCATTTCAAAAATATCCTCATAGACACTTGGGCCAGCATGATACTGAGTGGGTGCAACATATTCCCTATCTTGCACCAGTCTCTGGGAAACAGGAACGGTACGGTGGACTGTTAAAAACCACATTGAAAGCAATGGGTGGTGAGACCTTCAACACTGGATCTGCATTTAGCACAGGTTAGTTAACACTAGACGATCTACCTTGCTTGCCCTGCCCAATCAAAACCTCAGTGTACTGCAGAAAGATATAAAGTCCCTGTGGAGCATATGAGAAATGTGTTAGGGAAGACAGTTTGGCATAATCCCGCCTCAAGCAAGGGAAACCCATCCATGGGATTGTTTTTGCTCAAGGACATGGGTGCAGTTGGGACAGGGAAACACAATGTGTACCTCCAGGGAATTTGATTTTTGGGTTAGAACAGTCTATGATGTTGAATTGCACAAAAGTGGTTGCCGAATGACACTGACACCGTATGCCAGAACTACCACAGACAATGAGTATGAACTGCTCCAATTGCAAGCTCCTGGTGCAGCTTGCCAACACCTGACAGCACACCAGCCCTCCTGCCCTGGAAGATATCCAGGATGGACTGAACCCACAGTCATTGACTAAAGGAAGTCAACAAACACCTTGGAGGGATGGTCACTGTCTATGGAAGTGATACTCATGTTTATGTATATGTGAAGATACATGTATATAGTTGGAAGGTGTAGGATCTGGGCATGATGGGGATGGTATAGACTAAGGGGTGGAAAATGTCCTGGCTCTGGGCAGGACAGGGTTGGTTTTTGCAGTAGCCAGGAGGCAGCATGGCCAGGACACATAGGCTATTCTATGCAACTTTGTGTCATTTTCCAGGCGTGGGGGAAGGGCTCACTTCCAGATCAGTGTAGCATGGCAGAAGGAGCAGTTGGATATTGTTAGGGATGGAGTGTGTCTGTGTCCACATGAATTGTTTGCCTCTTTCTTGTACCTTCTGTCATTAGTATTGATGCTGTTGTCGCTGCTGTTAATTTTCTTATCTTTTTGCTGTTTCCAGTAAATTGTTGTTATCTCAACCTGTGCCTTTAATGTCTCCAGTTCTCCTCTCCAGCCTGCCGAGGGAAGGGGGAGTGATCAACCAGCATATGGTTTGGAGTGGTTTCAGTGGGAACACTGAATTGGAAAATACAATTCTTAAACCACAACAACAAAATATTTAGTTATCCAAAATATAAAAATAGGGTTGTATATGAAGGCTTTATGGACAAATGCTGTGAAGTCAGAAAGTTCTATAAAATAAACAAAGTAGATGTCTGGATTTTTAAGAGGCAGAAAACATCAGGAAGTGATCCATATTTTTCTCCTCTCAGATTTGACAAGTGACAAGTACCATAGCCTGATATTTTGGGGCCATAATGCTAAGCCACTTCAATTGCTTCTGAACAAGGAGGTGGGTCAACAAAGTTGAAATGTGATGTTTTCCCACTCCATTTGAAAAATTTAGTTTCTTCTAATGATAGTATGTTGGTTGTTTGACTCAGAAATCAACTATTTAAATCTAAAATGGAATCCTAACTACACACAGACTAAATTAGAAGTGAGGCGAGATGGAGGAATCTGGAGCTATCAGAACATATGCACTGCCATGACTAATCTTGCACATCAGTTCTGACTTTCAAAGGTGAAGAATTTACCAAGGAGAAGCCTGAAAGAGTGCTGCATGGTAAGACTACTCTCAGTTCTTCTGCCTTTATCACACTTTGTTGTCTGGATCAGCACTGCCCCGAGTTCTATGTCTGTGAATGACCACAGGGGAAAATAATTTGTGCATGTTGGTACATTTTGATGGTCTTCTGAGATATTTCAGCATGTCCCGCTTGACCTTCAGGGAAGAGGGCAATCATTTTTATACAGCTTGTACTCTTTGCCACTCTTGTATATTTCAGTCCAAATTTGGCCAAGTTGTCCATCATGCTCAGCAGCCTTGCTAAAATCAAGTCAATTAAGTCTCTCACTAATTTTGTGAAATGAGGAAAGGAAGTGAGAAGCAGATGTAAAAAGACTGCAAAAGCAGCTACAAAGCAAGGCAAAAAGGTGAGGAAGAGATGATCTAAAGACCTGGGAGACCAGAACTGGGTAGAAGAGAAAGAACTAAGAGGCATGAGAAAGAAGACAGCAAAAAAAAATTAAGTTTATGGCTAAACAGGAGCAAAGACCATGTCCAGTGAAGAACGCTCTTCAGAACCTAGCTGGAACCATGTGTGTAAGGTAAGCCTACCACTGGCAAAATTCCCAGTATTTTCACTAGTGGAGACTGAGGCAGAGCTAAGAAACCTTACCATTCCTACAAACTACTGTCCTATCTCAGTCTGCAGGAGGTGGTGGTTCTAGAGGTTGCAGTTTGCTTATGTATCCTGGGGCTGTTAATCAGTGTTATAGAAATTCTGCTTTGCCCTATACTTTAAAACAAAAATGGAAGTAATTACACAAGGCAAATGTCACAAGAAAATAAAGTCAAAAATTAAAAAACAAGGAAATGTCAGGATTAAAGTTTTTTGTCCCCTTGTTTGTATGTATGGGATGCTTTTTAATTGACAATCATACTATTTTTTTCAGTAGAACCATTTCATTAAATGTATAAAGTTGATCTGTTTGGGTCTCTAGCAGTCCACACTGAATTTACCGTTTCAAAGTGCTGAGTGTACCTTCACACAAGTGGTTGACTTTAGGACAATAGTTCAGAAATGCATAAGGTTTCCGCTCCAGCCACTCCAATATGAAAATTCTTTGGAAAAAGTCACTAAGTTTTGAAGTTTTGCTCTGATTTGGAATTTAAAAAAAGAGTCCTAAGTTTCTACTGGAAGAAGGATAATGATAAATTCTTCCAGCTCTTCAAGACACAGAGCCCTCACTTCTGTATTTCAGCTTCACTTCCAGTCACAAACCACCACCACCACCACCAAGTGTGACTCAGATCCTTTTAGATTGACAAAAGCACCATCATTCTCATCTGTGAAGGGGTGGTACAGGGCCAAAAAGATTATTATTTTCAACGTTTCACCCCAAGGAGTCAGCAGATGAAAATACAAGCTGCTGAACTAGATTTTTAATTGTGCAAGGCTGAAAGCATCATTACCTCTACATTTCCCTGATTCCTTGACTGTACAGTGGCAACCCCACTTACTCATACTCTGGGAGTGGGGCAGCAGAACTGTTTTGAATGCAGGCTTGAAAATACCAGAATGATTTTTGGGACCAAAAGGCTTGATTTGTCACAAGTTTTTGTCACAAGGAATATACTGCGATGAATGTAGAGAGGTCTCTTTAAAAATTTACTGTAAATAAGGTACCAGTCTTAGTAGGAAGAAAGGGAACAAAAGAAGCCAGAAAAAATGAACCTAAGACATGAGTACATTTTAAAGATCAGAATCTTTGCATCATGAGGTCAATATGGCCTTCAATATAATTGAGCTTATCATTGACAGTTCCCTCAACCTATTCTGTTGTCACAGAGATCTGGTTCACTCAATATCTGCATAGGACGTGTTACCCTATTTAGCGGAGTATTTGCACTTACTCAGTGTAACAGAAACAGCACAAGGTAAAAAACACAGAGGCAACTGAATTGCATTCTGTGATTAAGTACAGGTAAATCTCAATTTCTTTAAATGTACGCATTCACTATACTAGTCAGGTTCCTACACATAGAAAGGTGGACTTGTCAGATATTTTGACAGGGCAAACTAAACTTCTAGATATAACAGCAGCTGCCACAATCACATTGTACTGAAGAGCAGTCACAATAAAAAAGGAAACAGCTTTTGCTGATGTCTGAGCCTTTGATAAAATAAGTCCATCTGAGAAAACACATGAACTGAATGGCATGTTCTCTGTTTGCTCTGATTCTCATAGCTCAAATGAATAAAATGGCCAAGGATTAAAACAACAACAAAATATAACACCTGGTGATGGGCTGTAGCAGACTCATGATTTCTAACATCTTTCTTAGATGAAAAATTATATTTTTTATAAAAAAGAGCATTTTATAAATTAAACATATTCAGAAGTTGTAATCATGGAGATCATGATCCAATAAAATAATTATGTCTATAATATCTAAAATGTGGATTTTTTTTCTTAGTCTCTTCTGGTAATTTTTTATTAAAAGAAGCTCCATACATGAATGAAATATTTTGTATTTTAAAAATGTGATGTATTCTTAGAGGCTGGTTAGAAATTTTCAGATGACATGGACACATCTGGCTGGGAGCCCATAAGATTTTTTCTGAGTCACCTTGAAGGTGATGAATGCATGTGGATTGCCAGGCAGGACTCCAGCACCACTCCTGTGTGTAATCCTGGTACAGTTCAGTGCTCTGTAGCTCTTTTAAGAAATTCACCTGTTGCAGGGCCGCTGGAAATTTAGGGGTATCTATTTTTTCAATAGCATTGCTGATAAACTCTTCTTTGGGATCACAGTCCCTCAGAAATTTGGGTCATCTGCAGCAACATAGCTCACAGGCCTGCCTCTGCTAGAACAGGAAACCAGTGGTTTCCAGGCTAACCCCAAGCCCTGGGGTGACCTTTCTGGCAGGTGACTGCAGTGTTATTTTATACCCCCTGAGAATATTTTATATTCTCAGGCTTTAGGATTTGTGCCCTCTAGAGTCAGGTTGGAGGCAGATGGTTTGGTGCTACTCCAGGCACCTGTGCTGGAGCAGTGTATCGAGTTCCAGGAGCCCTGGATGGAACAGGGATCAGGCTGCAAGCAGGACTGCCAGAGCATCCCCAGCTTCCCTTGGCTGAAATGCAAGCTCAGAGTCAGGCAGACGTGGGGGCAGGCTGATTGACTCTGATGCTGGGTCACACTGTGCTGCATGTCTGTCCTAGGAAGCTGCTGCCTGCTCCTGACACTGATGTCTTGATCACTCCCACTGCACAGTGCAAGGTCCAGAAGAATGTGGCACCCAGGACAGGTGGTATGCAGACACACAAATGCATGTGTGCAGATGTGAAACACATCACAAGCTCCTATTAATGAGATTCCTACAGAAAATTATTAACTTTGATAGAAAGGTTAAGTTAAAATCAAGTTTCTAAAAAATAATAACCTCCTTTCAGATCATGCTAGAGAATACCAATTTAAAAAGAACACAGTTTAGAATTGCCACTGTAGAGAAGTGTACTCTGATGCACCGAACTAGCACAGAAAAGCAGCCTTGCTTCACCCTGAAAGAATGAATTAGAGGAAGAGAGCAGAACAACTTAGCTTGGAATGAGACTTCTTAAAAGGAATGGGCAGAACTTCAACAAGTGCACTAGAATGTAGAATATATACTAGCTATACAAAGTGTCTGGTGCTGAATATTCACTAGGTCCCTTGACAGGAAATGTGGAAAGGACTGGTATCCCTGGTTATTGTTTTTAATGTTTGTTTGTTTTTAATGTTTCTAGTTACAGTTTTTCCTGTTCAAATGTTTTCATACTTTAAATTATATTACTAATTTTTATACTGCATTAATTAAATTACTTACTTTTAATTTTGTTTACCTTTGGTCTCAACTATTTCCATTAGCATAATTATACCACTTATTATACTTTGAAACTGCACCTCATTTCTAGTTATTGTTTGTATTTTAAAGTAAAGGAGCCTCAACATTTTAACATATCTCAGTTGTTCTTTCTGTAGTCATATCATAATTCTTGTATAATTCAGAATTGATTTCTGTATATATTTTGGAATTGAGAAACAAATTTTCAGATAACAACTTGCCAAACTATTCTTACAAAATTTATTTCATTTATATTTACAGTTTTTCCATGGAAGCACTTTGATTATCATTAAATAATGTTTTTCTGAACAGGGGATTTCAAGTGTTACATATTCTCCTCTTCTCCTAGGTTATCACTGCAAAAAGTCTTACAACATCAATGAAAGACAGTACAGGGTACAAAACACACCACTGCCATCCAGTACTACTTGTTCATGCTGAGAAACAAAGGTCAACACAATAAAGTGTTACTCATTCAACAACTGTCTCTATCATTAGTTACCTTAATCCCAGAACCAGTGTTAGTGCTTCATGCAGACCTGAGGTTAGTAAAAGACTAACACTTTTAGAAGATGTAGTGGTCATTTCTCAATCAGTGTGAAATTCTTTTTAGTGTGAACAAGGGCAACAAGGAAAGTTTGCATACAATTTGGTTACAAGCTTAGTGCTCTAGTAAAAGTAAGAGGAACAAAGGGTTTTTTTGGACACTTTGTCTTACCTTCAGATAAACAGAACTGATATTTAATGATCTAAAAAGAGGGGAAATAAAATAATGAAATAATCATAAGGAGTTCAAGAAATGTCAGAACAGGAAGGCCTTGAGTTACTCATTTTCTTTTACCGATTTTCTTATTAGTAACAAAAAAATGCAGCATCCTCTTATAAAACAGGTATTTTACTGGAAAGTAAAAACTACCTTAAAACCAACTTTATGACTAATAACATGGAAACAAAATTAAGATTGCAAGGCCCAGACTTTCAGTTTAAAACTTTACATTCTAAACATGTAGCGAGCCTTGAAACTTTCTTATGAGGAAGGTGCACTTAAAAATGTTTCTACCTGAACCAGCCTAGATGACAGTACCAACGTTTCCAAGCAGACTTTATATAGGGGATTGTGATAAAAATACAGAGTCTGGTTGCTATATTAAAGCATCTTGCCAAATCTTAATGCCAGGTATTGGCTTATGATGCCAGAAAACAGAATGAAGATTTAAAGTCAACTTTGCCTGTGTTCTCAAGCATGTATGTTCTTTCCAGTTAATGGTAACTTTTCATGATGTGCAAAGGTCTGAATTTTTAGTCTTTATAAGTAAGGATACTGCATTTCAAATTTAAGATTTTATAAGAACTGTTTGTTTCTTCTTACCCGTCTCTGAGGGCAAATGGTGATAAGGTGCTGGACAGAAAACCTGAGCAGCAAAATCTTCAAATGTTGTAGGCTCTAGATGATGTTGAACAATTGTTTGCAGGTATCGTGCTCTCTCCTCATAACTGAGTTAGCCAAGAATTAAGGATGAATTTATATCATACACTGTAACTGCTAAATATCATTGCCTAGTAATTCAGAATTATTGTTTTTGTTAAATACATATCATGTATTTCAGTGTACACACTTATTTTTAATTCTTTATATGACTGTGCTATTGTGTGATGCATTGACATAATATTAAGTGTAAGATACATAAGATTAATGTAAACCTTATGGTTCAACTGTATTCTTTTCATGTTTGATGCAGAACTTCCTGAAATTGTTTACAAATAGCAACAACTTAAGTACTCTCTTAAGTAACTAATTTGCCTGTATTCCAGTCACAATTAAATATAAAAACATTTCAATTTTCAGGACATGTAGCATGAAACATACCTTGGCATTAACAAAATAAATTACTTTGCACTTTTCCATAATAAACTGCTTTCATAATCCCTAAACACACACGCATTTAAGACATATATAAAGAAATTTCAGTATTGGGAAAAACACCTTCTCTATTATGTCATTAAAACAAGCAAGAATATCTGTAAAGAATCCACAGGACCCTTAAATACTGGTTAACAGGGTGTTGACAGGGCACTGACAGTAAAATACTGTACTTCTTATTTTTTCCTGTGTTCTCCCCCTCCAATATTACTGACAAGAGACTGGTATCTTGAAGTGTTGTTGTTTTTGAAGAAACCTCTCCATGCTTCTTGTTCCAGCAGGCCCGATTGTGCTGTTAGCACAGAGAGAGCGAGAAAAAGAGAGAATATTTCTGCTGTTCATGAAAGCAACTATGGAAATGGCTGTCAAAATCTAGAGCAGCAGGCAGCAACATACAATTATCAAGAAAAACCACCATGCTGACTTCATGTTGTATAGTTGCTGAACTGAGAAATCAGTTAACCTTTTCTCACACAACTTTCAGAGTCCTCCAGCTGGACTCAGTTTATTGAATGAGGGAAACCTTCTCCAGCTATCTTACACAAACGCAGAACAATCAGAATTTTTCCCTGGCATTCACGCTTGTGCCCTTTTTTTTTTTTCATATTTTATTTGCAGATAGTGAAATAATTTTCTCCTTGCATAGTTCTGTTTTCCAAAAAAATACCCCAAACAAATCAGCATGCTGAGTTGGAGGAATGCACTCAAAATAGGTTTCTTTAAAATTCTGGGGTCTTATTTCAGGTCTGCTGCTCTTTTTGGGGGAATCAGGGACAGTGAAGAAAACCATCTTTCTGACTCAATTTCACCACCTGTGAAATGGAGATAATACTCACATTGCACATATTTTTTAGCAATCGAAACATAAAAACTGTATTACGTGATAAGCATTTTTAATTACTAGTGATAACATTTAAAATAATGATACTATTTTCAGTTATGATAAGCAATAAAATTCCTGACATCCAATGAAAGTTAGAAACAATAATCTTCATGTTATCTTACAAAACTGTATTTCTACAATTACAGAACTCTTCCTACTCATTTTTTTGCCATTTTTTCTCTACAATACTTACTGTAATTTTACAATCTATCTAAATATGAAAAAATATAGGGAATATATTATCTAGAAACAAGTTTCAGTGAATAAAATTATTTCTATCATATTGCCTTAGACCACAACTTGGTTACATAGTGAAACTGGGAAACAGTTTTCCCTCCAAAATCTGTACTCTGAATTCTTTCTGAATCCAGAGACAGCTGAACCACAGCAGAAGCCTCAGTTTGGTGAAGCTAAAATAGAAGCACTGGGACAAGAGAAAATACAAAATCTCCCATTGTAACGATTCTTAGGTTGGGGGATAAACACAGTATTGAACCTGAACAGAGGACAGTAATATAGCACAGTTTTTAAGAGGCTATGTATAAGTGGTAGAGGATGAAACTGATGGTTGAAGTCTAAATAATACTACGTATCTCACAACTTGTTGAAAAGCACTTTTTTCATTGGGGGAGATTCACAGCTGCTGAATTTTCTGCAGTTAATAGAGTCCTTTGATTCACAGCAGTGCCCCTTGCACAAAAAATACTGGCCTTTGTGTATTACCAGAAACTAATTTTCTATTTGGCTGAAAAGGGAAAAATGGGGTTATTGCTTCTCCCTCCTACAGAGCTTTTCATTATGCCTGATGCACTCAACTTCTAAGCTCTTCTGAGAAAAAAAAAATAACTGAAGAGGCAAGAGGTAGAAAAATGAGCTTGTTAGCACATTAGAAGTGAAGTATCTTGGTGGGCCCTAGAAATTCCCAGTGGTGTGTTAACTTATCACTCTATGCATGCTGGCACTGATAGTCTCCCAATTGATCACTCTCTTTTCGCACCAAAGGTGCTGCCAGGAAGCAAAGGCTGAAGGCCCACAGGAGAGCAGGCTGCTATCAAAACAAGCTGTTTTTGAAAGTCTGTTTGAATGGGTAAAATGTTTCATGAAAAAGTAGGGTAGAGACACCTACTTGCTTTTAAAATGCTCTACTTTCAGAGGTCTCTAAAGGAAACCTTTTAGTTTATCCTATTATATCCAAAGCTTATACACAAATAAGGCAAAATGAAGGAAAGTTACTGCTTTGAACATGACAAGGACATTCTTTTTCTCTAGTCTTGGTACAATCTCCTAATCAAATACAGAAGTCTTGAGATAGATGCTGATTGAGGACGATAATGATGTTTTTGTTACACCGTGAAGAGGATATGCTTATATCAGTTCTCGAAGTCTAATTCAAATGCACACTTAGTACACCAAGAGAAAAGTAATTCAGCTAGCTGGGTTGCTGCTCATCCTAACAATCCATAAAACCATCTGCAGCTTGCTAAAAACATAACCCACCTTAAAAACAAAACAAAACAAAACAAAAATCTCAGGTGAACACCAAATCCAAAGCTTGCTCTACTCCACACTAAGAAATTATACACTCTCCCCAGAAGAACTCTGTTTCTGTATTAGAGACTGCATAGATGGGATACTTTTATCTTCTATTCATTTATATTTTGAGAACAGAGTATGTTCTCAATTTTGAAACTCCAATTAGTAATTTTGAAACTCCAATTCTATATGCTTTTGTGGCTAAGATAATCTAGTTCTACACTGTATTTGAATGCAACTGTCTGCAAGAGTGACCATAAACCCATGGCAGCTGATTTCTACATCACTTCTAATAGGCTAGACATTTATTTCCTTAAAACACTGCTCTCTAGGAAAGACTTATTAGCACTTACAGATTGAGTGGCACATACAAACTCAATGGCTACTAATAATAGGGCAATGCAAGCTGTATTCTTACTTCGAGTGGATGTTGCCACTGGCATCAGCAATTAAGATGGAATGGGAAGGATGCACAGACAAACCAATGGAGAAAGACTGGCACAGAGAGTGACAAAACACTTAAACAACAGTATTGTGAGCTGTTTGCTTCTGAACAAGGTGCTAACTGGAACAAAACAGAATGAATAAAAATGTACGATATACATTAATTATGCAGGCACTTGCCCAAATGTGTCAGCTAAAAACTTGCAGATGCATAACTGCAAAAAGCATAACAAAAAAATCTAATTACTTCATTATACTTTTTCAGAATTTCTAAAAAATAGAATCAGTACCAGAAAAATTTAGGAATAATATCTTTATTGGCCACTCAGGTTGTAGTCACTCCAGCTAATATTTCATTTACATTAGGCTCCCTTTAACTTATTCTCTAAATCCATAATTATTTCTATTAATAGTTATCTGAAAAGAGCTATTACTTGAAAATACTGTACTTTCCATTATTAGACCTGTTGGTTTGCACTTGGGAACAAGCACTGAAAGCCTGGCTGTCAGATCACCTACTTATGCCCAATCTTTCTGAAAAACATCATTTCATGTCTTCACCTAATAGCTCTCCATCTCTGTTGATTGTATCACTTCCAAGTTTAGATTCCTATGGCAAAATACATCTACATCTTGCAGACTCTTTATACATAATCTAAGCTAAAACTTTTTCTAGCCATCTATCTGAACAAATTACCTAGGCTCTTACCTCACATCTCAGTTACTGCCATATCCTTTTCTCTGGCCTAAATAAATGCATTTTTAATCCTTTCATAATCTACTCAGAGCACTGCAGAATCCACTTTCTGGATATACTACTCAGATGGTGCATTCTCTCAGATACTGCCATCAGTCTGTCACTCCCTAGTGCAAATGCAGGCTACTAATTTGAACCTTATAGTCCATACCTATTCCATCCATTTTACCAAAACCACTCACCTCCAGTCAGTTAATGCAGTCACTCTCACTAATCTTGACCTTTTTGGAAAGGCACTTTTGTACTTTCTTCTATGTGGCTTATGTGTAGCATCAGGTCTCCACAAGTGTCCACAAACAATTCCACCCCCCTCCCATCCCCCCCAACTCTCCCTTTGCTATGACTTTTGCTTTCCATCCTTCTTCACACTTCTCAGTTTTACAGCTGACTAAAATGCATTACAATAAATATATCAAGTATTTTTTAGTTAAGGAGTGGAGGCATGATTACTGCTACAGTCATTGGCAGAATACCAATCCTAAAATGACATTAACCTGAAGCTGGAAAAAAAAAAAAAAAAGAAAGTTTAAACATGGAATCAGATTTCCAAAACTTTATTTAAGGATATAGCACTTCACAACTATGTATTCTACCTACTACGAGAACAACCAAGTGTTAGATTCTCAAACGGGTTGGAGAAGAAATTCTACCACATGCTCCAAAAACCATTTGATAACAAATGTTTCCTGAGCACGGACTGGAAAGTTCCTATCCAGGGACTCTCCTCTCCCAAGAAAGTACCATAATGATTAGACTATATAGATGAGCATGTGTGTTTCCTGTGAATAAGAAGAAATCTTACTTTATGAAACAAAGAAAAATTTCAGCAGTGTCAAAGTAAGACACTTCTATGAAAGCTTTATTCATAAATCTTCCCTCCTCATACTTGTGTATTTGTATATATGTGCAGTATACCATGATATAACTGTATATTGGTATGTAGATGCTTTGTTTCCAGAGCTAGGCAAAAAACACAGGGTTTTAATGATTGCCTTGAAATACCTCTTAGGAAAAAAGCTAGAACACGCATTTCCAAATAGCAAGATGGATTTTTTCAGGTTAAATTACAAACTCCTCTCAGAAATACATGTACAGCTGCATCCCTGGCAGTTCCAACTGTTAGCAAAATCATCTAAGAAGTCAATATATATTGATATGATTGTGGAGAGTATGACTTTGTTTGCCAGGCATTTGGAAAATAATTTAAGACAAGCAGAAACTGAACTGCTGCTCCATCCTTACCTGGAAAATGAAACTCCTATGCCCAGAGATACTTTCTTGTAGGATAAATGGACACTTGCAAGATGTTTTAAATTGCATATATACACAATTTACATAAAAGACATCAACAATATTTTAAGAACAGCCCTACAATAAGGAACTCTCTTGTTTATTATATTTCCCCCCTCAGCAAATTTAGAAGCACATATCATTTTTTATAGGAAAAAAAACCCCCAAATCTGTAGTATGGTCAACATACAAAAATGTTCCTAGGATATTAGGGACCAAAGTAAAAAAGACACAGTGAAGCACAGTGAAAAGCATATGTTGGTAGGAGATTTTAAGTTTTTTGCTCTCTGGCCTGAAAAGGTGTGCAAATCCCACAGAATGAATGGCTACAGTTTGAGATACTTAAAATGATGATAGAATTGATTTTATTTGGCACATTTTTCCTAGTAAATTTCAATTCCTTACATCAAAGTGTGAAAGAAGAATGGCCTCCCCTATAAAGATAACAAGTACAGGTTAGGATCAAGGTTTTAAGCTGAAAGGAAAACTTAGTTCCAGCAGAATTTGACTTCTACAGGAAGACGAGACAAAACCCCCACACATCACAGAAACGGAATTTTTTTCTGGGAAATCTCACTCTAAAAGAAGAGACTGTGCAGTGGTTGTCAAACCAGCTGAACTCACACTGAGTCACAGCAATTTGTAGTCTTTGTTGGCTCTTAGAGTTAAGGATGTAAGTTGGGCTGCTATTGATCCAGTGCTGGAAGCCCTGCAAGTAGCAGCATTTTGTATGTAAGTGGGTGATCAGTATCAACTGAGAGGAATAGTTAAAGTTCTCTTATATTCTGAAAAGTGACTCTGTAGAAGTGGTATCATGGTGTTCCCTACTTACTGCATTTCAGTAATTTCCACATCTAGTTTGCACAGTATACAAATAAAGAGAGTTTTTTTCTTCCAGCTGCATCTTCTGTTTACTCAAGTCACCTTGGTATCTCAAAGTCAGTCTGGGTTCTTTTGTGTTTCTCAAAGACTCTCAATATTGAAAATGGCAAATAAATATTTAGCTAGGTGCATCTGTTTACAGAGCTATGCTGTAAATGAAAGAAGCTTCTGCACATACAACTGGACTTAGCCACAACACCAATGATTCATAAGGCAGAATTCAGTTCATTCTCTTCATATCTCACCCACGTTATTTAGGTGAAAAAGAAGAAAAAAATTACTATTCTTGATACTACTAAGCAGGTGAAAGCATTAAAAATTTTATAGTTTTTTAAGGTGATTTTTTCCTACTGAAACACTTTTTCAAGACAGCTCTTTATAAACCTCAGAGAAATGAAAAATGTATTTCAAAAGTAAACTAGTATGTTGCATTTGGTGAAAACATTTTAAACCTGCAGAAGGGGCTCTATAATTATCCCAAATAAATAATTTTAATAAGTAATGTATATGTTACAATCTACTAATTAATATAGATATCTCACTAATAAAATGAGAATGTATATGAAAAACAAGTAACAGACCAAGACTTTAGAATTTAAGCAAGCCTAAAATGTATTATCTAACATATTTAATGACATTCTTTTTCAACTCGAGCTGTAACTGCAAAGGGCTTTTTGAGGCAATTTCTTAGGCATATTTCTTCATGAAGAAAATAAGGGAATATATAATAGATAAATTTATACAGACTAATTCTGTCATTCCAAATATTGCTAGTTGTTTCCAAAACATAGTTGCATCATCCTTTGAATAAATATAATAGAAATTGCTTTTAAGTTTTTATACTATTGAACAGTTAAATAAATCTGTGATAAGTTAAATGTTATCAGGCATTTTTGCCATTTGGAGGACATTTTTAATTTAAGATTGCTTATCTTACAGTTAAAGGAGATAATTTACATTATATATACTCCATGGTTATATGGTTAAAAGTCCTGCAAGGTAAGTGTAGGCTAGATAAAGTTGCAGCCACTGAGTGTTTCCAAGTAAATGGTATTGCTGTCTGCCTAGTTTACCAACATACTACATATTGATAGGCATTGACTTTATCTGAATTTATGTAAGAATCTTAATTTTTACAGTGTGGGTGGTTTCAAAATTGCTAAATTACTGCAAGAAATTCTACTTGATGCTTACATTTTCATTTAAAAACTCAACACATTTAACATGCTGCAAAACTGTCCTTCTAGGAAAATCCTTGATGCAGTGTTTACATTTATGCTGTTACACAAAATCTTACAGCTCACTAAATTCATCAGTGGTTTATAACATCTTCTAGGAAGAAAAAGCTGTGATTCATCAGTGCAGACAAAGCTGGGCTTTAATCCATTTCTATAACCATATTGCCAAGTCTATATTGTTTACATTGCGTCTCAATTAAGAGACAGGCAGGACACCTGGTACTTCTTTATCTAAGTCCCATGGGCTGCCAGATGACTCAAAATCCATAACAGGTGCTAAGGCAGTGTGATTGGAGCACCATTAACACAAGCTGGAATTGGATAAAATTTGGACTACGCTTAACCACTTAAAACACTCAATTATGAAATGAAAAATGTAACCACTCTGCACCAAGGTCCTTTACAGAAAGCTTATAAAGATACGTAGAATTAAAGTGCAAGTGAACTGAACCTAAAATAAATTTTAATTTCAGTATATTCTTTAGAATATAAAGTACATAAAAACTAATTATATAAAAAGTTTGGGTTCTTTTTAAGATAATAATAGAAAAATATATTTACTGAATTAACTCTAATTCTGTTCATCTGCTTAGGCAGCAAAAATGACAGACTTCACAGAATTTCAAAATTAAGGGGAAAAATATCTGAATTAAGACTACTTATCGAAATCTTCAACTCCGTAGAACCCAGAAGTTATTTTATTTTAAGGACTTTGGCAAATAGGAACATCTTATGGAAGGATTCAAAAACCAACAAAGGTTCAAGTGAAATCCTGTATGATAAGATACTCATTTGCACCAAAAAATCCCACTGCAGATGTCTTTTCAGCACTTTTTCATCTAAGGTGACTGAACTACATATTAAGCTTAGACTCTGACAGAACACACTGCATGAGAGAAAAAATAAGTATCAGAAATTTTACAGTGGACAATTACTTAAGAACTATCTGTATCTAAATGTGCAGTAATCCAATTAAGTTTCTATTTAATATTGTAATTATCAAGAACACAATATAGTGATTTTATTACCAGAGTAAGCAGCTACAAAGTACAGTAAACTGTCATTTAAGACAGTGTCAGAGTATCTATGATAAGCAGCCCATTGGCTTAAACTAATGCACTATATGCCTCTAGGGAACGAAAGGCTCAAGAGACTGGGGTTTAACATCAGAATCTATCCATTAATCTTGACTTAAATATAATCTACTCTGCAGTAAGAGGAAGAATGGGCATTCAATGAATTATCTGCTTGAAATATAGCAGGAGCATACTAATACTAACATATAGCAGAAAGCATCAGTTTTGGTACCATTTATAGTGTATTGCTGGTTCTACAAACCCTGAACTACATTTTAGCATGAAGTTAAAAAGTAAGATCAAATGGCTACCAGGATGGAAGGATGAATACCCCAGCACAACTTTGCCTGGGTGGTTAGAAGAATAATGATAGTATTTAAAAATACTACACTCATCCATGTTTTAGTAACAGGCTATGGACATGAAAACAAAATAGTGAAAAAAACACTGCTGAAGCCCATATGCAGGCAGAATTCCCACTCCAACTTACAGGGAGGATTTGTCTTACTAATGTATCCAAGATGGGAATCAATGAATCCATAAGGTATGTTGTGCTAATTGTTTTGAAGCCCATTACAGCTGCCACTGCTTTAGGCTCTCTCTGGAGTGATGGAGCGCTGCTCCTGCGGTCACCTGGCAGCTGTGGGTTTGCAGGAGGCAGCAGGGGAGGCACAGGGCCACCGGCCATGGGATTGAAATTTACTAAAGCTGTTGTACCAAACATACCAACAAAAGATGCTAAGGTTTGGGCTGAAGTGATGACTGCAACAAATGAGGAATACCATAGGCCAGAGGGGAACTGCAACCCCACAAACTAATTCCTGATGTTGGGAGAGGAATTCATCCTCATTCTAAAATCCGGCATTACATCAGTTTTAACTCAAGTAATTAAGATTGATAGGTGTAAAGAATACAGAAACAAAACTAATTCTTTACTCTCTGGTATTAGCATGAATGCTTAAGCTCACTGTTTTCATACATTCAAGTATTTAAATTTCTACTTTAAATACCTTCTCTGCATATACAGACATATTAATTGATTAGAAAAACAGCAAATGCATTTTCATGAAGAAATAACTCCAAACTGCAAAATTACAAATAAAAATTATATTAATATTAAATACTGTCCAGTAAAAAGACTACACATACAGGTATGTATTCATTTTCCATACCACACTACTAGTAACAAAGGCAACTTCTCTAATGAGAAATTCTGTCATTAATTCCAATCTGTACTTTAATGAATTTACCTTTTTACCTTTTAAAAATTTTATAGTTGATGAGAATGTTTTCTCTTTATCTTGGGTTGCTGCACTACCAGTAGCAGATAATCTACTTATAAGCCTCTTTGGAGGGCTTAAGTCAATTTTAAGAATGATTTTAAAAACTCAAAGTCAGGCTTCTATTTAAATGAAGGAAACAAATATTAATTTTCAGTTATTTCCCTTTTTATTAATATTTTGAACAGCAATTAGCAAAGTAGCTAATCGCTCTCCTCCCTAATGCCGTCAAGCTGTTGAGAGCAGTCTGCAGCACTACAATGGTACTATTGTGAACACAGCCTGGGCTTCCTTCCCACAGAGAGTTAAGTGGGCAGTTCCTGCTGCCCATGATTGGTGTCCAGTGAAACAATACTTAAGAGCCAGGTTTTATCAGTTCCACGCCAAAGAAGTGAAGCCAGGGAACCCAAGCCTTCATATCATGCTGAACCATATGCCAACCCTCCTGGCCCCTAAGGTTTATCACTAGGAATCAGGATCCATCATGTCCCCTGTGAAATTTCACTTCACATACCTTCTGTGAAGTGCATGGCTTTGCTGAAAACTGACCTTTTTCCACAATTGGCATGAACAGATGGATGGTAACTATGGTTTAGCAAGCTGAAATTAAACGATTTTCTAATAGCATGCATTCTTCTGTCTTTGGGAGGAGAAGCATTCAGAAGGAGATAGATGTATTTGTGACCCATAGATTTATTCAGCTGCAGCTAATCGGCAATTAAACTATTTTCTCAATGTCTAGAAAGTATATTGAGATTAATTTGATTGGCCAGGCTATGATTAGGACTCACGTCCTTCGGATTGCCATATGGTAACTCCAATTACTGTAACACTAACTTTTAATCCTTGCTTTATGTTAGCTTATTCCATTTTTCTACTACATGGCAAATACAAAATAAACTACAATCTTTTTTGTTATAATTTTGACACTGGTGAATATTTTTACATGAAGTGCATTCCATCTCCAGCTAGATATTTCCATATACTGCTAGATGTTATATATGAGCCCCTTTCCAGTAACTGAAATACAGACCTGTAGGAGGACGAAGCCAGCCAATGTGCTAGTTTCTATTAATCTATTTTTTTTGGTACCTATGATCTTCTAATCCCTCTGTTGGCACTGAAAAGCATGCCCCAACTGTTTTGATTACCATATGCAGAATGATGCAGAAACAGTTTGCCAATAACTTATTCAACTCACCCCAAAACATTACTCTATCTCAAAACCATTACGGTTTTGCCAATTTTGGTTGTTATAAATAATCTCCCACACTTCCCACCAATTTAAATATAAGAATCAACCATATGGAATGCCACATACTTATTTTTATATATACATGGCTTTTAGTGTTTTAAAATATAAGCCTTGCAAGTTGTTTGCACATCCCTTATCTGTTATGAGGGTGAATTTATGAAAAGAAAAGGATTAAACCAATACACAATGCTGTTTATTGCAATGTAAAACCAGGGCTTAAATAGTTTTAAATTATTTCTTTGCATCTTAGAATGTCAGGAAAAATTGTTTATCTTCTAGGCTTTTATTCACAGACTTCTGAGAGCTATCAAAGAAATCTGTATGAATTTTAACACCTTAAGGGGGCAAGAGTCTTAACATTTTTAACAAAGGGCTTTTGTTACCCAAAATGTTTAATTAATTAATAAGGTTAAGTAGGTATTAACAAAAAACCTGTCACTTTGTGTTACACACAAGGCAATCAACTCTGCGTAACATTGGATTAGTTTATCTTTTTCATTCCAGTTTAAGGACTTGTAGCCTTCTCCCTGCAAAATTTATTTTTTAAAAAGGGATTTGTAGACTTTAAAAACACATTTTATAATGAAAGAGTGATTCCACTACTAACTTTCAGCTAACAGCACGCAAAAATTTCCTCCCTTAAAAATATGTTGCAACAAGAAAAATTCCCTTCCCTCGGGGGATCTGTACTGACATATCCAGACTCACAAGTTCTAGAGGCTGATAAAGCAGGTCACTGCTTTTCAGGCTAGCTCACTGCCCTCCTTCTATCCTAAATAAGAATGCCACCAGCATAAGCCTACCCATATTTTTGAGAAATCAGTAGAACCAATATTTCTCCTTCAGATGGGTAAATTATATTTACGAAAGAATGTAGAAGTAAAAGAATCTAGAATATATTTTTCCAAACAGTACAAAAATATTTGAGTCTCCCCCATAAGTGTCTACAACATCAACAGAGCACTCAGGTCTTTATAAGTGCAATTATTAATAGAAAACAACATTACTACAGTCAATCAGTTTTGCTAACTTTATATTTTGTGTTTTTACCACTTTCAAGAGAGTCTTATACATTTCATTACAGAAAAGTAGCTAATAAATAAAGCTGTACTGCTGACTGAAATATGGTGTAGATATCTTGTGATAACAACAGCACTATTAACACATGTGCTTAAACTGTACCCCTTTAACATGTGCTTCATGCCAGGCAGTTTCACTTTAATGCCTGCAAAGGTCATGGAGCAGATCTTTCTGGGAACTACACTAAGACACTCTGGGAAATAAGGTGGTGATTTGAGACAGCCAACGTGGCTGTCCTAAGGACAAATGCACAAATTTGCTGGCCTTCTACAACAGTGTTACAGCAGTGGTACATGAGCCAAGAGTAACTGATGTCATCTACCTGGATCTGTGCAAAGCACCTGACACTGATATCCTTGTTCCTAAATTTGAGAGACATGGATTTGATGGATGGACCACTCGGTGGATCAGGAATTGTCTGGATGATCACACTCAAGGAGTTGTGATCAACAACATAATGTCACACTTCCACTTACTCCTCACATTAAAAATACATGAAAACCAAGTGAAATTTTGTGAAATTATATACACTACATGAAAATGTAGCAAACACAGCAGCTTGGTACACACATCTGCAAGAATTTCACTAGCAGTTATTTGAAGTGTCTATATGACAAACACTAAAGCAAGAGTTTAAAAGCCTATCACAAATGTTGGCTCAATCAGCTGTCTCTAGTGGCTAAAATCAAAAGCATTTAAAGTGATGCTTTGGAATTATTCATTGCAAAACAATCCTATTCTTTCAACAGGTAACTAATAAATGATGGCTGAGAACAGGCTTGCACTACCTCTGAGATCCAATTGTTACTCAGAACACTGCCTACTTTTGCTCCCTGGTGTTGCATTTTAACCCTAATTGCATGATCAAGCCAATAAATTGGACTCAGGGGACAAAAAACCTTACAAAAGTACCTATCCTGACAAAACCAGAGGTTTCAAGAAAATGCACTTCAAACAGAACTGAGGCATGATGAGACAAGCAAAGGAGAGGTACCAAGGCTTGAAAGATAGTCATTAATACTGACAGATTACTGTAATTCTGGCTGTCAAGGTGATCGATTTAAGCAGCATATGCCAATCAATAATCTTCTCATTTACTGAGCAGCATGAGATATATAGTTAGGCAAGATGTCCCTAAGACAGGATTTCAAACCATACTTAACGAACATAAATAGCACAATTTATGCTTTGGAATCTTAGCTCTTTTTTCATTTAGCCTTTTTTTTTAATTGGGCAAACTTCAGCATGATGTTATTCATAGAGAAGTTATTTTAGATTATTTTATTACACTGCATTGCCACGGTGCCAATTCCTTTACATAAGATATTTGAAACTGTACTAATTTTCTGTATAACATATTAAAACATTAATCTTGAACATGAACATTCTTAAATGCAGCAGTTATTTAAGTACTGTACATTTTGGTTTTTTTTTGGCATTAGTGGTCTGTCATTCTGAGCACTTCAGCCATTCATGACCATACAAGTAATCTGGTATTACATCTTTCTGGTATTTTCCCAGCAATTTTCCTTACAACAGCCTCTTTTTGTTCAGAAATACTTGTGAAATCACAAGAAAATACATTAATTTGATGTATTACTTCAGAGAAAAAGTAGAGTAAAGGTAAAGATATAGCTATTACAGTCATTGCATACCTACAGTGAGACACACACACACAGACACACACATACACAGAATTCTATATATAGAGATACAAGACTTTCCTCTTATATTTAGTTTCTTACAATGTGCAGAGAAACTGTTAGATGATTCCTTAAACCCAAAATACCTGAAGAGTTCATTAAAACAATCATACTTCTACACATCTTGAAAATCTTCAGTTTTTCATGTTATATCATTGTATGCAGGCATTTAATTAATCAATCACATTTATAATTATTAAAATATCAAATAAGTTGTCAGAAAACTAGGATCTGGGAGAATACTCAGAGCAATTCAAAGTACAGGAAAGTCCAAACATCACATTCTGTACCTTACCAATCTTGCTTGAACTAAGAAAACAGTTTTCACTGCTAAACAGTAAAATAGGTTTCAGAAATAACTGCATTTTCTTCTGGAAAAAACAGCAGGGGTCATATGAAAAACTCATCCATGTCTCTTACTTGAAATCATATCAGACAAGGCAACAACAGTAGTCATCAGGAATGGAATAAATATCCACTGAAATTCTGAATCTGTAATTATTTGTATAAAATATATAAAGTAGTAATTATTTGTATAAAATATATAAAGTAGTTTTAAAAAAGAGTACCAAGCATTATTTTTAATGCTGGTATTTTCTCACCTGTGATGACAGGAAAAAATAAAAGAGTAAGAGGTATGTTAAAACCTTATTAAATATCCTGTATCAAAAACGTATTGCCAGAAATACAGCAAACTTTCCAGACTCTTGGCATATGCCAGATAAAAAAAATTCTAAACCAGAAAATATTAGAAGAGCAATTATAATTTCATGCATTATTCCTTTCACTACAACAATACTCTATGAGAGTGAGCAACCCTTATGGCTCTCCCATTTGACACACAGTTGTCACTGATGCAGTGCCACTCTATTCACTTTTTTCCTTGGAGATGCTCATGCGGGTATAACATAGAAAACTTCCTGGAGAAAGGGAAACTGGCACTGCCAAAATCAGTGCTATCCAGTTTTAACTTCTAAGTTTCTGTACAAGTGAAAAATCTTCAAAATCTTTACAAGTTACGGTTTGAAAATTCAAATACAACAAATATTCTTAATTAAGTGAAACAAATGTAGCCAGAAGTCTGAAGAATACCCTTTGCTCTCTGTATGCCATTAATAAAGAACACTTTCTTCACTTTTCCAGAGCCTGCCATTCTAACTTCAGGCGGGAGATGGTCAAGCAGGAACAACAAACAGCAACACTACCAGTTCTAATAAAACCCTTTATTGGGGCAGTTGAGTATCACTTCAAGAAAAAATGCTTTTTCTGAGAGATCAGCTTCTAATACAGGGCAAACTTTTAACAAACCACTCATAGACATTACTTTATTCATAAATAAGTTACTGCCTTGTCAGACACCATATGGGGTTAATTCCTTCCCTTTCTCTAGAAGACAACTGTCAAAAGATTAGCTACAATACATGAAGTACCAACTGATTAGTCATACAATATCAAGAAAGTTAGGAGGATGTCAAATTTTCAGTTTTGATAATAAAGATTAATTTATCCAATCATTCTGATTAAGATTTATTCTATAACATTTTTAGATGGAATAATTAAAGCAGCATTATTTTTTGCTATTTAAATGAATTGGTTTCATGTGACCAAAAAAAAAATCAAAAAAGAAATGCCAGTTCTTGGCACTAGGTCAAAAACTTTGCAGATTATTAGAAAGAAGTGAAAATTATGCTATGATGATTAAGGATAAAACAGTCATGCATATCCAGGTATTCTAAAATATCTATAAATTTCAGATTTAAAAGATGTTAAAGAGGATTTAGCTTTTTACTATGTGTCTTGGGTAGCATCTACAACAGGGGAATAATATGTAAGTCAGAGTTTCTGAATTGCACTATCTGAAGTTTGGAATAATTGTCAACACTTCAGAATTTGTGTACAATGAAAAAAGTGACACTTATTTTCTTCACAATTGCAATTTCACTCTTACAAGGTTTCTAGTATTTGTCCTGCTTTGTTGCAATAATTGTAAAAAGTTGGATCACTGAAGGTGCCTACTATGTCAAGGTGTAACTCTTACCATCTGGCTGACGTCTGCTGTTTATTCAGGAAGTTCAAACAAAAATTTATATGAAGCCACAATTTCTGTTGTTCCAAATACTTATTATTCAATTTCCCACACATGGTTGATTCTGAATTCAGAATGTGACAAAGTGCTTGGTCTGAGACATGAGCCATGAATAAAACTCTTCATATCAAGAATTTCAATGCAATTCACTAAATAAAAGAGTATTTAACAATCCCTAAAATTGTCCTTCTTATTCTACATTATAGTGAAAACGACTGTTCTCAACATTTAGTTCCATTATTACACCTTCATTTTTGAGTTTTAGAAGTTTTCCCAGCATATGTGCAGCTTGAGCATACTCAGGAGATAAGCATGCATTTCTTAAGACAATGGCAAATGCAATGAGGAGAAGAAATATATCAGCTATGAGACAGAGAGGGGGTTACTGCTGCATCATTAGCAGGACACCACGAGTATTTCGTGCTTCCGTCTGTATGTATGCCACCTCTTCCTGAAGGGGTACTCATACAAGAGAGCTAGGCTACCAAAAATTATTGGGGGACCAGAGAATCCTTGAAGGAGAAACTAAAGCAAATTCCACACACCGCTGTAAAAACTCCACCCAAAAAAGCAATATTCTCTTCACACAGCTGCAGCAATGAGTGTGTCAAGAATCAAAAAAAGCAGGACACCTGCCATGCATGACTAATGTTTGCTGATAAATTTAGTAAATTTTCAATCTTAGAACATGACAATATGGAAATATATAGTATCCCAAGCAAAGAATAAAACCACAGAGCAGATAAAACCTTTTAAAATCATTAACCAAATCAAATCTTTGAAGTGTTTTGCTATCTAAGTATCCTATCAGAAATGTCAAAATAATGTCAGAAAGAGGAAGGTGATTGACAGAATATGTCAGTCTCAGAAAGCTACTTCAGACCGTACAACACATACTCCAAGTTGGAGAAGACTGTAAGAGTGAGATGACCAGAATTTCTGGTATCCATGCAACCGTTATTATAGCATTCACACATACTGCCATTGCCACACTGTGATTAACAGACCGGCGCATTAAGGAAAAAGTTGCAATCAGGTTACGTGAAGAGGGCTGAATATCCCTGCTGATTGCAAATGACAGCTGATTTTTTCAGTCAGGTCTGCACTTAGAAAATGCACTGTCTCAGAGGGTAGATAAGCTCTCCTTGGAAGCAGGAGGGCCAAACTCAGTGCCAATTTTTCCCCATCCCATACCCAAGCAAATCAACACAGTCTTAGTTTAATTAAGAGCTTAGAGTGATCCATCACCACAAGATCGACAATGTGATGTTACAAACATTCTTCAAAAATGGATAAGCACAGGCCTACATATATATCATTAGCTCCCTCCTAAGTCAAAAAGTGCCCATCAAATATTTCACAGTACCAGAAAACAAAGCACACATCTGCAGGCAGAGAGACATCCATACACTCATGCTGGCTTTGAAATTAACTATTTCTGCTGGTCTACTACTGTAAAAAGAAAGGGCACTACAGAAATGTAGTGCCTGACATCTGTTTTCTTTGACAAGTTGCAAGTACTCTTGTGCCCTTGATATCCACATTCAACTGGTTATCTATCAACCATCATCTAAATTCCTAATAAACTAACACTGCTCAGTATATTAGAGATTCGTAAGTAAGTAAAAGAAGATCAGTTTCAAGAACATAATTTCAGGATTCTCTTTCACTGACTCTGTTATGGTCCTGGACTTGTGGAAATCCGTGATCATCAGATTCACTTTTCCATTTCCTGTACTTTCTGAAAAATAGCAATTTTGTTCCCTTTTTCCTCCCTCTTCAAATGTATTGTTTTCACAACTCTGAGCCCTCTTTTTCTTTGCTCCAGCAATATTCCAACACAGGAAAAGGCCACCTTGATTAGTGAATCCTGTCTGTCTTCCACAAGAGACATTAATTCCAGTAGTGTCTCCAGAAAAGCTACTTAACCACAGACCATAAAATATGTCTGTTCCTCACATCCTTTAGTCTATTACAAACTTAAAAGCCAGAAGTGAACTGCTGCAGCCATAGCTAAAATATCCCAGAGGAAAAAAAGCAGGAGACAATACAGTCCTTGACGTCTTCAACTCTCTGCTGTCACAGGAACATAATTAGATTCAACTTTCAAATGTTCCTAGATAACAGACCATGTCCATGTTACAGGAAACATCCACCACATGGATGGAGTCCACATTATGTCATAAAGGACATGCTGTGCTTTGATGTATATTAAAAACTACCATTTGGAAAACTGAATTAAAAATGCAGGGCACAACTCCATGGAACTGGCCAATTCCTAGACATTGAGCTGGCAAGGAATGTAATAAACCTTTCATATTCTGTAAAGTTTAAACATACAAGTCTGTGGGGGCTTTTTGGTATTGTAAGTTTACTATTTCAAAGTAAATTGTTTTTCAATTGCTCATGGCTATACATCAATATAATGCTCTAAACCATCACTTTTGATGGTTGATGATGATAATGATAATACATTTTAAATTCTTTGACTAAGCTACTTGAGTCATGACAGAAAGATCAGACCTTTCCAAACATGAAAATACAATGAATCAACATGTGTCATCTACAGAAATGGCACAAACATCACTTAATGTGATCACATAAAACACATCCATCATTCATCCCTAAATCCATTTCATCATATATAATCCAAAACTCTGCAAGTATTAACAGCCAGTCACAGAAAAAATAGTATTTTAGCAACAGTCTATCACATGACAAGAACTAGTATTTACAGTTTGGCTAGAAATTAAGCACAGAATTCTTTTGGATCAAAATTTAAACTTATCTTTCAGTTTATGAAATTCAGAAATTTCTTAATGATTTAACTAACATGTTGATTTTAACTTGTTGATCTAACTAACAGAACTCAATCTAAAGTAAGGAAAAGGGGTGTAAGTGACTGACTTACCTTATGTTTTTTAATTTATGGTTGATAGATCTATTCTTCCAAGAGCAGCTTCTCCAAAACATACAATTTCAGTTCCAACAACAAAACCAGAAAAGAGGCAGCCTTTTCTGACACATTTACAAAAATACTAACATGATTTTGAGATCAACTTTGTGTTCTGAGCTGAATAACAAAATCTGTGTGATGGAAGTTTCATAAACCTCTCACCTTGAAGGAAAGCAGCATTATTTGAACTAGAAAATAAAACTAAGTCACACTAATACTGGATAAATACTTAATATCTTAAGGAAAGAAAGATTATTAACATCATGATATTGCTATTTTAGAAAGACTATTCACAAAACGGTCATTAAAATAATTTTGTTAACAAAAAAAAAACAAGTCTATGCTACAAAACATTAGTAACATGCAATTTTTCAGCACTTCATCTATTGTTTATTTAATTTAAAAAATCTGGTCTTCATCTGAATGCTCTTCTATGGTTTTAAGTTCCCTAAAGGCAACATCACCATTAAAAATAAATTTCCCTATACTAATCTGAAAAAAAGAAAAAAAACCCCATGAATATCATATCTGTAGAACTGCAAGGGAATGTGTATGTCTTGGAAACCATTTGAGTGAAAGGATACAAGTTTTGGTATAATGGGATTAATGATTTCAACGCACGGCTTGCATTTATAGCTGTTGCACGAACCATAATAGGCAGGATTTTTCCATTCACAATAGCACCATCAAAGAGTGGACCAAAAAATGGAACCTGAATAAAAAATTAAGAAGTTCAATATAAAGCAAGACAAGATCATAGCTATAACAATTAGCAATCAACATTAACAATAGAGCACTCAAATATATGTCTTTTTCCCTCCTCATTGCTAGATAATCAAACCAGTTATTGTGTTGCAAGTCAGACCTTTTCTCTTGTGGAAATATACAGCCATATAACTGCTTGATATCCTTGGCAACAGATAACACAGCATTTGAAAAAAATTAAGTAACTATTTGAATGTCTCATCAAAGATAATTTCCAACATTTGCTGCAAAAATCCTAGGAAGTCATGCATATAATGCTTATGAGGTTGATAGGCTAGATGATAATATTATAGATGGTAATAAGCAAAAGAAATAATTACTCAAACTCTAATATATTTTTTATCATGGCTGTAGTTATTAACATGTCTGTAAGGACCAACCCAGAGTGAAATTGTCATACAGTTACTGGTGTACTGACCTTCACCTTCTATTTTTTTTTATTCTATTCTTCTTCCTTTTTACATTATCTGAACAAAAACACTGTAAGCCCCATACCAAAGAAATCTGTGGTTAAAGTTTCACCTCTTTGGAGCCTAATTGTAAAACCTTATTTGTGAGATCAGTAGAAAACCTCAATATTTAGTATAGCTAGCCCCCAAAAGGTGAACAGAGCAGATAGATCTTATGTTTAGCATTACATATCTGTCGAATCCATTACCATTTTGCAATTAAAACAAAACAAACCAAACATTCAGTATTAAGTATCTTCATTTCCTGTACATGTGAATAAAGTTCTGAAGCTGCTGACATAAAGCAGGAGAAAAGCAGCAAAATTTGTGCATCAGCTCAGCAAAGGGAGCAGAGCATACACTAAATTTTCTTTCTGCTAAAAGGAAACAAATGCTGCAAAGGAATTTTAGATCCCTGTATTATCTTTGCCATTAGTCATTTACTGTAGTTTTGAGAATACTGAAATCTGATGGAAGGCATTTTTTCACATACAAGGACTTCTTTTTGGACTAACAACAATCCCTGTTTTCAGCAGTTTTTGCTTTCCTTCTTAACCTGCATGTTCCCAATAATACAACTATTTGTATTTAAAATAGTAAAAGAATATACTTATCAGTTAAAAATGTAAATAATCCAACAATAACAAGACTGATTATTGTTTCGTTCCTATCAATAGACAGAGGCAATCATCATATTGAGGAGATCCTATTTCTGCCATACATTATTTATTAATATGACTGCTTGTAATAATAATTTTAATAAAGTATAGAAATTCATGGCAAGTGACATCACACACAGAAGTTAGGTAGTACAAAAACTCATGACCACTTTTACTTAGTCAGTTTAGTGTTCACAACCCTAAACCACTTCTTTAAGAACAGGGCCAGCACTGACATTTGAGGAACAGTCATTAAAAAGAATGTGTGTTCTTATGCCTAAGGGCTGAGTCATCTTGCTTTACTGAATTCAACTCCAAATTCTTGTGCAGAGATAAGAAGAAAGTAAAAAACAGGTTTGAGAGGAAAAAGGGGAATATGACATGGATGGAGAAGTTGGAACAGGCCATTATTCTAACAACCTCGGTTATGTATCAAATTTGATAAAAAAGTTCAACATGTTTACTGTAATATTTAAATTACTATGCAGAATATTCTACCTTTGTTTCTAGATTATGCTGTTAGCAGATATGCTTTACAGCATCAGGCCTTTGCAATTTCAAGTCACTTATTTTACTATGCACTGTACTCACTATCCTCTTCCCTCCTACCACCACTGCAACTGTCCATGCTTAAGACATCACTTTGTTGGATCAATCTATTATACCCAAACCTCAGATTCTAAACATGTTAAAAACACAAAGGAAACACAAAAGAAACAAATCCTTACCTCAGGCTTTTTCATGATCTGGATACTGAACATATGGTTTTTCATGGGATAGATAACTATAAGAACATCACCAAATTCTGTTGGAATTATTCCTCTTCTATAATCTCGTGTATGTTCTGACCAGACAATGTGTACTTCATCATTTCCTAAATGTCTTAGCTGGAAAATCAGGAATAAAATGCCATCAGTTTGAATATTCTTAATTAATATTCTATAGCCATACCGCTATATTAAATGTATAAATTTAAAATGACAAATCCACTAAAAAAAGGTGAAGAATAATTAGTAAAATAACCAAATTACGCAACAGTTCTTTTAAAATTTCAGTGTATTAGTTGACAGCACTGGTTTGTGCTATAGATTTTTATATATTGGTGTTAATTTCTATTTAAATTAACATATATATGAATATCTGTTTCCTACTGGAAGCTAAAATTTTGTTGATATTATCGCAAGAATGCAGAATGGTTCAACCCGATTTACTAAAATGTGCTCAAGATTGCCATCACTGATAGGAAGAAAATTACTAAATACTGTATGAACTTCTAAAGTATATGAATGGAGATCTGTTTAAAAGTTACATATCTGAGAAGTTAACCTCATCATTCTTGCCAAATTCCAAATTGCCTACTACAAACCAAAAGCTTTTAAAGGAGAATAGCTACTGCATTCTCCACAGCTCCCAGAATAACTAAGATAAATGCTTATTTTCCATGAAACCAGGACATCTTTGTAAAAATAACACTCTGCTCCCCTGCAAACTACGAAATGGTTCTTGATCTGGCTCAGAATGGCCAAATGGGTTCCTCAAAATCCATGCTGTATCCTCAGATGTAATCATATAACCAGATTATGGAATTCCTTGAACACTCTGGAATTATCTGATTGAAGAACCAAAACACTTCTTCTGACAAACAATATCATCTGATACCAAATGTTCACATCATGTAGAGAGGCTTTATGTATACTGATCAAATACATTCAGATTATTAAATGCAAGATTCTTTCCAGTAAGTATTATTTCTGAAAATTCAAACTGGAATATCTTTTTTATCTCCTAATACATCAACAGTTATTGACAATTGTCTTCGCCCTCGCTCTCAGCTTGTTTCCACAGTTTTAGATAGGTGGAACTCGTCAAACAATCACCTTGATGTTATTCAAAGGACTGCACTGTTTAACATGTAACATACAAATACCGCTCTGAGCATGTACAAGAAGCTATTCTATATAAAAAAGCAACAATTTGCCATAGCACTTTTAGAACACAATTGCACATTAAATAAAAGCAAAACTCACGCATAGTCTTCAGAGAAATTTAATCGCAATTATTCACTTCTTTATTTTACAAACCCTCCTGGAACGCTATCTTTGTCTTATCTGAAGGCCTACACCAGTTGAGTCAGTAGCAGACTCAAAAAAAAAGGTAAAAAAAAAGGTGCAAAAAAGAAGAAGGGGAAAAGAAGCTGAGTCTGCTCTTCTCTGTTAAGTTTAAATGGTATCAGACTGAAGAACAGGGTTGTATTTCTATTAAAAAAAAAGGATTTTCTTCAGTGTTGGACTGGCCAAAGGACAGGTGGCTTCAATATCCTCTCTCTTCTTTGATGCACAACATGTAATTTGTTTTGTTTGGTCCAGACTGTACATACACGTACTCTAAAACGGCTGTGGTGTCTTTGAAGCCAGCTGTTCTTGCCTCTTGGGTAGATGGCTGAATTATTTTGAACAACACTTACTTAGGGACACTCCTGCACCAACACTTAAACTCAACCCTGCAAAAGAATTGGTTATATCAACAGTCACTATGCTGAGCTTTATTTTACTAGGTTAGAATAAAGCCAGACAGCAACCTGAATGGCTGATGTGCAACAAACAGCAGCTGAAAGACCCCTGGATAACAGGGGTTTTTACTATGACAAACATCATAAAAGACAATTAATTGCCAAATTAACCCTCTCCTACCTTAGAATCATACAATCATTTAGGCTGGAAAAGACTTCTGAGATCGTCTGTTAACCTAACACTGCCAAGTTCATCGTTAAACCATGTTACTAAGCACCGTATCTACACCTCTTTTAAGTACCTTTAGGGATGAAAACTCCACCACTTCTCTGGGTAACCTGTTCCAATGCTTGACATCTCTTTCTGTTAAGTTTTTCCTAATATCCAGTCTAAACTGCCCCTAATGTATCTTGAGGCCATTTCTTTGTCCTGTCTCTTGTTACCTGGGGGAGTAGATTGACCTCCACATCGTTATAGTCTCCTTTCATGTAGCTGTAGAACGCAAAAAAATCACTAAGAGCAGTAGGAGAGTAATAAGAATCACACTTAGTTGTTTTTTCTTTCCTGGCTATAGCTTGGAGAACTTGATAAGAAAACTCCGAAACACACAACTAAAAAAACTCCAACTCCCCAAAATCACCAGTAAAGCAACTTCTCCTTCTTACCTTTTAGTTTTGCAGCAAAACACTAATTAAAGAAACCTTGCACTATGGCACCAGAAATCCACTGATTTTCATCAGGGCGGAGTTCTATCTTTTAAGTTCACACAAGGCTTAGGTTCATTTCAGCCTCCTCTAGCACCACTGTCTAATAAATCATTATTCTTGGCCTCCTCTCCTTTGGCCACAGTTAACCAACTTCTCTCTTCAGGCATCAGACAATTTTTAAAATGGATCACAAACATGATCCGAGGGGGGAAAATATATGCCAGGTTCTTGTTTTAAATTCAGCTCATTTCATTGTACTGGTCTCAAATATAGCCCAAGAAAACAACTTGTTGGCACATTTTTTTGAAGCATGACAGGAGCGGAAAGAAGGGTTGTCACATCTTAAACTGGCTATATCACCAGAGAAATCAGTGAGGAATTGCACCTCAGATTAAAAGAATAAATTCTCATTTTGCTTCCTTAGTGAAGTGACAAACTAGCTGTTGAAATATGACAATGATAAGGTATCAAGGACTGACAGGCTTGCACTTAGAAGGAAGTGAAAAGTTCAGGGAGAATGAGGCTGCCCAACCAAAGAGAAAGCATGAGGCAAATCAGTTTGGACATGAAGTGTTGTGGAATGTAAAAAACCCACATGATCCTAGATTGAGGGATGGCCATCTGGAGCACTGACTGAACTCATTGAACCAACTGCCAAAAAAGCAGAACTGGGGCTGATACACCATCACTGCACTGCACCACTTACAATTCATCAATATCGAACTATTTACTAAAAGAATTTTTCCTCCTTTACTTGCCATCTTTGGAATCAGAGACAATAAACTCATAGACTGTTAGAAACAAGTGATGGCGACAGTGTATATGGCAAATGGATAGCTTTAAAATCCAAAACATATAGAGAGTTTAGATATTGCAGTTTCTGGAGGGCATAACTGCCTCTGAATTTCATTTGTCAAAGGTTGCCCCTGTGCACCTGTTACTGACACCTGCAGTTAATCAGATAGGATACGAATTCTTGCACTTCTATGAAAGTTACCCAGATGGAGCATCACTACTGAGGCATGCTTTCACATTAGACTGAAACAGATTTTGCTGTGATATAAGTGTACTGTGTGGTTATTTCAGCAGGATTACTGACAGGGGCCACATATTTTTGAATACCAAGTGTACCAAAGCCATCAGTGACCTTTCTTTCCAATTTCAAAGTTTGCTTAATACTCATATATATCTGTGAGAATATATTCCAGGCTAAAAGCAGAAACTTCTTCAGAGGAAAAGGTAAATGTATCGGATTATTTCAGAGTTCCAAGTCCTGTCAAATGTATTTCACCTCATGATTACTGTCAAGAATGATCTGGCAAGGACCCAGTTTGAGTGAAATGTAGAATGGCATCTCTGTGACATGTAATGGATTAAGAGTCAAAATCAGAGGATGCAAGTAGGTGGATGATGGTATAAAGTATTAACTGTGGTATATAACAAAAAGAGAAGTACTCAGGATCAAAACTTTCTTTCTATTATAGGTGGTCAGATGTCTGAAACAACAGACAAGAAAACAAGGGTTTTTTCAGAAGAAGCTCTGACACTACTAACACAGTGCTCCTTATTGCTTCTTTCAGATGTCCTCACCTTGGTCAGCAAGAAAAGCTTCTGAACAAGCACAAATGGTGGTAACTTTACTCATCAACAACACTTGATTCATGGAAGAGATCTGATACCTGACATTGACTTGAAAAGCTTTCCTGGCTTATTTCATCTGCTAGGTTTTGCATAAACCTTTTAGAAAGAAGAATTTCAGATTTCTTCTCTATTTTTCATTTGAGAACCTTGAAATTCAGCAGTGCTAAACAACCAGTATCTCCTGTAAGCACAGCAAACATTTTGAGAACCCATCATTCACTGAAATTAGTACACCACAGGAGAACCAGAGACTGACTTCTTTCAACTTTAATCTGGATTCTTTATTTCTTTGTATTGAATTGGAAACGTCGCAGAATGCAGTGTCCTGGACACAAGTAGGAGAAACATCCTGAGCTACAACTACCTCTGCTCATTGAAACCTTAAGGACAGACAAAAATATGATTTCCCAAGAAGGTGTGGTCCCAGTGTTACCTAACAGAATGGGATTTGGTGCACACAGAATGGACAGCTGTCGACTGAATTCTGTGTTAATGGTTATTCAAAATTCATCACCAGTTGTTTTCATACTTATTTCCTGACCTTGTTTTCCTGAATTTACAACTTCTAATGTGCTTACATCACAGTAAGCCTAACAAAGTGCAAATCAGTACCAGAGACATAAGTCACTGCAATAATATAAATAATAAAAAAGTCCTTAAATAATGCTATACTTTGAGCTGGTGATACACTGGAAACACCTGGAATTATAATTTACACACGAGTATTCTAACACTCTAAATGCAGATCACACTGCCCTAGAGAGTTCATTATCTAAGCATAAGACATGACATAAAACACGGAGATGGACAAATGCAAAGAAGGTGTTTTACAAATGTAAAAAGGTGTTAAAGATTAGAAAAATGTTGTTTATATCAGCATTCTTCAAGAATGAAAATGTCAAGACCAAAGAAAGGAAGGTTTAGCAATCAAAACAACAGTTTATGATACAGACAATAAATTTTAAGCGTGCATATGGAAAGGCTATGTTAGAAGAAACATTAGGTGGGAAAAAGAAGAGACATAAGCACAGAATGAATGTAAGAATCCAGAAAGTGGACCAAATTAAAGATGATTTCAGGCTATTGGGCACAAGTGACAGGCACAATGGTCATGTTATCTGTGGAGATCCGGAAAGGTGGCAATGAGAAAGAGATTAAGAGCTCTGTTTTAGCCATTTTAAACCTGAGCTGTCGGGAAGACAGCCCTGAGGAGATAAAAGAGACAAACAGATTTTTTTTAAGTCTTGCTTTGAAACTCTACTCCATTAGAACAAATATATAAAAATGACTGACTGTTAGGTTACCTGAAATTTCAAATTTAACTCAAAATACTTTAAAATATTCTTACTCTATAACCATCATCATGTGTCAGCTCTCCTAATACATTTATGTTAACTGAATACAAAAGAAACGTGAAATAAATATAACCAGGAGGGATGACCAAATCTAATTTTGATACATTAGTGTCATATGCTGTACATGTTACAATAGCAGCCAGACTTTAAACTAAGCTGCAGGCTATACTGAAATTTCCAAATGGCAGATTGTTCTAAGTGATACCAAGTATAATTGAAGTAATAAACGATAGTAAAAGCAAAGCACACTGTCAGGAAGAATTTAAGTATTTACTTTTTAAAATTAAATGAGTTAGGTTTGGAAAGGCAAGACAAGTGAAATAATGCAGGGCTCAATTTACTGAAAATTCCTTTTATTTATCTGTTACATTAACCCTTGAACTCTTGCCAAAATTACTGTAATTTCTAATACCCACTTACCTAAAGGAGGTAGAAAAAAGCTATTATATTTTCTTCTGATAGAACAGCTAGCCTCAACTTTTTTCTTCTTCAAAAATGTGTTTATTACAAAAAGAACAAAGGAGTAGAGATATATGAAAGAATGGTTTTATGCAGCTACTTTTGTCCATTTAATGTTAACAGCACTACTGTCTACAGTGCATGTACCTTCTAGATGAATCTTTCACAAAACTTTGTCTCAACAACTATGGTGTGTTTGGGGGTTTTGTTTGTTTGGTTTGGGTTTTTAGCAATAAGTGTTTCTAATTATAACTCAGAAAAATATACTAATAATTCACAGCTATAAACCTTCAAGTTCCCAATCCATGTTAGCAACACAATAAAAAAACCATAAGTACTGGGGGCTGTGGTTAGGATCATGTCATGCACAACTTAGAATTGTGTAATATACCAAAAGCTCAAGATTAATTAGTATTGTAATCACTAACAACATTACTACTTTTTCTTTTACATACTGTGTGTATAAAATTCTCACCTACAATGCCTTCATCCTTTAGGAATTTTCTCCTAAGGAAGGAGGAACTAGACAGGTGATAGCTCATTTATGAGCCTCTACAACCTTTCTCATTCTGTGAACTGAGTCTTCACATTATTTAGTTCTCATATTTTCTGCAAGCTTGTTCTTGTAATGTTAGTGTAAATACTATTTACTCTTAACTTTTAATTGTAACAAAACCAGAATGGATTGCATTTTCAGCATTAAACCTTTAATTTTGTGTTTGCAAATTAAACAGTTGTTTTACATACATATTTCAATCTTAAGTTCCATTACACAATCACAAGTTTTTTATCAGTTCCTGAATTCATGTCTTTTTTTGCTCTTGTTCATATCTTCAGAAACAAATGCTTCAGAGGTATCAAGACACTTAAAAGTTTAATTTACTACTTTCTAAGACTGATGGAAAATCGGTTTTAAAATGGCTTAGCCCCTGAAACAGCAGAATCTTGACTTTACAGTGGCTCAACTGGCAGGAAGAAGTTTTGTTTTAATTTAATTTAATTTCCATTTATAAGATGAACCTATCATGTACCTCTAGGCACATTTACAATATAAAAAACAGCAGCCATTTGAAGACAACTACTGCAAGTTTGCTTGTTTTTTTCCCATTGAATAAAACAGACAAAAAATCCCATGAAAGACCTGTAGAGAAACTCAAATCCCAAACTTCTCAGAAGGTCACAAACAGTACACGCACTCAGAGCAATTAGAACTGTTAGCACTCACATGGCTCTCAAATAATTTTGTAAGTGTGTATGAGCTGATTTCATAAAACATAATCCTTTTGCTGATATGTTCAGTCCAAGCAGCATGAGTAGTTGCAGAAATAGTAAATGAATTAAGACTGTTTTCCTACCCATGTCTCCTGATAGCACTTGCTGATTTATCTCAAGATGTAAACTTCAACTGATGTTTCTTTCAAGTTTAGGATGAATTTCTTAACATCTCTCTTTGCTGCTGGGTCCTTGATATCTAATACTTCTTCCCACAAAGCCTTTACTTGCTGAGTAGGAGCACTAAAAGTCTCACCTACTCTATCTCCTTTACTTAACATATTATCATTAACATAAACAAAATGAACAGCTTTTAAACATTATTAGATTTGATGGGAATGGGACAAAAACTGTGGGAAGGGAGGAGAAACAGAGAGAGAGGCTCACAAGCCTCTGTTCTTGGGAAAATATGCTGAAAAAGAACAAAATCAACAGACTGAGGAAGAACAGAAAAGAAACCCACAGAGAAATAAAGTAGTTTGATTTAACAGTCAACCAGTAGCTGAGCCACAAATATAATCTCAATCTATTGATACACTCTACATATCCATACAGACCTCAAATATTCCAAATCACTGATGAGTGAGACTGTTGGTAAAGCAGGAGAGAAACAGGCCTGGGGCAAGCTGGAATTGTGAAGAAGCCCAGCTGACACAATTTTCACAAGCTTAGTCACAGGAAGCCTGGACCAGCACTGAAGCCTGGCAAGAACAGCCATATGTAGATGCAGGGTGCTCTGTGGTGGTGTATCCCTCCCTACCCCCTTGGGCTTAGAAATCCTGGTTAGGCCTTAGCCTAACCAAACAGCACGTGGGCTAAGCTCCTCTTTAGTGTATCAGAAACACTGTCTGGTCCCAGGAGCTTGTGCTATCTAATGAGCTCCTGTTTTTTAATGAACAACCTTGGAAACTTGTTTTTCTTGCATGAATAACAGTCCAAGTGGAACTGGTATTCAAAGTTGTAATCAAACTCTCAAAGAAAGTTACCAACCCAAATGGTGGACAGAATGGAAAATTACTATGACTAAATTCAACTCTCTTGCACCCCTATAAACAGTGGCTGGAAGTGAGATCCTTTGAGCTCTCCTGGCTGCAGCCAGCAATCTCCCTCTGAGTAGAACACACCTCAGAAGCAGCAAACTCTCAAAAGTTTGCTGTACTTAGAAATTGCTGCCAAATGCCCACAATGGAGCCTGGGCTGATACTGCTGCTCAAGGATCAACCCCCTTCACTTGTTGAGAAGATGCAAAGGCATCTGACATGAGTAGTTCACTGAACTAAAGGAGAATTTCTTACAGGTATATACCGCATACATCGTCCTTTAGATGTGTGTGCATGCAAGTGTAAACGTGCAATAGCAACTGTATTATGAATGTTGCTCTCAGATTAAGTACTTTAGATTTCTAAGTTAGGCCTTATAAGTGAGCTACTGTTGTGCTACAGTAAATTCTATAGAACCTTTTGTTAAATTGTTTCAATTAAGCTATCAATGTTAAGTGCTGTTAAGTTTACATGCTGGAAAAAGCTTTAAGCCTAAACTGTCATTCAAGTCTGGGGCTAAGTTTGGCAAGGGGATCCACTCTGAATCTTGTGACTCATTGGGAGGATCTTCCTCATTGCTATTCATCCTTACACCTTCCCATCCTTACCCTTTTTTCATCCCCCGCCTCCACATAGATCATATTTGGTTGATTTTAGATTGATTGATTGATTTTACGTTTTAGTCTGACTTTTCTCTGTGTGCTTTAAGCATTTAGTAGGCAGTAGACTGAACCTTTGCCAATGACCTGTGTCACACTTTTATTTGAATATTACACCTGCTTTTGCCAATGCCTTGGCCGGTCATTCTTTGAGCTACCTAAAACATTCATGACATGCTCCTGGAAACAGATATGAGATCTTGCCTCTGTGTTCAGCTGAAGTCCACAGCATTTTCAAATTATTCACTATTAATTATTTTTCACTGTGACACATCTTCCCCTTTTACAACACTTTGTAATGATCTAATTCAAACAGATTATAAACAAACATTGTAAGGTTAATTACAAGCTGTTTTTTATAAAACCAGATTTTTGTTTAAAAAATAAAGAAGCCAGTCAACTTAAACAGACACCCCCATCCCACACTGTTCTATACTACAACAGTAGCAACAATCTAATTTTAAAATGAGTTATTTTTGCTATTAATCACTTCTATAAATCATTTCACAACCTTAGTATTACCCTGACTCTTCCTCTGGAAATAAAGAGCAGAAAGGATGCAGCATAATAGGAACAAAAGCAAAAGCATTTTAAATTACAAAACCCCACCAAACCAACCTGAGATGGAACAGTGAGAAGTTAGAATTCATAGTCAGTCTATAATAAGAACAATAATATTTTTTCTTCAAGTTGAACACAAACAAAAAGAAGTCATTAATAATTGAAGCTTGCCAGAGGCATGGCTATTTCTCTCTTTACTAACTGTCTACCATCTAATTTAATTACAAGTATTAAAGTCCATGCTGAGGTCAACCAGCTTCAGTTCCTCCAATATTACACTTCAACCAGTGCTCATTAACGTGTCTAGTGAATGGATTAGCACATCTGAAGATGTATGTATGCAGGATGGGGGGACAGTCTGAGGATAGCTAATTGTTCATTTATAGTAGGACACATGTTCGAGATTGTAACTTATTATCACTAATGTGGAATTTATTAAATTCTAAAGAAAAAAATACCAATACAGAACACCATTTTTTTTTCTTAATGAAGCTATAAGAGATCATATCACTGTTGAGAATCTATGCCTCCTCCAGGACAATACACCTTACATACAATAAACATCGTCTTCATAATTTTAACTTTTTTTTTTTAAGGGAAAATTATGTTAACAACCTGCACATGACCCATTTTATGTGAATAAAAGTCATCTCAGAAAACACTCACCACATATTTCTTAATTGGCATCTAGGGTTTCAAAAGTACTAAGATATCATTCAGATGTAATACTTTTTCTTCTCTACTAACCATTACTTTCCTGCACTTTTCATATGTTCTTGCCAACAATTCCAATGATGGTAAAAATCACCAGTATGGTAAAATTAGAAATTGGCAGAGAATATACCGACTTAGCAGGTAAAGATGTTATGATATTTTATGGTGGTTTTTTGTTGTGGTGGATTTTTTTTAAAGTTACTTGATTTTCTTTGACTCTAATTACTCTTGGTTTATTACCAAGAGAACACTGTTTATTTAGAGACACCTACCTTTTTTGTTAAAGAGTCATCTGAATCAGAAGGCATTCTTGTTGACACATGGAACATTACTTCCACTGTTGAGGTAGCAAAATATGGAGTGGTCAATCCAGTGCTTTTGTTTTTTTGCAGTCCACCCATAAAGCCACAATGGTTTGTGAGATTTACCTAGAAATAAAGACCAGGAAATTTTACAAGAAAAAAATTATCTGGTAATAAATACACTCTTTATACTTTAAAATGGACTTTCAACTGAACTTTAAAAGTGAAGATCCTTTTCCCAACAGTATAGTTACACTTTGTTTCTAAAAGAGCTCAGACTTGCTGACTAGACTGGAAATCAACTACAGTGCACTAGCACTCTATATCCCATGGTCACCACAGAAGCTACTGGAAAGATGAGGTTAGAAGAAAGGAAAGATTGTGTAAATAATATTTACTGCAGTGTTCCCTGATCATTTGACTGTAGTCACTTACATGTGCTTTCTTATTTTTTAAAATTTTCTGATACTACATCAACCTTGACCTGAGCTCTGGAAAAAAACTCTGTGTAACAACCAGGGAATTTATTACCTTCCAAATGTTTTTTTTTTTTTTTTGAGAGTTTTTCATTCTGTGAATATAAAAAAAATTCACAGGAAACTAACCGATAATTTGTAAATAAGCTTTTAAGTCTTAGATCAATGGGAAATAGTCTGACACTGAAATAAGTAAGCATGTTAAATGTGCGATTTCATCTTTAAAACAGTGACTACAAAAAGTTGTTTTTCAGATGTGAATACATTTAATCTTTGCCTGCATGGGATATATTTGTTGTCTTGATACTAAAGGATGCAGAATTTAATGTTAAAATGTTAAAATATTAGTTGTCTCACTAGGGAATATTAATCCAAACTAGCAACTCTTTAAACTAGGCTAATACTGTCTACAAGAATTAAACCACTAAAGAAGGATATTTTATGGTACTAGTGTTGCTTTTTTTCCTCCTGAATGTGGGAAATAAACATCTATGCTCATGAAAGTCAGCAGACTTGTAGCTGTTTTCCTTGTTCCTGTGGGAAACTCAGAGTCATTATCCACACAGTTAATCAGGTAGTGTCCTTTTATACTTAAGGAGTAAACAAACATAAAGAACAAATAAGATAGACACCATGTGGACACTCCTGATGAGCACAAGTTACAAGAGGAGCAAAAAACCTGCATTTTCCTATACAGCCAAACAGGACCAAAAGCCATTCCTGTATTCTGTGCAACAGTGCCAAATTGAACTTTACAGTGGTAATTAATCCTGTGCATCTGAAGGAAAGATGGAAAAAAGGAAATCCTTATGACAGTATTGAACAAGTGACTAAAGAGCTGCAGGCCCACACAGATGATGGGCTAGATCACAATATTTCTGACTGCTGGAAGAGAAGTAGAGTGGAGTGTGTGAACTGATATATGCCTGCAGTGGAAGGCAGGAAGAAGACAGTATATGAGAAGCTGCTTGTCTGTACTTTTTGAAGTTCCGAAATTGAGCAAAGCTCAGACTTCAATGGACTTAACACTTTACAAACTTACAGGAAAATCAAGATGTCTCCTAATCAGTCCATGAAAGCCAGGTACAGGACTGCACATTAAAGAATTCTCTTTGCCTGCACAGATTTTCTTCAGTTGTTGCGAGCTTGAATTCAAATGGCTAGTAATGCTAATGAAACTAAAACAGGAATTCTTCTCTAAATCCCATTTTTAAACCTGTGTATTTCAGTACTTGTGAGAAATGCTGAAGAGCCAAAGACTTGTAATATATGAAGGTATCAGTAATTGCCTTTGAAAATAATCCTAGGATAAAAACATTTAATAAATACCTCCCAGCCAAGACCAGCTACAAAATCCTCATAGGCTTGACTTCCCCCAGTATTCGTAAGAATGGAGTGTTTATCCTCCTGTCCCTCAGCAACATAAAACACTGCAATCTTGTGTGTCTCTCGGCTGTAAAACAGAATGGTCATTGCATGACAGTGCCTTAACCAATATGAAATCAAAATATGCAAACAATACACAAAGAGCATGGCTTTTAAAGCACAAAAAATGCATAGTGGAATTACAGTACAATTATATGGCTTCTTTTTGGATATCCCCTATATTTTCATGTCCTCATTCTGTCCTTTCTAGAGTCATCTTCTCTAGAGCCTAAAGTTTTGCTATACATGAGCAGCATTTACCCCTTTCATCACTTCTAAGATGCAGGATGGTGCTGCCTGTATCAATTATTAATGGAATAGGTGGGCTTTTGACATGGGCAAAACCTGTAATGTGGGCATTATCCACACTGCACTGCCCATTAACAACAGTACCTTCTGACCACTGTGAAAATGCAGCGTGTCCAACTGAAGGAAGACTCTTTACACATTTTTTAAAGATCATAGTAATTAAAATGCCTTGTGTTGACAGGTTATTGTAAGACATTGGAACAAATGAAGATGGTTTCTCACACTTCTACAACTTCCACTGGGTTTTGTTTCAAAGTCTACAAAAACAAGACTATTTTCAGTTCTGGGCTACAATTCTAACTAGAAGTCCATATCTTCAAATACTGGGACCATTTGAAACAGCTAAACAATCAACCAAAACTTAAAATATGAAGGCTTTGATATATCAAAGTTTTAAAAGAATTAAACATTATGCATACACAAATGCTTATAATTATAAGGTGTTTTGAAATTTGTTTATCTCATGGTATTTTACATGCAGAATTTGACCCTACAAATAAAACCAATGTAACTTCAGTATAACAGAAAAAACTACAGTACAATGCAAAATACATTAATAATTAAAAAAACTATTAAAAAAGTCAGCTCAACTCTCACATCTATGCAATTAGAGCCATTTGAGTAAAAGCACACTTGAAACAAGTAAGTAGGCAGTCATTAAAAGAATTTACCATTGTCTTGAGTCCAAATTTCTGAGTTCTCGAAGTAACTTCTCATTTTTCTTCAGGAGATGAAAGCTCCTTCTAAACAGAGAAATTTGTAACTCTTTTATTACCTCTTCACTGATGGATACAGAACAGTACAACAACGGTACAACAACATATCCAGGTCCACTCAGGAACAGTCAACAAATGCTTCTGCCTTTTCAACACTCCTTTCTTAACATACAAAAATTAAGATATCTTAAAAAATATATACAACCAATTTTTCTTACTCCAGCAAATCTTCTACATTCATTACAGCCCTGAGTAAACCTTTATTTATTTCCACTTTCTTCTGTCAACCCATTGGATCTGACTGGGATCTATTTCTTCTCTACAGAAGAACCATAAAATATATATGCTTACTGACAAAAGACACTCCCATTAGTCTGCTGTTGTAAGGAGTGGGTGCATTCAACACAGAAATTTTGCTACTCTGAACTGCAGAGCAGAACTCAGCCAGCTGTAACAATTTAAACAAAAAACGAAACCAGTATGTTAGAGAAATAAAGGCAGTTTTCATGTCTTTTCAACTGTGCTTAAGATGTTTCCCACAAAACACTGTGGAATTAAAAGCAAAAACCAGACTGCCTTGAGGAATTAAAGACCCAAATAAGGGTTGTAACACCAACGTTTTGTCTGATTCTAGTGATACCTCAGTGACACAGATTATATTTGTTTTGCCAAATATCCATTTCCCTTCATAGCAGGAAAATATATAAATTATTCTAATATGGAATTTGAAAGCAGCAGCAGCAGATTTCAGAAAGACCCATAAATTCTAGGATGCTAATATTTGTACATACCCCCATATATACATACGCATACATATATACAGACATGCACTTAACCACACCCACACAAAAATAATAATGTTAAGAGACATTACTTCTGTAATTGAACATGGTTCTCTCCTGTTCTAAACAATATTCAAACAGTTCTCAAGCACAGCCAATGTTGAAATAGCTAGCAGAGGACACATCTTTCTCATTAGCTAATACACATGCAAGGCTTTGAGGCTGCACGCAAGCATGCTTTTAGCAGACAAAGCAGCAGGACACTGTCCAGCAACACAATAGCTGAGAATATGACACTTTCTGAGTATTATTCTGACATTGAAATGTAATGATTTTTGCAGCAACATACATGGAAAGCAAAGAAAATACATGATTCCTTCAATTTGCCTTCCAACACTTTCTAAGGAAAGACTATGAATCACAATAAATGCAACAGATTCCTCCCTTCTGTCTCTCTAAATGACAGGCTGAAAAGCAGAAGAAAGCTGCCATTTAGGCCTCAGATGCACATTCCCTTTCTTTTGTTAGCTGGCCTGGAATATTTTTGGCTTAACAAACTCTATTATCAAGGTAAGAACAGCACAGTTCCTTAAAAAAAGTTTTTAAAATATGAGTCGTTTTACCTTTTATCCCATGAATTCATTCCTAGTATACTGAGAAGTAATCTACAGTAGTAAAATGCTGACTGTGGCTTTTGTGAGGTTGGCTCGTCCTGCTCCATAGCCCTCATATTTACATCATTGAAATGCTTTTCAACAAACTCTCTCTCTTCTGTATGCTGTTTCAGAATTGCATTGATGACATCATTCTCCTGCTTTTCTGAGATGCAGATTGGTTGAGGAGCAGGGATGTTGAGTGAAACACCAGTTCTCTGTAAGCATTCAGGGCTTGTAACACCTAAATACTGCAGTAGCTCATCAAGAGCATCTTCTTCATCCCTAATTGTATCCCATGTTGGTACAGTGTCTCTAAATTTCCTTTTAACTTGGAGTGTAATTCCATCTCTTGCAGATACATCCTCCACATGCTCAAAAGATGAAAGAGCATCTTCTGGTTTATCTTGCTGAGATAATGAAAGTGCAAAAGATGCTTGTTGTGAAGATCCACATAAAGACGATGGTCCATACAAAATGGCCGAATCCCACGAGTATTTGCCAGACAGATCACGCACTATAATTCTAACATTTGAATTAGCTGATGCAAGTCCAGCAGACAGTCCTCCCCCAGGCATGTCATCTTCTGCCTGGATTTGTATGCAAGACACCAGGGAAGTATTGTTTAACACAAAGAATTGAAGATTTGGGTTCTCAAAAAGTTCAGGAGAAAGCTCAGGACTTTCACTGTATGGATTGTCATTGTTTTCACACACTTGACTGGTCAGCATAGCAGGACCTCCGCTCATAGGATAGTGGCCTAAGTGGTTGACTAGATGTGTTATCACAGTACGAGCAGCAACAGAAATTAATCCTTGTTGCATGTGAGTTTTCACTGCAAGACAAAGAGCACAGGTTTTAAAAGAAGAGTTCAGAAAACAACACTGAGATTTATGTGTTTCTTTTGGTCTCTTCCTGAGAGAATGAGTATGGCAAGCTGAGGATACATGCAACTCAGTAATGGAAAAATATGTATGTTGATGACCATTGCTCTTGTATATAAACAGGATAAAAAATCCTAAAACAGTTAAAGAAGCACCTCCATTATTTTACAGTCATGTCAATGGCTACAGATTATACTTCCTTTGCCACAGCTTTGTTATCAGCACTGTTCTAAAATACACAATTTCTTATCTAGTAAAAATAAATCTTGAATTGCTGTTGAAGTAGAGATCTTAACAGTGTTGCAAGATGTCCATTCCAACTGCAGGGTATTTTTATATTTCTACACATCATTACACTGAGAAATACAAAGGAAGATAGATGCACAAAAGGTCTAATCCATCTTAATTTCCCTGGGGAGCATATAGATGTAGGTTAGCTTGAGAATTGCACTGGATAATTTGAAAGTACAAAATCAAAGACAAGGCTGTCTATATTGAACATGATCTAACATTATCAAAATTTTCAAAAATGAAATCTCATGCCACAACCGCATTTTAAGAAGTTTCAGATTAGAAAAGCTTGGGAGGGAGAAAGAAGAGTTAATTGCGCCCATCTTATGTGAAATTCATCCTGTGAGATGCACTGGTATTTCAATACGGTTTTTGCCACCTCCTTCTTTGCTGCATAACTTCCACTTGCACATTATGTTGTCTAAATTCACAAAAGGTATTTTTTATATTTATTTCACACCCTGCCATTGCAGTACTATATTGTTATTGAATTATTCTTATCAAGTCCACAGTACATGAAGTACATGAAGTACATGAGCAGGACAAAGTGACTCTCTCAGGCAGACAACTGTCAGCTGGTTCAGGGGACCCACTGAAGAACCCAACACAAAAATATTACACTGCAGAATAAGACCGGCAGAAGAGGGAACAAGATCAAAATGGCAAAATACTTGTTTTCTGTATCCTCTCTCTTGTAACTGGGCATGGATGCCCTGAATTTGGGATTTACAAAGGGAACATTAAAAAACTGTACTCCTCAGGATTACATAATGTCTTTTAAATTACATTAAACAGTGAAAACTGCTGCAAACGCTTCCTATCTTCCTTCTCACCAAAATCCATCAAACCAGAATGTTCTGAATGACGTTACTTTTCATTCAGTATTTACTGAGAATATGTAACCTCTTGGGCATTGAAGTAAAGTATAATTAATTCATCTTCCTTTATGTTGGATATTCATAAGCTGCAAAACCTAATGTATAAAAAACAAATTTCTCAGTTTGAGATGTCTTAATTGGTTTAACTGGAAAAATAAAGGCTAATTTGTGATGCATACTGACTGCCATTATAGATCTTCAGTTTCTGAAGATGGATGCATTCAGCAACTGCAAAACTAAACAGGTAGTATGTATTTGCCTTTTTTTTTTTTTCCCAAAAGGTTTGGGTACAGCATGTAAGACATGTTTGGGATTCTGGCTAGTCTCTTCCTTTAGGAAGAACTACATCTGAACTGCAAACAGGGAAACATTTCATCCAGTTAATAGCTGGCAAAATCAACATAGCATTTACACAATTCTAAAACTCATATCTATGCAAGTATTTTAATAAATTAATGCCTTGAGAATTAATACAAGCAAATTAGAGATTATATTTTTATCATCTATGCTTCTTGAGGTTTAAAATTTACAAATACAAAAACATTCAGTGACATTGAATTACATGTCCAGATACTGGCAGCAGACAAGGAAATTAAGTTATAGTGCCATCTGCTGAAACACAAGAAGAAACTGGAAGCAGATTTTATACAAAACAAAGAGAAAATAAGCTGGGTGCTCGAAGAACCATTTATCAGCACATTATTTACAAACACCTAGACAATGCAGAGGGTGGCCCATCTTTATCAGGATATTTATACCAAGTATTTAGCACTTGTCACTGCAGAGATAAATAAGGTAATACTTTTCTCAGGTTCCCAGGAGCAGAGACACTCAAGCTTTCCAGATACCTGAAGTCCCATTTTATAAAGGTTAAATGCCCCCTATTAAGTTCTGCTGAGAAACCTGAAGACATAAAGACCTTCTAGCATATGTTATTACTATTACTGTTGTGTGGCAAGCCCTGAAGATCTCAAACTGACCACAGTTGTTTTGTGCCTGTGCATGTGAATTTACTCCCTTAGGAGACTAAGGGACATATGGAAAAGAGAGGTAACACAGTGATACAAAGAGGGGAACAGTTAATTTAAATTTGGAAGATCCATTCTCAGTCCTAATACAGCCTTGCCCTGAAAACCTTGCACTTGAATTAAAATCATAAATCTATCATTATTTCTTTTATAAAATTTTAACACTACATCTGAGTCTTCTCTCAGAATACAGTGCTGTTGATCTAAAAATGACACAACAGGAAACTTGAATTAGAAGTATCAAGAGAAGCATACTGAAAAGTAGACTGTAAGATGCAACCTGTTATGTTGAAATAAAATAAAGTAATCTTGGAATATTTTTGCCACACAGAAAAACAGATTTTGATGATGGTTTCCCCAGGAATAAAAAAGGGAAAATCCCAAGCCATTTTGAAATTACAAAAATTTAGAATTAATTTTGCAACTTAATTTATTCCTAGATGCACATCTCCTCAATCAGGAATAACTGGACATTCAATATATTAAAACCTTAAAATGAGTATCTAAACCATGCTCTTTGTTTCTGGAGGGCAAATGAAAATAAGTAATAATGCAAGCCATCACAGCTTTAACACAAATTTTACAAATTAAGTCATTTTTACACATTAAGACAGTCCAGCTCACTGCTTTGTTGACCTGTCTTCCTGAGAGAATGCTGCTTTCTTTATAATGGTACTTGCCTCTGGCTTGAGCAATGTAATTTAAATATGTACATGATCTTTGGGTAATTTACAAGAAGCATGTTATACTATTTATTTTTCTCAATCCTGAAATTACCTCTTTTGTGGAAAGGCTGAAGGTCCATCACTACTAATTTGTATCTGTGGCATGAATTAAGGATTCCAGAGTTTCCTTAAGATGTGCTGCTAACTTTTTAATTCAACTTTGGCTGAACAGCTTTAAACAACTATTATTATGTAGTAGAAGTAAAAAGTAATGAGTGAAGGGGGAATTTAACTCTCCTTATCCTTTCAGCTGTCTAAAGAATGATGACCTGTACAGACTGATTAATCTCAAATCTCAATGGGGTGAATCGCTCTCTAAAAACACTTTTTTTTTTTCATTATGTTTAGAGGGAGCCTAAAAGTGTTCCTCTTAGCTTAGTTTCCTGTATTTTACCTTAGTTTAAGCTAGCCTCATTCCTTTCTAATTTTAAACTTCAGCTACACAGACATGCAGTAAAGGAGAACCCATCTCTAGAATATTCCCCACAAAACACAAACTGTGTTAATCTAGATGCACTCTGTGCAAAGTATTTTTTTAAAAGTGTGCATTTTGTGTCCTTTCAGTAAAATGGCAAACAGCAAAGCCTTATATGAAAAGTATTTTATATTTCTACTTTTTAAGCAAAAGCTAAGACTAGACAACAGGCAGGGAAGACTTTTTCATTAGAAATTGAAAAATATTGCAAAAAAAATCAATCTATGCAAAAGATTTTTAAATATGTTTGGAGAAATATGAATAATGGGGTAAAAATCAATCAAATCAATAACTGATAGACCACTGTATCCATGTAAGGTTACTAGAACCTTCCAAACACAACTACCTCCAACAGATCTGTGATCTATGAAGAACAGCTTTCAAAATGTTTTTGTCTATAATAGCAAAAAAAAAAAAAAATTCTCTGTCATATATGTTTATGGTCCTGAAATGAAACAGAAAAGTTCAGAAGTACGTTAGCAGGTTGTGGCACTATGCAGTCCAGGTTGGCTTAGGAACATCTAAGCTGGCTAGTTAGGTGCAGTTAATTAGAACAGTGGATTTGTGTGACATGGTTTTGGTAGGGTGGGGGTTACAGGGGTGGCTTCTCTGAAAAGCTGCTAGAAGTTTCCCCTGTGTCTGATGAAGACAATGACAGCCAGCTCCAAGCTGGACCTGCTGCTCAACAAGGCCGAGCTGATCAGTGATGGAAGTAATGCCTATGGAATAACAGAGTTAAGAAGGAAAAAAAAAATTACTGGGCAAAAGGAAATTGCAGCCAGAAAAGAGCAGAGTGAGAATATGTGAAAGCAACAACTCTACAAACACCAAGGTGAGTGAAGAAGGAAGTAGGAGGTGCTTCAGACACCAGAGCTGAGAGTCCCTGCAGCCTCTGGTGCAGACCATGGTGAGACAGGGTGTGCCCCTGCAGCCCAAGGGGGTTCACAGTGGAACAGATATCCACCTGCAGCCCCTGGGGATCCCATGCTAGAGCAGGTGGATGCCCAAAGGAGGCTGTGATCCTGTGAAAAGCCCACACTGCACCAGACTCCTGGCAGGAACTATGGTGCTGTGGAGAGAGGAGCCCATGCTGGAGCAGGCTTGCTGGGATGACTTGTGACTCAATGGAAGACCCATGCTGGAGCCTACAGAACTGAGCCATATGGAGGGGACCCACAGTGGAGCATTCATGAAGAACAGTAGTTTGTGGGAAGGACTTGTGTTGTAGAAATCTCCTGTGTGAGGGCCCCCATGCAGGAGCAGGGGAAGAGTATGAGGAGTCCTCTCCCTGTGGAGGAAGGAGCAGCAGAGACAATGTGTGGTGAACTGACTGCAGTCCCCCAATCCCCATCGCCCTGCACCACTAGGGGCAAGGAGGAGGTAGAGATTTACAATGAAGTTAAGGTCAGGAAGGAGGGAGGGGTAGGGGTATGATGTTTTGAAGACTTGGTCTTATTTCTTATTATCTTATCCTGATTTGCTTGGTAATAAATTCAATGAATTCCCTAAGTCAAATCTATTTTGTCCATGCCAGTGATTGGTGAGTGATCTCTTCCTGTCTTTATCTGAACTCATGAGCCTTTCCTTATATTTTCTCTCCCCTGCAAAGATGAAGACGAGAATAATGGAGCAGCACTGGTGGGCAGCTGGCATCCAGCCAGGGTCAAACACCACCATCACCATTTGTACGCCTCTACTGTAGCTAGAGTAGGTTGTTGCCAACACTAACTAGAGGAACAGTTCATCAGCCTTCACACAGACAAGCCCAGGGATTCTTTAGATGTATGAAAGCATCACAGACCTGCTGACTGCAAGTTCTGATGATGCAATGAAAGCTTCCTACTGATCTCCTTACTGAGTGCTGCTAAAAGTTCATTCTGGTTTAAATGTAACAGTTTAATATACTTTATACCTAATTTTAAAGTTATTCTTTGTATATCTCATACTAAAATCTACTACTTTACCAGCTACAGAAAGCAGAACAAAGACAATTTTACAGATAATACTAGGTTAAGAGCTTCCTTGTGAGTGACAGAACTCGTAAAGTTACTGAAAAAGAGAAGCCATTAATCATCTCCTCTCTCGACATACACCTGTTCCCAGAGGATTTAAGAAGTCTTTGTCCTGCTGTTTATTGCATGGCTTGCTCCACACCTCTCGGCAGATCCTGTCTCCACTACACAGCTGTGTTGCTCTAAGTCCTGTATCTTCTTGGTCTCATACCACATTATGCTGTGGCTAAGTATCCACAAAACTTGTGATGGATCTGACCTCGAACAATGGAGACATAACAGGGTACATCAATCACATCCATTAAAGCACCCTGTCTTAAGAATTCTGCCATTTCAGCATTTTCAGCTTTGCTTGTGACCTAAGGATAGAGTCTCACAATTCCTACCCTGTTTTTGTAGAACTTCTCTGAATTCTCTGTAACTTCTGCCCTGCTCATTCCCATTCCTTCAAAAAGATACTTTGATAGCCCTTTCACTCTACTAAAAGATGCTGACCCATTGGCATAGTGTTGTGCTGCTAGCTTGTACTAATTGACCCTCTGTCTTGACAGAGACCCAGACTGGTTGTTATCCACTAGTTTTACTCCTCTCACTCCTCCAACAATGCCAGGGAGAACAGATGCTGTGCAACCGGTTAAGCACTGCCAATTTTATTCTCTGCCTGGCAATGGGGACTAGAAGTGCCAAGGTTGCAGAACCAGGGTTGCATTATAATGCTGTAGTCTGCCAATTAAATTTCACAGTCTAGCTTACAATTCCAGAGCCCTGAAACTTAATTTATCTGGAGAGATAAAAGGAACATCTGAAATTACTTTTATTAAGAAATTTAACAAGAAATCATAAAAGAAAAGATCATGGTTGGAAATGCAAAATGAAGATATTGATGCTAAGGCTTTGTGCAACTGTATTCATTTAAAGAGAAATCTATTCAGGGTTGTCTTTTCAGATTGTCAGATTAAAAAAGCCACACAGCATTTGCTTCTAACCCATAATTACAGATTATTATGGAATACAAAAGATGCCAGGCATAAAAAGCTACTACAATTCACTACACTGTAATAGAACATGCAGTGGAAGTAAATTTTGGCAAATGCTTTAAATATTAGCTTTACATAATATGTATAGGTGAGACTGTAATTAGGACAGAATGAATCCTTCGGAGCCTCTTTCATTCTGACCCTGCAGATGATTACTTTTTACTAATAAGGCCACAGCCATTTGACGAAAAGCCAACTATAGCACCTTGCTTCATTCTTCAGTAAATTTAATAATTACAGCTTCTCCTGCCAGTAGTTCTCAGATCAGACTTGTTCAATCCAATACTGAGCTTATTAAGGGACAGCTCTATGTTTAGAATTCTTTGGCCAAAAAAGTACTTGAGGATGATGAAGCATGCCTTAGACAAGGGCACAATGATTAGTCATTTTCTCTACATAAAAAACAGCACGTAGTCACTACAGACCACAAAATCACCTGCTGTTAGCACACAGCTGCTACAAAGAACTGCTGCATTTATCTGGTTCTTAATACCTTAAAAAAGCCTAAATGGAACAACTTAATACAGAGGCAGAATAGCACTACACAGAGTTGCTCATATCTTAATCTCATATTTTTCAATTTTCTTCCCTACGTAGCCATTTGATATTTACTAGATACACTGCATAATACATGATAGTCCTCTGTAGCTTAGATTCTTGATTCTTTATTTTTGAGTTAAGAAGAAAATGTTAATTCCCATGTCTCCTAAGGTTCTAACCAGATAAGAGAAAATTTCTCTCTTTTTAAACAAATCTGTTGTTTTAAGCAGTGTAAAAAGAGATCAACAACAAATGATGATAGGTTAAAAAAAATTCATGGAAAGCATTCAATACTGCAATGTCAAACAGGAACAAAAATCCAAAATTCTCCTAGAGTAAGGAGCAAAATAAGGAAAAAATCAAATTAAATTACTGAAAGTAAAATGAAAAGCAACATTTATCCATGTTGCAGTACTTAACACTTCTGCTGATACACAGAGTACAGAAGAATCCATACCATATTGATCTTGGTGTTGTTCAGAACATACTTATTTCAGTTAATCAAATGGCAACTGCTCAAAATTACATTTGCTCATTCCATACTAATGGTTCTTACCTAGTGTCTACATATAGCTGAAAACCTGTGCTGTAGGCCAACACTTCAACACTGAAAACCTAGACAAAATTTTTTTGAAAGAAAATATATTTAGGCAATCAGACAAACCTTCAGTAACTGGCTGAAGCTTAGAAGACCTCTCTGAGTCTGGAGAATGCAGTGGTTCTGGTTCCTTTAAGCTCTCTAAATGCATAAAAGGATCATAATCCATACATGCCAGATCAGAAAGGCTTAGAGGAAAATATTTCGGGTTGCTAAAACACTGAGACCCATAGACACATCCATGCAGAACCTAGAACAAAAGCAGAATTTCATTACATTAACTACAGAAATTTATACTTTATACTTTTATAAGAAATGAAGTTTATTTTTATTTGCATTTTAAGAATCTATTTCTTAGAAGGCAGGCATGACAAAATGTTGGAAAATTTTAGATGCTTAATGTTTACAGAAACAAACTCTGGCCTGCAAAGAAATTATTACCACGCAAGTGGAATTTAACAGTAATGAAACAAAACTTACAAAAAGGCATTAAGCTACCTTTATTTTTAGGTCTCCTATCTTCTTTAATTACATATGCTAGGTCTAAGCTGCTAGAGGTTTTAATCCCCTTCCCTTGCAAAAAGGATAAAAACCCCTTTCTCCAGTGTTTCTAAAGACAGTAATTGTAAGTTAGTGCTTTTTGCTTTGCTCATTGCTAAATGAAATTGCTTGATATGTCAAAGTTATATCTTTTTGTATTAAATGTATAGTTAGCCTTCTACAATACAAGCATCTGCAATCTACATGACATACAAAAAAAAGGGCTTGGTTAACCATCCAAAATGTAAAACAAAATCTACTACTCCAAATACACCAAAGGTCAAGCTGTTGCAGTGAAACATGCAAGAACTGAATCAGCAATCTATATTCAGGAGTAGAATGGAGGTCAGCTTACAGAAAACTTTTGCCTTCATTTCCATGGAAACTGACACTACCTTCCATACATAGAAATTCTTAATAAGTGAGCAAAGAAACAGGTACCTTATATATACAATTAAGAACTGATCTTTCAGTCTTATCATTTTCTGTTCCTGTAGTGTGAAGAGGCTGCAGCAAAGTCTTCAATGGCAAGGCCATTATCCAATCCAATAAGCACAGAAGTAAAGAAACCACCAACTGGAAAAAACACTTTCCATTACAAATCAATTAAGCCAGCACCTGCTACTTCATATTTATCCCTTTACTTGATTTCTCTGTTTTGCCTTCTTTTTTCAATTCAGTAAAGTCAGCCTTCTTCTGTAATGGCAGGTCCCACTTGTTAACCACTGTAGCTTCAAAACCTATGGCATCAGTAAAAACTTTGGCTACTGAGGTATTTAACAAAAGCCATCCATTCAACAGTTTGTCATCAGGGTAAGACTGTGAGCAGATACTCTACTTAAGAGGATACCCACAGTTTCAAAATTGATTTGTAGGGTGTTGTTTTTAAAATGACAGATAACACAGGTCCAAATTAAGGGTTATGTGCCATTTTGCACATAAATTTCACTGTAAAGTGAATCAAGGATAACACAAAATGGAACTAATTCATCAGTATTTAGTGCTTTATAAATAACACAGAATGTACTTTACAACATATCAATAATGTTATGCAGCACTAGGTATCATCTGAAAGAAATCCAACTGCTTTCTGTGTTGTAGGTTACTCAGCAAAAGAATCAAATTCCTCTTGGGATGTTTTGAAAGACTCTGGAAGAGAATTAGATTAAGACACAAATCCACACCAAATCATCAATAACTTACAGAGCAAATAAATGTTTTTGATTTTTAAAACTCAGCTGTGGAAGAGAAGACAATTCAGATAAATATCTGCAAGATTCTCCAAAATATTTCTCAAGGTAAATAGAAGTCTTTAAAAAAATCCATTTACCTAATATACTCATTTCACATAATACATTCCAAGTTTGTCCCTCAAAAGTACAATAAACCTAATGATGAAGGGCACTGAGTCTTTTTATTTTTAACCAATTTTTCAGAAACCCATTAGGACTACATTTGTCAAAACAGATAATTTTTAATTTGATATTTCATGTACAATGATTGACAGTAGTTCATGGGGAAACTTGGTCAGTTATGGAAAACATCCTCAAGGGAAATGTGGGTAGCTTGGCCTATGAGTGTAGACTACAACAGCCCCTGACTTCTTGCAAACAGAGACAGAAGATGAAACAGAGCTCTGAAGACCAAAATGAACAACAGATGAACTCCAGCTCCTTGTGGGAATGGTAGCCCAGAATGATGGAGCTGTCAGCAACAAACTGCACCAAAGTGCCCGAATTTGAATGGCCTAATAAGCCCCACGGCAAAGCTAATTCAGAAGAGACACAGCTTTCAGGAAGCAGAAAGTACTAGAAATGAAAAATACTTACCCTCTTGTCCTGCTCATAAGAGGAAGCTTCTGTACTGGGTAGCAGATGTGTAATAGTTGCTATCAGAATCTGGGGAAATATACCATATTTCATTCAAAATAGAACTTAAATATTTAAGTTTAAAATAATTTTTTAAGCAGGTAAATCTAACACGATACTAGATTCATGGTTAAATTCTATTGAAATGATTTTGAGACAAGTTACAGTATTCCTTGACAATTTTTTTAAAATAAAAACATTTCTAATTGAGTTTTGAAGAATACATTGAAGGAGTATGTTCTGTTTGACTGATGTAGGTGCATTAAGGACAATGAAATTACACAGCTACCTCAAATATTCAGGCATAAAAAGAACATGACTCAACACACTTGTAGGATGCGGGAAGAAATCTGGTGCTGGTTTGTGTATGGTGCTATTTGAGTTACATTATTTCTGAGAACAACTAGAATTTGTATACACCCTGTTTCTATTTGATCAAAAATAAGTCTCCAGAGGAGCACAGAAATGCTTATTGTATCTCTTAAGAAGCTTTCACATGAAAAGAACCTGGGAGCCCTCTGTATTTTCTCTGTGGCTCAGACTCACAGAGGCAATAGTCTACCTCCTTGTTATGGGAGGCGTATTCAAAACATTATTTTTGCTTTACACTGGAAGTCTTTCATGGATATGCAAAACACCGTTACAGATCCATATTTTAAGCAACCATTTTCTTCCTGAACTTAAATAAACATGCTTGAAGATATCTAATACTAATAAAAAAATTATACTTTCCTGACAACAGTCTCTTGACACTTTTTCTCTGAGAAAAAACAGGCATGATATAAACACATTACATGTCAATACTTGAGTCAGGAAGTTAAGTGTGCTGCAATTCCCTGCTGCTAGTGCTAAGTAAAATTATGTTTATACTAATTCAGTGTTTTGCAAAACATAATTGTCAGTATTCAGGTGTTTAATTTTAGGGTAATACATTGCAGTGTTTCATTTAAAATAATTGAAAATTTCAATTTAAAAAATTACTTACTTGAATAATTCTTAAAGGTGAATCAGCTTGATATAGTTGAAGTCTATTTACATAATGTATCAGCATGTTCAGCATACTGCAGGCAACTTGGGCTACTGTTTTATTGGGAAACTGGAAAAGGGAACACAGCACAGTAACAATGACAAAATTATTTCATGTAAGAGTACACTAGGTGGTAGGGTGGTCACAAATTTCACTCATAGTTTTAAACATATAGTTCCCTAAGTATCTATTTACCAGAGGAACAGAATTAAATTTTACAAAACTCAAAAGGAACTACTTTAGATTCACAAACAAATGTTAGCAGCTAACACCAAAGTTTTAGGACAGATATCCAGTGAGTTGCACACTAGGAAGGGAAGAAGTGTCTCCTAACTAACTTCAGACTGGTTAGTACAATATCATGAAGTCAGGAAGAAAGGATTAATTTCTTGTTTTCTTGATGATTATTAATATTAATGAATTACTGCAAAGACCCCCAAGGATCCAATTCTGAAATCAGAGGTCTTTGCTGAGAATCAAGGCAGGTGAAGAGCTGTCACCAGAGGACACAAGGAAAAACGATGCACCACAGCTCTGGTCACGATGAAGAGACTAATTTATTTCCTCTGACTCCAATCATTTATAGTTTTCAAAAGGTGCCAGTGGATTGGAGGGTGAACGTGCCACCTCTCCAACAACACTGGACAAACTACCAGTCTATCAAATTTCTCCGCCTCTGTGAAGGAATGCAAAACAATAGGTTGTTTACAGAAAGTTGTGTGAGAAAGTTCTCTACAAGAATGGAAACTCAGAAGGCTTTAGAAAATCTTAAAAAATCAGGGCGACAAAGAGCCACATGCCCAAAACACAGCCTGTAGTACTAAACATGAGCTGAACTGCTCTGCTATCTGCCAGCGACTGCTGTGGCCAGCGCATGTTGGAATGGAAATGAGTTCACCTTGGCTTCTGTGCTTAACTCTGCTCTTCTTTTAAAGGCAGGAGAAGGTTTCTGCTCTGCAGCCTGCCTTCCACAGTTACTGTGCTGGCCAAAGCAGAAGGGAACAAATTTGTACAACTAATTCCCAGTCTTAGGAGGGAATGCACACCCTGTTCTACACTCCTAAGTGGAAAAACAGAATTTAAATAAAGGGATGTGCTTCCCTAAATTGTTGATGCACAAGACATGTAATTGAGTTTTTTTTAACTTCACTGCACTTGCTTTAAAACATTAAGATATGCAGCAAATGACAAGGACAAAGTTAATATTACAAGTGAATTCCTGCATTATTAAGAACATATTTGTTTCAATCTCACTATATTCAGCAGTGAAGCTGTCACAGGTATGTGCTGCAAAATGGCTCTCTACTTCTGAACTCAGAAAAGGGCAATTATGCTGTAAAAACACTTAGATGTACTTCCATGGCTTCATAGGCTTTTTTCTTACTCAGATCACTTCTATTAACCCTTCAGAGAGAGATGCATTTCACAAACCTAAAAAACCCAAACCTTTAAGAAAGCTGAAATGCCTGGGCAATGAAGCCTAAGTAGAAAACAAAGATTTTAGAATAAAATTTTTGAATGGCAAAAACTTAAACTGAAAATACACTGGAAGAAGACTCTGTTCTGGGTCAGTGCTTCTTATCAAAGCAGAGCTATCAATTTTTACATTTAAAGTCTTGAAAAGCAATGGTACAAGCAGAAGGAAAAGCCTGGAGTACAAAGCTTTAATTACCATTTTTTATTTGTGGTATCTATGTAAGCAAAAGGAAAGATTATGAATGGCTCTTGCAAGTCATCCAGGGAGATGGAAACCTGAGTACACAATGGGTAGTTAGTTCTTTTTCTGAATTTCCCTATTTCTCAGTGGATGCAGTTTCATGTTATTGGTGACTTTTAGCTCAAAACAGTAAACATCTCACATCTCCAAATCTTCACAAACTTTATGACAAGACTATCATTACTTTTATATCCCTCATGAGACAGCCTCTCTCCATGCTGTGAAAGTACTCTGTAAGAGCACAGTAAGCAGGGTTTAGATTCTAATGCTCAAGCTTGAGTGGCAACCAAAATAATAAAAAACCAAAAAAAAAAAAAAAAAAAACCAAAAAAAACCCACAAAAAAAAATCCAAAAACCAAACTGAAAGCATGACAATTTGATTACAGAACTTGAGATCAAATACAGATTGTTCAAAACATCCTAACAAGCTTGTAGGAAAACCCCAAAATCACTGGAGATGAAAAATGGGGTGCACAAATAATAAAGGAACAAAAGTAAGCAGAGACATAAATTTCACATATAGGATAAAGTGTATACAATAATGAATATAAATAAATTTAAAATCTAATTTTGCACACAATTTTTTTAATTCATGGGAAAAGCATCAGGGAGGAAGTTTTGATCAAGAATATGGGGGTTGGCTGAAATAGATCAAATCCTTCATGTGCTTCAGAAAGCTGTCCTAGCATGGTCAATATATCGCATTTCAAAAGAATGCTGTCGCTAGGGTAGAGTTAATTTCCTCTCAGCAGCTCTTGCAATGCTGTGTTTTGGATTCGGAATGAGAATGGTGTTGATAACACACTAATGTTTTGTTTTTTGCTAAGTTCTGTTTATCAGAAGTAAAGGACTTTTTTTTCTCTTGTCTCATGCTGCGCCTGTGAGAAGGTGAGCAAAAGAAACTGGGTGGCAACCTGGCTGGGATGGGTGACCCAAACTGACCAAAGGGATACTCCACACCACAGGACATCATGCCCAGTAGATAAACTGGGGGAGTTATCTGGAAAGGGGGTCAGTCTGGCTTGGGAAGAGTACGGTATCAGTCAGCGGGTGGTGAGAAAATGTATTGTGCATCACTTGGGTTTTCTTTCCTTTCGCTTATCATTACTATCATTTACCATTATGATGCTGTTTTACTTTGCTTTTGATTATTAAACTATTGTCATCTCAACATACAAGTTCTGCCTTGATTATCTCTGCCATTTCACTACAGGAGGTAGGAAGAAAGGAGACTGAGCTAGTGGCTGCATGGCGCTTAACTTCCAGCTGGGCTTAAACCACAACAAACACTCAGGCACCTTAGAACAGACCGCTCTGAGAGCTGTGGGTTCTGGAAGGACATTCTCCTGGACTCAAACAGCCTCACTGACTATGTGTCAGGTAAGGAAACAATTCACCCCTTTCAAGGCAGTCATTTGGTTCTGACTTCTTGTACAAGAACCTTCAGAGGGGGCATGGAAACACCTGTATGATGCCATAAACATTACACCTGCCATTCTTTGTCTCTGGAAAATGTCCTATGTTATAAAGCATAAGAATTCACCACTTTTATATTTAGTAGCATAAATTGTGGACACAATTTTTGAGAACTCACTTGATGGGGGGGAAAAAAGATGCCAAGGAATTGGCACTTTGCCTGTTTCCTAACTCTCAGGGTTTTTCTTGGAAAGCTAGTCTTACTATAAGGTTAATTTTTGTAAGGGTCCATTCTTTCTGGATGTTAAATGAGGAATTTAACCTTGTCCATTCTTGAAAATAACCTATTGTTTAGCACTCATTCAACTAAATCTGTACAACACAATTTTGTGATGTATCTGCAAAATTTTTGAGAGAAGCAGAATAAAATCATAGATCTGGATGACTGATTAGGATCCTTTGTGCTCAAGCTCCAGCAGAGGTTAATGTAGACAAAGCAGTATTGCCACACAGCTGGGAGAAGCACTAGCTATATCCAAAGCGAGCTGCTGAACTGCAGCTCTGAATATGCTTCTGGTATTTCAAAAATAAGCATGTAATTGCTTAAAAAAACATTTCTATTCAATGTTATTTGTTCAATTGAACTTATCAGTAAGTCGGACTAGGCCTATAGCTCCCTACCCATTTATTTCTCCTGAAAATAAGAAAATAATCCATTCTGGGAGTTCAAACCTCTGACTACTTGGTAGCCAGGAGATTGCTAAGGTAACAAATCAGAGCTAATTTATTTCTCCCATGACAAATTAATGAACTTTTCATTTCGTTATTAAACTCAATTGTGAATGTATACCATTGCTCAGAACTGGAAAAAAAGGCAATGTGCACTGGATGGCTTTGCCAAAAGCAAAGTAGAAATATAAAGATCTCTGTGTTCTCATTCAAAAAGTAATTTATTTTTAATATAAATGAGATACAAATAATTGGTTTAATAAATACATCAGAGAAAAAGAACATAAATCACAATGAATTTCAGGATTAAAAATAGTTCAAATATTGATAAATTGAAGCAGCAAGATAAAAACATCATTTGCCTTAAACCAAACTTGCACAGGAACTTGATAAAATGCAAAAGTTAAGTATTATTAAAAACCAAGGGCAAAACCTTGGAAGAGGGTTTTAGTGGAGCTGCAAAGAACGAATGTGATTTTGTAAAACAGGAAATTGCAATTTAGAGTCTAATACTAAAAGCCCTGCAGCTACCTTATACAAAGACTCGAATCCTGCTTCGCAGGATGTGAGCAGCTGATCTGCTAAGATATTTTTTAGATTCCCATTTCTTAAAAGAAAATATTAATCCCCAACATCTGACAGAAGTCATATGTAACAGATGTACACTCTAATTTTTATTAATCTGTATATACAAAAAGACTAGACTATTCATAGAATTTTGATGCAAACAAAAAACACATAGAAAGGTTCTGAAGATAAACTGGAAAACATTTAAAAAGTTGAAGTTTTTGCTCACAAACATGCAAATTTGAAAACTGCTTAAAAACAAGATGTTTTTACTAATATTCTAATTATTCTATAAAATAAGAACAAATGCAAAAATATTTAAAATAGTAGGAAAACAAAAACATTCATCAAGGAAAAAAAGCCAAAAATATGCAGTTCCTGGAATAATCATAGAAAAGGACTCTGCCCCAGCAAATTAAACATTCCTAGTGCTTCCATGCATACAGTGTAAGTACTCTGCATTTCTCACTAAACATCTAGCCAGGGCTAAGAGGCAGTATTGCATAATTCAATGACTCAAACTCAGGAGTGAACATGCACAGAATGTTGTGAGAATACTGTGGTAGGTTAGAGTGGCTAGTGATATATATCAAAATAAAGATCCACTATCTTATCTTCCCAGCACATGATTCTCTCCAAACTTAAAGAAGGGTAAAGAATGTTTGACATTTCAGAGATTCACTCATTAAATTGAGTTCTGTCTTTTAACAGGATGGCAAATGAGACTGTGAAGTAAGGATGCTAAAATGTCTTTATGACTTTGAAAATGCAAAGTATCTTTACACATAAAGGCAATATACATTGCAAAAATTTAATTCTCTCACCTTTAAAGAAACACATATCACATTCAATGCTTCCTTGATCTGAGGATGATGTGATTCATGGACTAGCTCCTCACAGATCCAAATGCCAAGGCTGCAAAGAGCAACACACCTGTAAAACAATGTTGGAGGACAAGTTGTTGAGAAACATTCTACAGGAACGTGCAAATTTTATGATTTGTTAAGTTTTGCTAAAGACATATAACAACAAATATGTTTTTAATACTTCCAATACAAATGCACAAAAACCTTTCTAGTGCTGTAGCTTATTTTAAAATGAGCAAGAAATCCAAAGTATGCTGGTGAAGGCAGAGTAAAGGGCAGAGGAAGCACCCATCTGAGCAATTTAAAAATCCAAAAGACATCAAGAACTCCTGAATTTCTATGTGTGTTTTGATTAAAAATATTACCTGAAATCAACGTATGAGAAATTATTATATTTTCTTAAGACAAAGTGAAAATTGGGGTGGGAGCTTCCTCCTTCCTAACACAAGAGGTTGCTCATATTTAGAGCTTCTGAGACACAGAGATGAGAAGGGAATGTTAGTCTCTCATAGACATTCACATTGTTTTAGATGGACAGTAAACAAGGATGAATAGAGGAGGGGTAAATGAATCCTAGAGACAGTATACATACTGTGATTAGTACATTAACTTTTGTTGTTTCTTCATTTAAAATCAGGAAATAGAAAAGAAGTGTAAAGGTAAAGAGTATTTAGATATATGTGTTCAAATCAGCAGATGGATGAAATTTGTTCAGAAATGTTAAGGAGCTAGCCTAAGCAATCTCTGAGCCATTAGTTATTTTCTTTAGGAACACAGTCTACAAATATTTGGAAACAACTTCAGAATTCAAAATCCTGGATAAAATTAGACAGAAATCCAAAACTGACAAGAAGAAAGCTGGTCATGTGACCTGCAATGCATTACATCTGGGAAGGAAAAACTGTAGGCTAGAATAGAAACAGAAATGGCTATGAAGCCTGTGCTGTAGAAAAAGGATTTTAGGGCTACACAGAATAATGAAAATGCTTACAGACAGCAAAAATACATACAATAATTAATTGTACATTATAGTGTAAAACTACCCTATTTGTACATTGTAACTGAAAGAAAAATTGCAAAGTGGAGATTGTTATGCCTTTTAGAAAGCTTAACATTTAGAAATGCCTTTTTGTAACAAGAAAAATTAAATTAATGCTATCTCAGGATATTCCCTCTTTTTCCTGTGTTGAGAAATATTATCAGCTCACATGAAGAAAGAGGTAAATGGGCTGACAAAAAATTGCTCTTAGCTTTCCAAAAAACTGTTTAAAGGTTCAATAAGCTGATTTTTCCGGGTTTGTAGCTTTTCAGGTATGTACTTCTAGTATTTTTAAGTGACAAAATATTAGTTTGACATATATATTCACTCTATCCAAATATATAAGGCACACAAATGCACTCTTCCTTGGTAGGCATTAGAGATTCCTGTTCCAATACCATACACAGGACTGTGTAACTGATTGCTTCTGAAGATGGGTACAGAGGAATAAAATCCCAAGCAAATTAAGAAACAGAAAACTGGTAACAATCCACTCCAGAGTTGTTTATTTGATGAAGATGCTTAGGTTTAAACATCAGAGCAACCATTCCTGGTTTAATGCTTAGCTCAGTTTTTTCTGCTTCTTGTCCAAACCATAAAAAGGGCTCATGTACACTGGATTGTTTTTGTTTTTCAAATTAAATAATGTGATCTAATAAAAAAAAACACTACCCTTCCCTCATAAATAATTTTGTCCTAATCAAAGTAAAGAATGCATTTCTAGTCCAGAAAATCCCTGAACACCAGAGTAGGCTGGGAAAGCTTATTCTCTTACCCTGTTTACACCCTTTCCTACCAGCCACTACCACAGAAAGAATACTGGACTAGACCAAACCAGTTTGCTCATTTAATATCTCTACTACAAACAATTTCAAATTCACATAATGGACCACAGTTTTGGCAGTGGTGAAGAAAACCAATAATAAAATGCAACAAATTTTTACTTTAAGCTCTCTAATATATTCACCTCAAAACAGTCTAATAAAGAAAAGAATCTATTAATGTAGAAGCTCTTTTTGTATAGCCTACCGTGCAGGACCAGATGGCTCCTCTCTTGCCGAACTTAACACAGTTTTAATTATGAGTTCCTAAAATGAAGAGGAAATACTCACTGATTTACATGTAACTCCATCACAGAAAGCATCAAAATATTATTATAGTGCACAGAGGCATATTGCTTAGCTGAGTCCCTACATTGTGGTCAGATGAATTGTTTGCTAACCACTACTCCGAATATCTAGCCTGTCCCAGATACTCATTACTGTGCCACCCCAAGAATATCCTACACATTACTGTCCTAATTTCTGCTGATGAGCCATGTATCCAATTCTTGTCAAAACATTTCCATAAAATATCAAGGGTAAAAATAGAACTATTAAAAGACTCCCTGAAGCTCTCTCGAGTAGTGCTAAAGGGTATGACAGAAAGAATCTTTAAGGTTTAAACAAGCATTTTAAAAAATTAATTTATTTAAAAAATATTTTCAACTAGTAGCAGACTGAGTGCCTACAGTGCCTTAAGAATGCTGTCAAGAAGAACTTTGACTCAACTACAGTGAAATGTCCCTAAAGCTGTAGGCTGCCCTTCATATAATTCACATAAACAGCAATTCTACAATAGAAATGAGAAGGAAGGAATTCAAAATCAGTCTCCAAAGGAGACCAAAGTATAAAGCAGCTCTCAAGTCATCATTTCTCCCTAAATTGAAACAGTTTGGAAAACTTTTCTTAGACACACAAACTGAGCTCTGTGAGTTTCAGTGTCACACTACCGAACTGTGTCATGACAGACAAGGTAAGGACTCCATTAATATTTGCCTTTTGAAGAAAAAACACACTGCTGTACAGAACACACTGCTGTACAAAAATATTTTAAAACCTCTAGGAACACAGGCAGATGTCATCAGTTGTGAAATAAATAAAATTGTCCAAATAAATTAAATAATGAATCTTAAACCTTTCAATCTTCTTGTCTCAGCTAATTAAATCTGTGATACCTGCAAATAGCCCTAGTGAGAAGAGGCTTGAAAGGGTGAGATAATGTAGCATTTCCTTCTACAAACATAAGAAAACACTTTATTATTAAATTAATAGCAATTATAATGTATCTTTAGAAGTATAAAGTTTGACAAGACTCTATGGGATCTTGAGTCTTATGATCTATTTGAAATTACTTTCAAAATTTTAGGATCTTAAATTCTTAATATTTTCTGCAAAAGCACAATATTAAACATGTGTTTGGTAATAGAATACTAGCCAAATAATCTTAAAATTCCTACCTTAACATCTGTAAACTGAGACACAGCAATGTCAGGAATATTTGGGTGAAGAGCTGGTAGTTCACGATATAAATTGGGAAAACAGACTAGAGATCCTAAAAGAACCTGTGCTTCAACTCTTGGTGCCTGAAAAAAAAAATAGGTGGGAAGAAATACATATTCTTACTTCAATCAGGAAGCTGGCATTTCTAGCTGCCTTAAAAGAGAATGATGGCTGAAATTGTTTACAGCTATTTCCTTTCTCCTGGAAATTCTGAGCTCCTGCAAAGCTGAGAAAACAGAGACCTCAGCTCCTTGGATTGTTACTCATGCACACCCCTGCTCTCATTTTCCAAGACAGTAAAAAGAAGGCAGAAGAATTGTTAGGACTGCAGACAAATGACAGAGCTTCTAACTGGGCTCAGGTCTTAGGTTCAGCTAATTGACCAGGATGTGGAAAACTACTAAATGTGATATGAGGCATTGCTGAACAGGAAAAGCTACAGTGTAAGAAGCTGACAGAGGCTTCAGACAGTACCTTGAGGGAGACTGGATTTCATAACTGGTTAGAGAGGGATTGATGGGAGAAAAAGTCAAAATTCACAGACAGTTGAAGGAGACTATGGGGGATTTGAAAGAATACAATATGCACAGGTAACAGCACCTAGGTAATCACTTCAGTATTACTACATAAGGCTGAACTTGCCTGAGTAACAAAATCAGAACTGTGAAAAAAAACCAAACAGTGCAAACACTAGCACATTTGAGTTCTCAAGCCTGATCATAAAAGTCATTCCATAGCAAAGATATGGACGAATAAGTACATTTTTTTAATGAAATCATAGTCAAAATGGACATTTACTTTAAAACATCTTCAAACACAGAAAAATGGCAGTCACAATTTTTGTAACTCTAAAATAAGACTCTCTGCTTCAACAGTAATTTTTTGCATTCTTCACATATTTTCTGGAGAGGCATGGGTAGTGCTCTAGAATAAATCATTATCTGTATTTGATAAACACTGCATTGAATTCTGGGATCAATTTAACACCCTAGTCAAGGAAAAATATACTGCTCAGTATTCTCGCAAATTCTTCCTCACCCATAAATGAGAATTAACTGATGAATACTTACATTGAGGAAAGAAGAAGCAGCCACTCTTCCTGCTGCTACAATGAAATCCATAATAAGCATGGTAGCACCAGGTAAACCAAGTGAAAAGAACTGAGGGGAGCAGTGCTTGATGATTGTATTGACAATATCCTCACAGAAGGAAAAGGGAAAAAAGGAAGAGTATCAACACAAATCAAATGAAAAATGAAAGAAAAAAGGCAGGTATTTATAAAAGTTAAAAAGCAAAAATGTGAGAAAGAAAACTCATTGTGGCCAGTAGGACACTCATTAGTGAAAGAAGAGTAGCACAAAAAGAGAAATTCCTTAAGTATACTCATATTAATGTAAGTAAACTTGGTATACTTTATAGATCAATTTAAGCTTGGACAATAGTTCATATATTAATTTACAGTCAGCTTTTAAGAGTTCTGTATCTGATTAACCATTCATTTGAATAGGTACAGAAGAGATACAGTAAGATAACCAGCTATTATACCTTAACAACTGCTTAATCATCTCCAGCAAGTATTGCCTAACTTTAAAAAGGTTAGCCTCTTACATATACCCATATGGAACCAAAATTTGAAGGAAGATAATAAAGTTTTTTGTAACATTACTGGTATATAGTTAATCAGCACAGCATATTATGTTCTTGTAGACTTACAAAAATCATTGTACGTGTTGCAATTTTTTCAAAAGTACTTGAAAAAAAGTATAAAATGCTTTAATTGTAAAAAAAATCCCAAGTCTACAGGTAGACACCCCCCCCTTTGCTCCTTTGAATAATTCTCTACTAGTAGTAATATCTAACTAAATGGCAGTACATCATAGGAGGATCTTCAATTCAGCAAGAAAAGCAGCATTAAGGGTATTAGAGGACAGAAACTGGAGGTCTGTCCTATCCATAGTCATCTGAGGAATAATTTTGGACTAATTCTGCTCTTTCCAGTTAAAGAAAACTGGGTTGTTCGAACCTTTGATCTACTCATGCCTATAATCATTCCTCAAAAATGTTCACAAACCCAACTTTTTTATACTTCTGCAACCTTCAAAAAGTATTTAAGTCCTACAATATTTTCAGACTTCTTAATATCAAAACCTATAAAAATGGTCTACTCCCACTGATCAGATACGCTCAGTACATCTCAATTTGCTGGTTCCTATACTTGCTGTAGAAACAAAGTCCTCCAATGTAGTGAGCACAATTTACTAGCTAAACTGTTGCATCAGGGAGCAAGTAAGAAGAACAGTAGACTTTAGAGAGATCTGCTTCCTTCTCTTTCTTGCATACTTCAATCTGTAACATACAATCAATAAAAAATGAGAGAGTACCTTTTCTGCCCTTATATTTGCTTGAAACGGACTATAAAAAACCATTTCTGAATACAACCAAGAACATGAGGATCATTTATCAAAATTTTCTTTTTAGAAAAAGAATCAGTCACAGCAATAATTTCCAAAACAAAGTTAAATTACTCGGATGAAAATACATTGAGTATTTTTAAGAACAGAATTTTATTTTCAGTCATGACATTTATATTATCTTGAATTTCATAATTAACTTACTTGATCAACATGAAGAAGTCCACAGTGCATTATATTGTAGAAATGAGTTAAAAAATCCCTGTTTGGAGAAACATCTTGTCTTCGTTTCATTGTCTTACAAATAAGCTTATAAGCATGTAGCTTTCCTTGTTTGTATTTATCAGTCAGCATTGTTGCCTACAGTTTTAGAACAATATTTATTATTCATAAATAAAAAAATACATTAGTTTTAGTACAATATTTATTATTCATAAATAAAAAAATACATTAAACACTCTTCTACACTTACGTTAACTTTTATTTCTGTTTCACAGTTTAGTACTCAAATTTACCTTGAAGAGCCATGGTGTTAGAATTCTCAGTGGTGGAATTAAAACTGGGGGAGATGGTGAAGTTAGGTTATCTGTTGAAATACCAAGATTGTCTCTTATCTGCAATTAAAAACAAAACAGAAAGAAAATTGTTTAAGGGAAATATATATGGCGGTGTTTTTTTCTTTTAGAAAACCCTACCCGAACAGGTCAGGTTGGAGAAAAGTTTCAGTTCTTTTACCTTGGCCAGATTCTGCCACAGTTCACACAGATAATCAAAAACCTGGGCATGAATCTCTGGATCCATGATGCTGTTGACATCTCCCAGAATTCCTAGCATCCTCCTCCACATCACAGTAGCAACATCTGCGTGCCATCCTGTAAGTGTTCCCCCAGCCATCACACTGCAACATTCTGAGGGGAATTCACTAGTTTCTGTAATCGAAGAAAAAAAGCATAGTGAGATCTACCTCTCCAGAACTGGAAAAGTTCTGATACAACTATTAGATACACACTCCTCATAAAACTGAATGATCAGGCTTTCGGAATAAGGTATTTTTTACCCATTCAGCCACCTCAACACTGTACAGTTAAGCTTTGTCTATTATAAACTCTGTAGAGGAAGAACTGTCCTGTTTCTTACATTCTTTCATGAAATAACATTTAAGGTCACTGCTGAAGCTCTAATACAGATCTGATGGACCTAGTAATACCACTCCTCTTGAAAGTATTTTCTTATATTCCTTGAAGTCAATGAATCTCCAGAACCCCACCTGGCTGCTTTCAAGTAAAATTATCTTTAAACTTTACATTTTTCCTAGTAATACATAAAGACTGTTTTTTTCAGAATCTACTAGGAAAGCATGTTATTGCAAGTCAAAGAGAAAAGCATGACTAAACTTGTCTCTAGCTATTGTCCTTTAAAGAGGTAATATGTATGAGTGGAGAGGCAACATTGAGTAACTTAGCACCACAGTCCTAACACCCACCTAGCTCTTACCACACATCAGTGCTATATGAATAAACATTATTTTTTAGGTGGAAGATGATTAATCTGGACTGTCCATATAAAGAAACCTTCAATAGATTATGATGGCTCAAGTCTACTCAGGTCACGCTTAACTACCTAAACAGCCTCAAAATACTAGATAATGAGCCAGCTTGAGAGCAGCAAGCATTCAGAATCTTCTTTCCACCCCCTCAGGTGGATAATTCATTGGGATCTTCTGAAAGTCCTGCAGCCCTCACAGACATACCAAATCAAAATTAAATCTGAATTCAGCCTAATCACATAGCCTCATCTTTTGAACTTCTGGGCCACTGTGGTAGAGACACTATTGGTTTCTAGGCTGTAGGTTTTGAAGTACAAAGTAAAATGATCTTTCTGTCCATCAGTAGGCTACTTAAGGAAATAGGGTCTGAAACACACAGCAGACACTCTTTTGTTTCCATTAGACCAAATGCGGGAGAAATATTCACATCACATTTACAAAGAAAACGTATCTTAGAATTCGATAGCTAAAATAGTTGACGTAATTACAAATTGGTTTAAATATGAAAGGGAAATAAACCAAACTTGCAAGGAGAAATTATAGAATTATGAAATTATGTCTTATTATTTATACATCAGTGATAAAACAGTTCATGGCAGGACCACATGCTAGATTAAGCTGCCACAATTCTAAGCAACTAAAACAACAATTATAAACATGTGGACTATTAATCCACTGCCAAAAACTCCAATGAAATGCAGGTTAAAATGCAAAAGGTTTTTCTTTACTTTTAAAAGCAATCACTGTAATTAAATATTTTTTGAAGTGCTGATGAAATAGCCTTGCACAGGACTGTTTACATCTCATGTGATACTAGCTACTTCACTACATTGCATTAGAAAGAAAGAAAGAAAGAACAAGTTTGTATTTTCTATCCCAGATATTGCCTAGGTCATCTGGCGTCTGTAAAACAGAGTGGTGAAGCTTCTCATCCAGCTGCAGATCCTTCTGCTCAATATGATCTGCATGCAGAGTGGCAGGAGAGGGTGTCTGTGATCGGGATCCAAGAGCAGATTGGATTGGAGAAGCACTTTCAGAGCCTGTAAATGTAATTTTTAACAGTTACCTTAAAAGCCTTTTCTATTTTCTTGAGCTATTGAAATGTTGTCTAAATACAGTGTTAACAGAAAACTGGGCTGCTTTTATGTATCAAATTGGGCCAAGAAAAGATAAAAACAGTAAGCAGATCTCCCTGTGAGTGGTGTTCTGAAAGAAACGAAGTACATGCAGAAAAACTGAAAGATGAACATCAAAATCAGACAGGTAAGTGGACTAGCAGACCTCTATTTTAGGTCCAAATAATTCTAAATGTAGTTGTTTTGCAACACTTTCAGTGTTTTTCACCAGCTAAATTTCTCATCACATTCCCTCACCTAGATTTCTCTCTAGCAAAAAGTTTAGGCAAAAAATTTCCTGGAACAAATGCTTTTTATAGATGCATGCAAGTTAATTTATAAATAAAAGCTCAAATCAGTAACTGATAATCTTCAGTGTTTATCTACTGATTGAGCTGAGAAAACCCATAGGACGAGAAAGTTCTGTATAGTTAGAGAGGTGTTATTTCCTTTAAAACAGGAAATCACAAGTGTCTGAATGACAGCACTGCACAGGCATTTTTCTGTGATAGTCTCTGAGCAACCTCTTTAGGCAGTTATGTGGTCTCCACTGTGTGATCTGTGGAGAGGGAGTAAGTAGTTGTATTTTTCTTCTGTACTATCTTATGTTTCACATCCTGAATTAGTCTAAAGATCCTTATAAATAGCTGAGTTTAGCCTGAACAGTCACACAAACAGACAGACAAAATGAGAATATTCACAACAGACTTTTCTACACACCAGCACATGTTAAAATGGAAGAATTCCTATTCATTTTAATTCTTTGATAAATGTAGCAGGGACACAAAAATATTATGTGTAAAGTTTGGTATTAGTGATAAAGTGAACTTTAGGGACAGCAAGTGAAAAGTGAGTCTTTTAAATAGCAATTTTCCCAAATTATTGTGGGAATAATTGAAGAACATTTCTCATTTGAGAGAAGTGTTCTTTCTTATAAAGAGAACAAACTGTTTAAAGAATTTGACAGAAAATGTTATTGCTGTTATCAGAACAGAAATTGCAGAAAACATCTTTATTACGTTGTTAAACTGCAAAAGGTCTCTATCTCCTTTAAATGGCTAATACAGTGAAGCTTTTACTATCAATTTAAATCAACACCTCTAGGCAGGATAGAGGGACACTACTGCTTCACACACAGACTGCTGTCTCACGTGACTTGCTACTGACCACCAGTTTTCCACATGCTTACAGACATAAACTAAAATACACCCTTCAAAGATGTTCAAAGAAGTATTTTCTTACTTCATTTCCATCCTGCTCATTAGCTGGGGACAGATGAAAGTAGTTCAAGAAGGAGCAAGAAAGAGTGATGAGGAAGAGAGAAATTGAGAGAGAGTGAGATAGAGAGGGCAAGAAAGTGGACAAGATGGAAAGAAAGAGCAGGCAAGGAAGACAGGGAACAGAGGAAGGAGGGAAAGAGATCTTCATATGATGGAAAAGAATGGACAGAAACAATTATGGAAATTTTGCAGAATTACAGGACTCTGTCATTAAAAGATACTCCAGCATACGTGGATCCGACTTTGACTGAGACTTTCACAGGTACAACTTGTTCTAGGACTAGTAAACAGCAGACAATTTCAACTTAATCATTTACTTAGAATATGATGTAAAGTCCATATACCAAAACCAAATTATCCTTCCAAAACCCTTCAGATTTAGGAAGAGTAGTTTTCTGATCAGCAGAACCACTGAAAACTTGTTTATTATAAGTGTGTTTTGAGGTTGAGTTTCTGCATTGATTTGCTGGCATTTAATATAGTGAAATTCACATTGCAGCTTCCATCATGAGAGTCTGCATACATGCAATTTTCACTAGATGGCTGCTTATCTTTCATAAAACATCAAAGAAAATAACATACTTTTGTTTTTATATGTCAATTTAGCAAAAATTAGACAATAGGCTGCAATATTGTTGGGTGCATGGAACAGTCAGAGATAGACAAAACAATTGCACAAGTATTGTTTCCTCAGGAAACCCAGCTAAATGCATGTGACACACAAGAGCTGCCTCTCTAAAACAGTGATTCAAGCAAGAAGAGTTAACCACAGAATCTCTCAATAGACAACTCAGTCACTAATTGCAATCTTATCAATTCAATTAGAGGGCACACTTGGACAAAAATACCAAACAGTAATGAAGTTATTAACATATTAAAACATACAAACAGAAAAAGAACAGATCTACAGCAAGGACCTTCAACAAGCACACAGCAAATAGAAAAATGAAGAGAACACAAGTCAAGCTGAACATTGTGGAACAAGCTGAACAATGTCCATGAAAGCTAATACCATGGTTCTTTCAGCAGAAGGGCACTTTTAAAAACTGAAAATTATGGCAGAGGAAGTAAAGATGTCTTTCCATATCTCTGAAAATGCAGGGTTTGATTTCTAACAGGGAACAAGACACAATATGTAGGTATAAGCTTTCACAGAAATATAGATAATTGTTGCAACTTGTTACTTGTTACAACTAGGGTTGTAACAGGAATGGTAGCGTATAACAGCTATGGAACAAGGAGTATGAAAATGACTATGGGCATCTTTACTTCTCATGTACAAAATCTGTTAAGACACCATTCTTTCAGATCATCCTCATAGAGAAGCATTTTCTCTTTCACACAGGAGCCCATTCAATTTTGGTTAACTGCATCACTTTTCAGTTATACAAATGCAAAGTGATATTACATGGCCAAATAACTAACATTTTGCATAATAAAACCTCTCAGTTACACAACAGACAATATAAAGAGATATTAAAATGGATGCATATAAAAGAATCCCAAGATAACTTCAATATTATACACTAGTTTGAAGGAGCACAGTGAAAACCTTCCAAAGCAAAAATAATTTATGAAAATTAATTATTTAACTACCAGCAATAGGACATTTGTAAGAGATCTAGCATACATTATGTTGTAAGAGTTTCTCCTTGGTAATTGTATAGATTTTCTCATGAAGGGTTTAAAATACATTTAGGACCATAGATAACTAAGTCAGACAAAGATTTTTCACTTATGTTATTTCACATATTACTTTTCGACAGCAATCAAAAAATAATTGAAATAAAGGAATCATCTTAAATAGAATAGCAGAAGCTGGAAGTTGCATTCTTCAGGATGGGTGAAAGATTTCTGAAATAAATACTTTTTTTTTTTAAATCTACTTTACCAGTAATAGTTGCAGCTTCAGCAGACAATGGTTGCTGATTGAGACTACTTGTTTCTGAATCTATGTGGAGTGTAGTTAGACTGGCTACTTCTTGTTCCTCAGCACTTTGTTGCTGTCCTGAAATTGCATCAATGTCAGTAGAAGCTGGCGTTCCTGCCTCAGTGCCAAAGCTGAAATCTGTACGAGGAAAGCACTGTATTAACTTACAGCATAAAAATACCACTAATACGAAAAAACCCAAGAGGCTCAGGACCTCCAAACTAAACAGAAACCTCAAATGTGCATCTTCTATGCTACTAGCACACTGTTGCAAAATTTAAATAAAATACAACAGCAGAAAGTATTGACTATTATGAATATTCTCTTTCCTGTCATAAACCCATGACTTGATGTCTGCAGAAGACATTCTTGTTACATGTCTGTATTCTGCTTAGTTGCTGTAAGTGCACCTAAATAACACAAAAATAATGGAATCATACACTAAGGAATTTATTTGTAAAATTTACAAGCTGGAAGAAATATTCAAGCTTGTTGTAAAAGCACTAACTTCAAACTAAAACTTTTACAGCAAATGACACTCTAACAAATGTTATCATCAATACTAACGAAAAAAAGGTCAGGCTGACATATAGACTTTAAATGCCATGACTGCTTGCATAATGAAGACATATATAAAAATTGTAATTTCTTCCAAAAATTGTACTATGTAAATATTATTTTAACCTTATATAATACATGATGTCATAATTCCTAGCAGCCATAATGACCCCTTCTGTTAAACAAGGGTGGGAATAGATAAATAAAATTAATGTAAAGCATTACGTTATTAAACAAAGCACACTAATTTTAACAAAGCACACCAATTGTACCATGATATTACACTTAATATCTTGATTAATCTATAGCTACACAAAGATCACTGTAAAAATAACAGAAGCCTTTCTTTAAATTTTACCTAATTACTTTCAAAATAATTAAAATAATTTCCAAAATAAATAAGCTTTAACATTTATATTTTGTGCAAAACAGATACGCTTCACAGAGGAGACAATATTGCTTTCTAACTTCTGTTCAATTACTTTCTCCTCTTTGCAAAGTAGTACTCCAGTGCTCTTTTGTTTTGGTACAACTAATAAAAAAGCCTCTCGTAAGAACCTTTCTTGTTCCATTAGCTTGCTAGTGATTTCAACGGAAAATCAAAATAATCTCTCTCTACTGAAAACTGCTGGCATACAACTTTATCTGGGGAGAAAAAAAACAACAACAAATTAAACAAAGGAAATTTACACTACATTAATCAAAAATGCTATTACTTTTGGAAAAATGTACTTGCTTTCAAATTTGCGGCTCTCATACTGGAAGGCGCTGAAGGAGTCGGAGTGGCTGTCCGAGCTGATGAGGTCACTGCTGCCCGCGCTGGCAGGCGATGTCCACTCGGAAGGCACGCCTGGGTCATCCACAGGACGCATTTGGTTCTGCTTGTTCAATATATCAGGAAGGTCTTTAGGAACTTCCAGGCTGCCAGGGCTGCTTCCTCTTCTTGTCACATTCTAAACATTGAAGATACATAAATTACCTTACAATCTTGGATAGCTTATTTACATAAAAGGGAAAAAGAAATCCTACATTTGGTGAAATCAGAATGTAACACAGTTCTTAAGTACCTAAACAAGAAATTGCCATCATTCTAAATACCAAGATTTTCCAAACCCCCAAATGAAGAACCCATGCAGTCACAGAATTTCATAAACACAAATTTTATTTGCAGAGTGCATTTTTGGGATGCATAACGTAAAAGGCTAGGATTCAGGGTAGCATGGGCCACATGGTAGGTATGACGTGAGAGAGAAAAATAATTTAAAAGTATATCACATCTAAATAACTAAAGAAAACTTGTTAACCTTGGTTTCAGACACAATGGCCTATAGGCCGCCATACTATTATCAAAAACTTGATTTATAGAAGGAGCAAATTAATTTACTAATTCATTCATTAATCTTCTTATGACTAAAACACCACTTCAGTACTGGTTTGGAACACAAAAGACCACACATAACAGAAGCAAGGCATGCAGATTTGCTCATTTACAAATAAGGTGGTGGGCTATTTGAATTCTTTCTTTAAGGCATGTTTTTCCACAGATAGCACTGTTTGCTTGAGAGGGAAGAGATAACAAAGTAGAAATGCCATTTTATGAAATGGCAAGAAATTTGTATGTATTATGAGACTAAAGATGCCTTCCTTTTACACCAGGCCCAGTCAGTTCTGCATTCTTTTACTACTGTACCACCAATTTTAGGTTAACTCAGACTAACAAGCTTTGCATGATATGGTTTTAGCATTCAACAGATATAGCAATCTAAAACTAATCTTAGTGAGTTGGTAGTGTTTTAAAGAGGCATGTCGGTTGTGTGCTAAGTGAAAAAAATGAGTGGTAGTTTTGGTGGTTTCCATATTTACTCAAACTTATCTCAGCATTTTTCTACTATCTGAGGAAAGTATCAATATTCCTTCCTTTCTTTCTTCTGGAACCAACTGTGATGATTTCTGGTTTATTGATTTTCAGACTAAGTTAACCTTTTTCATAGACTACAAGTTAGCATTTTGTTGTGTAACTCAAGACTTACTAACAACAATACTTTGTGCCAAAAATCAAGTTTCATAAATATGAGTTCAATACAAAAGAGGAAGAAAAAGTATACACATGGACAAACTCTATAGATTCTCTCTTGCCATTTATAAAAGATGATGATAAATAAACAGTTTTTTAATAACTTTGAAGAATCTTCTTCTGTCCCTTATTTTCACCAACTTCTCTACTGACAATTTTCTATAGAAGTATGTCTTACAGGAGTATGTCTTCAAATGATCTTGAAGATTTTAAAGAAAAAGGAACTAAACAATTTTGAAACACTATCTTTAAATTGTTACCCATTCTGTTCTTAATTTGCAACTTTTTTTAATATTTTCCCTTTTGTTGCTACTTAATAAGCACTTATCTCTTCAAATCAGTTGCAAACATTCAACAGTAACCAGAAACTCTTAATTTAAAATTGATTAAAACTTATTATGAATGCCATTCGAAATAACATGATGCTTTTGGAAAAGTGTAAGAAGAAAGCAAGTGGAAAGTTGATTTGATTAGAAGAGCACTATTTACAAGAAATTATTCAATACTTGGAAGTGAAATTAAAAAAATAAAGAAAAAAAAATATATTTGAGTAGTTTTGTAGTCAGTTGCATTAAGTATACCTGTAGAGAACAGTACTGTACTACAGCATGTTACTCAATTACATACCATGCCGAGGACTGCAAATTTACATTTAAACTAGTATTCTGAAAGTGTCTGTGTACAGGCAGGTATCTTTGCAGGTTCAATTAAGGCTGTTTAATTCAATGAGACTATTCATCTGACAGTAACTTCTGCACTGCTTCCACGATGAAGATTCAACAGATATGAAAACACATATTATATAAAATGGCAAGAATCTATGCCAAAGGCAAGGAATAATTAAGCAATATTCTTAATTCTGATTCATAAAAGCCACAGAAATACTTTTCAGTGAACTGATTTATCATGCCATTGAAAAGTTCGCACATATATGGAGACTTAAGTATTGAAATGTAGCAAGTTTAAAGGCTTACCAGTGCATTACCGCTGCGGAGTCTCTCAGCTATAAATTCATCCATGAGGTCAGGAACATTTGTATTGCTACTTCCAATATCACTATCAATAGGGTGCAGCTTTTGACTCATGTCCTCTCTATTAGCTAAAAGCAAATGAACAACCATTTATAGTAAAGAACGCATCAAGACATTTTCAAAACAAAATGTAACAAATGAAAAAAACCTGCTAGTTAAAAGAAATTTAAAAATCAAAATTGCCAAACATGCATTTTAAGAATGTTCCTCTTTTAAAGCAGATTCTACTTTCAGAATTAGTATGGCTTCTTCTTCCCACTTAGCAGGGGTTAGTTGATTTCCAATTCCACCTTTAAGAGCAGGAAGCTTATAGGTAAGCACTACTCAAAGTTGTTAATGCTTGTTTTAAGGATAAAGCATATGTTCTTCCTCCATATCACAAGTAAGTAACAAATTCTAAAAAAGTTATCTGATTCCTTCAGGCTCCTTCTTCATTGCATTCCTAATGAAAAGCAATGTAATGGAAAAAGTAAACTACGTTGTAATAGATACTAATGACAAATGGCAATGTGGCACTGTATACAGTTAGTATGAATAGTGCAAGGAAAATGTTATGTAATAAAATTACATGCTAGTACATGGAATGAAAGTTCTAACTCTAGATGATCAATGGTTATGAACAATTAATGAAGTTCATTCTGTTATCAGTGCTATATTTTTTGATATAACGATACTGTTCATATTTAGCTGTGGGTGTTACACCTGACCTTATGATATTAGCCTTTAAAATCTTCAAGTTATTCCAGTTCATGTTCTCTTTATTCAAATTTTTCCCTCAGTGTCATCTCTCATGAGACCACAGTGCAGTTTATTTTAACAATGAGTTTCTGTTGAATGTTGGAATTTAAATATCAGGTACTTCTAAAATTGGTGCTTCCTAAATATGTCTTTTTCAGAAGTCTACTTTCTGAAGAGCAGCAAATCATTTTTGTGAGACTCATGACAGTACCACTCTCAGGTGCTGTGCTTACAGAGACTGCCCTCAGGTGGCATTAACATCTTGATGCAGGATGCATTGCAGAATCCTCTGTTAATCATGCCAGCATAACAATGGGAAAAAAAGAAAACCTGCATTACTGCTGAAAGTTAATTTACTGTTCATTTACGGTTATGTGAACTCTAATGTATATTAGAGTTGCAGTCTTCTTTTTTGATCAGTCCACAGAGGTCTCATAGTTAGCAGGCAAAAGACTATCACAAGACCTTCACAAACATCCAAGATTCCAAGAAAAAAATAAAGTAATGGAAGATGTTGCCAAGATTCAACTGCAGCCATTTGGATGAATGAATATAGGAAGGCCTACGACATTTTTGAAACAGAACCTTGTGATTAGACTCAGAGAACTGTTGTAATGAAATCATTCCAGTAATAGCAGACTGCTATTTCGGACTATTTTTTAAAAACTATCTAAAATGACCTCCAAGTGTAAATTTGTGGGGCTCTTTTTTGGTTTTGTTTTGGAGGAGGAAAAGGAGGAAGAGGATGAGGAGGAAGAAGAAAACACACTAAATGAACCAGAAATACAATTAGTTCAACCTAGTTGGTTGGGACCCAGGTCCCTCTGACAAAAAAAACTACACTCAGAGTGGAGTAACACATTCTGATAAAATATGCATTGCCAATCATTCAGTAGGCTTAATTTGAAGGCTTTGCAATGTAGATGAAAATTCAAAAGTCTCAAGGCTTAATCCTTTATTAGGTCATTTACTGTCTCTTCCTCTTCCCTAATCTGATGATCTTCAGCAGAAAAGAGGTTCAACTAAATATCTTGAAAAGAAAAATTAGTAATTTAAAGTATGTAAACATAACTTATGCTGGGAGAAAAATCAGCTGGCTATAGGCGCATGCATAACCAAACAGGGAAAGCAGTGATCATCCCAAAGCCTTTTGATTGCTTATCAGAGCTTGCTTCAGTTGCATTAAGCCAAACTGGTGCTGCCTTTCTCCTTTTGCGCTCTGCACACTGTTAGTGCTCACCTGCAGCTTTCCTTCCAAAATAGCCCATTACATGACTGTACAGATCCCTCAGTGGAGCCTCTGCTGGCATTCTGCTCTGCCTCTGTGGGGAAACATTTGCCTTCGGCTTCGAAAGAGCATGTACAACAGTTTTATAAACACCACCCAGGGAGCCTTGCTGTTGTGCTGACTCCTGACCTGATGCTCTAAAGGCACCACGACATTGGAACTGACTAACAGCAAGACCTTCTTTCTGAAACACAGCTGCTTGAGTTTCTGTAGATTCCTTAACTTGCTTGCTGCCAGCCGAAGCAGCATTGACTGCATCTAGATGCCTATATATTCCAGGTCTAACCAGCTCTGTGGCAGCTGACGAGCTACTGCTTGCACTGGTACTGCTGTTGCTGCTACCACTACTGCTACTACTGAAGCCACCAAGTTTACGAAGTCTTGCTTTCCAAGCAGCCTCTTTGTTCTCAAGAGGATTGTAAAATTGAACCGATTCTGTAGATGGCCTAAAAGTAACATGAACACTGTTTCTTTTTTTAGTTGTTATTTTCATGATTTTGGCCCTATGAGTTACAGTTTCAGATATACTTCTTTTAGTTGGTGCCAGTTTGCTTGTGCCTGTGATGTGAGGCATTTGAGGATCAACTTGTGCTTTAGGAAGAATTTTCTTTGCATGGACAATACGTGAGTTGGTCACTTTTTCATTAAACTGGGCACTTTTATGCTTTTCAGCTACTGGTGCTTCCACAACTAAATCTACATCAGTTTCAGTGGCTGCTTGCCTGTACAGATATCTCTTCCCTTCTTTGCTGCTAGGACTACTTGACCCATGATCAAACATGCTTTCATATTGTTTATCAATATCTAACTGTCTGGCTTTATTGAGCGCTTGATTTCTTGTAAAAAAGTCTACTTGAGTAGGTGCAATATTGCTTATAAAGCCACTTGGGTTTTGTTCTAGTTGCAGCTCTGTGTTATTGGCTCTTTCTGCAACAGTGTTGCTAGTTGTGCATTGACCAGTCTGATCTCTATTTTCTAATCCATCCAGTGGTAATCTATCGTTCCTACTTACTGATGTATCAACTTCATGAGCAGAAGCCTCATATTTATCTATCTCAAAGTTACCGCAAAGTTCTTCTTTTTCTTTAATAAGATATTCTCTCAGAGAGGAAAGGAGATCATCTTCACCTTCAAGGTCAACATATTGGCTTTGTTCAAAGGCAGTGTTTGCAAATTCTACCGGCCCTATTAAATGACAAAGATGGTCATAAATACTATCCCCAACTTCCAAGGAGGACTCTCTGCTATTTGTATCAGTGATATGGCTTTCAGTGGATCTATGCATTGAAGAGGTCTCAGTGGAATTCTGTAAGCTTGGAGCATGATGGGATGAACTGTCAATGACAGGAACTGCACCTTTGGCTCGTTCAACTGCGAATGGTTCCAGGATGTCAGAGGTGCTGCTGCTTCGTGGCAGTGGCTGTTCTTCATTTAATGCACCAAAAACTTCACTTGGAGCATCCTCACTCTGAGAAAAATGTCTGACTCGAGGTGGACGTGGAAGAATTTGAGCATCGTCAATGTCTGTAGGAAAAAAGTATATGTAATATGCACAAAAATTTACATATGGAGACAATCTATATTTACCACTACATCCTAATGATGTGACTTTAAAAGACAGAAAAATTCAGAACCTTGTTTTCTTAGGTACAACAAAAACACTTTTTCCAATACTAGAGTGTTAAAAACACATAGACATAATATCCAGTACAGAATGCAATATAAATGAGTTAGACCACCAGAACACAATTTTAAATGTTAACATGCATGAGAACAAACAGTGAGGTCATGGAACGTTTGGAAATACAGTTAAAGCTAGAGCTGTGCCAATAAGTTCAATAATTCAGCCAATATTATTCCAGCTAGCTTGTTCAGGAAATGGTTATTGGAATACAAATTAGATCAACAGCAGTACTCCCTTTGTGGAATTTACATCTTTAGAAAAATGGGCAACTCCAAAGAGAACAAGGATGTTTTTTGGAAAACTGGGGTTGGCTGTTGAAGTGGCAAATCATTAATTAAAGTATGTATATGTGTGTGTATATATATATAAATTACTGAGATTTCTGAAATACTACTATGACATGACTATAAGTATTTTGGGATATATAATATAGTGTACACCTAAGGACTAAAGCTTTTAAATGACAAGGAAGAGCTGGCCCTATACAAAAAATATGACTATACATAACAGACAATTTAAAGATATACCCTTTTCCCTCAGAAGAATGTTTTGTCTCTAATCTTCAAAATATGAAACTAAATACCTAATGAAGGCTTACCTCCCCCTCTTCTTCCAGTTTTACTCCAGCAAATGTAACATTTATGAGAATTACAGAATTAAGTACTCTGATACCAAAAAACATCCTGCAGCCTAACAACAGTTAACATTAGAGTAAACCCACTTTTGTTTATGAAAAGTTCATAGCTTGTTATTACCATTTAAATTAGTGATTCCTTGTTTCTGGTGAGACTCTCAATATGTTAGTGTCAGTAAAAATCATAGTTAACTGTAATGAAACCTGCAGTTCCAACATGGATCACCTGGGAATTGTACAGAAGTATCTTCAGCTCATTTCACATCATCCACAAAAATAAAGAACCTTCATGCATCTCTTCAGATTTCCTACTATGTTATTCCTATAACATAGGAATACTACTATATACTATCAAATTACCACTGTAGGCAAGACTAAATATCCTTTACAGACGAGTAAACTAACTGCTATCCCTTCCAATCCTTTTATGAGATAAGCACGTAAACAGCAAGGTAAAACCAGTTTACTCAATTTTCTGTTGCTTTCTTTTTGATAGAAGCCCTCATTCCCTAGATGAATCTTTTATTACCTACTACTTAAAAAGTTGTAGAGATGCTTTCAAATCCAGGAATAACAGTAAATAGCTTAAATGAACACCAGCAAGAGTTATTTGCTACAATAAACAGACTTACCTGGTTGTTTTATCTAGATGATTTAACTTCAGGACTGCAATGGTGAATTTACTTAATATCAGAACAACATTTAAGCCCCTTTCCCTCCCCTAACTTTGATGTATTACAGCTAAAATAAAGTAACTATGTATGTAATTACATTTAAAAATATGTCTATTATTACTAAATATTATATATAAATATCACTAAGTATTTAAAATGATTACTTAATTTATCTCTATATATATATTTCAGTAATATTGAATATTGATAATCTGATGTCCCCTTAAAATCTGTTTTGAGCTGCTTACACTTTTCTGAGATGGAGCTGAATCTTCTCATATTCTCTTTCTGAACAAAGCATATAAACCAGATGAATGAGATATGTCTATACTTAACTAAACATGTGTTCCAAGAAGATAAAAAGTGCTATTTCCATGCTCAAGTTTTCAAAGAAGTTAAAATTTGAGAGTAACAATTTGACCTCATACAAAGTTTACTGAACTGTAAAGAAGATATTAGACAGGAAATTGAGACATCTATACTGTAAAAGAGAACAGACATCCAAGCTATCTCAGAAAATAAACATGAACTGAAAAAATCATCGAATACAACACAATCTATTATTCCTTCTCTTCAGCTTTGATAAGAAAAAAATTCCCATTATTGTTCTTGTTCACCTTATTACTAACTATATGAATTAACACCCTCTGAAATGAATCATGTCTCTCTCGTTGGAACTGTTATTTCAAACTCCCTATTGACTTAGGCAGAGATTAACAGAGGTTATGCTAACATAGTCTCAAGCTATTTCTTGCAGCTGTAAAGAAGGGACCACAGGATTCAGTCAAAAGTATGCACAATGATATATATGAGATTAATACATGCAACTATGATACAGTGATCTCATCTTGAGCCCTCAGTATGCATATTTCAAATCTATTATAAACTCAACCTTATCTAAAACAGCATTCTAGAAATCCCATGCTGTGCATGCATGCAGTGATCATGACCTTCTAACATGTCAAAAATAATTGGACAGAGAATCACAATGCACACAAAGCAGCTCCACACATTGAAATAAATTCAGCTAGATTCATTTCAATGTTGATCCTGAATTAATTTCAGGTGTTCACATATTCATGACAAGCACATACAAAAGTACACATCTTCAAACAAACGTGTGCTTGCACCAATAGAGATTTCTTTTTTGTAGAATGGGAAGAAACTAAGGAAATGAAAAATGTTATTGCGATACCAGCACTGAAAACACAGACAGTATTTAAAAACCCAAATGAACTGCTCCTTCACCATCAGGGATCACCCTTACACCCAGGTGTAGAGTCAGACTGGGACACCCAAAACTCCCAAGGAGTTTGTGTGCCAGCAGGCTGACCCTGTGTATCTGACCCTGAGCACCCTTAGGAGAAACACTGCCCTGATTCCTCACATGGTACAGTAAGGAAAAGATTGTAATTGGTACAGCTGGGCAATCTCACACAATCACTACTGTCCTAAATCAACCTTGCCTCTCCTTTTGCTAAGAGAAGGCAGAAAGAGAAGGCAGCTTTTCAGCATCAAGTGTGAGATAGATATGCTAAAATACAAACTCATGGAGAGACACATTCTGACAAGACAGCATGAGTGCTAATAGGAGATCCCTGCATTACACTGGGGCAGGTTTATATTTCATCATGCAAGGACTGTTTGGGAAGTGGAGAAAAATAACATGCTTTGCTTCTGAGCTTTCAATAGTTGGGTTTTTTTTAAGAGATCCCAGGCATTCTGTGAGTTTCTGGGATTAAAGAATAATTACAGCCATACTGATATTACAATTATGATTTCTTTCTATTTCATCTTAATGATTACTTAATGATTTGGGAGTAAGGTTGAAAAGGCATAATATGCATCTCCCTTTCATATTAATACTTGACTCTTTTAGTCCCAGTAGATAAGGAAAAATCTCTCACCTGCAATTAATTAGTTTTCCCAATGCTTCTAGGAATCCTCCCTACATCTCACTGACACTTTATTTCAGGTCCTGTATCTGAAAATCCTCAAGGGTTACAGAATGAATGGTCATTTCACTAGTTATCTTGTAAATGTGTAAAACTGGTTTTCCTATTTTTCTGACAGGCTAAAGGAAAGTTATTTTTAGAAATATTGCGGATTTGCAACAGATATACTATACCAAATCACTTTATTAACTAAACACCTTAAAGCATAAATCACTTCCACTTTCTAGATACTACTTGAAAAGTTGCAAATATTCTGCACATGGAAATACAGCATAACTGAAACTATAAGAAGGAATTACAATCTTAGGATAAAGCATCCTTGTGGAAACCCAGGGCACCGGGTTTCCACACATCCTCTATAATGCTAGATGACTGGATGTCAAATATTGAACTTCTGTAATATATTTTATCAACCTAGTGATTATCTTCAAATTATGTCTCACAAACTAGAATCAGGTTTTCTGCCTTACATCTGAAAATTAATATAAAGTACATAAGGTAAAAGTTTGGTCATAAATGCTTTCTGTTAGACTACCTGTCCAGATTCACCAGTGGGTCCACCTTTCAATGATGAGTTTCACAGCTAAAAAGAAGCTCAAAACTACTTCAAAAAACTTAATAATTAGGCAGCCTATTATTCTGGAATAATTTGAAATGTCCTCTCCCCCATGCTGTGTTGGATTGTAAAGCAATTTTGGATAACAGGGATATTCATATAATCCTGTAATATGATGAACAGCTGTCACAACTAGCAAAACATCATTCATTTCCTAGAACACACTTACGATAGAAACAATTTGATTCCTTCCCAAATCACATGCTGTATGCCTGGAAACAGAAGGCTTTCAGAAAATAATATACTTAATGTAAGAAGAAAAGGCAAGGAAAATGATAAAGCTTCATGTTTAAATAAAAAGGGAAGAAGAAAAGAGAGCACAATTAAAAATGCAGAAAATTAAAAGAGCAAAGTGCACTCTGATCCAGTGGACAGTGTTTCCCTTTCTCTGCTACTTCCCCATCAACACTCTAATAGCTTGCTTTTTTTCACTAGAGCTTTTTAGTTTTCTGGCAATGTTCAAGATTCTTGGGCACATCATGAAGCTGCTGCAACACTCGTTTGAGAAGACATCAGAACCAGGAAGGGCTTAGGACTTTTTCTATGTCAGAAGTGCTTTACTTTTATAATTGCATTGGTCAAGAAGTTTTTGGATTGGATGAGTATCAACATAAAGAATAGTAGCAAGACAGCTAGCAGGTCTGGGACACATTAGAAATCATATGCAAGCCAGGACTTATCAGAAAAGCACTTTTGCTTTGTTTAAGAAAGGGTAATTAAGTATCAGTGACTATGTGATGAAATAATATTTCACTATGAAAGCTCATAATCCTTCTGCAGGTGTTCTTAAGGTCTTCATTAAGCACTGGCTATTTCCCACAACACTATGGCCAGGTAGGACACATTTTCTAACAGGTTGTTTATGTATCATTCCTATAAAATCTCTATCTTCTAAGTTATAATCATTTGTATCTCAGAATAGATAGTCTTTACACTAATACTTTTATTATTTATTACATATAATTTGTATTTTATTAGATTTTATTTATGGTATCAAGAATGTTATTCAAATACTTTGCATTGTTCATTGTGAAGTTCTGGTCTTTCTAGAGTGGGTTCTTTGAACTTTCCTGATTTTTCAATAATGTTTTGAGGCTGAATACTAGGGCCTCAAGTTTCTGTTTCACAACAAGAATTTTGTGACATGTGACACATGATAAAATACAATTACGAAGATAAAGTTCTTGGTACTTCTCGGGTAACAAAGATGAGAAGAAGAGACAGAAAAGAAAAAAAAATATTATTGTCACTAAGTCCTTATATTTTTATGCCATTTTGACTATACATAGTCCTACCAATGTGCTTTCTTTTTTTTTCCACTCATTGATACAAAGGCATAACATGATTGTCAGCCTTAACAAATTACAAATTTATACCTATGTAATATCTGGAAAAATTACATTATCTGAAAACATGTATTTTAAAAGTCTGTGCTAGTTCTAGAATCTATTTGTTCAAAGAAAAGTATCCAAAGTAAGATACTGTCCAACTTGTAGCCAACCACCCTGCTGGATCAAACAAAATGTTGAGGAAAACCACAATCCTAAAAAATTGATCATTTGGAAAATAACACCAAAACATCACACTTGAGAAATCCACACTACAGATTTGTTTTCATGTCTTTATATAGTAATGAAAAACAGGCACACTCTAAAGGATATTATATGATACCATATTCTGTTTTCATGGGAGCTAAAGTGTATCATCATGGTTGCTCACACAACATCTATGACACTGAATTAAAAAAATTTACACAGAAAGATGTAAATGGCAAATTAAAGTAAAATTAAATTCTTCCTTTCCCTCCCTCACTCATCAAAAATAAAAATTTTAGATTAGTTGTACTCTCTGGTAGACAGATATCATATTGCTGCTTACCAATAAATTGGAAAAGCGAAAAGATTTCTCAAATTTTCTCTTTTATGATAGTAAACATTGGCACAGCACTAACTTCTAACAGTTCCAGAATGAATTGTAAAGTAGCATGGTATCTTACAAAACTCAAAATATTAATTCTTAATCTCTTCCCCTCTCCCACCATCCCCAAAGTATTTTTACTTTGAAAAATTTAATGGTTTAGCAGAATTTGAAAGCAGAAGGTTTAAAAAAGTGATAAAGGGGGTGCAGAAATTAGCAGAGGTGGCACTACCTGAAAGCTCATCAGAAAGGGGAGTGAGAACAATATCAGGCAAGAAGGGTTTGGAAGTATGGATCAGAACAGGAGCACTTTTAGCACTGCGTATATAGGCCGATGGCAGAGCACATTCACCAATGGATCGGCTTCTCATGGCTTTAAAAAGGAAAAGAAAGAAGTGGGGAAGGAAAAAAGAAGAGTGACTATAATGAAAGGCTTGTGTCACAGAAAAAGCAGCAACAGAGAAAACAAAGATAAAAAGGAAGAAAGTTCAAAAATTAAAACATTTCAGCACGGCAGATATTGGCAGAGCTGTAAGAAAGAAAAAAATCAGTGGACACATAAGACATTCTGAGTTTTCAACTTTTATGTAAAGCAGCAACAATGCCTTTATTATGACGATTACAGAGATTTTGCATTTGAAATCAAGAAGCTAATTAACATTTTCCCACTGCATCAGGGGTTGAAAAATCAAAATTAAAGTTACTCCACAAGCACTCTGAATTTGATTGTTTTTAACAGAAAAAGTAACTTATATTACATTTGTATTTTTCTAGCTTCCTTTGATTTTATCCTGAAAATGCATCTCTGTGTTATACATATGCCCATACCCTTGAACTCATGTTCTCCAAAAGAGATTCAAAATCATAAGGAGAAAACGATCAGTTCTGTATGGAGAAATTTGCAATAAAGCTTGTTATAGTTCCATATTAGAAATGAAATTACTGAAGTGAAATGTTTTAACAATGAAAAGCATTTTTTATGGGGTCTGGCTTTTAATTGATACTGGATAAATCTTGCCAAACTGATGTTTATTCACCTTTTCATATCTCACATCCTGCCAACAGTCCTACAGAATACAAAAAAAAGTACATAAGAATCTTTGACATTTGCTTTTCTTTGTCAGAGTAAGACACAACAAGAACTGATACAGCATTCAACCTCAAAGTACTCTGGAAGTTCTTAAAAAAGTAATATCCATTGCTTCAAATAGCTTCCTTTCATACTGTTGTAAATTTGCTAACTTGTTTTATAATTATTGCTGATAAAATTCATAAAGAAAATTCAGAGTATCTAGCATAAATATTGTCAATACACTATTTAATCAGTCTGAACTTTTCTCTCTATATCTGTATTTTCAAAACAAACTGGAATACAGACTTAGGATCTTAGTGCTCCTGATCTGCATGGGAATCAAATGTACATGAATGCAGTACAGTGAAAGGTGAGCACATCACACTTTGAAACCAGGTTAAAGAATTGCCGCTAATAACAACAGACAGATAACCTGGGTAGGTCACATTGAGCAGAAAATATATTTGACAAATGCAGTACAACTTAAGTGGAGTCTTAAATTCAGTTTGAGAAAACAATTTAAAAGACAGAGCTTTTAAGACTGAATGCTCTAGTAAGCTTTGTACGACAAAAACTATTTTTTGCAAAAAGGAGATTATGTGTAAGGCTTTAGTATAATTTTGATTAAGAGATACAGTAATAAAATTCAGGATATAGTTATAGTTAGATGCATTACATTCATCACTGTGAACCCTACTATGAATGTAGGCAAGAGAAAAAAAAAACACACAGTAAATATTAAGGATCTTTTCCAGGCTAAATTACTCTAAATAAATCAAGCTTTTAATATTGGATTCTGTGTTGATTACAAATTTTAACTTAAAGTGTTCCTTTTAATTTGACTGGATTTTTTTCCACCATATTACATTCAATTAAATAGTTAGGTGGAGGCAGACAATATCAGAACATGTAGATATTAGATAGTTTATAACATTCCACTATTGTCTAGACAAAAGCAGAACAATAGGTAAGCAAATTCTTTCTGACATGATATTTTTATAGGACTAGAACCTGATGCCTAAGCCAAAACTCCTGTATCTAACCTTACAGATTTTTCAACCCATATGCATACTATGCTTAAAGGCCCTTTCAAAAAATTATTTTAAATAAGTTCAAGCTAAAAATGTACACACTGCATATCAAAACAGCATTGATTTTTACTCGAGTAACAGGCACACACACATATTTGGTGCAGCAATAAATGTGTGCTGGCATGATGATGGCTCAAAAAAGAGGTGCAAAGATGTACACAAAAATGTGTACAACATAAAACAGATGAAAAAGAAACTCCAGCTTTTTCTTACCATAAAATATTCAACATGCACATCCCCCCTACTCAGATATTAAGAGTATAGATTACTCACAATCAACAAGAATGTAATACAAATCACATATCATGCAACATATTTATGGGGTGACTCGATTCCAGACTTAATTTGCAAACCTAATGATAAACTGAAGGAGAAGATCTGACCAGCAAAGTGTTCTAGATTTTATTTATTGTGATTATTTTTTTATTATTTGACCCTGAAATTACGGCACAGGTTAAGAAGCAGCTGAACATCTCTCTTTGCAGACCAGAAAGGCAGTAACAAACAACTATTTTCAGGCAGTTCAGATATATGTAACATTTGGTAATATTTTCCTCATTAACATCTAAAAAAACCGAGGAGTTTGGGATTCTGGTTCTGGCAACTCTTTTTGGATTTATCGTCTTTTAAAATCATTCTAGCAGTGCTGGGATGCTTGTCCGCAGTTGGTATTCTGCATCATGAATAGAGTTGAAATTTTGACTGGTTGCAGTAATGCAAACTTGGCTTATTAATATCAAATATGTAAGATAATTGGAGGAAAGGAACAAAACCATGGAAGCTAAAGTGCAGTGAAACAAAAATCAGATTACTTTGCTGCTAACCAGGTCAATATATAGCTTGATTAGGATAAATTCCAGTCATTTCAAGGCTAACATCATATAAATAGCCATCTTTCAAATTGCAGCAAAACAAAAGCATTAATAAATTGACCAAACAACATAAGCTTCTGACAGAATATCTGAAATATTAACAATTTGTGAAGGAGAAATTTTAACATGAGCTTTATCTTGTTAAGACAATTAAGATTTAAAACAAAATCACCATAACACTTAATCACAGACTACAGAGAAGCAGAAATTACATTTTAAGTATCTGTGATCCATGAGGAAAACTAGGTGCTGTCAGCATGAGATACAGGAAAAGCTGTGTAGCATTTGAATGTGCAAAAAAAGACAGGAAATTTTGGAGTAGGGATTTCATTTTCTCTCATTTCTGTATGCCTTACAGCACAATTAATTCTCCCACATAAGAGCCTTAGAAGAGAAAAAAATTTTAAATGGAGAATTTTGAGGAATAGTCAAATAGAAACTTTTTCTAAATTACCTCTGTGACTTTAAAAAATTAACTTCAAATATTTTTGGAAAAAGAAAGAAAATGTTAATTTTTGAAAAGCTAGCACAATTATATATTCAACTGCTGATATGCATCCCAAATTTTTAAAACTGTGCCGGAATGTACCTGCTTCCAAGAAGTATCAGTGAAGCAAAAAAACACAATGACCAAAGCCATTACTACGATAAAGACAGCAAAAAAAGTAAGAGATATTCCTTAAAAGGTTCTTCTTTAAATACAAAATTAGAACCAGCTTAACTTTCCTTCACGTAAGCGATAGTACTGAGATCATCAAGATGAGACAACAGAGTAAAGAAATTTGTAGTCCAGTTCCTGTTAACATAGTATAAGAAAATCATATGAACACAAACGAGCCTTGTGAGGAGGTCGCCTAAAGCACTGTTCAGTATAAGTCATTTATAACACAGCAAAGAGTATCTGCAAGTAATAAAATTCAGAAATAGGTGACCAGAAATGGAGAATTGCACACATCTGTCAATCTTTCATTATCGCAATATTCAGGGTATAGTAAAAGAGAGCACATTTTATAAACTATGCAGGCTTTCAAATATTTTTACCCACTTCCCTTTGTACTGTTTGAAAATACTCAACCCATCTTGTGCAGTGTATGAAAACACACACTTAAGAAATCTTGCCTTACCCACCTATCAGCACCATAGCTCAAAACACTCCAGCTTTTTTCTCCTTCATATACATAGTATTATTTTCCAATCCAGCTTAAGCATGTGATCAAATTCATTAAGAATTAATATAGCAACTGCATTACCTTCATTTGCAATAACTGTAATTCTAGTAAACACAATCTATTCAGCTACCCTCAAAGCACATAAGGCTGCATAATTTATGCTTTAAGTAATGTGTAAATCATTATAGATAGTACACCTTTGTGGAAAGAAGCTATCCACATTGCTAGAGAAGTCAGTTATTAATTCCTTACCCTTTCTCAAATGTCACTTTTATCAGCTTTTACAGGTACTTACCCACTGTTTTCTGCCGTACTATGCTTCTTGCCTTTTCTGTTCCTGGAGAGCCGGTGGTTGTAGCACTGCGCTGTCTCATGGGTGCCTGTCCAGGCTGGTCACGGCTCCAGCCTCTAGAAAAGGACTTATCAACAGAAGACTTTGGGAATTCATGCCCAACTCCTGCAAAAGTAAAATTGCAAATCTATTCACTTCTTTCTGTTATCACCAGATGACTGTAGATGTGTTCTTTCAAAAAAATTTAAAGCTGGATGGAACAAATTAAGTTACCAAAGCAATCATGAATTCCAAAGCTCAGCCAGCACTAACTCTGAGGGATACTCAAACTTTTTCAGAAATGTTGGTACTATTAAAGTACTGTAATTTTCTTTTCTGAAAAAATGGACTTACACAGGTTGTAGTCTGACACTACATGTAGCTTTTCCTTTGCTGCTCCTACCAGATAAGATACACAAAGTCATACATTTCAAAACATTAATACTAGGGCGGCAGGTTTCCAAATAATTTTGCAACATTGAGGGATATGAAATAAGGATAACATAATTTTACACAAAATGCAAAAGCAAAAAAAAATGGAGGATGGGCTCAGAGGACTTTGGAAATTGACAGAAAATCCTATAGTAATATTAAGATGGAACGAATTCAGATTTAAATTTATATTGAAGTAAATAAAGCTCATATGAGGAGCTATCAAAAAGAGCTAGATGTAAAAAAAAAAAAAAAATTGAAGTAAGGAATATTTGCAATGTATTTCCTTATCCAGATTGAGCTCATTAATAATCCAAACTGACATAATTACAACCACTAAAGGGCCATCTCTTTGGAAAAAGTGAGTTCTAGTCCAACATGTTCATTATTATTAGCAATCAAACTGGGCACAGAAATTTGGTATAATTTGTAAGATATCTATTAATTCTAAGGCTGGACTTGACTCTGCAACTCACATTGAGCAATGGAGGTTTTCTCTGAAACTCTGTCACTGACAGTTAACATAAATTCTCCTCATGTTGCTCAGATGATTCAAAATGCTTTTTAAGCATATATTCAGATAACTGTACACATTCTCATCCTATACCAGCTCTTACATACTCTTTTTTTTTTCTCTGTTTGGTTTTTTGGGTGGTTTTTTGTTTTTGTTTTGTTTGGGGCTTTTTTTTTGTTAGTTTTGAGTTTTCTTGTTGTTTGTTTTTGTTTATTTTGTTTTGTTTAACCTGTGTTTTTTTTTTAGTAAGAAAAAGAAGAAAGCTATGTAGTATAAGAAAACAAAAAATGAATGGTCTGGAATGACCTCTCAAGGGCAACTACAGAGAGATGTATTTCTGCACAGTTATCACACAGCAGAAACCAAAACAAAATGGTGAATAATGACTCTGCTTAAGACAAGGCACAGAAGCATGTGAAATGTTTTTAGCAAAAAAGAAAAAAGCCTATAGCAATGTCCTCTTTAAGAGAGGGAACCCACATAGGCTCCTTCTCACTGACAAACCCTAAGATAGTACTAGGAAGACCTTCCCTCAGGTTTGACTGAAGAGATAAAAAGTAGCCTAAAAAGAACATGTTTTTACATCTTTGTTACTTACACACCCTAAATATAATCCTGCTTCTCACTATTAGATCACAATGCACTTTTTAAAGGAGAATATTATCATTATCCATGTTTTACAAGAGTGGAAATGAAGTGATTTCCAATAGTCATACACAGAAGGTCTGTCTCCAAACTGAGAAAAGAATCCAGGTTTTGCAACTTTCTATCCAGGAGGACAAACTTCCAGTGCCTTACCAATTCCAGAACTGTGCCATTGTAAGCAGCTACTTCCTCTCCCCATATGTCTTACAGAGTATTTTATGCATTTTAAAATCAGTTTAAAACCAGGTAGCACTCATGAATTATTAAACTATACTCTCTCTTAAGTAGACCACAAGGTCTCATCGTAACCAAACCTATATTCACAATGGGCTAGTGATCAATTAGTACCAAACAAAACTATGCTCATCTTACATTTCATCCTTTAACATTTCAGGATCCATATTCCAATTGTGCTTGCAACAGCTTAGTTTTCACCAGCTGAGTAGTGTTTGTTATTTTCAAGAAGTTATGATTGGGACTCAACTATTTAATTGCTTTGATAAAAGGAGAAAGGCATAACCCACTGTAACATTTTAGATGAAATTCAACACACTTTTAAGAACTACATTCCATATGTGCCTATTTGCAGAAATAACATGATCATGGTGTGGCAGTTCTAAAAAGCAGATTTACCTTAAAGAAACAGGGTTATTTCAGGTGATAGAGATGCCTAATTAGGTATACAAAAAAAGGTGAGACCAAAATTATCCTGTGCCCAACAGAAGTTCAAATTCAAATGATGTCAACACAGTGTTGTCTTACCTTTGCCTTTGTGTTTTTTCTGCTTCTGCTCACTTAATTTATCCAGTGGTAAGTCACTGAGGTCCAGGCTATACAAGTTTCTAGCTAATACTTTAGTAAGTGTCTCCATTGTCAGTGACCACTCAGTGGCCAGCTCTTCCCAGTATGTCAGTGATGACATTACAGACAACAAGTCATCCCAAAGTTCTCGAGAAATGTACACATTTAGATTTGCTTTGATCCAAGCTACTATTAGAGTCTAAAAGAACAGAGAAGAGTTGCATTGTGAGCATAAGCTGACAAAATTCAAATATTACTGTTCCGAAGAAAACTTCAAATTGCCACAGAAATCTCTGTGTAGTCCTGACATTCTTTCCCTCACCAATACATACAGATTTTTAATGAATTATCAAGTGTTAACACAGAGTTCTGACTTAGATACAGGAACAACTGGATTGACCCATTATCTTGTATATTCTTCTTTGTTCTGCTAAAGTAACTGGAGACTCTACAGATCCTAGACACTGAGAACTCACCACAACAGCACTTTGCAGCTATCAACTTTGAAAGGATTTGCTACAGCTTTCTGTAAGTAATTACAGAATTCTCTAAGAAATAAAAAAATCCATCAGTTAGTCATGGATAACACAGAAGATTTCATGCTGACTTGAACTTATTTTGCTATGGCAGCAGGATAAAACCACACACACTGCCAGTTATCTTTGACACTGTAAAATTCTTGAATTTTACAGTACCTGAAATACTTTTGTCACAGTGTCAGTGACAGAAGACAGAAAGTATAAGACAGAAAGTAACAAATGTAACCAGCTCTTTGACCCACACCATTCACATTACCTGGGTAACATACCAGTGATATAAGATGACAAACTAGCCAACAGTGGTTGCTATTATCCAATCTATTAATGAAAATTAGGCTGAATTAATTACAGTGAATTTATGTTTACTTGCCTGGAAAAGAGGTCCTGCAAGTCTTCCAGCTAAAGTGGAGTTTTTTCTTCCTTGATACTGCAAGAAAGTTTGGGGTGGTATTTTCAGCACAGATTCAGTTACCCTGAGCAGCACAAGTAGCATCTGCTCCCTGCAAAACAGTATTAAACTTAAGAGTTACAATTTTGTTATACCTCTGTATATACCAAGGTATTTTTAAAGGTAATAATCGAGTCTTATTTGCTCACATTCCAAAAATGTCATAATGATTACAAAGAACCTAACTTTGTTATTACAAAAGAAATTATTCCAGTCTTTTTTCACACTTAAGAGTGAGTACTTCTTCTAAGTAATTCAACTGCTATCACCTTCAATGGCCTGAAATTAGAGGCAAAGTTTTAACTGTATTTTCAATCTGAGCTTTTTCTTTTTCTATGAATTACAGATTTTGGTAATTTTACATTATCATTAACATACTTCACCAGTTATTTTGTGTGGCACAATCTTTGCCATTGTGGTCTAGAGTCACTTCTTTACATTGATGTGAAAGTGGGAAAGAAAATACCAATCTAGTAGAATCTACTATTATCATTCCCAAATTTCCCAGTGGCCAGCTAAATTGGCTCCTCAGAAGAGAAGAAAAGCTTCACATGACACGTAGTGCTAGCTTTACTTACCCAGAGTTCAGGACAGATGAAATGCAAGTCAAGTTAAAATTTAATAAATCAGACATTTGAAATCCCCTTGCTACTTCTTCCTTGTAATGGAGAATGGTGGCAATATAGTACCTGATTACAGACTACTATTTAAAAGAGTGGGAAATAATAGAAATTCTTTTAAAGCAGGACCTCTTGTAACTGCGAGGCACCGTAAGAACTGGAAAAGCACAACACAGTTACACAGTACACAGACTCCTGTATACAATTACAGGTCAAGAACAACAAACATCTGACTCTAATAATTATTCATGCTTGTCTGGGGCTTTTGTGTTTATTTTTAAATAAGGCTGTGAAGCTTCATATGTTTCAATATTTTAACACTTTGATACATGAGCAAAATGCCCTGCAAAAAATCATCAGTAGCTCCTTAGTAACAGTCTGTACATCCCAGCTCAGTCCTTTTTGCACTGAGGTCTAAGCTGTCACTAATTAACTAGGGGCTTACTAGAAGCTTTAAGAAAGCAGCTAACTTCCCCTGTGCTAACTTGTCTGTAGTGTTGAAGTTTGTGTATTTACTGATTTAGAGGAACTGGTTCATATAACCAATACCTCTCTAGTGTTTACTACCAAGTAAATTTTCAGATCTGTGTTGTGAACTAATAATCTAAGATAAAAGTATTGGCATTTTACCATGTCTTCTTGTCCATAGTGACTTGGACTACCATGTGGCGGTAGATATTGAGAACGCGTTTGCACATATCAGTGTGTTCATCCAGCAGAGCTTTAAATTCATTTGCAGGTTCAAGAAAAAATATATTTGAAGAATTTATTATAAAAACCTGTAAGCAGAAAAGAGAGGATGTCATGATCCTGAAACACTTTTGATGTTTTCAGCAATTCAGTTGGTAGAACCAGGAATGATGATGTCTTGACTCTGTTTCAGGCTAAAAAAAAAATATATTGGTAGTCAAATGAACCTTTGTCTAAAAGACTTCAACACGAATAGTCTTCAAGACACTGTCAGATGTGTAAGCCTTAGTAGTATATTGCAAACAGATACAGATACTTTGTATTTGTTTTCTCAGTAACACTTCATATTCTAAAAAGTTGTTGAAAACAAAGATCATGAAGCGTAAATTATTTTATTGTATTTGAATTTAAAAGTGATTTCAATTACAAAGTTTATTTATATGTATAACAGTGTACAGCACAAAAGAAAACCCTATTTATAAAATTATCCAAGCTGTAGTAAAAATGAGTTTTATTTAGTTAGCATGGTCACACACAGTAGAAGTGCACACAGTAAAGTGGCAAATGCACATTATTTTATTTTGTTCAGAATCAATTTTCTGCTGGATATAAGAATGCCATGGAGGCTAATCATATACCCACCTGTATGAATGCATGTGCACACACATATTCATAAAATGCACACACTTTATAACCATAAGAGCATTTCAAAGACCTTCAAACTATACCCTCCCAATTTTCCACAGCCTCACCTTCAGTGAAGCATTTTGCTAAATTAACATGAAATTAATCATTTGAAATTAAGATGATTTCTACCCTGTCAAACTGCCTAGAAGCTATTAAAAAACTTCTGTTAGGGTACAACTGCAACTCTTGCTTTCCTTAATGATATCATCAGAGAATTGTGGCACCTCATCAAACTTTTCAAACATAATGTAAATTCAGAAAAAGATGAAAAAATATCCCTGTACACTTTATTAATCAAACTAGAAAAACTACAGGATTGGATGTTTTGGTTTTTGTGACCAACAACGTAAAAGCAAAAATCCTCTAAATAGTCTCATAAAAAACTTAATTATAATTATTTGAAGATGTTGCAGTAGCATGAGGATTATTTTTTCTCTAATAAAATGCACAGGAGAATGCACGTTCTGATGCAAAATTAAAAGATTTTTTTTTTTATTGTGTTACCCAACGTGGGTCTATACATTATCCTACTTCAGGTCCATAAAGATATAGTGAACCAGTGACATTTGTCTAACATTTATCATCATACTTGTTGCATATAAAATAATTTTAAAATTTAGAGATGCTCTAGAGATGCATGGGATTCCCTGGCAGAAGTATTGCACTACAATCCACTCTTTATGTGCTGATAACAAGAATTTTAGGTAATTTCAGATAGACAATTTTGATAAAATTAAATACCAAGTCTGTTTCATACCTGCAATACTGATTGCACTCCAGCTCGTACATTTTGTTCTTCAGAATCAATTTCAGATGTTTTATGCAAAGCATCTTCATAACAGCCATTTCTTGTCCAGTTTGAATTTCTAACTCCATGACTGGAGTTCATCCCTTTTTCCTGAAATAAATTTTTTCTTAAAATTCCACAGTTTTAGACAAGTATTTTGGCATTATACTATAGGAAAAAGGATATAATAGGTACTAAATAATAAACAACAACAGGCAAATGCACCTGAGACACAACAATATTTCATGAGGCTTGTAGCAATTATCTTGAAGTACCTGAATGAAGTAACTATTTTTGTCACCCTTTTATTAGTATATAATTTTTACACAGTTGATAGTTGTATAATTCACATCTTGAAAACAGTTCATAAAATGATATGAAATTTTAAATTGAACTAAGCACATTAAAAAACTACAGATAATGGATAAAATTGGTAGCTTGTCCATACAGTGTTTTACCATTGATTTTCCCCAATAAATGCCCTGACACCAAAGAAAACCACAAATAAACTAGCAAGGAAGCAACTTCTCTGTCTATTGGCAGACTAACGCACAAATATTAACCAATAATATTTTTACCTCTTCTCTTTCTTTTCCTTTCTCTGATGAATTATGGTCAACATTTTCATCACAATCTACAGCTGTGCACTGCATTACTTCTTCAGGTTCTTTCATAAATAAAGGTTTGTCTTCTTGTTGAATCCATTCTTGATACACCTTCACCACCTTCCTCATGGCAGCTGCTTCACATATTGGCAACAGAAATGCCTTCAAGTAGAAAAAGAAAGAAACAAAACACTGTTACAATATTTGAAATAAGTTGGGCTCCATAATGTACAAGTTCTAAGAGATAAAGGTGGAAAAGATAGCCACTGTTGGATCCCAGCACACAAACTATTGCCAAACCTAAATGTTTGCTCACTTTCTTCATATGTAAACTTAAAACATGAAAAAAACCCACAATTAAACAAAAAAGCTTATCAAGAAATACTTCAAAAGACATAAGAATCCATGTGGGCATATCTAGTTAGCACCTAGGCTGCTGAAATTAAGACCCAAACACACATGAAAATATGTAAAACTAATGAGCAGAGGTTTCTATTACAACATCTTCCATTCAAAGGATTTGGACAAGTGGAGTTAAACCAGCTCTAAATGACTAAGAAAAATTCAAGTGACACACAATACTGGTAGTCTTCTATCTTATTTTTAGCTAATTAAGATTCTACAAAACAGTATCCTTAAAGCGAATTACTCCCTGAAAAGATTTCAGTATTATTGTTTCTAAAAATCATGCATTTGAGTTGGTGTGATGGCTGATCAGTGACCTCTTCAGAAGATTTTCTGTATTGGCTGTGTTGGCAACAATTAGTCATAGACCAGAAACTTTTAACATTAGTCAGATTTTAACTACAAATACACTTACCAAAGACCATGATGCCTTAATTATATAGTCAGAAGAACAGATAAACTACACTAACACACAGTTTTACAGGGTCTGTGCTCTGAGTGTTGAAATCTAGTTGCCCATGTCTTTAAGGAGGGCCCACTTAACACAGGTAGTATGTTCACTCTGGAAACAGAGATTTCATACCATTATCACACTAAAAAGAATTCAGCTGTGTATTGCAGGATTAAACTGACAAGTTCAGTCATAAACTTGCTCATCAAGTCTAACATTCTCCTGCAAGTCCATATATGTTTTTTGTACCCTCAAGTCTAAAATGCATAAAAATTATTTTCTACAGACAATCTTCCCACCACTCAGTACCACTGAAACCTCCTCTTGACAGGAATAACTTAGTCCTCATGTTTTAGAAACATTACAAACATCTTGTGTATTAGAAATTAATTTACACTGAAAACTCCTAGCTAAATAATGATGTAAATAAGATTTCATACTTGCACATGAAATCCAAATAATCTACATGAACTCACAGAGTGACTTGTAAAAAGAATGAAGAAAATTGCCTTTACTTCTTTTCCCTGTGGAGACATTGAAAAGTAGACCAATGATAATTTATACTCTACATTCTCAGACTCTGTAAACCCTTGAGTGTCAGCTGAATTTGGGTAACTCTGCTATGTCCTTCAGTAATGAGCTCCTCCAAGCTCTTGAATACAAGGGAGGCGGATAAGCTTCTGACATGTATTTGCCTCATTCAAGAATTTTTACTTCATCCAGGTAAGTTTTAAGATGTTCAGCTTTCTGCTGTTTAAAGCAATTAGTGTTGTGCATTTAACTTGAAACGTAGTGTATCTTTCTTTACTATTATTCAGAAAACTTTATTCCTCTTTTGATCTATAGCATGGGGCATAAAGAAAGTTTATCTTATTCTATTCTCCCACACTGAACTCTAAGTTACTATTAATGAAGACTCCATATTCTGGCATATGTTCTCAGTTTAAATTTGTTTGATTAGTTTCCAGTAGAGAAATACTATTCTGAGTATGCTCAGCTAACATTTCTGGTTGCAGTGAAGTCAGAAACAGAAGCTGCTACTTTTATAGCCATCTGTCCTACTCTTCTGATGAACACTATCACGGAAAGGATATTCAGATGCTTCTAAAACAGCTCTGTAACAGCTGCAGACTCCCACAGAAGGCTTATGTTAATATGGTTGGCTGTGAGTTCTAATACCTACAGTGTTGATGTATGAAAACATTAAATATTCCTGTCTATGGGGAAATGTGAAGTCCAAGTTAAATGTTGCTAAACTGGTTATTAAAGATATAAAATTAGAAAAATCATGAACTAGGGGTATTTCAGAATGTTAGCTTCTTGATTTTTGAAGACAGGATGACAGAAAAAACCTGTAACTTGGTATAATGTTCTGCTTAACAAGTGCTCTTGAAAGAAAGCCACGACATAATGAAACTATACAAAAAAATAATCAAGATTCTTGCATTCTAAAGAGAGTTTTTTACCTGTCGAAAAATCTCAGTTAGAAAGTTAACATTGCTTCTTTTAGAAGAGAAGACTTTCCGGACAATTTCAATATCAGTTAAATGCTCTTCATCAATACTGCAGAGGCTGGAAGAACTTGGTTCTCTCTCTGTTAGAGTACTTGTATTAGAATGAGATTGTTCTGGTTCTGCATTTCTATCCTGCTTATCAGTACTTTCATTTTTGCTGTCCTCCCTTGAAGCCATGCTAGCAGCTGCTCTCTGAAAAAAAAAATTTAGATAATTCATTTTTAGTACAGCAATAAATCAATATAACTTAAGTATAACTTAAACAGCACAAACAATTAAACAAGAAACAAACAAACAAATAAAATTACTTCTGCATTTCAAGGCTTCTAATGTCCAGTTGATTAAAAACAAATCACACAATTTGAAAAAAGTAGCATTGCAGGTCCTTTCAAACTGAATTAATAAACATACAATTTGTTTAGAAAATTACTTTTTTAAAACTTTTCATTAGTCATAATTATTGGAGGGGAGCATACTGCTGACATAACAATTAAACCAAAAACATGTAAAAAATAGATTTTTGTGTATTTGGTTTTACCTGAATATTCTTTGGCACATTTTCACCTTCCATCCCAGGAATATGAGGTCCTGTATGAGGTTTTGGCTCAAGCCAGAAAGACACCAACCATCGAATGACAATAACACGAGCCTTAATGAAAGGTTCCTTTGTGCAATAGATTGCCTCATTGGTTTCAGCATCTTTCTTAACTATTACGTAGTGTGGCTTTGGTCTCATTTGTGGTATATCTGTATGAAAATACAACATCTTAATAATACATGCAGAGAGAAAGATCTGCATAAGAAAGAAGTCCTAGAACCGTAACCAACACACATGAACTTTCAGAAGTGTAGTTTTGTTGCATTCACTGTTGCACCGCTCATTCCAAGATGCGCTGGAATGGATGCAACAGAGAAAATGTCAAGAATTGTAAGACATCAAAACACTTGAATTTTCTCCTGAAGGGAGACAACACTGTTGGCCCAAAAGACAGAAATTATTTCTGCTATGTGGAACCATTCATTTTTTATCTGAAAGTGATTTATATAGCCTTACAGTTTTGCTTACATTTTTTTTCTACATAAGTAAACACATTTCATTATCTTCAGGTTCTTTCAAACTATGATATATTCAATATTTAAAGATAAACTTCAGCAAACTCACTACTTCAAATTTTCATTGAAAACTACAAAGTTCCAAGTAGCAAAATAACTGTCAACTAGGCTCTGACCTATACAAGAAGACTATTTTCATATAAAACTAATATACTGAGAAATCTAATCATGGCTACAATGGGAGATATGTAATTCCAAAATGCAAATGCAATAAACACAGCCTTTTCTGGCCCTGCAAAAGGTGAAAGATTAATAGAACAGAGAAACCCTGCTCCAAAGCCACATGAGCTTTGCAGCTTCACCTAGGGCCCCATTCACTGTGGCTAATTTTGCTGGACTTTGCTGCCAGACCACAGGCACGTACATTTTCCTATGACTTAGCTGCAAGATGACTCTGAGGCAATAGCTTCTATACTGGCTTGTAGGGAATGTAATGAAGGATGCTCAGGGACACATCAGCTGGCAGGAACTGTGACTGTTTGGGGACTAGAACTGACAATTCCATTTTTGCCATCCCATGATGGTTCAGAACTGTTTAGCTTTTCTGGTTCTCTATTGTGCTAGAGCCATTGGTACTCCTGAATCTGCTTCAGAAAAAAACCATGACAGTAATTAACTCAATGCGGATGGAATGAACATATGCAGTTAAAGCACTACAAAGATGGGGGACACACGGAAAACATTTTTTAATTGTGCATTTTTCTGTGACTTAACATTGCAAAATGTCATTTCTGGGTTTTACAGCCCAAGACATGGTGCAGAATATTTCTGCATTACCATCATCAACATGAAGCAGAAACGATACTTCCATGTGCAAATGACATTTATCTGAAAGTGGTATGCCAACCCACCATAGTCCTAGTCCTATAAGGGCAATTATGAGATATACTCCAAAACAAGAAGCCAAATATTTGTGTGAGGACTGATTATAATATGTGCAGTCAGGACACCCTGATGCTAGTGTTTCAGTATCATGATTTCCATCTAGTGACAGCAAAAAAACCCCAGGAAACTCAAACCAAAACAAACACAAAATAAAACAAAAATCCAAAACAAAAAAACAACTAACAAAAAGACAGAAGCATGGAAAAATCATGGTCCTATCCATATCCAGAGAGTGACAGATTGAACAGAGACGGTTATGTCAGCGCTGCCTTAACTTTTCTGTAGCCTGCATTACATGAGCAAGACAGAAATTTTTCCATGGTTTTACAGGCCAACCAGAAAGCAGTTAAAGGATACTAATGGTGAAAGTCAAAGATTTTAAAGTCACACTGAACAATATGAAGGTATTCCCTGATTGTATCTTCCTAAAGCAAAGTCAAGAGTTGTTTTAAAGGATCCTGCGTAACTTTGCCAGTTTATGATGTTAGAATGCAAGAGGGACAAATCTGGACAGCAGTGAAGAAATAATCAACTACTGTCTTAGCAGTATGACATTATTATTATTATTATTATTATTATTATGACAGCCTTTTTAAGGCATCTAAAGTGCAACCAGTGTGTCTGCCAGACTGATGTAAAGATTTCCTAGTTATCATTACAAATACACAAAATCCAGCACCTGCACTGAGGATATCCATGCTGGTGTATCTCAGTGTCTTTTTAAAAGCCACAAACAAAAGTAGTGATAGAGCCATCATGATGCTGCTAAACTGAGGAATATTTTCCCGTACAAACTTCAAAACAACATCCACACTTTTCAATGGAAGCATTATTTTTGGAGGGAAAAAAACATGATCCTTGCATACCATCTACCAAAGTACATAATAAATGCACAGAATACTCTTTGACAAGTTTACAAATGGTTTATTTACTGCAAATAATGAAACCCCAGTACGTTGTTTTCATTCTGTAGAAAGCAGCAGGTTAGTAAGAAAATTAAAAATTAAGGTATCTTAAACAAGCATGTGTAACAGTACAATCTGTGAAAAATGAAGCAAATGCCTGGTAGTACAGCATTTAAAGATGGAAAAGTCAGTTCTCTCTGGTATCTACTAGCATTCAGCAGAGCACAAAGGCTGCAATACTGGCAGTATTTTCAGAAGGACTAAACATGCAGTAAATATGTTTTTGCAGCACACTGTGTCCTTCTTGTTTCATGATAACCTCTCAGAACATCCTCATTTTATAACTTGTTTCAACTGCATTATGTGCTGCAGCTGCCTTCTCAAATGTATCCTTCTTCCAGCTGCTTCTCAAATGTATCCTCCTTCCAGCTGCTTCGTGTATTTTCAAATTCTGTCCATCTTGGAAGAAGATACCAAGGCTTCATATGCGAACACAGACATGAAACCAAAGCAAAACAGAGCTTGTTAGATGGACTCACACAGAACAAGAGTAAATATTCCCTTACCCCAACTTTCTATTTTTTCTTTCCATTGTGTTTTGGGCTTTCCCCACCCCCTGCCCTTCCCCCTCTGGGAACCTGATGTGAGCTGATCACCAAAAGAAAAGGAAGCTGAAGGTGGTGGAAGACATACATAGGGTAGAAAGTGAACAGGCTAGCAAAAACACACTTGCACACCTGTAAACTTTGACCATGCTTAATTTTTAACACAATAAAGGGTTCATAAGGAATGAAGAGCTAAAGACAGTTGTAAAAAAGCCCACATTAGTGTTTCCCTGTAAATGAAAGAGCCTATCTAAATGGCTTGGAAATGGCACAGAAAGGCACATTACCGTGACGAAAGAAGCAATACTACTGGAATATTACTGCCGTGCTGCCGTATCTGTAGCTCTTACTAAACAACTTCCAACTCAATCTCAACAGATATTTAACAAAGACTTTACAAACAAAATAAACACTAAGGCAAAAAAAAAAAACCCAAACCATAAAAAAGCAAAAAAAAAAAAAACCCAAAAAAAACCTACTCTAAACAAAACCAAACCAAACTAAAAAAAAAAAAGAAAACAATCTCATGGGCTTTTCTAATGCTGTATTCCTCTTCTAAGTCTGTAATACCAAAGCCAGAATTTGAAGGAGCCACAATATTTAGCCTTCTCGTAACTGGACTGCTTGGTGCTTGTTGCTGTAGGCAACATACTTATCAGGAAAGAAATCTCAGTCCAGTATACTGTCTCCAGTAAAGCCCTGTATCAATGCTGGCTTACTAAAACTACTGCTCTGATTTGTACCTCATGATTTCTCTTAAATTAAACATTACACCAGTAGCATGAGAACTGTTCTTAGTAGCAGGCTCAGTGCCCAAGTTTACCCTGCCTTCTGCCTCAAGGCTGTAAATGAAGAACAAGCACAGGATTATTTTCAAATAGGTTGTGAAGATGCATGCCAGAGAAGAACATCTGGAGAAAAAATTACTCAACTTACCAATGCTTATGTTGTTTTCATCACTGTATTGTTCCAAAAATCCTCATTATCGTTGCTCACTGTGCACAGTCTAAGGCACTCACAGTAATTCTTGGGATCTGTGCACATTTCTTCTTGTTTTCCATTGTCCTCTTCTTTACTAAGGCCTTGGATGTTTCTTGTTTACCATTCACAGAAAAACAGAGGACTACAGTAACACTTCTATGGAAGACTCAATCAAGATCTTTACAAAAAGAGAAAAATCGCATTTCCATATTTCTTGTTCTGGAGCATCAAGCAACAGTAGGTTTGCTTTCTCAGCACTGCTTACTGTCCCTCTTGTAGCTATTTTATCACTCAATCTCTTCAGCATCTGCACAATAACTCTTATTCTACTTTACTTATGGCTGTATTTATACTCGTTCTTCTCCTGTAGATGAGAAAGTCCAGTGTTTGTCTTTCCCAAGAGAACATGGCTTTGACACAACCATCTCTCAAATCTAAATAAATATAAATGGACCAGAAGAAGCTAAGACCTTTTCAACAAACTTCCCTGACAGTCTAATTTTAGAATATGGAATTGTGTCTGGAGATTACTACTCTGCAGAGTCCTTCTAAGATGCTGCATCAACAGATAAGAGGAATGGTGACTCAAGTGATGAAATAGTAACTTAAAGCCTGTGTACAAGGTATTGCTTTGCAAAGAGGAGTCTTGGACTCTGCTGGCCTACAACCAACATGTGTATGGGTGCATGCAAACCTGAGAGAACAAAATCAAAATTTGCAAACAACATTCTGGTTTAAAATGGGCTAAAAACTCTGAGTAAAACTCAGGTTAACTTAGAAAACACCTAACATTCCACTCTCTATATGGAAAGATACATTCCAGCACCATCAACTTTGAAGACTGTGCTAAACCCTAGCTTCCTTTTTCCTACTGCAAACTCTTGATAAAATGTAGTTGGCACAAAAACCTAACTTTGCCCTGTCAAATGTGAACAAGCACTGTATCATCCAAACGCTGTGATTCTGTACAGATAAAACCAACACACCCAAAGAACAGCACACTAACACCTTTTATTTTGGCAACAGTAGTTTCTCTTCAGAGCACAACTGAGATCAGCAATGGTTACATTGAAGAAATGTTTTACAAGAACATTTAATTTACCTCATTCCGGTTAACAGAGCAAGACTGACTCTAATGAGAGGGTCAGAGGCTTCCACAAACAAAGAAGTGAAAATCATATACAGGAATCTTAACATGTTCTTTCATGATAAATACTTTTGGAGAATGCCCTTCATGAGCAAAACGACTCAAGCTAAAAACTTATTTGCTATATTGTCTTGTTAAGAGTTAGAAAGCACAATTACCTGTCTCAAACATTGCTAAGACCACAGAAGGGAGGAATTTGTGACAGGAAGGTGCTAATTCCAGGCCTGACAGAGGCAAGATCTGGTTAGCACATCCTGGTTATCACACTCCCTCTGTGACAGACTGTGTGACAAGAAGCACCTGTTTATACGCATATCACCGGTCAAAGAAGTAACATCCCAAGTTATGGGACAGGTGGCATCTGTGGCCACCAATGGCCACCAAAGCTCCCCCAAATACACCTCTGTGGACACCTGGAACCTGGACAGTCTAAAGGCAGTACTGCTGTCCAGGTGTTAGGACCTAGGGGGAGGTTAACAATACGTAGGAAGAGCGATGTATTACTAATAGTGGATACAAAGAATGCAGAGTTTAGGGGCCATAAGAACATTTGGCAGAAGATAAGGAAGAAATTATTAAAACCATCTCAGCAATTCTGATGAAATCAGTTCCAGCTGGGTAAAAGTTAATTCCACAGGGGAGATCTGCGACCACTGAATCACCAACCTAAGAAACCCACCATCCCAAAAGAAGAGAAAGACTGAACAAACAGACTAATTAGCATATGATGCCTTTAACCAATAGAAGATGGAATACTAATTAATAAGAGAACTATATTACTTGTAACCAATAAGCAATAATTCCTTTGCTTCTAAAATGTATAAATATTGAAAAGATTTTATTGTCAGCAGCAGACCTTGTGGACACAGCACCCCTTTCAGCACAGAACTTATTAACAGACGAACAAACTAGGACCTGCACCAAGCCCAGGGTGAAGAAGACCCAACAAGACACCACTGGATCTACGGGTGGTGACCAGCTTCTGCTTCCACTCTCTCTCTCTCCTCTTCTCCCTCTCCCTCTCCTTCTGTCTTTTCTTTCCCCATGTAGTCAATGCTACAAAAAAAAGTCAGTACTTTTGAACCAGCATTTGGTCTTGCTGTCACCTTAATTTGGGCAGAGGCATCTCTCACTAATCAGACCATAACATTGCTACTAGATAATATGCAATGATTTTATCAGCTGTTTTAACACTTACCAAGTATAGGGTTATACAAGCTGGTCTCCTTACAGATGTTTGGGAAAATAGAAGGTAAGTAGTATTTCTTAAAATTTGAGAATAAAAATGAAAATCCCTTTTCCTGGTTTTCCTTGTTCTTCCATTCTAAACTCTTAACCTTAAAACAAGAATTTGGACAAAGTAAATACCTACAAGTAGAAGAGACAGGTAACTGATGAAATGTCCTCTTTTTAAGTTATTCCTTTGAAACAAAATTATATATAATTTAATAAATAGTTTTAAAAAGACAAAACAGAAACTAGCTGGGAAATGTCAATGAAACCAAGACCGTTCTCTTCCAAAATATTGTTTCAAAATAAATTTGAACACATAAAATACTGAAACCAACTGAAATACACTTGATTTTGCAGTCATCTTGCCAATTCACAGAGTATGGCCAAACTGACTGTTTTTAATGAAACTGTTTTTATATTTCAAAATGTCTAATAAAAAAAGAGTAACTACCCAAAATATTTCTTTGACAAAATCTTTTAAGACATTTTGACTAACAAGTGTCCATACAGTCTTTATAATAGGTACTTGGATTCATTTGTGTAATTGGCAACACGAAACAAACAAATTTTTCAACTGCAAGCAGCAGAAGATACAACTTTGAAGTGAGTTATGCAAATGTACTTTCATGGATCATGAGTGCTAAGCATTCCCCTTTCTGAAACGTTTTCCTACATGGTAAGTAGTACCAAGCATGGTAAGTGCCCCTCCAGAAATACAACATGCAGTTTCCATCTTTGTTCCTGAGAATCCATCTGCCTGCAGAGCTAGGTAATCTACCAAGTCTATCATAAATAACATAAAGGAAGACTCCCCCCTCTTTTTTTTTTTTTCTTTTCCCTCTACTTCTCCATTTCTTACTCAAAGGCTGAGATCATGGAATCATCAAACTTCAAAGGGAAGAACATGGTGTGTCTGAGTTGCACACCACATACTAAATACTCATTCAACTCTTCATTTTCTGCACACAGCTGATCCACTGGTTGAAGACAACAGGACAGGGAAGGGAGGATGAAAATGAGAAGGGAGCTGAAATCAGTATTGCTAGAAGTGACTGACAAGTCTTGTTTTGTCTCCATTTGCCACAATCTGATGGAAGATCCTGTGGTAAAAGATTTAGGAATCTTCACACAGAAGACAAGGGAACATTTTTCTGGAAAAATTTGCTTTTTACAAAAAAGGGAGTGGCAAGGAAGGATTCTTCAAAATATTTTTATATGCATTTGCAGAGCTACAAATAAAAAACTTACTGTAAAGGACAAAGAGGTGTTAATTGTTTCACACTTGTTTGCTTGAAAAGTATGGAACGTACCTGAATTACCATGTATTTCAAAAGTGCTTCTAAAAAATAGCTTGTTAAATCTTCTTGTCCTTTATCTCCTGATTGTGGAGGAACAAGGGGAGTGATTTCTTCTAGAGTCACTTGAGCTATTTAAAGAAAAACAGAATTACATCTAACATTTAGATTATTTCTCCTCATGCGTAAACATCTAAAAAATTATGAAAGTAGAAATGCACTGCAGCAAGCAGAGACAGTTACAGGTTAAACAGTCCACCCATAGATTAATGAAAATCAGGAAATTTTAACTTCTAAACTGCCATAGAGCTAATTTCTTACACATATAAAAAGCACAGGAGACAGCAAGTAGGTTTTCTCTATGCACTTTTGGAACCTACCTGCCAAATCCAAATTTTTTTAAATTTCTTTTGGAATTTATGCAAACAATAGTATAACACGCTACACAAATGCCAAATCTTTATTTATATCTTTCACCATTTTCCATTTAGCAGTTGATCAGTTACATTTCCTTTAAGTTTTACTATCTATATCCTTCTTTGCCTCAACAGTGAAGCTAGATCAGAGTTGATTTTTCTCTTGTTCCTGTAGTTAGATGTTCACATGTCAGTCTTTGCACTCTGAATTTCTTTGCACTCTGAATTTCAAAAGATAACTCCAAAAAAGGGTTTAAGTAGGTAGCAAAATTTTACTTGCAGAGCTATTCTGCCATGAAATTCATCTGCTGTGTTCCAGCAAATTTCATTACTAGCCATGGAGACACTGCTCTCCTCTACACGCAATAAAATACTCAAATACTAAGAGAAGATGGAAAGAAGTACAACCTTCAGGGGAAAAAGTGTTCAAGTTTTCAGTCCCATTTATGTGAATGCACAGTTTGCACTTACATTCAAAGACCCCACCCAACTGCAAATCATTAATAAATGAGCTTCAAATCCCACTATCAAGAATAAATTGAGTTAAGAGGCACTTAATACTAAAGTGTACAAAGGAAAAACTGTCCTAAGAATCATCTTAAGAGAAAAATCATCCTCACTCTATTGATTAGGGCCAAGATAATGACCTTATCATTAAAAAAAAAAACAAAAACAAACAAAAACCTCATCTCAGAATGCTCAAGCTCATGCAAACCTTTAAGATCTCAAGTTTTGCAATTTTCAAGGTCTCTTTCTTTTTGAAGATTCCAAGTTGCAAGAATACCACAGCCTTAATTGCCTGGTCACATTTGTCCTTACACATTAGCCTAACAACCACGCATTCTCTTGAAGGCTACACCAGAAAGATCTTTGCACAGCTGGCTCCCTGGACTATGAACAAAGCCAGCGCAAGTGTTCGACACAAGCAGAATTCACCTGTGCAAGTTTGCAGTAGATGCGGGATCATCTTGCAATTATTAAGAATTACACACAATTGGTCAGTTTATTTTCACCCCTATGCATTAAGCTACAATAACCTATTTGGAGGGAAAAGCCCCAACAACCACAAAAAACAACTAATTCTGAAAAACAACAAAACAAGACAGAAATTGCTACAGAAGAAGACCTGACAAACTGCTAAGAAACTCATCTCAGCTCCATTATCTCCCTGGGTATGTATGTATGTCAGTTACTTGCCTTGTCTGTGACAAGATTTGAATTACGTCGAGAATTGAGTAATATCACCAAAATACTTACTTTCTTGGACATTAAGGGGAGGATTAATGAGATTATCTAGTGTTCGGGGGCCATATTCAGACTGTGGTGATGAAAATCCAGGAATCAAGCAAGAGAACATCCATAATTGTTCTCTACTACAGTTATTTTGAAGTGCTTGCAGCCACAAAAGAAAGAGACGCACACCCTCTCGACGTATCTTAAAGGAAAAAACATGGAATAAGTTATCTTGTGCCAGAACAAACAAAAAAGCATTTCTATTTGTCCTGGAGGGAGAAGGAGGAGGGGAGAGATAAAAAAGAGGACAGACAGTATGACCCCCAGCAATCAGCAGAGCGAAACTAACACATCTGTTGCTCCTGCTGAAATGCAAGGGCAAGCCTGGCACCTTCACTGCTGTTTGCCTCAAAGAATTTCTCACAGGGGTTTCTCTGAAAGAGGAGGAAGAAAACCAACACGTCTAATCACTTGCTTGACTACACCACTGCAAGATGTCCCATGAATTTTTCAGAAAATACAAAGATCAACATACAATTTCTAAATATGTTCATTAACTATAACAACAGAGTGAGTGAGCTTTCTGTATCAGAGGACCAATTCTACCTTCTATTTCTCCTTCAAAAAAAGGTAATAGAGTCCTAGAGCACTCCCTTCCCAGCTCTCATACTGGAGAATTTCAGTACCAGAGAAGCCTGCAGGCGGTTTACAGAGGAGTGGTGCAGCTGTTTTGTCCCAACCATTTAAATTACCCACCAGCAGGCCTCCCTGGCACAGATTATCTTCCACTTCTAAGGTAGCCTGAGCCCCAAAATTGGCTTCCTTGCCCTAACAATGAACAGTTAATGCTTACTACTTTGTTAATGCAAAATCCTTTAAACTGCTGGCTACACTACATAAACACATTAGTACTGTGAGTAGTTTTACTGAAATAAAACTGATGATTTGAAGTCATTCTTTTATGACACACAAGTCACAATCTGGTTCTCATTCCTGGGTTTTTACTGTAAAAATTTGCCCTTATGTTCTTATTTGTACTTTTAAGTATTGTTGACAAAATTGCATGCAACTTTTTGCAGTACCTTTAATGAATTTCCAGTGTGAAGAAGCTTCTTTAAAATCAACCCTAAAAAAAAAGGAGAAAAAAATTGTTTGCTTTTGTTCTTTTTATATTAAGTAAAATGTCAGAGTTCTCGGTCAGACTTGATAGCCACTTTTAAACAAGTCCTTGGCAATCTCCAATTTAATCTTGGTGACCTTGATACCTTCAAGCAACTGACTCAATGCGAGAAGGAAAAAAAAAATCAAATATCACCTTTCATAGCCTACTCACAGAATATTTTTCTCCAAAGCCTTTTGAGGTGTGTACATTAAAAGTAAATCGAGTCATCACAATGCATAAAAATCAGCATTCCCTATTTACAAATATCTCATGTCAGTTTTGAAATGTATTACTAGGAGAAAGAAAATAAGGAAAAAATATTTAAAACTCCAAACTTTTCATCTGTCCTTGTTCTTTCTCAGCCACTCTTCTATTTCTATAATCCCAGATATAAATCTATACAAAAGAGTATTCATTACGTTGGAGGGGCTTTTTGTCTGTTTCTTTTATTTTCTTTTTTATTTTCCTTTGCCTAGCTTGGAAAATTCTCTAGACCAAGTTTAAGCCACTTAAACTTTAAGGAAATGAGTGGCATAGTAGCCACTAATTGGTAGCTACTAATAAAAAGTAAAATGAAAGGGAGAGGGAAAGGGAAAGGGAGAGGGAAAGAAAATCAACTTACCAATACTATGAAATTGCCACCTCTGATGAATCCTTTCAGGAAGGAGCTGTAAAATTTTCTATAAAAAACCAGAACCCAAGGATGTTTGTTGCAGATATTGCTCTTGAAAGACCAAACAGCCCTTTCACAAAGGCCACAGATCAGAAGCTGAAGTATCAACTTAGAAAATTCCCACAATGCTTTCTTTTAGAAGCATTGTTGTCCTTTCAAGGTGACCCCACTCCTAATGCTAAGAAGCCCAAAGGCTCTGAGACCCTGTCTTAAGTCCTGCACTGGAGACTTCAGATGTTACTGCAGGCCATCTGGCTCCACTAGCTCTCTCACAGACACTGCCGCTCACAGAATAGGGAATGGAATGGGACCAGTGTCTGTCTCGGTTGCTCTGGTTCACAACAGATTGCATTAAGTTATTCCACCTTTCTAATGGATTCAGTTAGGATGTTCAGCTGTCAAGTTGCCTCTGTGGCACAAGCAAACATGTGCTTCAGCCTTCTCAACCAAGGGGTAATGAACTATAGCAAAACAGTGAAGACAAGACCTCTACAAATAGCATGATCGTCTCCAGAAACAAGAAACAAGTTAGCAATTCCAAATCTGCCACGTAAGACTTGCAACATTTACACTAGAGGCATTTGCAACTTGTAAATAACTGATTTTTCCTGGCTGTGGCCCTCCAGCACACGTGCAACTGCTTCCAAAGCACAGATCACCTAATATTCTTTTATGCTGGAACTAGTGAATAAATAAACTGACTCTCTTTCACATTCACCAACATAACTCACCAATAAATAAATAACAACTGAATTTGTATTCAACCATGTGATAAGCATTGATCAGCTTTTGGTCTTGCATATTTTTAAGAAACACAATCCTTGTTCTATAATTAGAAACCTCCATCAAAAAGGAGAGGTAAAAACTTGACATTCTAAGCTATTTCTAAACTATAGTATCTGCTTATAAATGTTCTGATTTTATTTAATTATTTCATTAGTGTCTAATTCATTTTAATTAAGTCAAGATATGCTTTCGGAAAGAATATTGTGAAATGCAATTTTCAAATAAAGAATTTTTTTTAAAAGGATCTATAAAAAACAATCTGCAGTAGCAATCTATTATGAGAAAAATCAGAGATAACATGCAATCCAAAGGTCAAAAATATCATGACTAAACAGAGATCACCTTTCTACAAATTTCAATGTGTATAACACATGATGGGGAAATACCACTACCAAAGAGTAATCAACTATCTAGAGATACAGAAACATCTTTTCCAGTTTAGACATCTTCTTGCAAAACCACAAGTCAAATTTTTATTTCTAAAACAAAACACATAAATTCAGCTTTATGCAAAAGTAAGACGGAATGCAGTTTAATGCAAAGTGTATTTACAGATGATTGTAGAATAATAGGACTTAAAGCAAAAAAAAATTGAAAATATCTTACCTCAAAAATAAAAAGAATAGAATCTAATTCTTCTCTCTGAGACTTGTGACCTAGTTGCAAAAATAAATAGTTAAAACAGTTAAATATAAAATGCACTTTTATTATCAAAACAAAGATCCTTAATGTCTTTATACAACCATAACTTTGCACTGCTTCTGCAAATAAAAATTATACTCCACAAATACAGTTTATAGCAGCTACAATTCGCATAATTTCCTATTATGGCATCCACAACAGGGAGAGACAGTATCTTGTTAAAGACTAATTCTACAGAATACAAAGTATAACACCTTAAGAATCCTCACTTTGCAAAAGGGCAAACACAGTCATTGGAGAGCAAACACTTTTTCCTCATCTCCAGTTGAATGCATCTCACTGCTCTCCCTTCATTTGCAAAGTTAGTCCTTAGACGTATTTCTGCACGGCTAATGCTGTCACTTGTTACCACACAGAGCTTTATTTATAGCACCTTGCTTTATTTCATAACAAAGGCACAAGCATTAAGACAAAAAGAGTTCTGTCTGAAATACTTACCTTTTTGTTTAAGGCCCACTTCAATAGTCACAAAGTTTTCAAAGAACACATAATATATATGTGAAAAATGTAGGTCGAAAAACTGTTTGAGATCAATTGATTCTGCATTGTCTGAAAAACAGAACAAAACACTGTTTATGTTTATTTCAAATATTCAGAGTCAACCACTACATACCATTATCCAGCAGTAAGAACTAAACATATTTAGAAGAAAAATTATTGGTTTTTAAATAAATAACTAATTAAAGAAACTACTGAAGTTTTCACTCTTTACACTGAGGCTAATGAAATTCAGTATGGCATGCATAAGTGCCTAGTGAATTTTAAAACGGGAAGCAGCATCTTCTTGCATACCCATTGTTTGCATGACAGTAATGCCAACAAATGCCAGTCACAAACCCTAATTCCATCAGGACTAGCATTGTACAGATTAATCTGGTTTCAATCGTTTATTTAATAGAAATAAAGCTTGTGACACTGCCCAAACCCTATAACAGAAAGAACATCACAATCTCCAACTGTAATTACTAAGCACAACAAAGCTTACTAAAGAAAGTGGAAGAAGGATGTTAAGTGAGGAACACATCTGCTCTGTAGATAGATAAGCTGGGAGGATGCAAACAGCAGCACTGGATTCCCACTGTTGCCTTCTTACTCCCTCCAAGTTCCAAGACGCACTTTACTTTCTAGTCTGGCTCGGTCCCTGACACTCCTTTGATTGTGTGGTCTAGGGAAATCAGAAGATGGGATCTCAGGGATACCCTGAGGCAGAAACATCACTGTAAGTATAGCGGAATTGCTTTCTTGTGGACCCCAGGAAGCTTTCCAGACTCTCTTTCCACAACCCTCTAGATGGTTTTCTGCACATTCCCGATTAAGAAATACACAGTGATTTATTTAGATTAATTTTAAAGTGATCACTTTAAACAATCAAGCCTTAGTACACACTGTCTAGACACTCCCTGTCCTGTTATTCAACTACATAAGACTTGAGAAACTAGGTGGACAAAACAATACCATGGAAGCACAGAGGAACAGGAAGACAGCATTTTAAATGACAAAACGCTCCACTTTCAGAATACTGATGTGTAACGAACAAAAGCAAAACATGAAGAAAGGTGAGGCAAACAAAACCTATACATTCATTCACCAGCTGTATACACTGAAACACCCTCTTTCACTATAGATACATCTTCTAAAAACTCCTTCTAATTCTGTATTGGACCAGAGGTTTTAACCCTTCTTAGAATGACATCAATCTTTATCATCTCACATGACTTTATACTCATATAGAGTATAAAGTCAGAAACAATGAACTGAAAGAATGGCCAAAAGTATGATGTATTTTCAGTTATGCTTTCTTATATAGCTCTAGAAGACTATTAACTCAATTTTGACACAAATTTTGCTAAAAAAGTTTCCAACACAGATTTAATTTTTGCTGTATCACAGCATTCTGCCAAAATCTTGCATAATGAGTGTAGTAGAGCCAGGGTGCTCTTGGAGCAGATAGTGCGATATCAGCATCCAGTATCAACACTTAAGCAAGACAGCTCAGCAGGAATAAACAGTGGTCCAGAGCAGCAAGCATCTGCCTGACCAAACCCCCGAGTTTGCAGAAACTGCCACACCACCTACAGATCAGCAGCTGAACTGCTACAGTTTAGAAATGCAAATGTTAAAGGACAACAAAAACGAATTCCACTTCAAACAGGATGAATGATGATTTTCAGTTGATCAGGGAAATGCACACGAAATGGAGCTGTGACTAGAGCACAGGCACAACCATTACAACCACTTCCACTCATGGACAGAGCCCTAAGTGAGTCCTAGACTAGGGCCAAGAAAATACTGGAAGAAAAATCAAGAGTTTGAGATGGAAGGATTAAAGAAAAAGAAGAAAGCAGGGATTGAGGCTTTCATGAGAATGAATGATGACAGAAGATATCTTGTAGTCCATATGTTTATAGGACTCTATAGGGATTGCATGTAGGCTGTAGTGGAATGGTTCACTCAATGCAAAGGTGCAGAAAATACTAGTTCCAAATACTAAAGGGATAGGAAGCAGTTACACAGGGTCTCTTCCAATCAAAACACAGGAATGTTGCATTTTTGCAGGCATGTTAAATGTTTTGTTTCCTGAAACAGGCCCTCATTCTTTCCTCATACATGGGTCAACTCTGAAGCAGACCAACAGAAAAAACCCCAAATGCCTAAACCAAATGTATTCTTTTAAACACTCAATCTTAACAAACAGTCAGTAATTTTTGGAGATAATATTCCTAAATTCTTCAGGCAACAAACTGAAGGCTTGTCTACATAACCAGCTGAACAGTGACCGTCATTTTACCACATAATTGCAAATGCACAACAGCCATTGTGGCAAAGACACTCTGCCTTTCAGTGGAAGGTGAAGCGGAATTTCAGAAGTTTGTCCTTTTTTAAATTTTTTGTTAGTTTGTTTTGTATTTATTTAAGAAAAATGTGTCAAATATCTCAAAAAATGCTTGAAGGAGCAGTGGTAGGCCTGTATTATTGCCACTAACACCCAATTAACATTAAAAGCATACCTTCAAAATACAGTTATAGCTTGCAAGAGTAGGAGGAGAATAAAAAATTCCTTGACTTTGCAATTTCTATAGCAAATGCATTTCACTCTGATTCCTTTCCAAGATCCCACTTGATAGCAAAATCAAAAGCAAGTTTTTAAAATTGAAACCAGTTAACAACTACTATATTCTGTAATAAATACTATTGCTTCAGATGGAAGAAAATATAACATTTTATTTAATGGGAATTTTATTCTTTTATTATGTGAAAATAATACTTTTTTTACAACCCACTAACTCCTTTTGTTAATGCTGAAAACCAGCTTTCCTCCTAAGGGAGGGAAAACAGTTGTTCATCTGACAGGTTTGCCACCTGCAGCAAAAGGGAACACCTGCTCATCATCAAAGGACACCTATAGTGATTCAGAAAGCTGCTGGTGCAGAAATATGGAACCTTGCATTTGTTGAGAAGTTTGAAATTCATTAGGAATACCCTGACATGAATTATGGCAAGAAGGAGAAGGGCAAAAATAGCAGATACAGCATGGAGATAATTATGTAGACCTTAAGAGGGCTTGATCTGGCCACCTGTACACATCATTCCATTTCACAGCTACCTCTGTGCTGAACACAATTACACGAGTAATGCACGGAGAGAATACTGCTCTCCTTAATTGCTGTACCATTAAAACTTCCAGTTATATACTGCTGTAATAGCTTTCTTCCTTAATTAAGGATTTGGGTTTTTTTCCTAATGTCTCTAAAATATTCAGTTTACCTCTATCCTTGTCATCAGCTAAACAAACAGCTTCTCAATTTTCATGTCATAACCATTTTCTCCAACACCATCTCACTGTCTCTTCTCTATGCTCTCTCAAAGTATCATGCATGTTGCATGGAGGTAAAAGTCATTTCCTCTACAAGCAGCATATCCTTTTCAGACAGCCCTGAACTGAGAATTGCAGGAAGTTGTTCCTCTGCTTTGGCTACTTAAGTATTTTGTCTTTTTAAGAAGAAAGACATAGCCTTTTTGTTATGTGAAGTGGGATTAAACAGAAACAGGCTTTCCTCTACAACTTCCAGTGCATTCCTATTTTTTAATTTTAAACAGAAGAACTTTATATTCTTCTACCACAGATCATGTAACTAACACAAACTAATGTACTCCTTATGTTCTTGCTTCTATGTCCAGACTGGGAGGAGGGAAGGACTCAGAAATAGATCTGGCACCATATGAAGTAGTTGGAAAAGTTCCTCAGAACGTGAAAGGGAAAAACGGAATACTACTGTATTCCAAAGGGAGGTAAAAACTGAAGTTTCTACTGTACAAAGCATAGTTTCAGTACACTAAAATCCTGATTTTCAGCACTTCATGAAAGCTGTTTTGTCAAGAAAATGCAGTTTTCTTCACGCTTTACAACAGAAGGAAACATGGATCTTTGCTGTTTTTTCCTTAATAATTTTTTGTAATTTAAAAACTGGTACAAATCTGATCTCCATACTAACTCTGTGTTCAAGGGTGCTTTTTTAAATTTTGTTTTGTTTTGGCGGGGTTTGTTTTAAGTTTGATTGTTTACCTTTAAAGTTCTGTCCTTTGCAGAAAAGTTCTAGCTTACTTCCTTTACAATATTTTAATTTCACACAGTATTGTGTCTCTGTGCTTACATATCATCTTCTCTTTAAAACAAAAAAAACCCCTGCCAAAACAGATTTTAGACATATATTTTAACTCTTCTCAAAAGAACTTTCATCAGTTCATACTGCATTGCTGAAATTTAAGAAAATAGTCTGTATCATTACAGATTAAGTTGTGGCTAATTTTATGTTCTATTTTAAGAGTTTTAGAATGTAATACTATGTTTATATGTAAAACTGTCAGAGCACTTATGAAAACATTATCCTTGTCTTATTGCAAGACTTGCTGGCTCTTAAGTCACTTTCCCTCGCCCTTACCAAAACCCAAACCGACAACTGCAGCAAACAATGACCTGGAAGATGGCCAGAATTCTGGATCTATTTCTGTAAAGCAGAGGCCTGCTATGGACTGACACGGTAAGTATCAACCCCTGTAACAAACTGGTACCACTAGAAAGCAAAGGTTTCCACGTCCTCAAGGGATAATCAAACTTATTAATTCTTAATTCTCCATGCTGAAAAATTTAAGGGTTTCTTTACAGCAAAACAGTAGAGAGTTTTGGTTACATAGGGACTGTCTCGAATAGAAAAGAATGTAACTGAGAAAGGTTAAGTGGAAAACCTCGGGAATTAACTGGTGGCTCTGGCATAGTTAACAGACTGTCAAAGTGAAAGAGCCCTGATAACAGACCACAAATGCAAATCTTTTACACAAAGGCTTCACATTAGCCCTTACTGTTTCAGATCTAATCAACATCCATTTAGCAAAACCATTTTTTTTTAAATAGGTAATTTTGTCAAAGAAAATATTCTTGAAGGTTTTGGTACTGAAAAAGGACTATAACTTAAAGAAATCTTCTAATGGACTTCTATTTTGCATCAGACAAGTCTGAACTCCTGATCACAATCTTTTAGATACAAATGGAAAAAAAAATCACAAATGAATAATGAATAAGTAGGTTAACAGAACCAATGAACATCATCTGCATACAGACTGGGACAACACCAGTGCCCTACAGGAATGAGCAGAAGCAGCTGCCAGCTTTCCAAGGGAATTCTCTATGGGCGCTTGCAGACTCAGAGTTACACTCGTAAACTCTTAAGAAAGACTTCCACAACAATTCACACGTGTTCCAGAACTTAAGCTTTTATTTAAGCAACTTCAAACACTTCCATAGTAATGCACATATTTTCATTCCGAACTGTCAAAACTAAACCCACACAGACCATTCCTTTGCAACCAAGTGGTCAGAGCCTCCCTTTTGTCTAGCCTGGGGCTTTGATCTGGCTCCAGCCCTCAGCCTTGCAACTCAGCAGCCCTGGCCACTGCTGAACTCTGCAAGTCGAGTGTAGCATTAGTCAAAATACTAAAGCAGAGTAAATCTTCCCCCTCTGCTCCTGACCAAAACATAACTTGTTCAGGGTTAAGTCAAAAGTGACAGAACATGGAGTCCTTACACTGCATGCAATCCACATCCAGATCCCTGAGTTACATGAGCAATGACATGTTCTCTGCAGTTAGACTAACCAGGAAAGAAAAAAAAAATCTACAACTCTTGCCAAAAAAACAAAACAAAATCTTTGGTTGCACATCCACCAAAACTCCAGGCTACTTTTGTTGTAGCTCTTCATTTGCTGTCACTTTAACAATGATAAAACATTTTTCATTTATGACTGAAGCTGATGATGTGCAACCCCAATGAATGCCATCCAGCTGAGGCATTAGGGCTAACTGCCAGTGAAATAGATTTCTTAAATTAAAATCCCTTTAAACGAATGCAATCTCTGTTTAAGTGAATTGTTTAATACTAAACAATATATCAGAATGGATGTCCAATGCAGTCCATTTCATTCTGTCCCATGTAATTTGACTTTTCCCTTAAGACTAATTACATGAGATGTCCAATGCTAACCAATCACCAAGAATAACAAAACAAAATAATAACATAAGCACCCTACACTTTAGATACTCTGTTTTCTTGCATTTTACAAGTATTCTCTCCATGGTTACAGAGATAAAAGAAGTATAGTTTTAGATATCAGATGCAAATAAAATAATTCATGAGAAACAATGTATTTCCTTTTTTCTTTACGCTGGATTAACAGATTACAAACCTGTAACTTCTACTCTACAAAAAAGCGAAGATGGTGAGAGGAAAAAAACCCAACCCAACAACAAAGCAAGTATCTTAAGAATTCAGCCCTATAAGAAAATTTTGAACCCATAGATTCATTTGATTTACTTGCATACCGCAGTATGTTACAGAAATCATTAAATACTTAGAGATTTTAGCTTTTAAAAAAATATATACATTTCAAAATCTATATATTGACTCAACCAATTGACTCAACCTTCAAATTCAACAGGTTTAGTCAAACACCAACATATTTAATATAAAAATGAAAAGTCAATATTGTTAAAGTAGGACATTATGAAGGGTAACATACTTAGCTGTCTTAATTATATATAGAATGCTCAAAGCACTGTTTTAGCAAAAGGACATATAAACCAAGATCTGATGTTTGAAAGATTACTAGCACAAACTTTTATAAATTACCATTTAAAAATCACGGATTATGTATATATATATGTGTGTGTGTGTGTACAGGTATTTTTTCTGGAAAATCATTGTACAGGCAATACCTGACTCTGTAAGGTACGCAATGTGCCTCCCTCCCTTCCATCAGCTAGAGAAGCCTCAGGGATCACACCTGCACCATTGCAGCCTTCCTTCCAGCAAGGCCCTGCTGCTGCCACACAGACCCCAAGGGAATCCTGTTTGACACTGCCGCTCAAGGTTCGCTCAAGGCTTGGATGCTCCAGCTACCACAGTCACACACACTAAACACAACTGTCACAGCATTTCCAGCATACAGGAAGACAAGGCAGCAAAGCAGTTTGCTAAAAACTCAGACATTTACCAAATTAGCACCAGGGAATTGTATGAGACTCTCAGGCACTTCCCAGAACTGAGAAGAAAAAACCAAATGGAGCGGGGTGGGGTAAACACTTCCTAGGGGAAGAAAGGAATACAGCTCAAAAGAATAAACTCTATGAAACCAGATAGTTACGTTTGCTTCAAGATATATACTGCAGCAACATAATGATGAAAAGCAGATTACCTTTGCTCACACACTGCTAAATCTCAAGATATGAGACTTCAATCTTTACAATTCTTCTCAGCATTTCTAATTAAGAATAATATTTCTTACTACTTAGAGGTCTCCTAAAGGCTTTAACCTCTACTTAAAAAACCTTATACTTGTGACATGCATAAATGTGTCATATATTGTATTTACTTTAACAAATAATGTAATCAATTCCGATTTAGTCACCTGAATTTCACAGAATTTTCTCTGGTCCTCGAATTACAAAAAAAGGCTGAATGGAGCCAAACTGAAGCAGATCAGAGAACCAGAGACAGGACACTGGACTGAAGTGGCAAAGAGCAGTTATCTACTAAAGAGTTTCAGAAAAAAATAAAACAGAAAAACCAAAAACAAAACCCAAACCACAAGAAATGCATTTCCCCCCAGCATTCCTATAACTGATCACTAGCCTAGCATTCATGAGCTTCCCAAGAAAAAAATCATTTCTTGTAACTTCAAATTTGGTAGGCCTTAATAGATGTTATTTCCTAGACTTTTTCATATATGTTTACATCTTTTTCACCCTCTGTCCCTATACAAAGGAATTGTAAAGCTTTCAGTGTCTTTCCACATTAAAGTTTTACTCTCATCTAAGTCATTCCAATATCTAAATCTTCTATACAATGACTATAGCAATGAGACTCCTAAAGCTGCAGTGGTATTTGATAAAATGGTATGTCACTGCTTCACAAAAGACACAATTTTTTTTATATATTCTTATGCAGACTCATTTGCATTTTTTTCTAAATTTAACCTGAGTTGTCACCAATGGCAGGATACTTTCCTAAAAGAATACAAACCACTGCACTCTAAGCTGTTTTGTAAAATACATTTAAAAGATTCCATCTAATGTACACTACTCTTAATTTGTTAAAAATAAAAGTCACAAGCCTTTGTGCTATCGATCCATTTAGCTTCATATTAGATGCTTTATATCGTTCAGTATCTTCTGATCCTTACTAAAAGCGGCATTATACTAATTTAAATATTTTTAGACTATATGGTGCCTGACTTAAACTATTGCCTTGGAGGATGCAACTCTCAGTCTTGTACCATAATTAAATTTTTGACATTTCTCTTTGGCTAGTAGACAGCCAGCAGTCTATACTTCACAAGCAGGCACCTCTATTCATGACTATTCTATTATTTTGGCTTACTGGAGAACTGCTGCTTTGGATGCCTTGGTAAAATAGCAGGAAAATGAACTAATACTCCCTTTCCTTGCCTCAAGTTGTAAGCATGAAACCAAGGCCATACCTGTATGTTGTTGACCAAAGACTAAAATGTACAGAAAAAAAAAAAAAACAACAAAAAAACAAACCCCACAAAAAAACCAAAAAAACCCCAACAAAAAAAAAACCTGGTCCAATACACCTTGAAGGCCTACTGAAAGTACTCTAATCTAAAGAACAAGAGAAAATTCTCTCCTTCTCCTGGACGTGAAACTGCAGAAAATTCTCTTCCAGACAGTCTTTCAGTCTCCAGAGTGCAGAGGCTAAGAGCAATAAACAAAATAAATAATTTTTCCTTCAGGAAGGTGCTGAACATATCTGACCTGAGATTTCCTGCCCTATCCCCTCAGATAGTTTGTTGGCAATAGCTAACACAGCTCCCCTGAACACATGGGAAATATGGCAATTATTATTCTGGGAGAATGGTCACTGAGGACAAAACCATGTGCAGTACTTCATTGCTCAAGCTGTGGGCTGGTGCCTGCATGAGAAGCCACCTCAGCAACCAGTCTGTCTTACGTGGGCACCTTAATTTTTTCAAATCTGGTTCTGAAGATTAGTCAAAGAAAGACCTGCAGAAGAAAGGGCATAGAACTTATGTTTTGGAAGCCACTTCAGGCAGCAGAAAAAGGATTAAGGCAAGGAGGTGACCACACCAGAAGACAGACTTCAAATAATCTGCTGTATATTCCTCATGCTCTACAGTGGGAATATGTGCGGAAATACCTTATTCTTCTACCCTAAAAAAGGGCCTTGTTTTTGTATCTCATGCACCTAAGAATATCTGCATAATGACAAAATCTTGTGGATGTATCCGAAACAGACAAGCTGAAGAGTATTGTTACACCTTTCCCTAATTACACAGTCACTCACACAGTGTTCTCCCAAACTTGGAGAACGGATGTGTGGGAGCTGTGCTTCAACAGCTGAGATACAAACAATAGGAGGGGACGACGACATGAAAACATCTCCAGCAAATTTAGTCTGTCCTACAGCCAGTAAACAGAAATTTTAGATTAGATAAGAATGTCTGCTTGACATAGCTTATGGCTTGCAACTTACAGAAGTCATCCAATTATTAAGAAAGCTTAAGGAAAAAAACGTTGTAAATAAATTGCAAGCAACATAAATTCAAAATCTAGAACAGATCAGATCAAAATAATTCAGAATGTTCTGCAGACTAAAGCAAAACTAGAAATATTCAACATACTTTAGCCAGGAAATCTGAATTCAGAGAGGTACTTAGTTTCTTTAGAATGTTTTTCCCTCTTATGTTTCAACTGAGGAAGTAGATAAAAGCCAACACAGAGCAAGCCACAGCTGGCCCAATACAGCTAGTTAGGAAGAGTGGTACATTCTGAGTGAGGCAAGGGGATGCATCTGACTTCTGAAGTCGCTTAGATAGTTACACAACTATTCTCCATTTCAAGTCTAGATAATTACTATGTTGCAGAAAATAACTCATGAAGCAGCAGATGGTGCAACATGGGAACACCTGTTCCTTTAAACACCAATACAAAACAAGAGAGCAATAGCCGTTTTCCTTTGAAAGGAAAGAATCCAGCTTTGGAGGACAAGATACATAAATACCACCAGACTGTGCGCAGAACCCAAAATAATCCATTCAGCATTCTGTGCTAAACACGGAATGCAGTTGCCCTTGACCCAGCCCTGTTCACGTGTTGATAAACTGTCAGAAGCAACACACGCATTTACAGGACTGAAGCACCCAAAAGATACTCCAGAGCAAGCTTCTTTTTTCAAGGACAGCTTGATGACAATGACTTAGATTTTTACAAACACATGCAACTAACAGATATCTTGGAATGGTTAACTAGGTTTGGTTTTGTTTCCCCCTGGTTTTTTTCATTAGGCAATTATGCCGTATAATCACAATTTCTAATTCACTGGTCAGGTTAAATGGCAGTTCACATGGAACTGCGGCCGCCCTTCAGGGCTTGTGTGTCCTCCTTTACCAACTAGCAAACCAAAAGTGTTTTAAATCTGTCTGTATAGAAGCTCATTCACATCTACGCTAGTGAGCACTTACTACGGTAGCTCTTACCTTGAAAATATACACAAATATAAATTGTTACTGTAAGAACGTAAAGGAAATGGATTCAGGAGTTACAGGCACCATTTGCGTTCGCCAGCCACTTTTATTCATGCGCAGCAACTTAGCACTTTGTGTATTCTACAGCATAATTCACATGGGAAGAACACCACTTTTTCGCCTCCCTCCACAGCTCCCAAAGCAATTCCACCTTCAGAAGGAAACGTCGGCGTCTCAGGACAAAAGCGCCGAGCGAAGCATCCCGCGGGGTGCTGCAGCCCCCGGCACATTGCTGCACTCCGGCCCCGCCATGCCGGGCAGGGGTCTTCCCCCGCTCGCCGGGTGGGTTCTCTCGCCGGGGCTGAGCCCCGAGTCCGCCTCCTGCCCCAGCGCCCAGCTGAGAATTCCAAATTCCCGGTCTTTCCCACGCCGGGACCCGCGGCCCCCGCTGACCCGCTCCCTTCCCCCCTCCCGGCCGCCTCACCGATAAGGACGCGGAGGTGCTTGAGTCGGGTAAGTGGGTCCTTGCGGGTGTCCAACACCTTCTGCGTGGATTTCCGCACGTCCCCGTGCGGCTTCTTGGAAAACATCCCGCCGGGCCCGGCCTCGGGCCCGGCCCTGGCGCCGAGCTCCAGAGGCGGACAGCGGCCTCCGGATCTGCCCGCTCTGGGGCCCCTACATAGCCAGAGGCGGCAGCGCCGCCTCTACCTCCTCCTCCTCCTGACTCCGACTGCGATGCGGCGAGGGCGGCGGGGCGCGGCGCGGAGCCAACTCCCCGCGGGCCGGGGGCCGGGCTGGGCCTGGACTCCCCCTTCTTCCTCCCTCGCTTTCCTCCCGCTGCTTCACGACAGCCGTCAGGTACGACCCCAGGCGTCCCCATGGCAACCGCGTCGCGACGTCACGGCGGCGCGGCCCCGCGCACCTCCGAGGCGCGCCGGGCGGGGCCGCAGCGGCCGCGCTGCCCCGCAGCCCTGGACGAGGATGGGAGCAGGCGTCGGAGCAGGACATCTGGGGACCCGCTGCAGGATCCTCTGCGCAGCTCGGCAACAGTAACTGGTGTAGGAAACTGTACTTCTGCTGAAGTAAAGTGTGAAGTTATCCCATTACACAGCACCTCTGGCTGTACAGAGACACTGCAGCGTGAGGAGGCAGTAAGGAAACAAAATCCAGGTGAGGATCGTATTCACCACGGCAGCGACTCCAAACCTTTTACTCAAGCCTCAGTTGTGCAACCAGCAGTGATGTGTCTCATAGTTCCTCTTTCCACGCTGATCCTCAAAGTGCTGCAACTCTTCATGCCGAGCTCCTGCCCGAGGTTGCTTCTCCCCGATTGCGCTGCCTACGCCTTCAGCTGCAGTGCCGGCATCGAGACCGAACCATCGGGCACGTCTGGGTCCAGCGCGAAGGGCTGAGGCATCCTCATTTCTTCTGCGCTCTGTTAGGATGGTCATGGCCCTTCTGCTCCTACAGCAAAGCCATATGAGCTCAAAGAACACGTTTGGCTCAGTTGCACCATGCACAACCTCACAGCGAGGCCAACAATAGCCAGGAAAATGGATGAGGTGCCATATCAACTCTTGCTGAGGATTGAGGTAGTAGCATTGAAAAAGTCCCAAGTTTCTCCTAAAAGTTTGTTTGCATTCAAGAGACAGAGAATTCTTGGACTTTCCAAAAGACATCTGCTGTAGCATCATTTAAGATTCTTTCCAGTATCTCTTTGCTTGGACATTTTTAAACAGTCACTGGTTCTCTGTCTTGGATTGAGGATCACTTCTGTGAGCTAAGAGTCTGATTGGAACAGCTGGAGTTTTTAATATTGGAAATATTTCATTATTTGAGACTTGTTTTAAAAATCCAAGAATTGTCAACATTTACAGACCTGTCACATAAATAGCATAACCCAAGTGTTTAAAATAATGATGAATAACAGTAAATGTTATAAGCACAAGGGCAGTGGGAACACAGTCAGCAGGGCATCAGTGAGGGACAGTGTTGTCTGCCTGCTTATGTGGTCTGCCCCAAAGCATTTAAAATATTCTACCATCTCTGTAAATGAGATCTGAAGATTAGCAATGTTAGGTAATAGCTAGTATTACAATTATTTAGTTTACTATAACACAGTAACTACATTTTAGCTAAGATTTGACAATGATACCTTGATTTATGTGCTTTGTTTTCTAAATTTCATTAATTCTAAACTCAATTCTGCATATTGAAAATCTTTGAGATATCTTTTCTTTGGATAATTGCTTGCTTTTCCATTAATTTGTAGCTCTTTAACTCAAGAGAAGATTAAAAATAATAGAGTAAGACATCACTAAAATATTAAATGGCAGGAGGGAGTAGTGTTAACCAAGATAATAATGGCTTCTATAGATAACCTCCCTGTGCAGGCACACCGGGCAGGAAGGGCATGTTCTGTGCACTGGAAAAGCCACGATCTTGCAAAGGCTTGACTTTGAAGCATGTGACTTCGGTTCTTTGAATATGCATGAAGGACAAGTTTAGAAAAGAGCAGGATTAGTTAGGCAGAGGTTAGGTTCTGCTGCATTCCAGGCTGCTATTACTCTGCCCAATTCTTCACATTTCCACTCTGAAGAAAGAACTTTTAAAATATTTCTGTCCAGATGCAAGGGGACTGTCATAACTAAGTGTAACTGAACTTTTAGAGGAGTACTGTAGACAATTAAATGCTCAGAACTTTATTCCCTCCTTCTATGAGCTGTCATCAAGCCTCACAGAGTTCAGAAAGCATTTAGATAATACTCTCAGGCACATGGTGTGCCTCTTGGGAATGGTCCTGAGCAGGGCCAGGAGTTGGACTCGATGATCCTGGTGGGTCCCTTCCAACTCAGCAGATTCTGTGATCTCTACAGGGCCCCATAGGACATTTAAAGTAGTAGGGGGCAAATGGATCACATTCATACCATCAAAAAACTTCTCCCAGTTTATCTAGGATTTATGATTTCCTAAGATTTCAGCTGTTGCCAAATACTTCAGAAAACATATACATATTTTTTAATATATCCTCGAGAGCAAACACCCTTCAGTTGTGACCTAACTCAGCAGTTCAACATGCCAAATGGATAGATTATGTTTTGAATTCTTGGATACACCTACAGATATCTAAGTTTCTGGAATTCTTGCCTTACTAATATTTACATCACATAAGGGTACGTGATTAAAAGTGCGTTAAAATTACTCAGATTGTCAGTATGAGTGTTGTCTTGCTTTTGAGAAAGAAGATTCTTTAAATTGTGCTGTGGACCTCTGAGTATGTGGCTTTGCCCGTGCAGCAGTATTCCTGTTCATTGTGAGTAACAAATTTTTATTTAATTGGCAACTCTTTTCTTTATGAAAAATGCCCCCAAAACTAGATATTTAAGTTTGAGTAGTCAAAACCACAGTTCTGTACAATTTAATACTCTAGTGTAACATATTGATACCAAAGATGTTTGCTACTTTCACCTAAGCAGTCAAATATCAGGATAGTCTAATATATTTCTAGTATAATAATAATGGAACAGTTAGCTGTCCCTTCAACAAAATCCTCTTCCTATGAAGATGACGGTTCCCATGATTTCCCATTGCATTCGCAGAACTCTGTAGCTCACAGATAAAATCTGTAATTTATATACTTCTGTGTTTAAGGGAAGGAGATTTTCAGAATTTATACTCTGCTTTTGTGTCGTTAGCAGTATGTCAGCATTAATAGCTCTGTTATACATAGCCAGAACTCTGCAGTCTTTCCAAGCACTGAAGATCACAAGTTTGAAAAAATTTTTCCAGGAACTACAGAACTCATGAAGCCAGATTTCCTCCAAATTTGTATTCTAGCCACTGAAAGCCATGAGTCACCTCCCTTCACAACCATAAGCCTTTCTTTGTTTAGTCCTCCCCTACCTGTTCGGGATGGGCAAGAGGCTGGACTGCAGTTAAGTCTTAACTACATGTGTAGTTTATCCCATCCTCAGCCCAGGGAGATACCTTCTGTCAATGGGCCATTGAGTCTCCCGCAAGACCGATGAAATTACATCATCCCATTGTGAGAAGCTCTGCCCAGCGGGAGGAGCCAAGCATTCCTACCTGGATAAAAATCTGAGATTTGGAACGCCAGGAGAGCTTTTTTCCACTGGATTCCCAGAGAAGGACCAGGCCCATCTACACCAGCACTGGATCTTCAGAGGAAAACTACACCCTTCTACAGGATCACTGCTTCAACAGAACCATGTCTGTCACTCCAGGAGGACTGCAGGCCACCATTTAATGGGACTGCTGCTAACACCCTGACCTATAGGGTGTCAGGTTGTATTCTGACTCTGTCAGTGGTTTTTTTGTATTACTGCATTTTTATTTTAATTTTCCTAGTAAAGAACTGTTATTCCTATTCCCATATCTTTGCCCGAGAGTCCCTTAATTTCAAAATTATAATAATTCAGAGGGAGGGGGTTTACATTTTCCATTTCAAGAGTGGCTCCTGCCTTCCTTAGCAGACACCTGTCTTTTCAAAACAAGACACTGTCCCTTGGACAAAAGCTAAGTGAACACATATCCCTCTCTGGGACATTACTAGGTTTTTGTTCCAAATGCTGTTTCACAAGATATGCAGAAACTTGGTATCTTTAATACTCATGCTTTCATGTAATATAAGATCAAAATCAGACAGTGGCTTCAAAAGTAGCAGGGAGAGTGCAATTGAAAAAAAAAAAAAAACAACAAACCTCAAACCAACCAAATAAACCACCAGAACCAACAGACAACCATTACCTAAATTTTGTTTCCTTAGCATACTAGGACTGTGCCAGCCATGCTCAAAGAACAGAAGGCGTAAAGGGTCTGTCATGACCAGAAACTTTCATACATGTGCAAGTTATTTAAAACTGGTGTAATCATTACTAGTTCCTGGCCAGCAGTGCCAGAGAACTTAGACTTTTGCTATGCAAAGTCACCTCCAACTCACAATGTTTGAGTTCTAATGTAAGCACTAGCACCCATATCTGATAGGAAAGAGCTTTTGAAATGTGAATACTCTGATACAGTGGAAGTTGCAACAACTTTTCTTTTAACCAAATATACTCAAACACTCAACCACTGAGATATTTTATTTTTCTTTCCCAACTTCTGAATAGCTTTGCAATATTGACAAATGCACAAAAGAAACCCTGTGCATGTCTGCCAGCCTCTAGGGGAGAGAGAATTTTGTACAGATTATGTCCTTTCTATCAAAGGAAATATTTTGCCCCGATCTCTCCTGTTATGTCATCCACAGGAGGAAAATGGGTATTTTAGAAATAGGTCATAACTCTCTGTGTTTATTTTGATTGGTACAACTTTACACCTTTTGCAGCATATATCAAAGTATTTTGCCTAAAAAAAACCCATGATCTGAGGAATGAACATCATCCAATAGCCTTCAAACATAGCTCATAACCAGTACTCCATGACTGCTACTTTAAATTGCTGCTGATCTTGACCTGCATGCAATTAGTCTTTTCAGAGTTCTTGTGACCTACCTCCAAATACTGCACTTTCAAACCGAGGGTGAAGAATTAGATTTAATAAAGTATCCAGTGTATAATTTTTTAGTGATAGAAAGTGAAATAATTTTGTTTGCTAGAGTCCAGACACCCCAGGGCAATCACTTCTTTCTGGCTAATAGGTTGCTCTTCTGTCACCTTGGGAGGACCTCACCCCAACAACCAGACTTGTGATGATCAGTCCAAGACATGCTACATCTTTGAAATGGGAGAGAGTCCTAATGAGAAGTTATTTCCATCTCATTAAGATATAGTGCACTTTATTGTATACATGGTAAAAGTTCTTTCATCCCTGCTTCTCCTTCAAGGTTTCATCTATACCAGTATCCTAATGACTCACATTATATATATATATTTCTGGTTTCTCCCTTTACAATCTTCTTGTCAGAAATACTCAGTCACTATGCAATTACTCACTACAACAAAAGCTGGCAATCAGGTTTATAATCAGAAAGTTAGGAACTGCTTTTCACAATCTAAAGTGATACATACTCACTGACTCCATTCCATAAATTAGGTGTAAAATTACAGCTTTCCTTCCTAGCTTTTTCTAAAGGTTTCTCAAATTGGGAAAGGAGATGCCAACATCTGTACTAGCCAGCATTTTATTTATAATAATAGTTATTGCATCCAATTTTTTTCAATACCAGTTTTCCAGTTTTGAATTTTTACATGGTTGCCAACTGTGCCTGCTAATGGTCTCTTTCTGATTGTTAGAAAATACCACAAAAAAACCCCCAGCTGTTAATCCCTACCTCCCCATTAAATGCAGAGCCGAGCAGATGAGGATGATGACAATCACCTTCTTAATAGTTATTTTACTCTAATGAAGGGCATAAGTCATGATCCGGGAAAAAAAAATCACACCTTTATAGGCACATAACACTTGCATTTGCTTATATTGATGAAATGGTCATTCCAGAGACTGGTCCTCTGGTAGTTGGCTGGATTCATAGGTGTATTTATACACACTAAACAACAATCTTTGCAAGTCCTCTAACAGGCCAGATAGAATTTCTTCTTTCCTCACTCCTTCTAGCATTTGCCTCTAGAGAGCTGATTAAGATAGGTGTTGCCACTTTATATGTTAAGGACTTATAAGTGATCAGATAAATTAGCTTTATAGTCTGGAAATAAACTAAAAGCTCCCATAAGCTCTGTGCCCATATGTAGTGCCCAGAAGTACCCTTTGCTCTTTATGTTTTCTAGCACTCCATTTGGACAGTCAAGTTAACTTCAACCACTACTTTTTTTTTTCTCCACACAACAGACTGCTTTAGCTTGGTAATCCCTCCCTCTCCTGGCTATAAACAGAATAGAACCATGTAGAGTTGTATGTTATTACAAAAAGTTTCTGTCTTAACTCCTCATCTTGGTTGCTTATTTCCACCAGGGCATGAGAACTTTGATTTTCTTCTGGGGTTTATTTTTAGCTCCTTTAGACCTAGTTCCAACTGTTTGAATAGGAAATTACAATCAAGCCAAAGGTTTCCTGTTTTCCTGCCATTCCTTTCCCTGCAACTATTTCCACTAGTTTGTTTTCTTTTTTTCCCTAGTCCAAACCGTTTGATTTCTAGTCTTTTTATCTTGCTAGACCAAAATGCAACACTTGAATTGGGGATTGTTAGACATTTTTACTTCTGGGTTTTTTTTTTTTTTCCTTTCTGAATCCCTATGGATATCTTAAAAAAAATTCAGATCCAGATGGTGAAATTTCTAGGTATTCTTCTGGGATTCCTCCTGGTGTTGTTTCAGGCCATCTCCTAGCTCCTTTTGGCCATCTGACTATCAGTCATAACTACTAACACTTTAATCAGGCTACCTCAAAAGAATACCAGATTGGAAAAAAAAAAAAAAAAAGTACCTTGGTAACTACTTCGGTCAGTTTTTAAAGCTGTGTGAACCAGCACTTGGCCAGGCTTCAGGGATTCACAAGTTTCCTGGGAAAAACCTGGGGACAAGTGCAGCTGCTGTTGCTCCATTAAACACCCAGAGCCACACTTTAAAACGCTGGGCCAGGCCAGCCCGGTGCCTTAGGCCGAGGTCCGGCCGGCCGGAGCGTGCCCCACCCCGCACGGCCGCCCCTTCCCTCCGCACGGCCGCCCCTTCCCTCCGCACGGCCGGTGCCGGCAGCGCAGGCAGGAGGAAGAGAGAGGTGCCTTCGGCAGCTGCAGCTGCCCACTGCTGCGGATCTAGGAAAGCGCTCGGGATTCCCGTTCTTTTACAAATCGTAGGTTTGTATTAGCTGTTAGGAAGACATTCTTTACTCTGAAGGTGATGAGGAGCTAGAGTGGGTTATCCAGAGAAGCTGTGGATACCCCATCCCTGAAGTGTTCAAGGCCAGGTTGGATGGGGCCCTGAGGAACTAGTGGAAAGTGTCCCTGCCCATGGCAGGGGGGTTGGAGCTAGATTATCTTTAAAGCCATTTCCATCTGAAACCATTCTATGGATCTATGAAGAAAAGATGAAAATTGTAATGGGTATGGAGAAAGCATGCCAAGTTGTGTTGTGTCCCTGGGTGACTACAAAGCCAGAGACAACAAGAAGGGAAGGGATGGAGTTTGCACACTGAAGGGTGGGAGGTCAGTTATGCCTAATTTTTCTCTCAGTGCTCTTGGAGAAGAGGTGGCACACCTTAATACACTCCTCTTGGGGGAGATACAGGGAAATTACTTGCACTGGATATAGAGATGTGGGAGAAAAGAAGTGACTAATGTGCAGCAATGGTTATTGTGGAGGTGGAAATCCATAGGGAAATGCAGAAGTTATTATTTGCCTCACAATATAGCTTCCATAACATCCATCGAGAAAGCTGAGAGGGACTAAATTTGGTTCTCAATATGAAGAACTGCTCCTGCCAGGCACACACAACTTTTAACTCCTTTGAAGTGGCACATCACATCACTGAGACACACTGTGCCTTTCTACTGCTCTTTCAGCTGGCCCAGATTTCAAGACTGAGCCTGTGCAGTACACGTGAGCTCACCTTCGGCCCACAGATACCACCCACATGACCTGCAGGCCACAAGCAGCTCTGTATTTCGGGACTCTTGAGGATCTCTGCCAGACTCCCTTGTATGCGCGTATGTCCGGAGGTGAAGCTAATCAGTCCCTCAGAACAAGGGGACAGTTCGGACAGCTTTTTCCAGGAAGTGTCACTTCTATTCAGTACATCTTATGTACCACAATTAACAGCAATTGGTGATTGAACAGACAAGTACTGATACTCAAAGCCAAAAAAATTATCCCAAACCTGCACAGATTGCAGTATTATCTCTTCAGTCAGTTCTCATACCCAGTCTCAGTGGACAGCTGCCACTTTCAGTTAACTCTGACTTAGATTAAAACATATCACACGTACAGGACAGCGTATGACACTAGGAAAGAAGCAAGTTCTGTTGGGGAGGCCACTATTCACAGAATCATAAAATGGTTTGAATTGGAAGGGACCTTAAAGATCACCTTGTTCCAAAAGCTCCTGGAACACCTCCAGGGATGAGCCATCCACAGCCTCTCTGGGCAACCTTTTCCAGTTCCCTCACCACTCTCACAGTAAAGAATTTCCTCTCAATAACCACGAGGACCTCCTCCCTCTGAGATCCGAGCCTTAAGGGACGCCTTGCCAGGATGCAAAACTCCTCGGCAGGAGGATGGTGGGGCCGCACGTGAGGCAGGGAACGGCCACGATCGAACTCCCACCGCACAGGGCCACAGCCTCGCTCGGCGTCCTGCGGGAGACGCGGGCAGGTACGAAACTCTGCCCGGCCGCGATGAAGCCTCTCTCGGCGCCGAGCAGTCCCGTGAGTGTCCCGGGACAGGACAGGGACGCGAAAAGCCGCCGCTACGCGCCCGGCCCCGCACAGCGCCCCGCCGGCCCTCTCAGGGCGGACCACAATTCCCAGAACACCGCGCGCGTGGTGACGCTAGACGGCAGCGGGACTCGGCCAATGGGCGGGCGCGCAGGCACCGGGCGGGGCCGGGCGGGGCGGAGCGGAGCGGCCGGTGGCAGCGGCGGAGCGGCGGCGGGAAGGGCGGGCTCGGAGCTCCACAGCAGCGGCGGGGACGATGCCGGTCCATTCCCGGGAGAAGAAGGAGAATAATCACGATGAGATGGAGGTGGACTACGGAGAGAACGAGGGCAGCAGCTCTGAGGAGGAGGAGACCGAGAGCTCGTCCGTCTCCGAGGAGGGGGACAGCTCAGGTAGCGCAGCCGCCCGCAAGGCAGCGCCGCTGTGAGAGCGCCGCGGCGGCTCCCTCAGCGCTCGGTGCTGCCCCCTCAGCGCTCGGTGCTGCCCCGGGGACACACCGGTCCCGCCCCGGCTCTGGTGGCTGTCGGTGTTCCCCCCCCTTCCCCTCCCCCCGTGACCCCGCCCCGGCCCAGCCTCTGCTTCGGCTCAGCGGCTCCTCTTCGGGCCGCCGGCCAGCGCGCAGGGGCGGGGCGCACGGGCAGGGAGCCCCGCTGAGCCCCGAGCCGCCGGCTCCGGAGCAGGCCGGTACCCGGCTATGGCGGACTGGGCCGCGCTGCTCCGCTCCGTGGAGGAGCCGTGGGTTGTGCCCTGCTGGGCTTGAGCGCGTCCTCGCAGAGGGACTCCTCGCTGAGGTCTGCACTTAAGGGCTTATATTCATACGTGTGCATACATGAACACGTGTGTAAGTACGTATTTCCATGCAAGCTCATGAAGTTCAACCAGGTGTTTTAAGACCTGTCTTTGGGGAGATGTTGGAAGCCCTGTCAATACCACTGGCCTCTTTTGCAAATCACTTCAGCCTCTGCTCAGTTGAAGGTCCCATCTTTTTTCCATATTTCCCACCTGGACTGTAGATTTTGAATTACATTAGTAGCTGAAATCTAGCTTTAAAAGGATCGCTTTTTCTATGCTTCATTTACAGTTGTCATTAAGAAGGTTATTATTATCTGTTCGAAGTTTCCTTGTGATTACTACTTTCTGTGTTTGATTTTAAAACATGTTTCCAGGTGATAACTGATAGGAGTTTGCGGTGCCTTATTTGACTAATGATGAGATACAAGACAGTGGACGGAAAGGAAGTTGGACAGGGTTAGTAAATTGAGAAAAGTCCGGATGCCGATGTGGACCTGGACCAGGTCTAGTCCTGACATGTGGTTCTGGCAGCTTAAGTGATTTAGTGCTGAGGCCCCTATATCACCAAATTAAAACCATAGCATATGCTGCGTTGAAAGGGACCCAGAAGGATCATTAAGACTGACACCTGACTCTGCACAGGACACTCCAAGAATCACACCATGTGCTTGAGAGTCTGGGATTCGGAAGAAGGAAGCATGTTTTAAGTGAGTGTAGTTTGTTTGTGTTTCTTTAAAACAATACAAGAAGGTCTCCAGATAATTTTTGTTGCATTCCACAGAGAAGTGCTTTTAAGGGAGTGCCTAAAGTGTGGTGATTACAGAAAATTACATACTTGCCTCAGTGTCTTGACCAATATCAACATGCTCCTTGTAAGCATATTGTTCGTACAGACTTAAAATGATTAGCACCCCAAGAAATAAGTCTCAATTGAAATTAGTAATGAATTTTTTGTCAAATTTGTCATTTGCTTTACTTGCATTCAGCCTTCTTTTTTTTTCTGTCTCCACTAGATGCCTGAGAATACAGAAGGTGCTGTTAGAGGAAGCATGAGTCGTCCTTGAGAGCTGGCACTCTTTCTATCTTGTTCATTTTGATGTTATGTATTTAGTACAGGTGTTTTATTGACTTGGATATAGAATAGTTTGTTAGGAATGAATTTAAAAAGCAACAAGTTATGCTTGCTATCCCAGAGGAGAATTTGGCTATTTTTTGAAGCACTTTATATAGGCCACAGCTTATTAAAAAAAGCTATTTTAAGTGCTGTTACATTTTAAATGCTGTGTGGATTTTTTTATCTTTAAACCAAGTTGTCCTAATTACTATGTTAGACTGCTTGAGTATAGTAGGAAAAAACAACTTTTAGTATTTAGGGTTTTAAAGTACCCTAAATACTTTCTGCAGTGTGACACTCTATGGTAAATATGAAGTTTTGAGACAGGATGGGCCTATCAGCAACTGTTTTAATATGGAATGAGCAATCTTCCACCTTCTGTAATGTAAATTTTCAATTGGAAAGCCATGAGATTTGATTTTACATTATACTTTTTCCAGCAGTGCATATTCCATAGTCTGTGTGTTGTTTAAAGGCCTTGAGGAAGAAATTCCATAAGTGGGGAATTAAATATATTTCAGGACTCTGAAAATCTTCATCATTTTATGAATCTTATTGAAGGAAGAATACAGATGAAACAATTGAAGAGCAACTTGGCATGTGAATTGACATTTAGTATGAATGATAAGGGAAAATGAAGACTTCTAGGCAGAAAGTCAAAGATTTTTGAGAGTATTTGTAGCTGAGAGGAGATTGGAGATAGCTATGTGTTATTTTTTTATCTACAAGGAAGTCAGCTATACCCTCAGATACCAGTGAATAGCAATTTCCTTGCAACACAAGTTTAAAATGTAAGATGCAGTCCCTTTCCCCTCCAACAGTGGGTGTGCTCTGATCCTCAGCCAGGATTACAGTTCTAGTTTTCTTTGCTTTGTATTCTGTAAACAGACGCAAACAATAACATCCATGTTAATTTAAGAAGAGCTTCTGAGTGAACTCCTTACTAAAACATACTTAGAATTGAAAGCATAGCAGAACACATTTGAAACATATTTGAGAATAAAGGGGAAAACTGTGGGTATCCCAGTGCTTGTTCCTGTTTGGTTTCACTGGGACGTGCCTTCACATTTTAAAGACGCTTTATTTTTGTAGCACAGAAATGCTTTGGGCAACTCTGAGTAATATGATTGTCTCATTCCTTAAATCTGGCCAAATTTTAAATTGCTACATCGATTTTGGCTTGGATATTGTGCCAAACAGTCACATAAAACTTTGTTCTTTCATATGATTTTCAGCCTTATTCTGGGATTATGGTTTTGCCTTACTTTTGAGAACAATGTTTTAATATAAATAGTATCTCTTAACAGCCTGATATGTTCTTCCCCCACTCTCCCCATTCATTGCATTTGTTTTAAGTTCTGTCTTCAAATTTTCTTGCTCTGCTTTCAAGTACTTCAGGTTATATTGTGTTTTAAAACTTCCTTTTTGACTGTACTAACAGTAGCATGACAGACTGTACTAGGTCTTTAATTGGGACTCCTAGTTGCCATTGTAATACTGATCGGTATTGCTGTGCTGACTGCTGGTTTTCATGTCCAGGCAGAGAAGGTTAGCATAGTTTTTTAGTCTTAAAAGCTTGTGGTGATTTCAGGAAGAAGTTAAGTGCTGAGAGGTCTGAGTAGACAATTTGATTTACTAAGTAGCTAGTGGCCCTGAAGCTACTGCTTTTCACCTCGTCAGCTTTACAAATTGCCACACTGGTTTGCAAAACAATAAGAATAAAGAATGCTGCATTCTGTAGTTTGTGTAGGAGACAGCATAAAGCAGTTGAACATGTTTGTTGGAAAAGTGAGGAAGAAGCAAAAAGGTCGGAGTTGTTTATAGCCTAAGAGAGTGATCCCTGCTGGGTTCAGGATCCTACTTTTCCTCTCTGTCAGGAGGTAGGATTTTTCTTGCCAGAGTAACTGCTTACATAAGTAAGGGCTCCTTAGGACAGTGCCTTCCCTCAAGCATCTGGCCAGTTCAGTTACAGTTCCTGAGTGCATGGCCATCCCTTCTGCATGCCTGCTACTGGTTGATAGTGGTCAGCTGTAGTGTAACTGTAGAGGGCTAATTCCTGCAGATACTGCTGTTATAAAGCAGTTTCACTTATCTGACTTTTGAATATGCCTTAACAAAACCTTTTTTCTTTTTTTTTTCTGGGAAGGTTGGGAAAGAGTCAAGAATTTTGTATCTTAGTTTCTCAGTTTTCTAGTCTAAGAAAGGCCAATGGAGGTAACAACTGATGTTTAGTAACATTGGTTGTCTCAATTAGCAGTGTCAAAAGTTTTGGCAAAAAAATTTGTATTTATGTTGTTTTATATTCCCTAGGTAAACTGCGAAAAATAATCAGGAATATAAAATAAAATCTGTGAAAAGTGTTTAATACTAACTACTCTTGCTGCATAAAAGCATATAAAGTCAAGTGCAGTGTTATAGATTTCTCAGATTAAGAAATGTTTCATTGGAGTGATTTCAAATGCTCATTAAAATTAACTGCAGATATTTTTGCATTAATATTTCAACTTCAAAGAACTCTTCCAATTGGACAGGTTGAAACTTGTTTCAAAATTATATGTTACTTTTTCTTTTAGGAATATGAATAAAATAAATCTTGAATTTTATCTGACAAATGTAACACTGAACTGTGCTTGAATTCCAGGGATTGTTTTTTTTTTGTACTAACCCAAGATACACTTGAATTTTCAGTGGTGGCTTATAACTGCTCATGCTTAATGTTGTCTTTCATTTGGTGTGATATTCATTGTTTAGTTTTTCTGTTTCATGCATTCTTACGTATTCTTTGTATTTCAGTCATGAAATTACCCTCCTGAGGTCTTACAGTGCTGTTACTTCCTGTTTTGAGGAAGAAGAATTGTTGTTTATTGAATTTATTCTAGAATTAGATCTAGGTTTCTTTCTTTGTAGTTTATATGCCAAGTGATTTCTCGTATTCTGCTTTATGACAGTAATAATATAGGAGGGAAACTGTTCATGGCTATAATTCAGGCGCCCTTCTGCTCCATTCACTAGAAACAAAATATCCCGTTTATTTGGTTTATATTACATTGTTAATTTTTTTATTATTCTTAGAAATGGATGATGAGGACTGTGAAAGAAGAAGAATGGAATGTTTAGATGAAATGTCCAATCTTGAAAAACAATTTACAGACCTTAAAGATCAGTAAGTATTTTAATGTTTCAAGTGCCTCGTTTGGGGATCCATTCCATGAAAATACTGTATGCATCTGGTATTTCTTGTCTATCATATATGTGGATGCTACTTTTGGAGGAGAGTAAGGACTGGAAATTCTGAAATTACTTGCAGGCAGTTGCTCTAGAATGCTTCTGTGTATTCATGTATTTTTTTGTTTTACTGTAAGGATGGCTTTGAAATGTTCCTGTGAAGGGCTAGTCTGGGTCTGTTGCTTGAACCTCCCTAGTAGAACCAAGGAATTGGGATTTTAGGGATATTTGAGATTTTGTTTAATTACTTATTCATTCAATATAATTCTCATGCTTTTATATATGTGGGGCAGACCTAAGTGCATTGTCTTTACTAAGTAAGTAATTAGGTTGGGGTTTTTTTTACAGCAGTAGTTTTTATAGTTGGTACCAACGAAAGTTTCTTGTGATTACTGCAAACCAGGTACCAGTACAAGATAAAATGAAAATACTGTTATCTCTGTCTGCCATAATACCTACATAAATAGCTAGTAAAAACCTACTTAATAGAGGAGATAAACTTAATAGCCACAGTTATTCAAAAGTGATTGTCATTTGTATTACAGCCTATCATTTGTATCATAGAATCATTCAAGTTGGAAAAGACCTCTAAAATCATGAAGTCCAACCATTTACCTGACAGTGCTGGGTCCACTAATAAACCATGTCTCTAAGCACCACATCTGTGCATATTTTTGAACACTTTCAAGGATTCCACCATTTCCTTTGGCAGCCCGTTCCAATGCTTGAACACTCAGTGAAGAAATTTTTCCTAATACCCAATCTAAGCCTCCCCTGCAACCATTTTCTCTAGCTCTGCCTCTTGTTATCAGGTAGCACAGGCTAGCTTCATCTCACTACAAGCTTCTTTCAGGTAGTTGTAGACAGCAGTAAGATCTCCTTGAGCCTCCTTTTCCCCAAGCTGAATAACCCCAGGTCCCTCAGCTGCTGCTCACAGGACTTGTGCTCAAGACTCTTCACCAGCTTCATTCATTATCTTTGGATAAGCCCCAGCAGTGTATGTTAAGTTAAATTTGTTTTAACTTCAAGTTAGATGCATCTGTTCTAGTTTAAAATTGGTGGCATTTTGGCAACTAACTTAATAAGGTACTTGGTAAGTGAAACTTTAGAAGACCTGGTCTGTTCTTGGGCCATATGCTTTAATTGAAAACTTAGTCAGTTTTTCTTATGGTTCAGATGCATATTTATCTTGTGAGATAGTTCTTTCTGCTACAGAACTGAGACATACAACTTTCTTTGCATAACAGGACACTGTGAGGTCTGGAAATAACAGGGTCTGGAAAGAATTGCCCAACAGGAACTTACTTGCTGCAGTGTCTAGAGAAGACTGTTTGTCCTGCTGTACTTTAGGCTGAGCATGGAAGAACCTGAGAAATGCAGCCAGCTGAGGAGTACTGGAGCCAGTCAGTACTGATTGGTTTGGCATTTGGAAAACTGTCAGCTTTTGAGTTCAGTGTTACTCTTCCATCTGTTCAACAGCTTGGATGACTGAAAACAATTTATGGAAATTGATCTTTAAGAAGTGGATATAAAAGAGGGTGGTCCTGAGAGGAAGGAAGCAAGTACTTTTGGGGGGTAAGGCTTATAAATGGTTTGAGAAGTGGTAAGGCTGAGTTATATGGAGGATGGCATTGTAGGGACACATTGGTTGGTTGAGAGATAGAGGTATTTGTGTGGGCTGGAAGAGCAGTGATGGTGGGAATACCAGAAACAGAGCATTAGAATGATGGAAGAGGGATTGTAGGGAGAAGCAGCTGTGAATAGGGAAATGATGACATTGGGAAGATAGAAAAAGATGCATAAACAAGGGGATTTTTGTCCAACAACCAACAGCAGAGGTGGTGTAATGATTGGGTCTGCCTCCTCATCCATTTCAGGGAAACTGAAATCTGATGTTGTGAAATAAGTAGCATTTACAGTGCTTCGGTAGCATTTATTCATTTTAGAAAAATCATTGTTTGAAAGTACTGGATAAATAGTTGTAGTCCATCAACTATTTCATGGTACCAAGTGCTGACGGCACCCAGTCCATAGCTGCTTGCTCTTATGTAGCTGGTACTTGGTGCTGTGTAATCAAATGTTAGTGACTGACCCAGTCAGGTGCACTGTGCACCCAGGCTTATGGTCTGGCTAAATAATTCTGCTGTGGCTCTGGGCTAACCACCATGTGCAGAGCATGCTCATCAGGGGTTAAGCCCAGCAAACTGGGGTTTGATCAGCTGCAGGCTGTGTTAACTGACTGCAGGACAAATCCTGGTGACAAGGTGAGCAGGCAGTTATTTCTCAGAGGTCTTGATACATCAGTATACATGAACTTTATTTTGTCTAATTAATTACTTAACCTGTGTGCTTTAAATAAGTTAAAAGTGGCATCCTTGTCCCAGGGACATCTGTTATGTCTGTGTAAACAAGTAGCACCTGATGTGTTTGTAACACTTAGAGAGTTTGTACATGTTTGCTTTAATTTTACACCTTTTGATTGTGGGGTGCAAGGTGAAAAATGAGATCAGGAGAAGTTAGTTATATTGATGATTCTAACATGGAACACTAACAGTTACAAGTAAGTGGAGCTTTATTGAGATTGAAATGTTTGTAATTGGTATTACATAAATTCTTCAAAGTGCAAGCAGATTTATTAATTGTCTGCCAGAAAATATCAGCTTTTATGGAATGACTGAATTTCAGGTAAAATAAAAATATTTTAATTACACTTTCTTTTGGCAGGAATGTAATAAGTCAGAAACTATCTCATGATATTTCTAATAGTTCGCAACATGTAGATTTTCACAGGAGATGAATTGAGGGTTGCTTTATTAAACACCCGCAGCTCTTTTTCCTTGGTTTATGGTAGTGTGGGAACAGATATGTGAACACAAATGTGAATGATATTTCTGTTGACAAACTCTTTCTCTGACATGCCATAACCCAGTTTGTTCTTATGCACTGTATTACCTTTTCATCTTCTCTTCCATATTGATTCATGTCCTGTTATTAACATATGTGCAATTTTTTTTCTTCCTTAGAGATGGAGATGCATTTAATTTTATCCTTTCTGCACTTCTGATTGTTTGCATTTGCTTTTCAGAAAGGCTTGGTAGACATGGATACTGTTGTTCAAAAAGAAAATATATATTGGAAAATTCAAATGCTAGCAAATCCTCATTTTGTTTCAGTGTTCCATAACATTAACAAAGGGATGACAAATAGTTACTTTAAAAATATTTCTTCTAACTTGTGTTTTATTTTAAATAAAATATATATTTTTATTTCTATTACTTTAAGACTTTACAAAGAAAGATTAAGCCAAGTGGATGCAAAGCTACAAGAGGTCATAGCTGGAAAAGCACCAGAATATTTAGAACCATTGGCAGCTTTACAAGAAAATATGCAAATCCGAACCAAGGTGGCAGGTAGGCATGTAAAATGAGTATTGCTGTTTTAAAGTATAAACTTGCTATGCATTTTAAGGTCAATCTTCTGTTTTCTTTAGCATGTTGCAAGAGTGTGTTTTAAAGTTAGAAATATTGTAGCATAATTTTAAATATGAAGTAGTTTTTAAGTAAAAATGAATATGTTGCTTACCTCCATGCATAAGTTGCCTGATAATATCCCACTAAAATATGGCTTTTTTTAATGTTTCACTTAATAGCTGCCTATCTTTGTGTAGTAAGAACAAAATTACTGAGTAAAAGCTAATAATTTTTTTAGTCAGAAGGTTTGGGATCAAGTTTACACAATGGTCACTTTTGAAGAGATATGTTGGTGCTATGTCATGAAATGTTTGCTATCTAATATGATATTTTTTCCTGCTCTTCTAGTTTGTGTCTCTTCTCCTCTGCTCCTGTTCTTCTGTTCTGTCTAGGGAAGAAGGAAAAACTCATGTCCTTGGTGCTTTTCTCTAGGCTGAATTTTAGTTTTTAGAACTGATGTTTATACAGGTTCTTGTGCTCATAGAAGAAAGCAAGAACGTTTTTCTTCTTGTATACAACCATATATTCATATGAAATGCTAATATTATAGGAAGACAAAGTTCTGTACTTCCCTATTGTAAATTTGTTTCATGTTACAGCTTGATTCTGTTAGGAGGATTCAGCTGTCTAAGGGTTACCTAACATAGTCTGTCAGAGAGCCAAAAGACAGACACCTGTGATCTCTCTAGGCAGAGAAGCTATACCAGTGTCTTTTCTAAGAAATTTAGCCGAAACATGGTGCAGGCTAACTGAAAAATGGCAAGCCACCTTGTATTTTTTATAACACTAGTGCTGTTTCAGTACTACCCAGTATGTCTTCATTGGTACTTCTGACTTTGAGAATTTGAAATCTTTTGATCCATTGCATTTCTCTCCCTCCAGGTCTTATCTGTCATGCTTTTTCTCAGCTGCTGACCCAGCATTACTGGGTTTTAAGTTCTTAGCCCAAATTTACGTACATGACTAGTCCTAGGCTTTGCAGGAGGATCTCAGTTGAACTTGCAAAAGCTTTGATATGAAAGCAACCTTAATCCAGGCCTTTAAGTTTTAAATGTGGCTGTCCATCAGTGCTTTCATGTAGGTAGGTATGGGGTATGCAGCACATTCTCCTGATGGGTCTTCAGCACCATTGAAGAGCCATGTTTCAATGTAAAAAAAGCCCAGCTTAAAAACAGCAGTTTCCTTGAAGCTGAGAATAGAAAATAGACTTTTTTTCCATTTGTCCCCAACTGAATGACCTTGTTAAAATTATTCCAGAGAAAGCAAGAGACTGCAGAACTGCCTTATTTGCTCTTACTGTTTGAGAGCCTTGACAGAAGTGGGTAATAGCAGGACTTGAGTTCCAGTAAGTAACCCATAAGGACCTGTGGTTACCTAAGGAGGAGGAAGTGGTGACAAAAAACCCTAAACTAAACTGTATTTAGCTAAACTTAGGATATAATTGCATCTGTGTTAGAAAAGAAACTTGTGTTCCTCAGCTCTCTAGGGTGCTATTCACACAAAATAGCAAGTCAGAAAAACAACTGTTTCTTCCAGGACAGTTCATACCTATATTTTTCAATTTGGGCAAATAAACAGTGACCTAATTATGCCAGTCAGCCATAAATACTAAGAAAATAAAAGCCAGCATAACATAGCAATGTAAGAAAAGAACATTTTGAATTCTAGAATAGCTTCAGTGTGGAAAGATGATTGACGCAATACTTACTGGTTTGTTTATCAGAGAGATAGCTGCTAGTAGTTCTGTTCCTCTAGTAGTGTTCATTTATAATAAGTTGAAGTATAAGGGAAGGTGATTTTGAAAGTTCTTTAGTTGCAAGACACCACCACTGTGTGTGCAAACGTAACTCCTCAAGTTTCTAATCTGAAGCAATATAAGTGTTTTCTGTTGAATGCGTTGCATTTTAAATCAGGTTCTATAGATGCTTGCCAGATATTACATTCAGGTACCTCTCAGTTTTTTTCAGCTGCTTTGTGGACACATTTCCAGAAATGTCTAAAAATGCTCCTAATACTTAGAAGGGTTACCCTTAATCACAAGGTGACTGTTTTTAAGAATGGAACAGTCATGTTAATTATTGTAATTTAATAAGATCATGCATTATAAAGTAAGTGTTATTCCAAATATTAATTTGTAAAACCTTTTTCTTTCAACCAGTTTTCCAGCTGTTTTAAAACCCCAAAACCTTATTTCAAACTCTAATTAGAAAATAGACGAGGCCATTCAGTACTAAAGTTTGGAAACTGATAATATTCAGGATAGTTTGATCAGAAATGTGAAATAGATATATTTTCTAAAGTTAGTGTGACCCACTGATGTAATTTATTGACTGACAGGAGGAGTTAAAATAGCATTTTATTTTTCTCAGATCTTCAGAATTAAGGATTTACTTATTTTTACTCTTTTAAGCAGCCAGCCACTCTAAGCACCTAATGTAATATATCTGTGTTTTCCACTGTGTGCATGTGTTGGGACTTGCAAGCAGTCTTAAAATAGAATTCTGAAGTTGGATATTTGCTAAAAAAAGTAATATTGCTGTAATTTGTCTGATTACAGGTATCTATAGAGAGCTTTGTCTGGAATCTGTGAAGAACAAATATGAATGTGAAATTCAAGCCTCTCGACAGCACTGTGAGGTTGTGCCAGCTGTTTCACACTGATAGCTAATCTCCTCTAACTGTACTGTCTGTCATGCTTTTCAGGTTCAGTGCATGTTTTTATTATTGCTGTTAATTGCTATTTGAATGCAACTGCTGTGTGATATTTAAGCCCATGCAAGAGGTTATTTGAAACATCTAAAAATTAGAATCATAGAATGTGCTGAGTTAGAAGGGACCCATCAAGATCATCTAGAGTCCAATTCCTGGCCTTGTGCAGGACACCGAAGAATCAAACCATGTGCCTAGGAGTGTTGTCCAAACACTTCTTGAACTCGGACAAGCTGGGACCACTTTACTGGGGAGCCTGTTCTAGTGCTCAACCACCCTCTGGGTGAAGAGCCTTTTCCTTATACTCAACCTAAATCTGCCCTGGCTCAGCTTCATGCCTTTTCCTCAAATCTTGTCTCTGGTCACAAGAGTAAAGAAATTGGTACCTGCCCTTCTGCTTCCCCTTGTGAGGATATTGAAGACCAAGATGAGGTTTCCCTTCAGTCTCCTCAGACTGAGCAGACTAAGTGACCTCAGCTACTCCTCATATGGCTTCCCCTCCAGAACCTTTGCCATTCTCCTGGCCCTCCTCTGGACATTCTATTAGCTTAATAGCTTTCTGATATTGTGGCACCCAACCTGCCCCCAGCACTCAAGGTGAGGCTGCCCCAGTGCAGTGCAGAGCAGGACAGTCCCCTCCCTTGCCAGGCTGTGATGCTGTGCCTGATGCACCCCAGAACACAGTTGTCCCTCCTGGCTGCCAGGGCACTGCTGGCTCATATTCAGCTTTCTGTCAACCAGAGCCCCCAGGTCCCTTTCTATGGTGCTGCTCTCCAGCCTCTCATTCCCCATTCTGTCTGTACATCCAGGATTACCCTGTCCCAGATGCAGAATCCAGCACTTGTTATTTTTTAAATTCATTTGGTTGGCAATTGCCCAGCCTTCTAATTTGTCAAAGTCTCTCTGCAGGGCCTCTCTGCCCTTGAGGGAGTAAGCAGCCCCTCCCAATTTAGTGTTGTTGGCAAACTTACTATTCCTTCAAGTCCCATGTCTGAGTTGTTAATGAAGATGTAAAAGAGCTTTTTATTAGTTTGGCTTTGCATATATGTGTTCCCGCATGATTTTTTACCTTTTTTACAAAAAGGTTACCAAGAAAGTAACTAAAATATCTGACATAATTTTAACGAAAAATGCCTTACATTTTAATAACAAAACCAAAGTCTTTTTGAGATGCATTATACAGCTACTGATAGAGTTGTCATTTCAAAAGCAGTTCCAAGAAAAATATATTGCCTTGAACATAAAGGTTCCGGTTTGCGTATTTAAATACTGGATACTGTAGTACAAACACTGAAGTACATGTATGTCCAATGCTGTACGTAGCTGCTTAGATCCTGAGCTTTTCATCATAGTACTTCTCAGCCCTCTTACAGTTGCTTAAAGGTGTTTTTTTCTGAGCGGTTCACTATATTCCAGACTTCCTGATTCCTAGTATACCAATAAAGCAAGAATATGCATGTGTACTTTAGAAAAGTTTTCCATTTTCTTGATGCCTTGGGAAAGAATTAGGTATTATGAAGGATGACTCATTACTGTCTGTCTTTGCTCCTGTAAACAATCCTGAGGCTGGACAGAGTCCTGTAAGACTTGCAAGGTCTCTTATCCATGATTGAATGATTTGCTTTGGCTGTGTATTATTCCTCTTTGAGGTGGTCTTTGTCCCTTGTTTTGCTGTTATGTGAAACATTCAGAATTCACCATCCAGTACAAGTCTCTTGGGGGGAAAAGCTCTATTAAATCAGAAATGCTGCTTGTAGAATTACTGTTGCTCTGGAATATAACTATTCACGAAGAATGCCTTTGATGCTTGTAATAGCTTTTCACACCTTATTTGTTACCAGCTATGTGAAGCAGAACACATATCTAAACACAAACACTATTTAATTTTAAAATGCAGTTTTAAAATGGTCTCAGAACAGATAACACTCAATTGTCACTTCAGATATATGTAAAGAGGCTTCTGCCTTTTAAATTTACCTGGGAAATGTTTTTTATAATGATGGGTTGAAAAATATGTGAAAGGAGGTCTTTAGAATTTGAATACTTTGTAACTTGAGGGAATGGTAAGCATGACAGTCATTTAGTGGAATAGGGTTCTTTGTCCATTGGTCGACTGATTTGCTTCACTCCAGGAAACTAGACTGAACACTGATAAAGGGAAGTTTCTGTTGCTGTGCAGTGGGCAAGAGCAGTTGAGGTGCAGACATCTGCTCATTTGGCTGTAGGGAACTGCAGCTTCTTCCAGAGACATGGTAGCAGATAGCTGGATGCGTTGACTTGAGCTGCTTACACTGTTTTTTCAGTAAGTCCAAGCTCTCTGTTTTCCAGAGTTGTTGAAGACATTGCTCACTGAAGGTGAATGTTAAAATTGAACAATTGGCTATATTTTCTACTCACAGTTTTGGAAATGTGCAAGCTTATGAAAGAGCAGTTATTTCTTTAAGGCTTGGAACTCACCTTAATTCCAAGTTACTCTTTTAGAGAATTTAGTGGGTTTTCATGCTAAAGAGTAACTAATCTGTAAGAAACTGTGTAATTTAGTGTGGGAGGTAGCTTTATAAAAAGCTTTCCATGAAAACATTAGCTTTTGTGATTTGTAATTAAAGGTGGCTTAGAGGTTACTACTTCACAGTTACCCATTGTGAATAAATCTTTTCTATCCACAAAAATACTGTGTGTGAAGATGCAGAGAGTTATTCTGGAGGGATAGCTGCATGCTTTTAATTACTCTTGGTACCAGTAGTTTATAAGTACACAGTTATATTTTCACTTGTGCTAAGTGAGTGTGCCGTCTTTAAGGAGCTAGGATCTCATGCTAAGAACGTTGATAGAGGGAGATGTCATATGCTTTGTGGCTTCTGAAAAAGCTATTCTTATGTTCCTTCCACTGATGCCTTAAATTGTCAATATTTAGGTTATTGAACTCATGAATGTAAAAATCTGTAACTTTGCTTTTACAGAGTGAGAAGCTTCTCTTGTATGATACTGTACAAAGTGAACTAGAAGAGAAGATTAGAAGACTTGAAGAGGACAGACATAGCATTGACATTACCTCAGGTGGATAGAAATTCAGTTTGCTTTTTTATTATTTGTTTTCAGTCTTCTGCTGGGTACTGATTAGTTGACTGTACACATAATATATCTGATGAGTTTTAGATTATCTGGTAGAATGCTATTCAGCTGTAGACTTTAGGCAGGGGGTTGAATTTAAACTTCAGCTTTGGTTTAATAGTTGTCAGCATCCCTTGTGTGTTTGAGAGTATTAATCTATGTCTACATAATCTTGTAATTCTTTGAATCTTGAATAAACACCTTTATTTTGTTCAGAAACAGCATCTCGCCTGAAAATGTTATTTTTTGGTTTTGGGCAATGTTTTCTGCTATAAAAAGAGCTAAACATGTAAATGTTTCTTATTCATAGCATGTTCTTATTATACTTTTTCAGAATTATGGAATGATGAGCTCCAGTCCAGGAAGAAAAGGAAGGATCCATTTAGCCCAGATAAGAAGAAACCTGTTGTTGTATCAGATATCCTTTTACTGAAATCATTGTTCTTTTTAGTAGTGTTTGCAGTTTTATAGCTAATTTTATTACATGTGTCATTAATATCAAGTTGAAGTGATAATGCATTATCAAAACTGATTTTTGCATAGCAGACATTGTTCTCATTCAGATTACGGAAGCCATGTTGACACATCCATCCCATCATGAAAACTGAAATTAAGATTCTCTTACCTAGCGACTAGTTTAATGTAGAAAATATTTCCAAAAGTTGATTTTTCTAACTCTTAAAGAAAAAGATTTACAAGGCAAAAGCAGAATCAAGTTAGGCCACTTGAACTTCACTAACTGACCATATAAATATGTGAATTGTGAGTTACCTTGCCATTTTAGAGTATGTTCCAAACAATAAATACTAATATAGTATTCTGTATAAAATCTCAGCAGTTTCAGGCTGTTTATAAAGCTAAAAATCCTTTGTTTTAAAGTAAATGAATTTGCTCTTTTTGATTGTAGTTTGGAAATAGTTGTGAACGTGTCAGATATGTGCAAAGGAAATACTAGAAATTTTACCCGGCTTTTCATTTTTAATTTTTTGCTATTTAGATAAAAAGAAATTTGAAAGTAGTTAAAGATTTTTAAAATTTCAAATAGAATTTTAAGTTTAAGCTTTCTCTCCATTTTAGGAGATTTTTTTTTTAAAACATCCATAGCACCTTTTGCTAAACTTATTTTTCAGAGATGAAATGGGTAGAAACAAAGTAAAAAGTGAAGACTATTGTAAAGGAATAGCTGTAATATATGGAATTATGTTCTGAAGTTCATGTATTGTTCTAATACACATTTTTTGATTTGCAGTTGATAGTTTAAGGAAGGGAGCTTTGTCTTTCTGCCTCCTGTTTTTTAGATATTTGATATTCAGATATGTCATGCTGACCATGCTTTTCTCTTGAAGATACATGATGCGGAATATTGTAAAAATAATTATTTTATTTAAGCTGGTGCTAGGTGTAAGTGCTATTTTGCAGTGGTACATTGAAATTGCAATGAATTTTAATTGTAATTTGAATTACTGCAAAGAGAATAATTTTTGAACTTTTAGGAATGGAATGGTTGTATCTCAGCTGTTTATCCTATCCTTATGTTGAACTCCAGTACCCTGAGTATCTACATAGTATTACTACCTCTTTTAATAATTCTTAAAGTGTACTTCTAGGTTGCATAATTCAAAGATGGATGTGTTTGCACTGAGTTTTTACTTCGTGTTTGTATACTTTTTGTGGAAGATCTGCAGAACAGAACTATTAATATCTTTCTACAAACATTAGAATATTTTTATTATTTGTGTTTAAAAGAGTTTTCCCTAACATTTCCACGCCCTTATATAGTTTATATGTTACAAGACCTTGATATACTTGAAGACTGGACAACAATAAGGAAGGTAAGATGAAAGGATGAATGCCAATGACTGTGGATTTAGTTGGGTTCATGTCTAGTCCTTTTGCTACTTAAAAATATGAAACTGGATTTCTTACATGATCAAAACACTAAATAGATTCTTATTTTTTCAGTAGTCAGTTAATCCTTTCACTTCAAGCTGTTACTGCTATTTCTTTTAATTCTACCCAAATCATAGAGAGGAATCATTTAAAGGGGTGCAAGAGGATATCTCTAAAATGGGAAGTCCATAATTTTCCTTGTAAAAGTGAGCCTAAAACCTGTGTTAAGTGGATCTGCTTTCTCATAATTTAGGCTAATTGGGTAGAAATTATGATAGGATGATCTGAAAGGATTTTGCTTTATGTGAAGGTTTTTTAAAATCTCATATGGCATGTTTTCATATAGTAAGGTTTTTATTTTAAGAAGATTTCTGTGCTTTGACCTCTCTTTGTACTTTTTTTACATAAAAACGGGGAGCTGTGTTTTTTTCAGATTACAAGGGAATCCTGGTTTATAGGAAGAGAAATTTGTTTAGTCAATTGATGTATTTGAAAAAATAAATCCAGCTTTTAATTGCATAATGCCTTTTTTAGATTGTAAGACAGTTGAAGGATCTTGCTGTAATGAAATGCTATCCTTGCCTTGCATCTGCTGTCAGAAAGCTTCCCTTAGTATCCTAGTGCATCCCAGCTTATGGAATAGCAATCCACTTAGGTGAAGTCGTAATCTTGGTGGGGAGTTGGCTCTGAGTCACTTTCTAGCCTGTTTTTTTCCCTGTACCTCTTTCCTGAACAAGACGTAAAATATGACCTTTATATGAGAACTTGTCTGACTTTTCTCTTTCTGTCGCATCAGAGAAACATGCACAAAATATCTTACCCTAGAGTTCTCTTTCTGTTGTTTTTCATAGTTTTAAACAATAGCAACAAACCCAGGATCTACTAGGGTTTTGCCTTTTCTGGAAATAATTTTTAAAATCCCCAAAAAGCAAACAAATTAACCCCCAAAAACTCTTCAGTGCTTTTTTTTTTTTTTTCCCAAGGTTATGTGTGGTCTGGAGTTTACATGAAGTAATATTTGTGAGCTTATAACATATAAATTAAAAGACTAGGTTGTTCATATAGCATTTTGTTTTTCAGAATGAGTTAATGTAATTTTGTGTTTTCTTGACAGAATTACATAAGAGCAATTTTGAGGACTTAATTTAGAAAAGGTTGAGTTATTGAAATCAATAAAGAAGGTGACTTTTTCACTGTCAAAATGCTTTTTTATTTAGCTACTGAGTCACCATTGAACACACTTTTGTTTTAGAATTCTCATTGTATTTTTTGTGCGTAAATGCAAGTATATACTTGCATATAAAAGCAAATACCACTGCATGCTGCTCCACAACTAAAGCTGGCAGTTAAGACAAAATGACTCTGCCTGCTGACTAACTTTAATTTTCTTTTGTGTTTCAAGGCAATGGCTACGCTGGGACCACACAGGGTAAAGCCAGAACGTAAGTAAGCATGGTCTAGTTTCACAAGACAGAACTTGCTGTGTCCAGTGATGTAAACTGCATGATGTAAACTGCATCCAGGCAAATTGTATTTATTATAGTACTGGTATAGTGATGGAGGATGGGTGAAGTAGCTGGAAGATGTGGCTTTTGTCTTTTTCCTCTCTGAGGTGCTGATACCTGTAGCTTGATTGCTGTTGCTTCTGTTGACACAAATTCTAGAAAATTATAAAAAACAAAAATCATGCTTCTAACAGTGGTTTACAGCAGTTCATATTAGCAAGCTATGTCTGTGTTTGCACAAGATTAGGCAGAAAGCTGAGAGCATCTGGACCTTTCAGGTGCATTTCAAAGTTTGCTCACATTGACTGCAGCTACAACCCTGCTGCAGTCTGTGGGAAAGGAGTGGTATTCACATTTGGCACTGAAGTGAGAAGCATGTTCTTGCTAAGTAAAATTACATATTTGGAGGTGAGGAGGATACGGGACAGTAGGCATATAGGTGATAGCTTCTATTTGAAAATGAAAATATAACTTTTAATTATCTGACTGGAAATAAACAGGTATATTGCTTCAAATTTTCCAATGTAATTATAAGAGACAGACTACTGTTGGAAAAAATGTGTATTCTGTGCAAATAATTTGGTGAAAGCGTATTTAACCACCTAACTGATTTCTGTAAAGTTAATATTAAATCACTTTTATTACTTAATTTAGCACCTGTCAAATTAGAAAAGCATCTACATAGTGCTAGATCTGAAGAAGGAAGACTCTACTATGATGGCGAATGGTATGGACGAGGGCAGACAATATGCATTGATAAGAAAGATGAATGTCCTACAAGGTAAAGATTATTTAGTTTATGCAGCTCTGTACATTCATGTTAAGCAATAACTAGGATGATGGCATTGAAGAGTAAGGCCTGTGAGGAAATACTGCCACCTCAGTGACATTTACTAGTTCACATTGGAAGGCAGGTATTAAGATGGGTGCTGACTTGCGAAAGAGGCTAGTAAAGGTTGGAGTTGACAGAAGGATTGTCAAGTTAGCATCTCTCTTAACAATTTCAGCTGTTACTAGTTTCTGATAGCCTTGGAGTAATTTTCTAGTATCTTGGGAGTTTGTTGCTTTGAGAATTTGACCTATTGGCCCACCCAGAAATACTTAATTGTGGAAAAACACTATATGCTGTTGAGGATAAGCTTTGTTTTCCATTGATTAGTGCTCTGAAAGAACAGAGGAACTTTTTAATGGTATTTTCTTCTCTTAAGAAAGGTTCTACCTTGGAACAGTCTAAATATTAGAGTGCAAATTTGGTTGAATGTTTAAGATCTATAAATGTGTTTTCTCTTTATGGATAATATTTGTAAATTCTAAAAGTCTGAGTGTATTTAAAATTAAATTTGTATCTTAACTTTTACTGAATGTGGCAAATAAGTCTAAACCCAGTGTTGATTAAATATGCACATTTACTCAGTAAAATTGACTTTAATTTTATATGTCAGTAGTTTACTGTAGAACTGGCTGGTATTTTTCTTCCTTATGTATGGTGAAGAGGAACAAATTTTGGTGATTTTGGTGTTTCTTCAGGGCTGAAACAGGAAGGTATTTTAGTAAACTACAGATTGTGTCTGAAATTAAAAAAACCTCTGGATTAATGTAGCAGAACACAGCACTTGTACTGGGCCAAGTAAAGATCTTAGTATCCAGTGTCTGACAAAAGCTAAAAGCTGTAGCTTAATAGGGCAGTCATGCAGTGGAACTTTCCTGGGCTTTCAAGACCCTCACAACTTCTAAGACTAGAGGGAGTTGTCACATTTAGTATGCAATAGATCTTTGTTCTGTTAACTGTTTTGATCTTTGGTTTTGTACTTTCTGTTTTCCCCATCAATGTACTTGAAATGATATTTTTTCTGTGGGTATGAGAAGGGAGTTTTGTTCACTATTTGTGTTAAAGGTTACCACAAGGAGCATAAAAGCAGGGCTCACTTAACAGTGAATCAGTAAGTCAGTTTTCAGTTTTTTTCTTGTCATCTTGGCATTAATGAGTAAGAGTTTAATACATTTTGTGCTTTAAATCGTGGCTTCAGGTTGTTTGGCTTTTTTTCAAGTACTTCATATTCAATGTAATTTCAAGGCTTTTCTTGGTTTTTTACTGTGGGTAGTTTATTATTGTTGTGTTTTCTCTGTGTGACTATTGTTCTTATAAACAATTGAAGTATTTGTACCTGTTAGGGTTTTCTTGTAAGAGAAAAAAATAGATGGCTGAAATATTAGCTACCTTCACTAAAGACACATGCAGTTCCCAAGGAATTACCTAAAAACTATCATTAGAGTGGTGCTAGTATCTTCTGGGCCTAGCATTTACAACTAATGCATATTTTCATTTACTGTGTGGAAATACAGCTGCAGTTTTGAGGTTATTTTTAGCTTATAAGCTTTCTAAATTCTTCTTGTTTTTTTTTTCCCGACCCTTCTTCCCTCATTTTCTGTAGTGCCATAATTACAACAATTAACCATGATGAAGTTTGGTTTAAAAGACCGGATGGAAGCAAGTCTAAACTGTATATTTCTCAGCTGCAGAAAGGAAAATATTCAATAAAGCATAACCACAATTGACCGTTGCTCACCGCATATGAAACAAGTGGTATTGCCATGCGTGATGTGCCATGGGGTGAAATTGTATTTAATAGTGTTTTGTATTCCTTATATATTTACAGCAGTATCTAATGTGTATTGGTCGTGCTGTATGTAAACTTCATATGGACGGCCTTCAGAAACCTGAGGAGGGTAAATCCTGTTAACAGACATTTTGCCTCTAAATTGGGTCCGGTGCCTAAGATGTGAAGTATGCTCTTCAAGTATAACGCTTCAAAATTTAACATATTTGTAATTTAAAAAGAAAAATTATTTTTCCATTGGTGACCAGTTGGTGTGAAAAATGTGATAACCATAATTACCAGCAACTCACTTAATTTTCAGTGACTGTGTCATGCTTGTCTTGTGGATGTAAATTTAGCCTGCTCAGCTGTTGCTTTTGAATAGATTGTAACATGCACAAGCATCCTTTTATCCAAAGTGTACTGATTTATTTAAATTATTGTCCTCACCTGCTCTGCTAGTACCAACTGTGTTATGTTTTGTAAGGTTTACTAATTGCTTGTAATGAGACAAAGCCAATATTTTGAACTATGTTTTTGAAGAGCACTTTTCTCGTGTAGGACCCTATTCTATAGCAGACAAATCATTGGTGATGTTTTTCTTGATTGCCAGCAAAATTTATGCATAAGGTGGACCGTGTTGCTCCAACCTGTATTATATGTAGCCCACAAAGAACAACTGGGGGGATGGTTACATAAATGCTGTTGCATGGCCTGCATGTTTGGTCCACAGTTGTATGAAATACGATTAATTTTTGTTAGGAAAGGAAAATATTTCCCCAGAAGTCATATATCTGGGAGAATTTACACTGAGTTTTTCACCAAACACTATTCTCAAAATTTCTGTACCCCATTTCATCTTACTGTACACCAGAAGTATTTCATGCAGCTTAGGAAGCTGAAAAATCTTGCTCTTTTAGCCACAGAGAAAAGTCCTAAATCCTTGATGTTACTGTGATGTGCTTTGAGCAACTAGAATGATAGATGGGATTGTTGAAGAATTGTGAATGCATTGGTTATGTGCACTTTAATCTCCACTTATGATGATTCTTCTTGGAGAATATAAAGCATCCGTTTGCTTTAAATGATCACAGCAAATAAATATTTTTATTGTAACATATAAATTAATCGTCTCTTTTAGTGCAGGGTGGTAAGTACTTTCCAAATGCCAAATCAGTTTCTGCTGAGTGATGCTTTTCTACAATTGTATGACATTATAAATCAAATGTACATAAAGTATCAATTGACATGTTGGCTTTTAACAATATGAACTGTATGTATACAGTTGTTTGATAAACGTTTTGTAATATTTGCATTTTTTAAATTAGTATATAAATAAATGATCTGTGTTAGTGGACATCTTTTCTGTTGTTTTGCTCTTTGATTTTCTAGTCTTGTTGGAATTGTTGATCTACCAAATGGCAAAGGGAAATATTTTTAAATCATCAGGCCTAAAGCTTTTTAAAAAAACTTTTGACTTGCACCTTTTTCTTTCCATTTTTGAGAGTTTGTATGTTTGCATTTTGTTTGTTTTTACAAACTTTTAGAAAATATTTTATGGAAGCTTTATTTTGTGACACTTATAAATCAAACATAAGCACTGTTAAGAATCTCATAACTGTAGACATGCTGGAAATCATTTGTATTTAGGCCATGCTGGGTACTCTAAACTGCTTTTGTGATTCACCCCTTTTACCTCTCCTGTATTTTGCATCTCTCTAGCTGCAGTTGATTATTCCTATAGCTTCTTCTCTTCTACAAAGCAAAACTTTCCTTCATAGAGCCTTGCAATGAGCCTTTGGACTGACGATTTGTAACTATGGTTTCTTAAGTCAGAATAAACATATTTCATATCAACGTGAGGGGTAATAATCATAGCAGTGTGCATTAGGGATCAGACAGCTGGGACCTACTCGTTCCATTTCTAGGAGTACAGGAAACTGAGCTGCGGCTTTCCTTTTTGACATGTCACCATTTCTGCCTATCTGATGGGAGAGCTGTAAGGTTGGTTTTTGTTTGTAACTGGTTAATTGTTTCATGCTTAGGTGAATCATATTTGGTACATGCTTTGTATCTTTTTAATATTTGAACAGTTAATGTTTCACTTGATCCTACATAAGAGGTAAAAGAGGTCTTCCTCAGATTTTAGTCCTTTGAAGTAGAGACATCGTTAGCATCTTGTCCATCTGTTTTATTTTTTACACCCCTACATTAAAATTTTTCAAGATTTGGTAGCCTTGTTTTAACCTACAAATTGGATTTAGATCTGTGAAGTGCTGAAAGGAATTCTGTAATGTGGAAAAAGTAAGTAAGTGAAGAACAAGAGGCACTGAGTGACAAAAATAACTTTCTGTACATGTATAGAAAAGGCTTCTTTATCAATAGTTATGTTTCAGAGGAGATGCAGTTTGGTTTTTGCCAAACACACAGAGTAAATTGATCTGCTCATCTTTCCCACAATGAAGTATCTGATATATTTAGTTGGAATGTGATTGATTTAACCTGAAAATACTAAGTATCATGTGGAGTTTAGCTTGGGTATTTCATAATAAGCAGGTCTTAAACTTTCCAAATGCATTTGAATTTTGGCACTTTACCGTAGTGTTTGTTTTTAAACTATAAAAATGGGCTATTTATAGTCCATGATCATCTTACTTTCTATTTGTAAGTCAAGGCCTGTGTAAGTAGCTCACCACCCCCATCAAGTGGTAAGAGATGATTAAATACTGACATTTTCACTCATTTTGAAACCTGTGCTGTCTTCCAACAATAGGTTCAATTTGTTCTGTGTGAGGTTTTGTTGTCTTTTAAGTAGAAAGAAAAAAATAGGCTTTTATCAAAAGAGAGACATGCTAATACAGCTTCCCATCTCCTGGAGAAATTCTTCAATTATTACTGTTGGAAAAGAACAGCCTTTCCCCTCCTCCCCCCTTTTTTAAGAGGACAAGGGAGAGAGATAAGGAGAAAGAAACCGTGTGTCCAATAGACTTTGCATTTAAATAGCTAAAATCTTCAGTGCTTTAGTGAGGCTTTAAGCAACCTGGTCTAGTGGAAGGTGTCTCTGCCCATGGCAGAGGGGATGACACTTGGATGATCTTTAAGGTCCCTTTCAACCCAAACCTTTCTATAAATCTACGATAAGAGATTGGCAGATGACAGCCCTGTCCACACAGCCTTTTACATGTGGCAAAGTTAGCTCTATTCTGAGGATATGTGATCATTCCTAAAAAATATCCTAAATATGCTATTCCCAGGCAGAAACACGGTTGCTGCTGGAATTAAGACCAGGTAGACAGTATATTACCTCTGGAATGGAATTTGCAGTCTATAATTGCAACAAAAGCACAGCATGTATTCAGTAAACTTGACATTTCCTGAAAATGCCAGCCTAAATGTACTTGTATGGCATTATGTAGGCTTTTGTTTCTCTACATGGAAAATGGTCCTGATGGATCAGATGTGACTTCTACCATTTAAGACTCCAGTACTGTGTTTTTCTGGAACTACCAGTGGGAAGCTGAAAATTGATATTTTGAGCTGACTCCTATTTCAGTGTGCTGGCAGCCCTGCAGACCTCACTTACAGAAATTTAACTTTTCCAGATGTTGCATGAAAGGTCTGAAGGCTGAAAATAATCTGACAGATTCACTAGCTAGGGCTAGTCTAGGGCTAGATTAATTTAAGCCCTAGTCTAGGGCTAGATTAATTTAGCCTTAGTTACCCTAGGCTCTGACTGAGACAGTATCACTTTCTGATGGGAGAAAATACTGTATGATTTTGTAAGTTAGAATTGTTTCAGATGGCAATGGGTTCAAAAAAAAGCCTTGTAGGTAAACTTTATGTTTGGTATTTGTAAGCTTCACAAGTGTCAATGTTACTCTTTCAGTTTGGCTTCTCTGTATGAAAGAATATGAATGTATAGGACTCAGGCCATTTTAGTAAGGCAGTAATCTCCAAATTTTCCTAGAACAGGTATTTTAACCACAGACATGGTATTTTTTATAAGATTTGACTTGCTAGATTTTTTAAAAATCTGGCTTAAGTTTTAGAACATAGTAATTTCTTTGAAAAACAGAAGAATACAGAAAGCACACAGTTCAAGAGGTGGTTAGCAGCAGTAAAATTTGTGTCCTTTATTATGGAAGGAATATCTTCAGACATCACCACTGTCTTCACAAAGACAAGCTGGAATAGGACAACAGAAATTAAAATAATCGGCATTATTTGATTAAATAGGGCAACATAAGTGGATTCTGCTTTTCTGATAAGTAAAATAAATCTGAATCAATTGGCCAGAGTTGGAACACTGAATTTGCTTTTCTTCATCCCCCTGCTCCCATGCTCTGGAGATCCATGACGGTGAAAGCCTGCCTGCAGGTGGCAGTAAATTTATGCTGAAGCTACTTGATGGTAGTTTCAAATTTTCTGTCTCGATCCTGTGAGATTTTTTTTCACAGTTTCTCTTAGTTATAGTACAACTACTGGTTTTAATCCTAATGCATACTAATTAAGGGATATTTGGAAAGAACAGTACTCAGAGTTCTAAAGGAGGATTATCTTCTGCTACTATACTGTGAAAGAAAATCACTATGTAAAGGCTTAGGAAGGAACAGAAATGGATTAGATTCTGTCTAGTTGCCATAGAAACAAAATATGTAATTAAACAAAATGAAATACATCTCTTACACTGATGAAAGTGTTAAGGAAAGGTGGGACAAGGCAATGAGTGTTTTAACCTGCAACACCAAACCCAGAAATAAAAGGAGGGTTCAGGTTTATTTTTCTAATGCAATTTTCACTTACTGCACTTTTTGTGCTTGGTTAACTAAAACCAAAAATGCTTTGCTTCCTAGGGTAAATCTATAAAAAGGAGTGTCAATAATAATCAGCAGTAAGTAATGCCGTGCAAATTTATGTCAATACTGTTGTAGGTTAATAACATTAATATTATGTGATACTAATAATACAATTAAATGGATCTTAAGCACATGCCTTATTTGGAAAAAAGCTAAACAGTATGAACAGTTTAATTGCAATTTAAAATAATTTTTAACATATCACTTCAATGTTTCTTAATCTGTAAAATTACGCAGACAGTTTCTTACCCTTGCTCTATAGCTAATAAAGACAATAACTTAACAAAAAATGTGTGTCAAAAGAATTTCTTTTTAACCAGATAGTAAGTACTGTGGATTTAGGATGTTTCAGAGCCCACAGTTGGTGCCAGGTGCCAGGAGAGGGCACTTTGGGGTTTCTCTTGAAACACTATTTACTTTTAAAGAAGTTTAAGTCATGTTCTCAGACTTTTCTTCCTCATTCTTCTGGCATAAAATTTCACGACTTAAAGTTCAGAAATGTAGCAGTGATTGTTACTTCTCTTTGTTAGCTTAACCCTGAAGGTGACTACATTCTGCTATTTATAAATTGAGGAGACTTATTTCCATGGTAAGATCTCTTATTTAGCACATCTCAGTGTGTGGCCCTGGGAGGTGGATGGAAATTGGCTGGCTTTGTATATCACATGACCAACATTATTCTTCAAAAAAAAAAAAAAAGAATTCTAGTATATGATTCTTTATTTCCTTCAGAGTAAAGGAAAAGTCAAAAGAAATCCTGCACTCAGTTCAATGTGTGACTTCAAGTTCAGATGATTATGCCAAAACATGGCTAAAATACCAGAATCTACCTTATGCAGACAATATTGACCTTGGAAGTACTTCATGTGGCACATCTGCATTTGCTTGCCAGGCTCCTATGTGGAATGAATAATTTCTTACAGTCCTGCTGAGGACATAGCAGCCTTGATTTAACACGTATCCTAGGGCTCTGCACCTTGGGGTGGAAACAAACTGAAGGAAACCCTGAATGGACACAGAGAACCAGTTCTGCTGCAGAGGCAAAGTGTGTCCAACATCCCTCCTCACTCAAAACTAAAAGGAAAATGGAGAAAAAGACTGATTCATAGAATTTTCTGAGGTAGGAATTTGAGATCTGCCTGCTTTTTATTCCTCAAGCAACCAGTTGCCTCATCCCCAGGTGTGTCTGCGTGTGTTATGTTTGGCTGTATTTACACGGATTTCTAAAGCATCTGAAGCGTTAGTCTAGCTAACAAACTATATCAGTGTAAGTGTCTTAAAAAAAAAATCCCTCAAACCCTAGAAAAGTGCATTGATTTCCCCCCCTTTTGGGGGGAGGGGGAAGCAAGGCTAGGATTAGGCCGGGGATGTTAAAACACATTTAAATCCTCAATATTTTAGGATACCTGCCACTGGTAAGACTTCTGAAGACACAAATTTTTAATTTTTCAACAGACAAAGTTGCTTGGAGTTTCTTGTAACTACAAAGCCTACTGCAACTAATAAACTCTTTCTTAAGTGTTATCAGTAGAAATTTTGTATTATCTCACGGTAACAAAAAACTCACAATTTACCTCTTGCCTTAAATTAACTCCATGCTGTGCTCCAACACTGTGCTCAGGATCTGTAAAATACCAAATTCCTAATTTTCTGTAGCTAACACTGCGCTGATGTTCTTATACTTACTAATGTTATTACAAATTTCTTGACTCCTAAACCGTCTACAACTTCCTGAAGGCTGAGTCAATTCAATGTTCTTTTCATCCCTGACTTTGTTTTAACCAACCAAATAGTTTCCAGCCTTTCTTATAAAATGAGAGGTAGGGAAGGGCACATGCCCAAAACCTTGGGGGATCAAAGCTGAAGGTCCTTTTCAGGCCTCTTTTCAGCCTGGTTTTCAAGCCTCAAGCAGTTGAACAGCTCAATCTTTTCTCAGTGTGGCTGCTGCCCTGCGTAGTGGCCTGAATACTGGTGGTACCCTAAAAATGAAAAATTTAGAGTGAGCCTGATCCCTGAAACGTGTGTGGTTGGTTTGGTTTTTTGTTTGCTTGTTTATTTTCTGCCTAATCCCACATGGCTTGTTTCTTACATCTGTTGCCAGGCTTTCTGAAGTTGGAGGCAGCCAGCAGAAGGCATTGGGTGCTGTCTAGTGGCAAAATTATTCAATATGGAAAAGCCCTACACGGTGGTGGTAACCACATACTGAAGTGCTTCCAGAAAACATTGATGATAGCATGGGCAACAACTTCAACTAGTGAAAGGGCAAGTCCCTGAGATTTGGTGCTGAGGACACTCCCTGCAGGTCTGGGATACACAGCTTCAGTGCCTGTCCAGAAATGGATGTGTGTTTGAGTCAGAGAAGTTGTAGCCAGCTGCAGGTGATGTCTGTATGTGTTTGCTCTTGCCTCAAAATTAGGCAAAGCTTTGCTACTCGGTTCTTAGGTACTACTGAGAGTTTGGCTCTTAATCCCTGAACTCATCTGTCCCCACTTGTAAAATAGCACTTCCTTGAGGGGAAGCCATAAGGTTTAAGGTGTTTGACATTGATTTATCAGATTATTTGGTTGTCGGAACCCTAGAACTAACAAAATTAGGCAGTTATGTTACACAGAATGTATTTTGAGCACGACACAATAAAGAAGTCATTTTGCATTTAAAACTGTGAAGCAGGATCCAGTTTCTAGTCATTCAAAGGATTATTTTATTGGAATGATCATTGGATTGAAGAACAAGAATAACTGCAGTTAGGCAAAATCTGTGCATGGTATGTAAACACTAGCTGACCTTTTCAAGTTTTTTACGAGTCAAATCACAAATCAGTTTTGTGAGTATATAATTTCTGTCTCCAAAACTCACTTTTGATGAATAGCCTAAAACTCAGCACCTATGGAAAAAGTTGTGAGATCACGTGATAAAATGTATTGTTAGTTGCACAACATTTACTAAATTCTCATCTTTGTCCAGGGTCTTTTATTCTGTGATTGTGTGGTCTTGCTGCTTGTATGACTAGAGTATTCATTATATCTCTAAATAGAAACCAAAGGAAAGCTTTTTGGGATTAAATGCATTTTTGGTTTGGTTTCATTTTTTTTTTTTTAATTCTTCCAGTGTTTGTATTTTAAATAGTTTGAGATGCATATAAATATTCCTAATGATTAGGCAGTAGTCAGCCAACTCCAACTTGCCTACAAATGAACATTTTTAATCAGGCTTCATCTGAATGGGGTTCTATCATAAAAATTTCACACACAAACTTGGAGAAAGCTTATTGTTTCTCATTTTAAATAATGCTCATTCTTTGTGGGCTGCTGGTTGGTTGATTGGTTTGTTGGTGGTGGTGGTTGTTTTTTTCCCTTCCTGGGATATAAATAACCCAGTATTGTTGGAAATGTACAGAATAATCTTTTTTCCTTGCTATGTAGGATTCAGGGTGTTGGTTGCTTTATTATTTTACGCTATAATACAAGAAATATTTTTGTCACAGAGGACTGACCATATCCCACTCATATTTTATGAAGAAGGCTATCACAGCAAAGGCTATCTCCCAATACCTAGTATCAGGCTAATCTCATTATCTCAGTTTTAACTTTGGAAACATTCAGAACCAGAATGTTAGCAATCACATCTGGTAATAATAACTTGGAAAAATTTTCAACATCACCAGCTTTTGGGATCTGGCATCCCTTCCTTGGAAGGAGCTATTCCAATGTGAGTGGAAAGCCACTTCCCTGGCCTTAAGGTTAAAACCCTCCAGCCAGGACTGGGCAGCAGAAGCATTCCTGATGCTTTAAAGGCAAGAAGTAGAAGATGTTGTAGTTGGTGGAAGAGGAGCAAGAATGACATTAGCCTCAGCCCTCAGGTCTCCTCTAACTCCCTCCAAAGGGAACAATAACACAGGCTGTTACCTCCCACCCACAAACTCTCGCTGTAGCAAAGTGCTTTCTCTGAATCCCCTTCTGCCTTGTCTGATGTAATTAAAGCTGACAAAGAACATTTTAGAGTGGAAGGACTGATGGACAAACAGCTGGTATAGCTGTATCAGTCTCGTTTGCTTGGAAAACTATACTAGATATGTATAGTTAGATACACTAGATATGTGTATTTAATATCTAAAATAGTGAGCAAGGAAACCTAAGCGAAGAATAGGATTTTGTTCCTTTTACTTTTTTTTTTTTCATAACTTTTATAATGCTTTATACATTAATTATAAATTTAATCCTAAATACTCATAGTACTGCTATTTTGTAGATATCCTATGGTCTACAGATATGTCAATTATTTTCTAAACTGATAGGATATAATCTAATATAATTGCAAAAGGAATAGTAAAAGAATACTATGGCCATATTTTAGGGTTTTCTGTGTATATCAGTGTATTTAGAAATTTGATTTTTATGGTTGGTGCAACAAGTTTTAATATGTATAATAGACAATTGTTTTCTTTTTGAGTTTTTTTGAGTGCTGTGAATAATTCTTTAATAAAGCAGAAAAATAAATATGGTTTAGTGATACTTGACCAAGTGATGGAAGTTTGCCTGAGGAGCTGCAGGCCTGTGCTGCACTTTAGCAGCTTATATACTGCATCTATAGCTTTGCTTTCAGAGCTGCATGTACAGCTTGGCCACAGGATAAATGTTGCCAGTGAGCGGTGATGATGGACTGTGCAGGCAGCTCCCAGGCGGTACCAGTGATCACAGCACCTGCTTGTCGTGTCTCTACCTGAAACTGTGGCAACAAGTTCTCCTGTGAATGCTCTTTTTGTTTGACAGTAGAAATGAATAGAAGTGTTTGAGGGAAATCCCATAAAAGCTTAAAAGCCCCAAATGGGGTAGAGATCAGTGCAGCATGCTGAGCACTGATTGGATCCCCATGTGATGCTGTGCAGCTCAGGATTCCCAGTAGCTGAAGAGAAGTAAAATCCCATATACTATCCTCAGCTTTTTTTTATGATATTAGTTCCACTGAGTGGTATTTTAAGTGATAATTCAGAGTGTCCGAGTGCTTCTCTTACTGGGATCATAAGAAACCAGAACCTCTTGGTGCAGAGCAGCAGTACACTAATTTTGAGAAAGATATGTAAACCCAAAGGATACGAGTCTGTATTGCTGGTATGACTTGCAGAGGGTAAATGTAAAGAGAAGAGTACTACTCTAGTTGTTTTGAATGCCTGGTATTAAATTCCAGCCATTTAGCTTTTATTCTTTTATGCTGTAGATAAGTCTATTGATGTTATTTCAGCTCTGTACATATTAGGTATTCTCAAAATAGGAGGCCTATTCTTTCATACCTGAGAATACTGTGCATGAGCTTTGCATTCTTGCAAGGCATTGCTTACATGGAAGTAGAAGTGCAGAGGTATAAAACTGGCTTTTGTAGATGTACAAGTTCTGGAGGATTAGGCTTTTGATGTTTAGGAAAGAGGGAGAATAATCTGTCATCTCTCTGATTTTATATTTGGAACTTGTGTACTTCTGTAACACCAAAGCTACTCTTTGTGTTATTGGTAATATCCCCTGGATGCTGGTAGGTACTGGTGTGAGCTGTGGCATAAATCAAAATGTCTGTTGACTTTATAAGATATAATTTATATTTTAATGCTTTGCATAAGATCTGTGTAGGAAAGCTATAGGCATTTTTTCTTAGTGGTATGCAAATTAAAACAAAAAGTATTATACATGCAGTTTTACACATGCAAACAGAAAATGTGGAACAATTGGATTAGCTATAAAGAGTGCTCAAGATCACTTCTGTAAATTCAGGGTTGGCTATCAGAACCTAGAAGAGTGCAGAGTCCTGCAGCGTGGTGGCCACAGGACCACATTTCCTTCTCTGATTTATTTTTCTCTTAAATCAATTGCTCTTTGCAGTTTGTCTCTGTCTTGTTAATGCTGGATTAGTGCAGTGAGGGAAATGGGAAGCCAGCTCCTCAGTGGCTAATGCTTGCTTCAGTGTGCCTCAGAGGACAGCCTGAGGTGGCTGAGCTTGGTGGTCCTTAGCTAACGATTTTGGAGGAAGCTGTGAGGGTGCATTTTTAAAAGCTGCATACTAGGTTGGATTCAACTCCTTTTTAAGTTCTTGATTTTGTGAAATGATGGAAGTGTTACGGCAACTTCATTTAAATTATTGAATAAAAAGTGAGAATACACATGCAATTGGTACATTAGCATTTGCTTATTGTCCTTTTAAAAGTATTTATTTTTCAATCTTAATTTGTGTTCAGTGAATAGCCACTTTTAAGCAGCTTTTATCTGCCACTAACTTCATAATATTAATGACCTGTAATGTAAACACAAACTTTGCTATTTTTGGAATAAATGTGGCTGTGGACTCCCTTAAGGTAAGAAAGAATAGTGGACTTCTAATATTTTGAGCACAAATGGACACAGGATTGTTTGGTTAATATAAGAAAATCTGATACTGTCATTGTGCAATTTCCTTGAGCTGCAAACAATACCAAAAGTTGGTAATTTCCTTGCTGTGCTGTTGCGTTATGTAAGTGATAAATGTCTACCAGTGTTTGTTAGTAAATCCTCAGATGTTCAGTACAGTGTAACAGCCTTGTTTTAAAGGCAGCTGTAAGTGTAGTGTAGTCTTAATGGGAGGGAAAGCTAAAAAAAACAGAGGTGTGTAAGATTTGCATCACTACAGTGACACCAGGTATTTCTGGAATTTTATACACAGAAACTGTAAATTACGCCTCTGTATTTTTGTCTCAAGTATAAAAAGCACATTGTATTTGCAGAACCAAAGCTGAAAAAAACCCCAATCCACCAAAGAGATGTTACCTTTGAGTTTCCATAGAAGTTGAAGAGATGGCTTTTGACGTGCTGTGATTCTTGTCTATGCAAATTATTTTATGGTATAGCAGGATTTTCTTTTTCTAATAGCAGAGAAAACGTACATGTGTATTATAACACATGTTTATACATGTCTATTATAAACACATGGTTTTGAGTACTATTACAAAAAAAAAAAAAAGCCTTTTTGGGGTGGTATTCAAGCTTCTCAGTCTTTTTGGTCTAATTGGCATTGAGCTCACGATATATCCACACAGACTTACGCACCCAAGTAAATATGCATTTATATGCAAATATAGCCAGTCTCCTCAAAGGGAGACTACGAACCTACTACGCTACATCCATGTAACAGATCCCCTAAAATGTTTATTTGGTCAGATTTATCACAGCTCAAAAATAATCTTTTTTAAGGAATGAAGAATTCTTTCTGTGAGAGCATGATGGTTTAGTACCTTATTTTGAAGCCTATTTCATAGGCAGAGTTACTTGGTGCAGGATGTGCTTGCCTGTAGAATCAAAAGCTTGGATGCTTCTTGATGACTCCATGGCAGAATCCAAGCTCTCTTCCCATAGGTGCCTCATGGTGCTTGGCCTGTCAGACAGGCCTTTGCTGAGCCCCCACCTCGAGCATGGGCAATGGGAATGATGAGCTTTTTGCTGCTGAATTTGTCACAGGTGTGCTAGTGGATGCTGTGGCAGATGAGGAATGGCATGGTGCTCAGCTCCAAGGGGGCAGCAGGTCTGTGCCCTCGCTAATGGCTACAGCAGGAACCCAGGAGCCTGCTGGTGACATGCTGCTCTTAAATGAATCCACACTAGAGGTGCCACCATTGTACCAGGCTGCTTGTGCACAGTAAACATACTGCTCAGAAATCCAGATCTTGTAAAGGAAGTAACCCTGAGCTGGACACAGCTGTAGCCATCCTTGCCCAGCTCTAGACTCACAGGCAAAGGCTCAGGCTGTGAAAGGGGCTATTTTCAACAGCATTGCTGTACAATGTGGTAAAGGGTATTTATGTATGTTGTGTTGATCTCACAGTTTTATTCCCTCTTACCTTAAGAAAGTTTTAACTTACTCCCTCCTTTGCCTTACCTGTACAAGCTAAAGGTACAGCCTATGTATCTGAAATTTACTCATCATTTGTTGGCAGCAAAGGTCATGTGTTCTATGAGCATCCCACTCCTGGGTGCAGTAGATTAATTTATCATGGAAAAAAACCCACATACATAGGATTTATATTGGCAATTTATAGTTTAGAACAACAGTATGTGGCAACTTCATATTGGAAAATATGAAGAAATGCAATATGCATGATAGAGCTCTGCATGTGTTGATCAGTTTTGCTCTTAGTCACATGCTTTTCCTTTTTAGAACTGTTTCATTTTAACAGCCAGTGCATGTGCTGCTGCTCGGCTAAAGGAACACTTGAAAAAAGTTGTGTGACCTGGGTGTTCTGACGGATGACTTTTGCTATTTTTTGTTATCAGATGCTGTATTTTCACTTTTATTTGCAGTACAGATTTGTATTACAATGGTTACATTTTTCTATGAAGGACAGCTAATGTACTAAGCAGTCAAACTCAGGGCAGTAATTAATCTGGGAGAGATCAAAGGGTACTCTTCTAAATCCCATCAATTTGATGGTGGTGAGCAAAGCCCACAGTCTTTCTTTTGCCTTGGTCTCCTATGAATTTTCACTCTTTTGCTGCAGAGCAACTGCTTTCTTGTCGACCCAGTGCACTGCTTGAAAAAAGTCCAGTTGGATGTAACAAATGCAATTTCAATGGGCTTAGTAGAACATCTACTTTTTCACTTAACCTTTCCCTTCAGTGAGTGACTTGCAGGAACAAGACATTCCTTGAGCAAAGGTGTCTTCAGAACCAATCAAAATGCACCACGGGGGAAAAGCATGTCTGAAGCCAGTGGCATGTTCTGAGATATGAATTAGTCTGGGTCTTTGCTGAATGATAGCACAAACCATGTATGATTTAAAAGGGGGAAAGAGAAAAAAGTGAATATGAAGAACCAAATACTCTGATGAGAAGTTGCAGGGCTGGAATGGTAATATTAACGGCTCACCACTAATATTGTCAGAGAGATTTCTTCCTTAATGTACCCTACTGAGATAAATGATCTCTTGAAAACTATTTCAGCTCAGAATTTTTATGATTTCATGACTTCAGTGATTTGATTTCATTATTTGATTTGATGATTTCAGTTTCTCAGTATTTTGTTTGTTACCTGAAGTCCTGGTCTTTCTCCTTTCTCTGCTCTATATTGTCAAGAACAAAATATTGTAGGACAGAAAAAGAGGTTTGATTCAAGTTCCTTTTCCTTAAAAGCAGAGACTACTGGTGCACTCTGCAAGAAGAAAGATTATGGGAGCACATCTGTGTTCCTGTCTGGTGTGGATGGAGAATGAGGTGGCAGAAAAAGAGATCCTTGCCCAACAAGGAGGAAAAGGTAGCATCACCAAGAACCCCAATGCTGCACTGAGCGCTACGGGAGGAAATGATGGAGGGAATTTTGCACACGAAGCAGAAGGTAGCACAGCAGTTGCAGGACGCCTTAGGATGAAGTGGAATAAAAAGAAAAAAGCTTCACACTGCAAAAAGAGTTCCCCAGCCACAGTGTTTCCTTCCCTTTACTGGCTGTCTCTTGGCCTGCCTAGTGAAGAATATTTTGAGCGTCTCTTATGCACGAGTGGGAGAAAAGAGATGAGGGTGGCTTCTCTGTGGGCTTAGACCTCTGCTAATACATGCTGATCTGAATTTTGATCCCTGTAGGATTCTCCCACTCTCTGGTTTTATGTGAATTGTTGGTAGATTATAGAGGCAGTGAAAGGCTCTCTCCTCTTGCCTGGCTGGAAATTGGGTCAACAGCTTACTAAGCTAAGGCAGAGCTTGCTTGCTTCTAGTATTGGTGGAAAAGCTCTTACTCACTCCCAGATTTAGTTCTTGTAGGACAGAGTAGCTGGAGTCAAATACTTCTCTCTGTTTCAAGTTTGCACTGGAATTAGAATCTGAAAATACTAGTAGTTCACAGTTAATTAAGAACATGGAAAAGTCCTCTGGTCATGGGATCTGTCACCATTTAAAAGTCTGCTCATTTTCTTAAGTATTGGTGCATGATAGAAATCCACACATGTTTTTCCTACACGTTGTCCATAGACATTCTTTGCAACGGGATTTTTTTTTGTTATTGTTCATGCCTTTGTATTACAGAATGTTCAAGAATGTGCTCAGCCCTGATTTAACTGATCTATCCTGATGGGATAACTGCACCTTCCCCCCAGTCTGCAGCATGTTTGTATCCTGGAAGGCCAAAAAAACTTCTGTGTTCCAGGCACTGTCTAGTTGGATACAACTGTTTTATGGTTGGAGCAGGGGGATTGTTTGTTTTGTTTTGTTTTCTTTCCCATTGAACGCAGAAATTGTTGTACACCACTGTACAATGTACATTGCATTGTCAAATGCTGGGGCAGGGCTTATTTTCTTGCTCTGTAACTCTGGTGGGCTGACTGAATCCTTAGGACACACAGACAACCTGCAAATGCAGTGGAACAGAACTGAACTCCGTCACTGTAACTATTCTAATGGAGTTGTTTCGGCGCCAATACTAGTCATCATTTTCAATTTATGAGCAATCTCTTTGAGTTTAATTTTTAAATTATCAGACAGTTGTAAAGACATTTAATTCAAGTAGCCAAAATGCAACTTATTTTATGTGATATGATGGTTTTTAAAAACACATCTTTTAAAGGAGCCCATTTGCATTAAACAAAGAGCACATTTTCTCTTACTGCTTAATTTCTTTTACTACTTCTATTCTGAATTCCTTTGTAGTGACAACATCTGAGATCCATGTAAAGCTCAAGTGCTGTGTATGTTTACATGAATGATGTGATATTAAGTGGTTGACCTGCCTATCATAGAATTTGTAAGGCACAGAATTTTTTATTACACAGCAATAAATGTCACACTATGGAGAACTGAAGATACTGCTTCCCAGTAGGAATGAAACTACTTGTAAGCCAACTGTAATATTTTAAATACAGATATTTTTTGCTTTTTCATTAAAATAGAAAGAATTAAATCTTGATTTTTTTTCTCATCTCCTCACGATACCCACCAGTACTGAAGAAAGTGATACTGCTTTATAGTTGGATATATAACAAATATATTAAAAAATGTAAGAAAAATTATTCTAGCCAAAGCCTGCTTTAGTTAAATTAATTACTCCTTTAAGTGTAAACAGACAGTGTTAAGCATGTTTGTAGAGGTGAGACGATACACCCTTCCAGTCCTCACTTTATGTTCCATTACCATATAATGTAGTGAGAAGACCTGGCTGAACCGAAGAAACCAGGATTGTAAATCCTAATGTTCTGAAAATCAAGTAGGAGCTATTAATTGTGAATTTCAGAAAGATTAAAAAAAAAAGAAAATAAATGTCGTCCTGTAAACCACTTTGGCATACACATTAAGGGCAAAAATTGTGTGAAAAGAACTGCTGTGCCAGCTAGTACTGAAGCTTCCTGCTCATTCCTCTGGGAGAGGCATCAGGTTCCTCAGTTTGCTGGCCATGAGGGACAGCAACACGAAAGGGAAATTCTTAGAACTGTTGAATTGGAGACATGGAAGGAGAAGGCCAGCTGTAAATTATTGCAGTTTGTGGTTTTGTACACATTTATAAAGGCATCGAAGACTAAGTCATACAAAACAGCAGGAGTTTCTTTCCTGATTTAAAGTTCCACAGAGGTCTGCTGAGCCTTCATGGTCATAGGCATAGAGAGAAAAATAAGTCAGAAATAATGAAAAGCAGGTGATTCTGCACTAAGTGAATGTAGTTTTCCTTGGGGAAAGTGAGTTTGAAAAAGTTTCTTGTTGTGTTATTCTGGTAGAATCTTTTATGACATCCCTTTGAAATTGTATAGCAGCATTTAAGGTCAAAACACACACACAAAAAAATCTGGATTGAAAACCTCTAAGAAGTTCCAACTGTAATGGAAGTTATTACAGAATGTGTAATGATGATTAACACTGCTTTAAGTGTTCTTGAAGTCTGCAGGTTAGACATCTTCTTAGACAAAATTTCTGTTAAATTCTCTGGAACCTCTGTATGCTGGATGTGAAGTGGAAAAAAATTATTATCAATTAGCTAACAGTAAGGTACTAGGGAAAACATTAATTTCATCAGGATATATTTTCCATTTCCTTATATCTTTTAAATGCTTAGAGAAAGCAAGCAAATGTATAAAGTTTCATGCAAAGTGCCATAGAAAACCTGATGTAAATGGATAAATGTCTATATAGGGCTCATATGTGTCTTATGGTAATTTCTCTATATATTTTTGGAATTTAAAGTAAAACTTCTTTTTCTACAGTATACCTTCCTACTGCTTTCAATAGGTAAACATATACCCCACACCCAGGTTGATTTAATGATTATTTTAAAATGTTATCTCTCTGTATCACAATTTTTAATGTTATCTGCCTGAGATTGTAATAGCTTAGTTATCCATAAGTGAAGAACATATTCAGTAAGTAATGCAAATCATATCCAGACTGTCAAATATGGAACTAAAATAAAATATTAGTTCAGTGATTGTATTGATATAAAGAATTCTGTGTTCAGAATAATAGATTTTGAAAATAGTTACAGCAGCTCAGGAAATAACCCACCTTCTGATGGTAAATCTATGCACCAGACCACATGATATCAATGGGAATATCTTACCTGTATCTCATTAATCTCAGCACTCTTTCTCAATTCTGTCATTATAGTGGATTTGCTTTGCATTGGAGCAGAGAAATGTTGAATCTGTTTCTTGTGTAGAACTATCTACTCCCTACTTCATGTTTCTGGCCCATAATTTCTCTTCTGTCTCTTTAGAGTGGAAGATGTCCCCTGCAAGTAATCAAGGGATTCAAACAAGAGCCAAAGTCTAAATAAGAGATTTTCTTTTTCACCCAGGTTGGACTGCTAGGGAAGTTTTCCTCTCACCTTTGTAGTGCTGTGCTTAATTCTCTTCCTAAAATTATCTGGGAATTGTACTTCACCAATTCACTGTAGCATAAAGACCTAGAACACTGGTGTGTTCTTCTGTGTCTTTGTATGACTCGGGGTCCTGGGTTTTGGTTTTTGGTTAGTTTCAGAGTTGAGCAAAGCTTTCTGGTGAATGGTCTGCATCCATGACCTGTGGCCTGTCCTGACTGATTGTCTGTAATTGTGGGAACCCCTTTTGGAATGAATCCTATCTCAGACTCTTTGAGTGATGGAATTTCCCTAGGCAGAGGAATTTTCTTTAGTGTTTTTGTTTTCTCCCCTTCTGTCTCATATGAAGGATTTGAAAATGAATGCAAGACTTTAGGCCTAAGCAAGGAAGGTGTCTATCTTGTTCAGAAGTAATGTGTTTTATGGAGATGTTTACTTCCCTTCTGCTGCACATTTATGGGAATTCATAGACAAAGTTATGAGTTGTTAATTTGAGCAGAAACTGTGGCAGTTCTTTGCCTCAGATGTGCTTTGCAAATTCACTTTGTATAGATGCTGCATTCAGAATTGTTAGGAGCCCTGTTTTTATTGTCTTCTGTTTTGTCTCTGAAACTTTAGAGATGAACATTGTACTCAACTGAGAAGAAAATATATTCGTGCTCATAGTGGATGTGAGTCAAACTATGTTTTGATTTAATTTTTTTTACATAATCAAAATAACTTAGTGTGCCCTCTAAGAATGAGTGGAATGGTGTAATAATGTGTCCTGTACTGTTGTGAATACTAAAGCAGTTTCCATTCTTGCTCACAAGGTCCAATCTTGCAGCTCAGAAAAAGTAAGGGAATTTATTTATGTGTACATTAAAACCCAAGTTTTCTGCTTCCCACAAATGAGAATTTAACATTGCCTACAGTTGGTGTGAATAGTAAAAGGAACAGGAAACAAAAAAGTCCTTTGGAGCTGGTTGAAGGGGGTCTGACAGACTACAAGAGATCCACATGACATCTGCACATTTGTCTGTACGTTAGCACTGGAAAGAGGATAGAATTACCAGGAAATGTTGCCCTGTGGTTTCTGTATTGAAGTGGCTCCATCTGTGCCACCTGTGGATGACATGATTGGAGCATTAGTTCTTGCTCTGCCTTAGCACTATTGATAACTCTGCTTAACATCGCCACAGGGGAGGCTTTGTTGGAGACTGCAGTCACTTCGCCTGAGCAATGGTGTACATTGGCTCCTCCATTCAACCCTTTTTTCTGACATTATCGCATTTGAATGGGCCACCAGTGAAGCCATTCAGTGAGAACATGCAGCGGGGCTCCTGGGTGGCCTGGGGCTGAGCCCAGCACCCCCGTTAATGGACTGCCGGCCGCAGCCCATTGAGCTCCATGAACTCCGTGACCAAAGAGAAGTGAGACAAAGATGCCCCTCAGCGCAATGTGTAGGTCAGGGCTGGACAAAAGCAGATAGTGACAATCAAACCAGTTTGATTGCTCCGCTAAAAGGGGACACCTACCAGCACGGACCACCGTTCCCGCAGGGGCTGCGCTGTGCGCTCCCCTCTGCCCATCACCTGGGCCTCGGGGCTGCCGTGGCACGGCAGCTCTGGGCACCTACCTGAGCTCTTGCTCTGCTCACAGCAGGCTTTGCATTCTCCTAAAGCTTGCAATCAATGTAATTATCGCTGCAGTTTGCTTCTAAGCATGCATATAGCCCTCTTGTTTGTTCACCTATACAGCGCACACGTCCTTGTTCTTACATGGAATGTCAGAGGCAGCTGAGTTAAGTGTAGGACAAAACTTCTCTCATCTGGCTGTTTTTGCATATGATTTTGATAAAGGTAGCAATCTTTTTCAAATGTTGACCCAAGACTGGAGAATTCAAGATGGAAAGTGGCAGATACTGTGTTGTAGCTCTCACTCCCTTAAATAAACAATATGTTCAATATAAAAATTCCTTCTGTTGAAGGAGGGGTTTTATTGCATTTTGCTGGTGATTAAAAACCACGCTTTAAAAAATTTTGTGGTTGTTTTACTTCTAGCCTATGTCTGCTGAAATTAACAGCTAAAACTACTCTGTTAAATTAGTTGGACAGCAGGTAGCAAGAGCTTTTCATCCAGCAATTAAGGAAAAAAGTTGGAGGTGGGAGTTAGCAGCTCTGAGCTCTGTATTGGCCTACATCTCAGATGGTCTGATCTGGATCAGTGGCTTGAGAACTGTTCCTTGGTTTAGAATAGGGATAGCATGCAAGACTACACCTGTCCTTTCATCTTTGTGGGCTCTTCCTGTTGTCCTTTGGACAAGGGATAATGGTTTTCCTTGAAGATTAACAGAGCTGTGTTAGAGCAGATAACAGAGCTGTGAGAAACATCCTGAACTCCAAGTAGGGTTGCAAGTTCAAATCTGCTCATTTCATGAACTGGTTAGGGATACACCTCTACTATTTATCTCTGTGTATCTTTGCTTTCAATGTTGTGAAAATATCCCCTCAAGAATTTGTATGTCTTGCAGCTAGGGGAAGCCATGTACATGCCACTTCATGTTACATATCCTGCATCTCATTTCCCACTTGCTGTAGGAAAAGCTCTTAGGACTGAGCTGTTACCCAGATGATGTGTGTTTCCTTGGTAATCCATCTCCCATGGAACTAACCTTGCCTTTTCTAGATCACTTCTGCCTTCAAGGTGCATGTGAGTTTTCTGCAGCAGCAGATAATAGGACAAGCTCTCAGCCTCCTGTAAGTATCAAATTTCCATTTGGATTGAAGATGAAGGACAGGAAAGGAATGAGTAATTTTCATTCCTTGATACTATAATGACTTACACCAAATGTTCTCTGCTAGGGTTTTCTTCTACTTTTGAATTTTTACCAAAACAGATCTAGCCTTAAAGACCTCAGAGAGAAAAAGGGAGGAATGTGGATATAGAGGTGGAAAAAGGATGCTGAAGTGGTAAAACCTAGTTGAAAAATACTGTGGGCATCTTAACTCCACAGTTCATTAACTTTGAATAGACTTTGGCTTCTAGATTGTGAAATGTACAGTTGAAATCAGCAATATGAGAAGAGAGTTCTAGGAAGAAAAGACAAGAATTGGATAGAAGTCCTTTCAGAATTCTGAAAAAGACAAAGGGAAAAGGGGACCAAAATAAAGAGAATGAGACAGATAAAACAGAGGAGGAGATACTTGAGACTTATTTTCTCAGAGGAAATTAGAGAGATCTAATGAAAAAACAAATATATGTAGAATGGCAGGAATGGCTCAGCCAGTATGTCAGCTGTGAGTGTTTGAACCTAGAGGACTTACATCCTAGCCCTGTTTTTTTAGTGATAAAACTATTTCCTATATTACATAAACATTCGCGACTTTGTATACCTTTTGGTGCCATTGCAGTTGTGCAAAAAACATTTACTACTTTTTCAAGACCAAAGAAGAACTTAGCAAGAGAAGCTTTGGAAGAATGAGTGGGAAGTCTTCCTCACCTTGGTATGTTTTGATGATTGCTAAGAAGATAAGATAAAGTGCCATCAAATCTCTCGTGCTGTTATTTTAAACACAAACAGAAAAGTATGGGTAGCATGTGATTCTGTATGAGAAAACGTTAAATATAATTTTTTTTTTGTTATGACTGTAGGTAAATTGGCACCTTCAGATATAGAATAACAAAAGCAGAGGACCCTGCATCTATCTATTGACTTTAGAATCAAATTTCAGCAGCAGCAATAAAGAAAATTATTTCTTTCCCTCAAATGGCTATTGAAGCATACAAAGCTCAGAACTGACTGGATCAGAGCTGTTTGGGCCAAGGGCAAAGCAAGGACGCAAGATTTTGCTGTCTGTACTAAAAAAAGTCGATGTTAAGAGAAGCAGTGCAGTCTCTGGGGGGCAGCACACTACCACCTCCTGTGCCTGGATCTTACAGCACTTCAACTGCACACACCACCTTAGAGGAATCATCGCTTCCACTGCTAAGTCTTCTGAAAACTTGGCTTTGATTTCACCAGACTTCCTACAATAAATAATTTGAATTTATTTTTATACATTGATTATAGGACTTTGTTACTTAAAATCTAGTGACTTTACAAATATTACTAGTTTTACGCATGCAGCAGTATCGGTTTAGTTCTGTTCCGCTCTTGCCTCTTGTAACCCCTCTGGTATAAAATTACCTGTCAAAAATGTTTCTGGTCATTTTTTCCCTGCTTCCTGACAGATTTTTTCCATAAGGGTCCTGACACATGGAAAACCAGTCCTTTATAAAGGATGGGGTTTTTTTCTATTCTTGCCAAGTGGTTTCTGTATTGGGTGTTATGAGATCTCTTCTGCACACATTACTGGAATCCCAGAGGGGCAGTTTATCTGCTTGACACTCCATAAACCTAGTTAGAATCAAATGGGCCTATGGGATTCCCAGCATGTATTTGTTCTTATGGTGTTATTGGTAATCTAGAACTGTGCAATGAATAAGGAAGGATCTAGGGACTGACTTAAGTCAGTTTATTTTTTTTTTTATTTTCAGCTATAACTGAAAAGGACAGGAGACTAAGGAGGAGAATTCTTCATCCTTTAGTACTTTCTACAGTAAAGCATCCTCCTATAAAACCATTGAACTCTCTTTCTAACTGAAGATGTTTCTTTCGTTATTAACCATGGTTCTCAAAGCTGAAAATGAACATGACGGTGCTGTCTCTAATTTGATTAATAATTCATATGCCCAATAGGATATTTTCTCAGTAGGAAGTTTCAAGTGAAAGGAAAAGCTTTGCACATTCCAGTGAAATTTGATCCATTGATTTTGGTTGAATACAAATTTTAAGGTGTTAGGGGGCATTCACAGGAAGAATAAGGAGAAAACTCCTAAAACTATTTATAATCAGTAACCAGGACTCGCACCAAGAATGTAGAAACCTGCATTTCTATCGCCATGTTGCTTGATTTAGGAAAGAGGTAGCAACCCAGATCTCCTCCACTGGAGAGCTCTTTAATACATGAAAAATATTCCTCTGGCACATATGAATGCTACAGAGATTTTTCTTCAGAAAATGTGATGGACTCAGGATTGCACTTTTCTTCCCAAAAATATTGCATTTCAATATGCAAATTAATTTGAAAATAATTATAAAATTAGTAATGTAAATAATTCCTGCATCTTTTATTTTTCTGTGAATGACTGTAAGAATACCCTTTTTTTTTTGTGAGATCAAGAAGACATAAAAAATTAATTATTTTTAAAAAAATTGATTTTATCTGGGCATAGAAGCACTAAATCCCTCATCATCAACGAGCCCCTTTTCATTTGTGGAAGTTTTTCATTTTTTCATGGTCTGCTATAGCATCTCCTATTACACTTTTAAGAACAAGTTCTCAAAAGGCTATGCTAAAACTCTAACCTTCAATATAACTCCATGGAATAGCTGCAGGTCTCTTAACTTGCCCTCAACAACCACATTTGCCAAATCAGAATCTCATAACAATGCTCATCACATGCATTAGCTAGTGTTACTTCTGGCCCTTCAATATGAAAAAAAGGCTTATAACACTACCCTAGCTATTTTCACATATTTGGATTTATTTCAAATGTGATTTACCCTGATTTTACCAGGTTTAAAAATCTGGTTTTTAGAATGGTTACAATTCAGCCCTGTAATGATTTTACCTCACGTCATTGCATCAGGCATCTTAACTTCAGCTCCATCTTCCTGGAGTTTTTATCTGTCAATAAGCACTGATCTCTGCTTCAGAGGGAGGTGCAATACATGTTGGTTTATGTATTAACTTGCAACATGAAACCCTATGTTCAAACACAGCAAAGAAATTAAGACAAACACAATTACATGAAAGGTTTTTATAAATTAGACTGTGCCAACTCTTTGTTGCTCACCATCAATCTTGAGTATGGAACTGGCACTGTCCAGAAGTAATTTTACATATATGTTCTAGGGTTTCAAGCCAAGACTTCATCTTTAAGAGCACGTTGAGGTGGGACTTAGCATTGTGAGAGCAGACATATGGTAAAGAAGACATTTGTAGAATGTTCCAGAGAAGAAGGATGCATAAGACTAGCAATGTGAGGAAAGCATGAAAGTAAGACTAGAGAGGGTTTGCAGAGAGGGACAGGCAGCACTCAGTATTGCATTAATTTGGGAGGAGTATCTATATGTATCTATACTGGGGAAAGATTATGATGCCAGGTTCTGTCACAGTGGAAACTGCAGGAAGCAGGCTAACTCAGAAGTTATTTTGGTTAAAATAGGAAGACAGCAAATGAATTTGTTATTGAACTAGCAACTTTTCAAACACTAAACCCCACAATTCATGAAACAAAAATCCCTATGAATATTAAATAGCTGCTAAAGGCAATTATTTTTAACAAACCCACAAGACAAAATTTCCCAGTCACCTCAAACTGCTGCTTTGTGTAACCCACAAAGGCTGGTTTTAACAGGCAGCCTGCCAGTAGGGAGAGTCCCAGAGAATGAGCATAAAAGATTCAGATGTCTTAGTGTGGTAGTTGCAGGGTTTTTTTCCAAATGGAGACTTGGTGAGCCTGACTAGTTTGGGTTCCAGCTCAGCTGTGGCTCATGGTCACAGCTTGGCCCAGGTTTTGAAGGTGCAAATAATAAAAGTTGCGTAGGATATTTTGGGGGAGCTGATGTGCAGAGTCTATTAGCAGCATTTAGTATTGCACACCTTGTATCAGACTGAGAACTTTATTTTAAGCAGGGATTTCTTTGCCATCTGTGCTGTGGTGATTTGCCTCCAGGTGAGAAGCCAAAGCAGTGGATCCCCCTGGTACCCAACAGTACTTCTGGGAGGGACATCTGACAGAGGAAACTGTTGGTAAAAGTAAGCCAAGTGTGCCCACAGCTTGGGGCTCTAGAAAAGCTGTGCTAAACCAATCTGTGGGGTCTAAAAGGAACTGGTGCTTCCCATTTCAGTGGAGAGGTTAGAGTGTCTTTGCGTCAGAGATAAGCCCGTGCCTGAATTCAAAATCAATATTGTGACGGATAAGTCACAACCAACACACACACGAAATCTGGCCTCCACCACGTACGTGAATTTTGTTTTGCCTGTCCTTGGCCCTACCTCAACAGCAACCTATGTCTGAGTACAGCATTCCTGGCCCATCAGCAGTGCATACATCATTCCCCTTGTAGCAAGATAAAATGTTTCAGAAAAAGGATGTGACTCTGCCTCACTCACTGGTGCTGCATGGGCATGAGGTCAGCAGCATGGAACTCTCTGGGGGAGTACAACAGGGTTTGCCCTCCTATCTCTTCTGGTTTCTATGGGGCAAGGAAGTCATGGCCTGAAGACTCTTTCTGTGGACCATTTCTGATGGGGGAGCAGGCTCACACAAAGCACTCTTGCAGATGTCTAGCAAGGAACTTCTAGCAACATTTGTAGCACTGTCATCATCTAACAAAAAAGAACGTTAACATATTTGTTTTACAAAATGTTCTGTGGCAGTATGGGGAATATGAGCTGATGTTGTGGCACTCTAGTCTTATTTGTGGTGATATTTGTGGTGGGTAACATTTCCTCATATGCCTGACTGAGGATGTATAGGAGGACAAAGATCAGTGCTTCTCCAGGAATCCGAGTTCAGAGCTTTCCTGTCCTTCTGAGATTCTGTTTCGGAAAGTGATGGCTGGCATAGGCTGGTAAACCATGGCAGTGAAACCTGTTCCTATTGGTAGCTTCTTAAACTTCCAAGGGGTTTTTCCAAGCTACAAAATAAAACTATAAAACCAGGAAGAACAGAGCTGTTATAAATAAGTTGGGAAAATCTCAAGCAGTCTAGTTTTTCTTGGGATGAAGGAGCCACCATAATTGAATTCTGCATTTCAGGGTTTGCAGAGAAAAGAAAAAAAGGTGCCAAAGCTCCTTTGGGACAAAGTCCTTGAGTGGATTTACCATGTCACTGTCCCACTATGCTGCACAGGACTGATGTGAAAGGTGGGTTGGCAGAGCAGCACAGCTGACCAGATCCTCAGCAGTAGAACCAGGTCCAACAGACCAGGCTCTCAGAAGGAACGTGGGATCAGGAGCACCTGGAGGAAGACAGGGTCAGGAAAATTGCTAGAGGCTCTGTTGGGGCAGTAGGGCTGGCTCTTGTGAATCTTATATGTTTTTACTTTTCCTTTTTGCAATTTTTTTTGTCCAATTAAACAAAGTCTGTTTAACTCTGCATGTCCCACTCTGCTTGATAGTGGAGGTGGATTGTTCAGAACCCAAATAATTCAGGATAATATTTGATTAATATTCCCTTACTTCCTGCGTTGTGGTCTACCCTGCAGTAGTTTTAGCAGCTGTTCATACATTTCTAAATCTGGTGAGATTTGGAAACTAAAACAGATGTTTTGAGTGACAGGATAGCTGTTTTCTTGAGCTGACTCCTGCCTGGCCCCAGCAGAGTGCCCCAGTGCCGCTGCAAGGAAGGAGCAGGGCTGAACCTGCAAGGCACAGGAAGGGCTGCACGTGGCATTGTCGCTGTCTGTCGAGAGGTGGCCTTCCTGTGCCAGGTTTCTGTGGAACCCAGGGCGAATCTGCCTTGTTAAGTGTTTCAGTGGTTCGGGAATTGAACCTGGCCCTTGTGGCTGCCAGGCAGCGGTGTTAGAGCGATGGCACAGAAAACTGAATCACTCAATGGAAACGGCTCCTGAGATGGTTTCGTTCCTCCCATCAGTGCACTAGGAGTGAGGCGGAAAATAGCTGCTGTAAAAGCAGCACAGAAGGTGTTTGAGGGTGGAAAAGTTTGGATTTCCTCTCTAATTTACTGCTCCATAGTAGTGATGGGTGTTTTGCCCATATTACCCTCTTTGATCTGTTCTGAGTAAATTGCTGCTGCCTGCTGAATCATGAGTATAAATTTCTTTTTTATGCCTGTAACCCTAATTTTTTCCTTCTTACTCTTTATTTGATTTAACTTGTTGAACTGTAATTGAATTTGTACTATGTAAACATCTATCTGTGGGAGTCAAATCTGACAGAAGAGAAATCAATTAGGGTAGGAAAAGCCCCCATACTTGAAGAAGTCTTGAAGGACACTCAACAATATTTAATATCCATTGTGGGCAGAGAAGCTTCTATAAGGTGACTGTTCCCTGACATTGGAAGTGTATTTACTATTAAATCATAATTGGAATATGAGATTGTGTTTTATTTTCCAGATCTGTTAAAATGTAGAAAGGTTTTATTTCTACTGCAGGTCAGAAAGGTGGGTCATACATTTTGGTACATTTATGTCTTGAAAAGAGTAGATAACAAGTATATTTTTAAACACATTTCTTCCAAATATTATATTGAAGCCAAACAGTACTATCCTAGGTTCATCTGTATTCACAAAAGGACTGTATGTTTACTTGAAGATTTGAATTTGCATAGCATATATCCTATGCAGCCTTATAGAAGAAATATTTCCATTTTAGAATTCAACTTTTGTAACCTTTGGCAACATGTAGTATCAATGGCTCTTTGTTGCTTAAAAAAAGTGGAACTGTAAGCTATCCACAAGGATATGCAGGGCATTGCTATAGCAACACAGCCTCCCTTCCAGCACTAAGAGAAAAGTCATGAATAAAAGATGGGGTTCTAAAGACAACAAAATAGAAAAGGTTGTTTCAACCCTTCTAATACCTGACATTTGCGGTTATTTTGTTAAATGCATACCAAAAAAATGTTAGGAAAAGACATGCCATTGTTGAAAGTATGCATTTATATATTGGGAATGTCACCAAGCAGATAGACACTTTTTGCATTTATCAGCTTAGAGAAAAAAGCAGAAAGCATGAAGCTGACAGCATGCAATTTCTTAAAATTTACATTAAAAAAATAAACAAATATCTATCTGACTTGAAAATCAGTGTTTGCTTTCTATCTGAATTAGCATAACGAAAATATAATGTTGGAAAAACACCACCATTTTCTGGTGCATACTTGAGGTTTTTAAAAAATTGAAATGGAAATTGTACTTCAGAAAAGGAAAGATTTCCAGCCTCAACAAATTTGTGTTTTCCTTGAGTTGAATAGAGATTATAATGAAAGTGAAGCTCAATCTCATTTTCCTCTGTGCCCTACTCCACTTTCTGGCCCTTAGTATTTTTCATGCAAATTATTAAAGAATTAACTCTGAGGCATAAGGACAGCTGTATGGTTTGAAAGGGTGTTTTTAAAAATGCATATTATTTGTTACTGCATTTCAATTCAGATTAAATCCAAAAAGGACAACAAGACTGTTTCCTGGCTATGGCCTTGTTTACTAAAAGATTCTTATAAAAAATACCCTTTCTTTAGAAAAAGAATGATAATCTTGTTTTATTTACTCTTTGGAGTAATCTGCAGTGTATATCTGCACCAGGTCTTTTTCTATTTGAAATGATACCGTAGTGAGAGATGACTGTTGGTTATGCTGGCTAATTTTCAGAGTGACTGTAAATGTGATGGAGGGAGCAATGTGATCCAGGACTGTAAAAACCCCCTCACCTATCAATCCTACATCTTGGCTTCAAAGCTAGGAAACTCACTTCTTGCAGTGCATAAGTTTAGTTTGCTTTGGGGGTACACGCTGTCTATAACTACATCTTTCCACTGAACAATTCAAGTATGAAGAAAGATATAGAATAATATTGCCCCTCACCACTAGAAAACCCAACTAATAGTTTCTAGTTTTGTTTTTTCCCCCCATTCCAATTCAGCTACTTTTCTGTACTTTGATATAGAGCAAGCAGATGAAATATCATCCCAGAGGATCCTGAGAAATGCTTTAAGCAATTTTAGCAATTTTATAGCATTTAAATATGGCATTAATGGTCCTTGGGCTTGGGAAAAAAAAAAAAAAAAGAAAAGCTTTTGTGGGGAGATGGTGAGATAAGTTTCCCTGTGCATCCCTGCTGCTGCAGAGCTGCTGGTTGTTTCCATTCTTCAAATCCTCTTTGTTCTGCTTGGTGGTTTTGTGGTGTGTCACATGTTGCATTGAAAACCTTGCCTTGGCAAGACTTGTGGCTCTTTCACATCCTAGACACAGGAGCAAAACTCAGTTCTCTGTGTTCTTGCAGAATTCTGATTTTATGCAAGAGACCTGTTATAACACCAACTGGAATGGAAAAAGGATATATCTGCATTTAATAATTCTGGAAATATTCAGACAATAAATTTATTTCCATTTGGACATCTCAGGGTATTTCCTTTAATCACAAAACTAGTAAAAGTTCTGTTTTCCCAAAGAAATATCTCATGATCTATTACAGATAGCTTTCACCTACATTATTGAAGTTTTTTCTAAATGAAAAGAGGCACCTGCTATCCAACTCTGGCAATTTTGCTGTGTGAGAATATTACCTTGGGAGATGAGGGAAAAATAAAATATCACTGACAGGACTGGGAAGCAGGGGGAGGGATTAAAATCTGCAGTTGTTAGCATGCTATTATTCTGATCAGCAAAACTCTGCAGTGCCACTGTCACAAATAGTTACCAACATGATCGCATGCCAGTTGTTAAAGGTTTTTTAATACTCTGTCTCGTGCAATTTCATAATGATTCTTTTCTCCAGCCCTTTTGGTGACCAGGCATGCTCAGACAAAGAGCAACTATTTAATGTTCTCTTTGCCACTTTGAGCAAGCCTGTAGTTACCTAATCCCACTGTGCCAGGTTAGAATTCTCTGATTTTTGGACAGCCTAAAGAGACTTGCTAAAAATGTCAAAATTAGCCTGCTTAAACTATGGTGTTGAGATTTATTTTTGTTTTGAGGAGTTGTCTGTCTAATGCACCTTAAGAAAGATCTGTTAGTTTATTTTTTTTCTCTGGAGATAAGGAGAATGTTTTTGTGTTGATCCTCTATTTCCCATTTTAACTACATCTTAAGTTGCCCACGCCAGTTGCGTAACTTGTTACAAAAGAAATCCATATTTTTCAACTGCTTTCTCCTTTTTTCTGGCGTGTCTGTCAACACAAGTTCTCTTTATCACTGAGAATGGCCACTGCTCTGATCCCACTGTCTGTGTACTTGCACTATGAAAAGACAAGACAAACTACATGTAAGCATTGAAGTGGACTAGCACATCCTTTTCCATATTAGCAGTTGCTGCACAAATTGCTTCTGCAATGCTCTGTGGGAAAAATGATCAACATTCATCAAACCATTTCTCACTGCTTCCGAGTGAGGCAGTTCTAATACATGTTCCAACAGTGCTGCATGTGGAGCTGCATTGCTTCTTCCTCTGGGAACAGGACTCTGCATGTCCTGGCACTCTTGACCACTGCAACTGTCCTCCTGCCTCCTGTTGGACTTCTAGGTACACCACTGCTTTCTTGTCTGGTGGGATACAATAAACACACAGCCATCCAAATCAACTTGCATACAGGTAAAAAAGAGTACAAGAAACTAACAAAAGATTTTTCAGAAACATTTTATTAGTGTATTGGAAATGATGTTGCCACATTCCATGGGTAGCTTCTGCTTTCAAGGCCTCATAATTTTTGTTTTAAACATTAAACTCAAAATAAATCTAGAATTAAAGTCTCTGTGGGAAGCATGATGTACTTTTCTTTTTAGTGCTAGACTGCATCTGAACAGAGGATGGTTATTGCTTCTTTGTCATGGCATGTGGCTTCACTTGAAGAGTCTCTAGACAGAAAACATGCCACAGCAAGTAGCAGAGCAGGCAAAACCCCTGCAACTCTAAACTGAAAATACATTTGAAATTAAGGCTAGGTGGAACAATGAGGCATAACTTGAAATGTGGCAAATATGTACAGGTGCCTATTGCAAAGGTAAATGTTTGTGGGTTTTCTGCTGCATCAGGACAATTCTTCACCAATAGTATTCCAATATAACTAAAAAAAACCCCATTATATCAGCTCAGAGGAAAATGAAACTGTTTTGACAACATAACAAGAACCATAAAAAGAAACATACTGTGATTATCTAATCAATTAGTAAAGAACTTTATTTATGGGTGCATAAATAACAAGTAACAAAGGCCACACAGTGCACAGTATTGCCCTAACTCCTAATGGCAAGGTCATTTCAGTCTAAAAAAAAAATTCAAAAAGAGAATCAGTGACAATCCAACACTTAACCAAGATATAGGCAAAATAAAGAAGAACCCTGTTCAAGGAGTTTATCCACCTCTTTATTGCCCAAGAGGCTAACAACCAATCTTGTTATGGCATTTACTGTTTAAGTGATGACTTTGATGTTTGTGAAGGTTACAAATCTATTAACAAAAGATTGGGCCAATTATTCTATTTTTGTGGATGTATTGGATGGCTTGATTTATTAGTAAGTGTCAACAGTTAAGTGATTCCCAGAAGAATTAACGCTTATTTTTGTTATTAATTAAAACGTTTCTGAAGAAGGAACCTCTCACAGGAATTTCATTTGGTCTTTTAAAAGAATGCTAAAGATTAAATAAACTGACAGCTGTAATATTCTTCTGATTTCGCCCTCTAAAAAGAGTACATTGTGATGTATTTCTTGATTAATGAATTTATGGGTTTTTGGCTAAGATAAGCACTTTTGCCTAAATGTAGAAAAATGCAGAGTTTCTCAAGCTTAGATACTTCTGGGATGCAGAACTTGTCACAAGCTGAGGTAGATTTTTTTTTTTTTTTTGCAAGAACCTCATGGAGAAATAATTGGCAGAGTATGCTTGATAAGGCTTCATGAATGCTTTGCTAGCACTCTTTTAAAAGAACCTCCTCTTCTCATCAATAGATTTTAATAGAATTGAAGGTTAAACATTAAAATTGCAGAAAGTGGAGCAAACACCTGTTAGCTTCTGTGAATAGATGTATATTCAACAACAAAAACTTTCATTCTAATGTTTTATAGACAGACAAAATCTCTTCAGAGCTTCACAGCTACACATCCCATTGATTACACTCTGAGTTAATTAGAGCAAGAGTACTAGGGTGGAGTGTTGTCCTTGAAAACCTCATGATGTTGGCAAGAAAAGATGTGCAAATGATTGTTTGATTCCTGGATAACTTACCTGGCTTCTGTCTCAACTGGAGCACAGGTCTGTATTTGTGTGAAGTTCTCTGAGGACTGTTTTCAGGCATTTCACTAATGTTAACATGGCTTCATATCCATCACAGGCCATCTTTCTATTAATGAATTCCATAGAACCACAACCAAAGTTCAGTGGTGAAATTGTAAAATAGGGTTTGCAAGACAAATGTGGTTTCCATTCTTGTTTCATGGCTCCATGTTCTCCTGGTTGCTGTGTAGGAAGTACCTCTGTTACAGATGAATGGTCCAGCATCGCAGAGATAGAAGGAGGAGATAAGAAGCATCACTTGGAGAAAAGAGACAACCAGCTTTGTTTTATTTTTATAACAATATAATATTGAACAAAACAAATGGAAAACCAGAGAAGAAAGAAGATAGCCCAGGAGGTTATCTATTGTCTTCTATGAATGCAAAGAGGTGTAAAGATCCCTAAGCCATTAAGTTTCCTATTCTTACTATTTTAAGATAGCTCTATGAAAAGACTGCACCAGGATACTGAGGTATCAGGGAAAAGGGCCTTTATTCCCTAGGTACCCTCTTATGAAAGAAATGTAAATTAGCTGAGGTTGACTTAGACAGAGGCCGTGTTCCAGGTGCCACTGCTATTTGAACACAACAAAATAAATCAAGAGAGGCCAAAAAGAGGAAGAAAGTCGGGTAGGCAAATAAAAGAATATACAGAGCTATGGAAGAAGAGAAAAAATAATCTAAAAATATCAGGGAAAAATCGACAGAACAAGGTGTAGAGAAACAGAAAAAAAGAGTATTTATTATTTTCAATGTTGTGTCCATAGATTTGTGGATGCTTGTCTATATCTTAGATTGACTAAATCTGATTTCTCTGCATTCTTGCATAATGTGGTTGTGTGCAATATTTTATTGTATTTTAAGTGTATTTGAAGGAAGAATATTGCTTTTCTAGTGTGAAGTGCATATAAGAGGGCTTTGGTTGCAATCCATGTAATTACAAGGATTACAATGGAAAATTCCTCTTGGCAGTGGTGCTGACATTCTTCAGCTTCTATTATTTAAATTTCAGGCAGTCCTGGAAATTGTTCCTGGTTTCATACTCACTTAAGAAAGTAAGAAGCCCAAATATAGTCTTTAGTCACCTTTATTCACTTTTTTATTGTGTTCAATATTTGCTTCATGGCACAGTGGTTTTAGACCATTCAATACATATTTATTGATAAGAACTTCTTTTCCCACACACTGACATTCCTCACTGTGCTAGGGTGGCCTTAGTGAATTTATCTCTGGGTCAAACAAGCAAATCTTCATTCTGATCCTATTTCAAGGGAGCTCACTGAGCTGGATCAAAACCCCAAAACCAGTCTGTGTAAAAAAAGCCATTGACAAAAAATTATCAAGCACTATTTGTATCCCTGAATCAATTTCATTGTGATCTGAGTGAACCTGCTTAAGTGGGGAGGTCCCAGATGACTGAAAGTCAGGTAATGTGATGCTTATCTACAAGAAGGGCAGGAAGGAAGATCTGGGGAACTGTGGACCTGTCAGCCTGACCTTGGTGCCAAGGAAGGTTATGGAGCAGATTGCCTTGAGAGCATCACAAGGCACGTACAGGACAAGCCGGGGATCAGGCCCAGCCAGAATGGGTTTAGAAAAGGCAGGTCCTGCTTGATCTCCCTGACGTTTTATAACCAGCTGATCCACCTAGTAGATGAGGTAAAGGCTGTGGATATTGTCTACCTGGATGCCAGCAAAGCCTTTGATACTGTGTCCCACAGCACTCTCCTGGAGAAGCTTGGACAGGTGCTCTGTCCTTTCTCTGGGTGAAAATCTGTCTGGATGGTCAGGCCCAGGGAGTGGCTGTGAAAGGAGCTACACCCAGTTGGCAGCCGGTCACCAGTGGGGTTCCCCAGGGCTCAGTGTTGGGACCAGCCCTGTTTAACACCTTTGATGATGATTTGGACGAGGGAATCAAATGTATCCTCTGCAAGTTCACAGACAACACCACTTTGGGTGGGAGTGTTAACAGGTTGGAGGGCAGGAAGGCCCTGGAAGGATCTGGACAGGCTGGGTCCATGGCCCCAGGCCAATTGTGTTAGCTTCAATAAAGTGAAGTGTTGAGTCCTGTCCTTGGGTCACAACAACCCCAGGCAGTGCTACAGGCTGGGGGCAGAGTCTGAGGATTGGAGGGTGGCCCAGGGAAATTTGTCAACAGCTTAAGGGAGACCCCTCAGCTGGTCTTCCCACTTTTTGACCCCTCAGTGGGTTTTTCTCTCTGTTTGCATATGTTACGCCCTGCTGGCAACGGCCAGCACCTGTGAAGGACTCAAACCAACAGTTTATGGAAAAACATAAACTTTGTTGATAAAATAACATATCTTTGTTGATAAAAAATTGTGTCAGGTTAAGGTTCAGGGATGGTCAGTGATAGTACCTGACTGCAAACTCATATTTAAAGCAATACACAGACAAACTCTAATCCCCAGTAAAAGTATTCTGCACACACAGAGTATGATTGTTCCCCAACAGGGGACCCTGTGGGGGGAAGACAGTTTCAGCCTATTGATAGGTCCCAGAAGTTACAACGGAGACTTTCCTAACTTTTCTCCCATTCTCAACTTACTTTCATACTATTTCTTTGTGTTTAGGTGGAGCTTGAATGACTCGAGTCATAAACACCTTTGTTACTGATTCATGTAAAATTCTCTTGCTTTGCTGTTAAATATACAGTCACAACATAGAGCACATACCCAGTGAGGGGTGGCTGTACTGGTTGTACCTTGAGGGTGGGTAACTTTGGGGTGGAGTTGTGTGTTAACATTACAATTAGGCTATAATGAACCAAGGGAGAGAACCAGTGAATCTAAGGAGAGGGATTTTGCCACAGCTGTTGGCTCAGCAGCAGGACATCTCCCCTTCCTTGGCAGACAGGTGCTATGCTGTTTATCAGCTGAAAAGTGCCATCGAGTTCCCCTCCCTGCAAGGATTTCAACAGAGCCTGGCCCGTGGTGTCTCCACTCTGCTCCACCCTCCATTCCATCCCCCTCAACAGATGCTTACAGTTGTATCAGGAATCTGCCAGCTGCTTTCCATCCAGGGAGTAGCAGCTATATTTTACCCTACAATTTCTGTACAGTTGTAACTCCTTTTGGGATGGGAATATAACTTCTCAGTTTCCTCTGATTTTACTGCCAGCCATCTTTCCACAAATGGGATATGGAATAAATTTATTCCTGAATTAGAAATGGTTTAAAAAACATGGGAAAAAAAGAGTAGGATAGATTATTATTTTCCAAAAGATTTTGTAGATGAATGGATGGAGCTGTATGTCACTCAATATGTTCTTAATTGATCTAGCAAAGAGTGCAAATAATGAGACAATTTTTGGCAAATATGAAATTATTCAAGATAGCCAAATCTTATTGTAAAGAGTTGTGTAAGGAATTAGTGTTGAGTGGTTGGGTGAGAAAAGACTAAATTAATTCTAAGTAAACCTCCTGAGGGAAAAACAGTTTTAATTATGAAGCTCATAGTGATGGACTCTAAATTAGCAAAGATCTTGAAACACTTCTGATTAATTCCTTTAAGACATTGCCCCAAATCTCAGCCACAACTATCAAAAGAAAAACAGGATGCTAGGAAGCACTGGGAAAGAATATAAATAAATAAATAAATAAAAGCATCAGAAAGCTTCATTATGTATATATTGATGAGATGGAATCATAGTAAATGGTTTGTGGAAGTACAGAGGAAAATAGACCTAGAAAGGGCAGAGAGAAGAGCAGAGAGAGGGCTAGAGGTATGGGACAACTTCTGTGAGACATATAACTGTGTAGCAGTATTCCTGAGCTTGGAAAAGAGACAACAAAATGTGGGTGTGAGGGAGGAATAGGAAATTATGAATGACATGAAGAAACTGAATAGGGAATGATTACTCACTGTGGGGTACCCAAGGAAACTATTAGGCAGCAGGTTTAAAACAAACAAAAGAAAGCCCTTTCCTGCATAACAATATTACATGTTGAGATTCATTTTCATTGGATGCCAAAATTACAAATAACGTAAAAAAAATTGATTAAACAATTTTGTAAAGGAAAGACCGTGAAGAGCTATTAAACATGAGATGGATGATTTGAAACAGAAGTAGCTGGCAGCTACTGTTCTACTTTCCCTCTTTCATATGTTCTTTTTTTTCTTAACATCAGGGCGGGCCACTAGCTGAGAAAAATCTTTTGGTTTTTAGTTTGATCTAGCATACCTGTTTTTATGTAAAACAGCCTAGAATATATGGTTTATTCAATACTAAGTATGCAAGCTCTGATTCTGCTATCCTTTTTCCCAGCCTATTGTCAATATAAAAGCTAACCTGGTTTCTTTTGGGTGGCATGATTAAATGTCATATAACTGAGCACTTCTGAATCAATAATATGTCAATAATAATCCAACCCAAACCTTCTATTAAATTACACTTTTTAGACATTTATCATGTATGTAATGGTATACAAATATTTTCAATGTTTCTAAGAAAAAGGAATAAGTATAGAATATACAAGTTGAGACTCAATAAATATTGCATGGCTTAAGGACAAATGGGTGACATATATCTCCACAATCTAGCAAGGGATGATAATTCAGTTTCTCTATGGTTTCTCTAATTTTGCTTTAGTGAAGCAAAATTAGGAAGGAATGAATGGTTAAGTATTGTCAATATCAAAATAGTACCAGAAGAACAGTAACCCAGGTGGTTTTTGTTCTTTATTACTGTATGGATGTGGAGACTTCCATTAATTTCAAGGGCTGCTCCCACTAAATGTGTGATTTCTGTGGGAACAGAAAATAGCCTGGTTGGAGAATGTTGGGATCTTCACAGGTCTTCAAAGCTAATGTGACAACGATCCTTTCTCTGTCAAGGCCCAACATGAACAAAACTACAATTTTGGAATTGGCACGTGGAAGGTCTACAAAGCAGAGTTGTCTGTTAGCTACAAAGCTAACTCTGTTAGCAGAGTTGTCAGAGTTGAGAGTAAGGGAAAAATCCTGAGGGTTTTTTCTGAGGAGAGAAAATGAGATTCTCCTGACCGCAAAGCTGATACAGTTTGGATTTGTTCTGCTGGTTGAGAATACTGAGGAAAAAAAACCCCACATAAATATTTGAGGAAGAATGAAACCTTTAGAGCTCATGCCATGGGAGAAATAAGAGAAAATGGAAAGGATGGCTGTTAAAATTGCTATCAACAACTGAAATACTGGACCAAGGACCAAGTGTTCTCCTAGCAATTTCAAATCTACAAACAGGTACTGTTGTATGTTTTGAGCTTCAGAAATGAGACTGGTTTTTGGTTTGTGCAGTCATAGACATACTGGCCCACTGGAGTGAGTCTGATATAAGTAAGGTATCAACAATAGCTCCTCTCCTACCTAGGAACAAAATACTGGAAAATAGTTGTCAAATCTTGTAACAATATTCAGACTGTAATATTTTAAAAGATGCACTCTCTTTCTCTTAACAATACAGTTTCTGCTGTCAGAATTAAGATTTTTCAAATTTCAAGCAAAGTTGATAGAATTTTCTTCTAAAGTATCCACCCAAAATGAATACATTAAAAAACGCATTTGTTCTTTGTGTGCTTAGTTGTGAAACTTAACGTCAACAATTTAACATAAAAGTGGGATCTAGTCCTGCTGGCATGCAATTATACTGGTGATAATTAACAATTGGAGGAAGAATGGAAAGAGCAGGCATATTTCTTCTCATTTTCTAGGATTAAAACAGTGAAGCTATGGTGCAAAGTATTCTTCATGCTAATTATGTTATCCTATACTTTTTTTTAATATGAGACACATTTTAACATGCGTTATACTCTATTTATTATTTATTGCATGACATTTCTATAGGCTAGTAGAGCAATAATGGTGTTGGAGAATGCAACAGAGAATAGTTTTTTTTTTTTTACCCACCAGTACTCTCTGGCAAGGCAACTGTCTGAATAGATGTTCTGATTGTAGCCTTTCATGTTGTACAAGTAAGAGATTTTGTGGTGCAGTTGTCAGACAATATTAAAAAGTTCAATTAGATTTTCTAAATCTGAGCACAGGTTTTCTGGCCTTCCTTCTGCATCTGCATTTTTTATAGTCTTCAGATTTTTTTCTTGATTTGAAAGCATGCTTTCTAATATATCCTCTGTCTGTCACATGTGGTACTGCTATGTTTTCCTAAAGCTGTTGTTTGTAATGAATAAGAACTATTGAAATAATCTAGTGATGCTAATTCAAATTCACTTGTAGTGCTGCTGCCTAGATACATAGTAATTGTTACGGGAGCCTCCATTCTGATAAGGACAAATATTCATGATGAAGACATCACTGATTTTTAACTCATTTTCTCTTTAAGCTCAGAACTACACTGTTTTTTCCTAATGAAGAAGAGCAAAAGGACAGGTATATAGATTTTGATGATGTATATGTATGACTTCGATAACCCTAAAATACTGTGACTAATCAATTGACAAAATGTGATGTATATGGTTTGAATTTTGTGTGCCACAATGTATTTAAAGTATGAATGTCTTGGATACCATGTTGTCTACTGGCATTCTGCTTTTAGAAACTTATTTAAAAAATGTAGTACTCTCCCTAAATAGTACTGTATCTTGGCAAAGAAAATCTCTATTGTATATCTAAATGTCGTGGTCAAACCATGACACTAAAGAATCAAACACATATTTTTCAGTTTAAAATCTAGGCATTTATTTCCTCCTTACCCATAATGACTCCATTTTTGTCAGTAACTACCATTGATAATGCCTTTTAAAGTGCTGATGGTTCATTGCAATAGCCTTCATTAAATCCTATTAAGAACATGTTGAGAAAATATTGCTTTTGGTTTCCCAAAAACTCCAGAACCAGTGACCACAAAGGCATCAATTTATTTGAGTAGGATATTTGGTGAAGGAATTGACTTGCAAAGGATTGTAGATGGAATAACTGCAGAATTTTTTCCAAATGTATACATTGCATTTTCTCAAATTAGTCTCGGGTTTTACTAGATTCTGTGCCGTCTGCATGGCCAGATGGGATCCACCTCGGAACTGTTCGCCAAGAAACCCAGTGAAATTGTTCCACCATTTACCATCAGATCTGGCTAACCAGGGAGGTATCAGACAACTGGAAGTTAGCCACTGTGGTGCTTACCTACAATAAGAGCTGGAAGGAGGTACAGGCCAGTCAGCCTGACCTCAGTACCAGGGAAGGTTATGGAGCAGATTAGCGGGAGTGCATCACAAGGCACGTACAGGACAAGCCGGGACCAGGCCCAGTCAGCATGACCTCCTTTATGATCAGTTGACTGCCTTGTGCATGAGGGAAAGGCTGCGGATATCGTCTACCTGGATGCCAGCAAAGCCTTTGATACTGTGTCCCACAGCATTCTCCTGGAGAAGCTTGGACAGGTGCTCTGTCCTTTCTCTGGGTGAAAATCTGTCTGGATGGTCAGGCCCAGGGAGTGGCTGTGAAAGGAGCTACACCCAGTTGGCAGCCGGTCACCAGTGGGGTTCCCCAGGGCTCAGTGTTGGGACCAGCCCTGTTTAACACCTTTGATGATGATCTTAGTGAACTGTATCACTACATATCTACCTGTGAAAATATGAATTTGACAACCTATTAGAAAAGGCCTCATAAGCCTGTCTCTTCTATGCCAGTCTTGACTTATTTTGTCCAAATTGAAATCTTAGACCAACTTTTTCTTATCACTTCCAAGAGACCTGTGAACTCATGTTCAATTCAGAGCTAGCTACTAACCTTTGATTCTAATTCCAGCCTACAATTTCATTTTCTGAGTATGAATGCTGCTAGTCTTGTCAATGAAGCACACGGGATGGGTTTGCTACACCATTCAGGCTGTCTTGATGATTTTTGCTGCAGCATTTCAAATCTTTCCTGTCTTTTCATGTAGCAGAAGTTGGCATTATCTTGTGACCCCTATACTATGGCATACTTCTTCTCTTTGTTTTAATTTTGTTCCTCTGACAATTCTTCATATTGCTGCAAAGGTCTTCCTTCCTGTGTTTCTATTACCTTTAATTTCTTTGCTTGCAAAATCTATCCTTCCTTGCTTTACTAAACTGAAGCTGTTGATTAATTCTCAAGGTTTTTCACAACAGTTTCCAGCATACTTAGGTCCTTATCTTCAAGACAGGGTGAACACCAAGCTCCAGTTGGCTCTGGAACAATTACTATGTATCTAGGCAGCAGCACTAGAAGTGAATGTGAATTAGCATCACTACAGATTATTCCAGTAGTTCCTATTCATCACAAACAACAACAGCTTCAGGAAAACCTAGCAGTACTATGTGCAACCAGACAAGAAATAGATCAGAAAGCAACTTTTCAAATCAAGAAACAAATGTAAAGTCTATATAAATGCAGATGCAGAAGGAAGGCCAGAAAATCTGTGATCAGATTTAGAAAACCTAATTGAAGCCCAGCCTTCTCTACCTACTTGTTGAAGTCCCAGGCAGACACACTTGGTTTTTTTCCCTGTAGTGTTCCTATACCCACCCCTAAGCTGGGAAACGGGAATATCCCTATAAGCAGACCCAATCTACTCCATTATCCTCCAGATCCCTGCTTAATATTCTTCTTAACTAAGACTAATACATGAGAGCATGAGCACAGTCTCCTGAGATGAAGCTGAGCAATGCCAGTTGCTTTATCTCCACCATTGATGCTTGCATTAATTTCCTCTGTACTTTGTAAAATAAGTTATCTGAGGCAGGGGCAAGTAGCATAAACAAAGTGTTACTGCAATGCAGTTGATAAGTACCGACTTTGGAAGGCTGGCACTTCTAGGAGATTTTGGAGTGGTGGCCTATGCTATATGAATGCTACAGAGCATGTACCTCTGGCTGAACAATAAGGTGTTAAGGGATTTACTTTTCATTTCCTTACTTCTATGAAAGGTTTATTTTATTTTATAGAAACCTTTATTGTTTCCCAATTAAGTTATTTGTATAATAGTGGCATGTGTAGGTAGCACAGGATGATAAATATTGAATATGTGGAAGTGATTCATATTTCATGAACTCTGATCCTGACCTTCTTACAATTACCAGAACAAATTACATTAATTACACCAAATTACACGACAGGTGGAGGAAGTTGTCATTAGTATCCATTACATACAGCAATACTGAAAGAAACTCCCTGGTTTTCTGTGGTAATTGACTGTAAGCATGACCACTCTTACATAACAGCAATACACCCTCAGGAGGTGATGTTTTGTTTGTGTAGCTTTCATGAAAAACAAGCTTACTTATTTCAGAGTAAAAAAGTTTTTTTCTGAGTGATAAAATCACTCAGGAACCTGGGTGCCTATGGATTAGGGTCTACTGTGTCCACTATTGTCCACTATTTCCACCTCCCTCAAAGTCCTCTCTAGTGTCCTAAAGCAAGCAGTGATGTGGGTGCCACGCATGGACCGCCTTCCAGTGTTTGTGCCAGCTGCATTGGCAGCTGCAAAGGCTATTTGTGCTCCTCTAGGGCAGACATACATTCCCGTCTTATACATTTTATTGCTAACTGCTGGTCTGCAGGAAAACTGTAGGAGTGCAATTGTTTGTAAGTTTCAAATTGGGGTTAACAGTGATTGTGTGAAATTAGATGAGAGGAAGATACAGTGGTAAGAGAAACCACATTTCCCTAGGCAAAGAAACAGTGAAAATTATTTTATGCGAAGGTCAATATCCAAAAACGTGCACCTGAGAATGATCTAGAAGGGTCATACTGTATGATCCATGTGACATACCGGTGCAGCATGGCATTATGCTCCGCTACCAGTTCCACCAGGACCTCCCACAGTGTAGGCTTTCCCCTGGTTCTTCCTTTTCAGTCACAGTGCAATATTTCTGAGGTGAACGACCATGATAAGAAAGGGACATATTTTGATACTGTTGCATTTTAACTCCAGCCAGCAGCTAAGTATCCTGCAGCTGCTGGCTTACTCCATGCCCTTCCTCAGTGGGATGGATGGGAGAATCGTTAAGAAAGTAAAACCTGTGAAGAGAGATAAGAGCAGTTTAGTAAATGAAACAAAGTAAAATATAATAATAATAATAACGAGAATAGGGAGAAGGAGATGGAGGAAAAGGGACATAAAAAAAAGAGAGAGGGTAATAAACCCCAAGAGCAACAAGTGATACACAATAGAATTGCTCACCATCCACTGACAGATGTACAGCATGCCCTCAAGCAGTGCTCAGTCTCCCCTGTTTAACTCCCTGAGTCTATACATTGGGAATGACATTCTATACTGTCAAATATTTCTTTGGTCAGTTTGATCAGCTGTCTTGGCCAGGCTCTCTCCCAGCTTTTTGTACCTCCTCACTGGCAGAGCATGACACAATGAAAGACCTTGACTCGGGGTAAGCACCACAAAGCAACATCTAAAATATCAGTGTGCTATCAACATTATTCTCATACAGAATCCAAAACAGAGCTGTGTACCAGCTACTAGAAAGAAAATTAACTCTATCCCAGTCAAACCAACGACAGGTATGAACAAGTTTTCTCCATGCCTGACATAGTTGGATTGTTTACTAAGCACAATGGAAATACACATTTTACCAAAATTTGGAAATTCCCTTTTTTCAAAATGGGGAAATATCCATTTTACCATTTACTATTTCTCTCTTCAGAAAGAACTGAAGGGCACAGATAAGATCTTGTGCTTCCTTCACTTTGTTTTATAAAGCCTTTCACTGCGTTCTTCCCTGTGGAGCTTGTAATGTGTGTTTTTGCTTTCCTTTGCTCTCTCACATTGTTCCATTATTCATCCTTAAAAAAGTTTCTTCCCTGTTGCTAGTTTGTGTTAAGAAAAAGAGTTTAAATTTAAATCTTTCAAGGCAGTATTAGAAAAAGAAATTAAAAAATGTATTTAAAAACCTGAACAACTTCCTCCTAATTTTTAAAAATCTCTGATTGTCTGTGAGGAGATTAGAGAATGTAACTCTAAAAATTATGGTTTATTCCATTATCCATTATTTATATTATTTAATTGCCTTTGTAAACAGTTTTTATCCAGTTGAAAGGTTCAAGTAATGTAATATAAATGGAGACACCTCCCTTTTCTGGATGTATGACCAGAGCAGACCTTGACATTGCATGTAATTTATGGGCACTATATATCTCGATAACTCTTAGGACTGGGGCCTGAGACTCTGTTAATCTAATTGTCTCTTGTTAGGCTCTTGGAGTGGCTTCACGAAGGACTATGTGCAAAACTAGCATGTACAGGTGTTTTCTTGTACATACATAGGTTTTTTTTTTTTTTTTTAATGCAGTAGACATGATAAAAATAAATGGAACTGTTCTATAAACTCCAGTTTGTTTCCCAGGTAGGTGAGTGTACAATTTGATATACATAAAAAAAATCCTGTCATGAACAACAAATGGATCTTGCTTTAAAAAAATGCAGTGAACCCCCTATGTGAGTGATGAATCAATCATTATTTTCACATAAGCTCTTTGGTTTCAAAAATGTAGTAAAATATCATAAATTAAATGCATTAAATGTATCAAATCTTTGCAAAAGAGGCAATGGAATCTGTTGGAATAGTGGAGAGGAAAGTTTTGAATGAAGACTTTAAAAAAAACCAAACCTTTAAGTAATCCTTTAAAAAGTGGATGAATGTGATATATGCACAGTGGTATCCAGTGGAGGAAGTAGTATGGTTAGAGTGGCTTTCTGTGACCTTCTACCCCACCTGGGGCGTCTTTGCCTGGACCAACCTCAAACTGGAAATGTCAACTCCTCTGTTCCAATTACCTAGAAAGTATCTTTAAACAGTTCAAGGTCAGTCTATGATTAAAAAACCTTCCATCTTGTTGATCTACCAAATACTTTAGAATGATGGCCCAGCACTCTAGTTTGTGGAATAAACAATATACTTCTGCTATAGGTGCACTTTGTCACTAAGATGAAGGATGCTAAGAGCCCTGGGGCTGGAGACAGTTGTATTGTGTATAATGAGATTTCTGCAAGAAGAAAGCTAAATGTTGTAGAGAACATAGGAATGGAAAACCTGAAGAAAAGAGTAAGGTTCGTGCTTTGCCTTGCGCTGACTAAAGAATGTATTTGCTGAATTTGTGTAGAGGAAGCTTTTCTTTTTGAGGCTGCCTAACACAATAGAAGAACTTATCTTACAGCTGGAATCAGAATTTAAAAAGGTTTTTATATTATAACAAACACACACACTTTTTAAGCTATGGTCTTGAAATCCAGGCCTTCAACAGCATAGTCTGAAATGTCATATGCACATGTCAGCTCACAATGCAGGAAAAGGAGAATTTATGGGGCACAGGATTTAGCCATTCCACAGTAAATGAAATAGGACTTATGAAAGCTTTTGAAACTGTAACTTTTAAAAATTTTATGACTTTTAACTTCTTTTATAGAAGTTAAACCTAGCTGCCCTTTTCTTGGAAAACTATGACACTAACTCAAAATTTACCTGTTGGATATGTTATTACAAATTTTCTTCAAGCCAGCATTGACCTTTAGTATGTAGTACCATCTAATAATGTAGAGTAATTTAAATCTGTTTTAATCACTTTTGTAACATAAATGTTTTAAGTATAATAACAATTATTTTAACAAGTGTTTCCTGATTCCAGGCATGTGTAGAGAAGATAGGGTAGGTAATATAGCTGACTAGATAACTGCTTTTACAAATTATATTCATTCTTCTTTATTTCACCGCAAAATGAAGAGAGTTCAGTGAAGTTCAAGGAAAGCATTGTGATAAACAGACAGCTTAAATGTGAGCAGTGTAAAGAGCAGCAGCTTGCAGAAATATTGCTATAGATACTAAGACCATATCCTGCCTCGCTACGGACCACACATAATTGAATCATGTTCAATAGAAGGCCATTACAAAACAGTGCTGATTTGCAATGCTAATATGGTGAAGACAGCTGTCACTGGGAATTAAATATGATCATTCAAAGCCTGAATAAATGAGGTGCCCATTATCTTCTGGCTCTGCTACAGCCTGCTTAAAGAACACAAATAAATGATACTGTCTCAATAACCAGCTCAGTTTTGTCTTCCAGCCATAGAAATATGAAGAAGACAGAGGGAAGAGGGAGGGCACACAACAACATCAACAACAAAAAGCAGAGTCAATTTACAAAGACACACAGAAAACCAATGCCCTACGACTTCATTTGCAACAGAACAGTATTTGTGGAAAAATTGAGAAAAAGCTCTTTAACCAAGCTAACGTGTTGTAGTGTTGAGCATGCATATTTATTTACAAAAAAAAAAAAACCCAAAAAACCAAAAAAAACCCAAAAAAAAAAAAAACCAGTGAAAAAACCCAGGTGTCTGAAAAACTCAGTCAATTATTTGCCAAAAGAAATCAGTTAGAGATGCCAAAATGTCAGATGAACTGGAACAGGGTCTGCCAAGAGTGATAAAGGACAGGTCAAGGTAGATTTCTTTCCCTTCTGCCATCCAGTAGTTTTACTGTGATAAAATATTGCAGTTCAATTTTAATGTAAACTGTAACCTATACACAACGAAAATGCTGATCAAGTGGAAGAAATCTGCATTTGTTTGAAGAAAAAAAAATCTGTGGGAAGTTTGTGTCATTCCACAGAGAGCAAAAAATGCAGCAATGATAAAAAGAAGGAAAAAGAAAAGTTAATATAAGAATGAGGGGTATTTCTAGTTCAGGTAGATTATCAGAGCAAATTTACTAATCCCTCGTATAGGTAGCTCAGTGCTAAGTGGAATCTGCCTGCTTGAAGCTGCAGCTGAGCCCAAGTGAGAGCTGTGCAGGGCCGGGGATCCGCATCTTGCCGGGGAGGGATCCTCCAGCCAGCCTGCTCCGGGTGCTGGCCGAGCAGCTGCCTGTGCTGTGGCACTGGACTGCTGGCAGAGGGGATCACTGACAGCTGCCGTGACAAGCAATGCCTTAATTGCTATTTAATTCCCAACTCATGCCTATAGAAAATACTGGGTAAAATGTGCACCTTAAAGGAGAAAGAAGAGAGAATACAGAAGAGTAACTTACAGGAATCCTCCTGATAGCAGGTGTGAAAGTACTTCTTAGACCTGTGATATCATCAAAGGAGAGCCACATATGAAGCAGTACAGAGTTGTTTTTCTTCCACTGAAGTATTTGCCCACCCACTGCCTCTTCACAGTGTTCTACATTTCCCAATAGGAAAAGCAGCTGTTAGAGTCTGGAAATGTCAAAATGAGCTGGATAAAGTGGAAGGAAAGGAGCTGAGCATAATGATGACCTAGACCACTATTTGGTGTAATGCCAGGTCACAGAGCAAATAACTGTTTTGGGACCTTTGACAAACTTGTGTTAAGTACACAACAGACAACAGCTTTCACAGTGGAGCTGGCTGCACACGTGAGGATGTATGCTGGTCTAGAAAAGTGAGATAATTCCAAAGAAGATAAAAATATGGCTAAAGATTAGAACATTCATTGTACAAAATCAACAACAGAAAAAAAGTTGCTTAGAAGGTGCATGACTGAAAAATTGCATCTGACAATAAGATTAGATACCAGCAAGTGTAAGGCCATATATATGGCACAGGAAAGAAAATCAGTAGGGTGCATAAAAACTGGAGACTAGCTCTTTAGAAGTTAAGTTTAGAAATGGATGGAGTTTTAAATATAAGAAAAATGAATGTGAAGTTGCAAATTGAAGCACAGGCTAGTATCGGTGAAACGTTGTGATTAAGTGCACAAAAGAAAAGCAGCAGTGTTTGCAAGACACATGGAATTGATGCATCTGTGCTTGAAATGCTGCGTGTGCTTATATCCTCACATGTACTGAAATGCTTATGAAGTCAACAAGAAGGGCATTTAGTAGTGGAGAAAAACATAATACAGAGTACATGTGTAATGACCACTTGCACCATATCTCTCCTCTTTAGAAATTAGAGGATTCAGGGACACAAATAAGTCAAGTATATCTGAAGAAGTGGAAATGTTTATATTTTTAAAAGGGATCATGGATGTATGAGATAACCATGTAAAACAGGTGTGAAAGGAGTTTCAAGGCCAGAATCCTTTAGTATCTAAACATTTTTTATATAAATTTCTCCCAAATAGAGCAAGGCTGGAGAAATACAGATTTGAAATCACTATTTTAAGTTCCTTCATCTGTCATTTACTTGATAACTATGTGCTTTGCAAAGCCATTATCTGTAAGCTACTAAATAGAAGGCCTGATGTGCCCTACTGTGAGAATATCTTTAATGGATTCTCTATTTTCACAGTTTCACTTGGGGTTTAGTATTTTTCCTGTTTTAAAGCCCAAGGAGTGAAAACCTTGTATTAACTGTTTTGAAACTCTGTGGGTGCATTACAGAAGCTGTACATTTAATATCAAAGCCTTTGATTATGTTTAGCTGAGGGGGCTCTTCTTCCCTGCCCTATTCCTTCCTGTGTCTCAGGCATTCCCTGCAGATTTATGCATTTTATCACTTCAACGTTTTCAAAATACCTTTTAATTGCCAGGTAACTTTTGCTGTAAGACTTCTGTTGATGCAGGTTTGTAATTTTTAAAAAATGTGACTGGCAATGCCACAGGTGAAGTGCAGCCAGAGAATGAAGCAGTGCATGGGCAGATTGTCACATGCTGCAGAGTCCCACAGTGCTGTGCCTGTGCACATCTCTCAGGGAAGATAAATGTGCATAGCAAGGCCTTTCAACCCCTCTCCTCTGACTCTGGTCCTCTTATGGTGGGACTTGGGGCAGGATACTTTCCATATGCCTTCATTCCTTCCATCTTACAGCTCCCACGGCCACAGCATTATCTTGTCCTTCTCCTTTTCTCAGGTGCTTTTATTACCAGACAGATTATTATGTCCACGTAATTAGCAATTTTAATGCCAATATTATTGTTTTTTTTTAATGCAGGGGCTACAGTGTTTATTTCACAGCAGTAAATGCAAGGCTCATTTGGTATTTTTCTTCTCAGGAAGACCTTCAAATGCCACTGGATGAATGAACAATCTTGATGCTTTACAAAGAAAAGCTAGGATAATTCACAATTCTCCATTTTCAGTAAGGTATTTAGTGTTTTCATGTGTTATAATTCTAGCATTTAAAACTGTAGACATGGTAAATGTTGAACAATTAATATTTTTGCCAAATGGAAGTATGGCTCACACATAAAGTTTCCTGCTAGTAGTGTGAAACCAAACTTTAGTGTTGTTAAATAAATGACTGTTCTGTTAACAAATGAATGTTCTAGGTCAAAGTGACAAGTGTAATAGATGAGGGAAAGATGTTTTTTACTTAGACTTCAGCAAAGGATTTGACACTATTACCCACAGCATTCTCCTGGAGAAACTGTCTGCTCATGGCTTGAACAGGTGCAGTGTTTGCTGGGTATAGAATGGTGTGATGGGTCTGAATGGGTGATGCCAAAGAGTGGTGTCAAATGGAGTTAAATCCACTCAGCTCATGATTGCTGCTGGTGTTCCCCAGGGCTCAGTCTTGTGTTCAGTCCTTTTTAGTATCTTATTCTGGATGAGGGTGTTGAGTGCACCCTTAATCAGGTTGCAGATGACACCAAGTTGAATGGAGGTTGAATGGAGGTGTTGATCTGCTGGAGAGTAGGAAAGTTCTGCAGAGGGATTTGGACAGGCTGGATCAATGGGCCAAGGCCAATTGTATGAAGCTGAATAAGGCCAAGTGTTGAGCCCTACCCTTGGGTAGCAACAGCCAGTGCTACAGACCAGAGGCAGAATGGATGCAAAGTGGAAAAAAAACCTGGAGGTGCTGGGTGACAGCAGCTGAACACTGTGTGTTCAGCCAGTGTGTGCCCAGGTGGCCAAGAAGGCCAATGGCATCCTGGACTGTACCAGAAATACCATGGCCAGCAGGACCAGGGCAGTGGTTGTCCCCCTGTACTGGACACTGGTGAGGCCACACCTCGAGTCCTGTGTTCAGTTCTGGGCCCCTCATGAGAGAAAAGATACTGAGGTGCTGGAGCATGTCCAGAGAATGGCAACAGAGCTGGTGGCAGCTCTGGAGCACAAATCTAATGAGGACTGGCTGCGGGAGCTGGAGCTGTTTTGGCTGGAGGAAAGGAGGCTCAGGGCAGACCTTATTAGTCTCGACAACTGCCAGAAAGGAGGTTGTAGCCAGGTGGGTGTTGGTCTCTTCTCCCAGGCAACAGGACAACAGGATAGGGCTTCAAATTGCGCTGCAGGAGGGAAAAAATACTAGGAAAAAAATTTTCAGGCTGCCCAGAGAAGTGGGTGAGTTACCACTCCTGAATTTAAAAGGTGTATTTAAAAGGTGTGATGTGCCACATAGGGACAAGGTTTAGTAGTGGACTTGGCAGTAGTGAGTTAACAGTTGGACTCCATGATCTCAGAAGCCTTTTATAATCTAAATGAATCTAAATAACCTTTTGTAGCTAATTTGTCCACTTAGGGTTACCTTGTCTCAGCGTAGAGAGACATAAAGAATCACAAAGTACTTTTATTAGAGAAAGTGACTTAATTGGCTCTACCACATAGAAAGAATCAAGCTAGTACGGTGTTTAGAAGAAATGGAGCAGGTGTCATAATTTTAAGACATATATTTGATTTGTACCAGGGTAATTCTGAGAAAAAGAAAACTATGCATAACCTAAGCAAAAATTTAAGAAATACAGGAAACTGCACGGACATGTTCTACAGAAGGCAAGGGCTTTGTCTCTATGTATCTGCCTCCATCTGAGGCAAAGTTAGTGAATCAGCATTAGTGAATCTTGATTTCAAAAAATTTTGGCCTTACGCTTGACTGCATTACCCCCAGTACATTCTGTTCCACCTATATCTCCCTACACTGCTGAAAGAAAAGGACAAAGCATATACAAACACAGTATTTATCCTTTGACTTAAAATCAAAGCACTTATAACTAAAAGCCTGGGAAAGGGAAAGAGGAATGGAGCAATGGGGGTGTCTTACTATCAGTAACTGGAGCACTTTCTGTATATTTCAATTCCAAGCTGAGCTGAATATACTCACGTTCTTGCTATTAGCCCCATTTATTTCAAATTTCTCTTGAATGCTGCTGAAATCCATGGGAGAATTCCTGTTCATTTTCAGGCTTTAACTATATTTATTTTTCTGTCTAATGGTATTAAAGTATTAGAATCTAAATTTTCTAAAATACACTCTTTGTGATGCCTAGATCTTGTTTCATGTCCTATTTTATCTTGGCATCTAGAACAATTAAGAAAGGAGAGCACAGATAATGATGGTATTGCTTTCAGATAGAAATGGAATAAAATCCCCTTTGGATTATCTTCTTGATACAGTTCAGGAATGCAGCTTTGCCTATTATGGAATCCAGTGGTGGATTTTGGTGTTTGTAGTTTTTTTTCAGACTTGCACAACTCACAGATTAAATCAATGTTTACTATACTAAATGGTATCTAACTTATAGAAACGAATTGCAGTGTCTCATAGACAATGATTGTTGTTAAATTTTGATCTTTATTTCTTAATTTTTGCCTATCACTGCAGGACATTCTGAGATTTCACTTTTCATGATAAAACAAGCTTCACTGTTTCTTAAATTCCCAATGGTGTTCTGCCTCATAACTTTGCATCAGGGCTTCAGGTATTGCCCAGCTCTTATTATCATGGTGTTAAAGAGATGCCCTGCAAAATGAGCAGAATCTTATAAAATCTCTGAAACTTTAAAGTTAAGAGATCCATGTACTTAGATCCCTACATAACCCAGCAATCATTACTCTTTTCCTGCTATGTGTGGCAGGTAGATGGAGGCAATTGGGCTAATTAAAACACAGCATCGAAACACTGAGTCTGTTTAATGTATTTTTTTTAACTTCTGTTGTTAATCCTGTGTATAAACTGTAATTTATTTCCTTTTCTCATTATGTGTTAGACTGAATAGGATAAGTGTTGTGCTAAAGTGTTTGTGTCATGTTGATAAGGTTGGATTCATAGCTATGAGGCTGTTGCACAGCAACGAGTGTTTTATCTTTACACTATGACACTACAGTAATTTTTGTATGTTATACTCAAAATACTAAAAGGAATGGTAGAGGAAGGAATAGAGATTTGCTTTCAGTTTTCTTTTTTTTCAGTAATTTTGTGTCTTTTCAAAATGGTCTAAACCATGTTATACTTCCTATCAAATTTTATTAAAAATAATGCCCACAACTTTATACTAATTAGCTGATTGGGAGCATAAAATGTTCTTTCTGTCCATCTATTTTTATTTTTGTTTACTTTTCAAGTATGAATGGGATGGAAAATCCTTCCACTAAAAGGCAGATGGAGATAATTGAACTCTTTTCATGCAGTTCCAGGTAGAAATCAAATCCAAGACCCAGAGGTGAAACGTGAGCTCTGTAACTACTATACCAAACTATTCTTGGTAATTATCAGCATGAGTGTAATTATTAACATTTCAATTATACTCGCAGTATTACATCTCTCCAAGGGGTTTAACTCCACTGATTTTCAACTTGTCTTATTTTTTTGGTAATCATCCAGTTGGAACAAAGTTGCTGGATAATATTTCTGACACAAAAGGGTAACATGTTTTTCAAAATACAGGATCTATATGCTCTGTCTTCAGCGACACTTGTATGCTTCCAGATTTTGATTGCTTGGTAACACTGCTTGGCAGAGTGGGTAGATTTAAATAGATTTAATTAACACAAGAAATCAAAAACTACACAGGAAACAAAAAACTGTATCCAAACTTTTCTCTTGTAAAATATATAGTTTGAAATTGAGACTAAATTAACAATAATTCATCCTTTAATTTTAAAATGTTATTCACTCTTTGTCTGTTGCTTAATAATTTTTACATATATTTCTTAAAATTTATTTAGTCAGTGTATGAAGCCAAAAAATTTATCTATTTTAAAATATTTTGTTTTATGTATCTAAATTTTTTTCTGAGGATTCAGTCTTTAAATGCTTTGTAAGAGGTTTTATGATCAGTGGGAATCACATGAGCTATTTCTGTGCCTTTATTAATTCTATATAATCATCTTTAGTGCTTGTACATTATGGTTGAGCTAGTTACTGGGTATGTGAGCATCTCTGAGTAAAGGTGCTGTATTATTCTGTATTTCTGGAAGTGGTACTTTCAGAAAAGGCTTATGAGAGAGACCAGCCTATCTGGAAGAGAAATGGAGACTTCAGCTTGAGGACTGAGAATAACAGCAAAAGTGTCTCCCATCCTAGAGACACGTGAATCAGCACAAAGCAAACTAAACAAAACAACATTAAACAGCAGCAAAGGCAGCAACCTATAACCCTGCTTCTTATCACATGGGGAGTGAAAGAAACCTTGCTTAACAACTGTAAAATCCTTAAATCTTCACAAAAAATGGCAAATGTCCAACAGGGCTGTAAGAGAGAAGACTACAGTAAGCCTGTACTGATATTGTACGGACATTTAAATATTTTTCTGTAAGAGCCATCTTTTTTAAGGTTATAAGCTGATATAAACTACTGATGCATGGAAAAATATGCTATAGCTTTTGAAGACCTTCCCTGCCTCCCTCATCCAATACCAGAATGTCTTTAGATACTATAGAAAAGTGTACTTTTCTGAAAAGATAAACATTTGTCAGTCAAGTCAACAGGTAAAAAAAAATCATTATAATAGGGAATACCATTCCCCATTATAGTAGGGGCTTGAGATATTTTGCATATATTAGTGCCATGCAAAACTTCAGAAACAACCATACTGTTCAGCTCAGAACAGGAAAAGGAAACCAACAGATAAGGTAGGTATAAACCTATCTATAAACATGTAAGGCTACAATGATGTAAACAGCTCTCTGGAAGAAAGACAATCAAAATTGACTCAATGCAGTTCTACAGCAGAGTGGTAAAAGATCACTAGGTGGACTGTAAATTTAATTTACAATGCCAGGTAGAATTATCATTATGGAATGATCAGATAATTATCATAAAACATCAAAATTATTTATTATTTTACCTGAATAACTTTGTCAAAAAAATGAAACACAAGCCAAAATAATATATAAAAATGCTTAGGTACCATAACTGTGCTTCAGCAATTAATATAAAATTTCCAAGATGAAGTTAAGGAACAAAAATGTCTTCTGGGCACATTATACCCAGAAAAATACTTTGGATGCTGCAAAGTAAAACTATCTGCTAATTTTGCCAGCACTGCCTGCAGGTACAGGGTGCCATAAAACAAAGGATGCTGCAAGGAACAATGAAAAGGAGAGATAAGGGTCAGAGATAAACATCTACAGTAATACCAGGGAGAGATGCTGTGGGGATACCATTACAGGAAATAAAATCTGGGTTTTTTTAAATGGGGGTGGAAATGGATCATTTTAGTGGGTGCTTATTCATGGATGTTGCTGAGTAGGGAGTAAGAATACATTCCCTTATTTTATATTACAGATACAGGTGCTAAAGAAAGACCCTGTGAATGGGATACATTTATATTTGTCTCACCAGTAGACAGGTGATTCAATGTCAAATGCTTCAAAAAGTGATAAATTTATTTCCAAAACCCAGGAATCATACTAAAAGCACATCTCCAGAGAACTGAGATATTTTTGACTCAGCTATGAACACATTCACCATCTGAGTAAGCTTTGCAATAACTGAAAATAGTGAAGGCTAGATAAATTTGTTACTTATTAGTGTAGTTCAAAGAAACTGACAGCATCTTTTCTCCTTCTCTCAAGCCCAACCAACCAATACTGCCTTGTCTATAATAAAACTCACCTGGTGATAGCCAGAAACGTTCTTAATGTTTATTAGTACAAAATACATAGGTCAGTTCATAGAAAATTTCTTGATCATTGCAAGAGAGAATTAGAGTTTGGACGAAAGTGATTATACCTCTGTTTCTCTAAATTTAAAAAAGACTTGTTTAGCCCTAATTTCCCTGAAATAAATTTATTAGAAAAAACTGCAGCTAGAGAAGTGATTACCTGTCTGAAGTCTATTGTCCACTGCCATCCACAGGTCTATTGCCTGCCAGCAAGCCACGCTATTATGGGCAGGAAGTCAAGCAGCTGGCAGAGCTGTGCAGTCTCAGATACATATTGGTGCTCCTGACCATCCTCAGCCTACCTTCCCAGGGAAAATGGTGAATAAAATTGTGTTTTAAATAGTGCCCTGGCACAGATTGCCTACTGTGTTTATGACTGATTAAATTACAGCACATTAGCACTACATGAACATTCATCCTGAACCTGCTGATAATGGGAGACATGAGCTGCAGAACCATTTGATGGTGACTTTGTAATGAAATTTGAACATATACACAGAATATATGACCATTTCATGGCTGTAGCCCTCTTTCTCTCTCCTGGCAGAGAATGCATGCTCACCCCTTGGTCCCCCATCTGTGTGTGAGTGTGATGCTGCCTGTCTCTGCAGTGCCCATGCTTAGGACTGGCCATTTCTCAATAATAATGACATGTGATGGGTAGGTTTTGAGTGCATTGGCTGTTCACACAAGGCACCACACAAGGCACTTCAGGCTGTCCTGAAAGTTGTTAAGAAATTCAGTTGATAGTACAGGTAACTTATAGTTATTTGTATCATGTTCACATCTCTTTTTCTTAATGCCTTTTTTTTTTTCTCAGAATGGACATTGTGACACTGGGAACTTCAACATCTAAAATTGCTGGGAGTAAATGGTGCTATGGAAACCTGTTTAGTTACAGCTCACTAGAAATAGTTAAAGAATTAATCTACTCTTTTGCAAGAATTGTTTTAAAAGGCCTGACAGGCTAGAGCAGAAGGAGTGAAGTTGTCATGTGGCCTTCAATTCAAGAGCAAGACTTTGGATTGAAAAATCCAAAGGGAGTGAGTGAGTGGTACAGAAGAAATGCTGTCTTAGCTGCTTGCAGTTGGACAGCATGTAGAGGAGGGAGTCAAGAGTAAGACATGCTAGAAGGGTAGTTCTGTATTAGAAGACAACAGAATAGTGGAATGGGGCTATAATGATAAGAGGAATAATGCTCTCGTTTTCTTTATTCAGATGGTGGAAATAGATGAAGAATAAGGTCAGAGTTGAATGTATTGCCTTGAGTGATAATCTGATGAAAATGAGAAGTCTAATCCCAGGAACAGGCAATGTAATTGGAGTACAGATGCTTCTACAGGGTGCAGAATAGTGATTCTCTCAATCCTTCACAATCATACTTCTGATCTTATGTCATGTATATGCATAGGTGAATGCATGTATAAAAATGTGCATGCACAGTAGGGATGTGCATTGTCATAACTACTTGTTTCAAAGCAAATATCTCCAAGCAAAGATCATTTTGCACAATAGGAACACTGTGTTAACAGAAGCCTCTACAGATTTAATAGAATCAGCAGGTTCTGCCTGCACTGCATGTGAGGTGCAGGGACAGCTCCTTGGCAGCAGAGCACTCCAGTGCCTTTGCTTCTTATACCCTCTCTTGCATCTGATCCTGGAAAGTTCAGCTCTGAAAGGATGTTCTTTTCTGTTGTACTTGGGAGATTAGGATTGTACTACTCATGTATTCCCTCTTTCCTACTACTGTGTTTTTAAAAATATTTGATTCCTCACTCTTTTTGGTCTCATGGTTACAAATGTAGTGCTAGTGTATAACTGAGGATGCAGAGCTTCATCATTCCCCTCCACTGTATCCAGCAAAAAAGGTCCCAGAGCAAATGAGCATTTGAAAACCTGAAGAAAACTACCTACTCTTCCTTCTATACCTCATGTTATTTCCAATGGCCTGTCAAAAAAACATGAACACCAAAGCCAAACCAAACCAAACTAAACCTGAAAACCAAACCAACCAACCAACCAATCAACCAATCAATCAACAAAACAAAAACCACCAAAACCCACCCAAATTAAAGAAATAGGGCCATAATCCTACCTGACATAGTCTGTCATTCTATTGCCTTAAGTGTATTTCAAAGCATGTGATGATCTTGTGTTAGGACTCCTGGTCAGAGCAAGAAAGGACATCTACCTGTTTTTGACAAAACTTTACTGTTTTCAGTCGGTTTTGCACTGGTGTTAGCTAAAAATCTGCCTGTTGGTAGCAACTGTTGTGAAGAAGCTCAATATTTGCTCTGATATTTCAGTATCTTAGTTTTACAACAACCAAACAAGCTATCTCCCTTGTTCTGTCAGTGTTACAGTGGATATTTTGATTACATTATGTCATTTATCTGCACAGAACAAAAGAGTGCAGTAACTAACAGAATGTGTGTCCTGATGTTAGACATGTTGCTGCTCTAGATGGTTTGGCTATTTGTCCATGTGCAAGATGGACTTTGACAGCATTTATTTATTTATGTGTTATTTTTCATCATGAAGCAGCAATATATTCAGAAATGACAACAAGTGATCTACCTTTATAAATAAAAGGATGAAAACAGTATCTCTGTATGATTGGAGAAACATATGGAGGTACCCAGAGCTCTTTGCTCTTCCCATTGCCATTGACAGGAACTGGTGGTGTTCTAGGTATTTGTTCTTAAACACAAAATCACAAAGAGTCTTGTCATGTAATTATACTGAATGAAGACGTACAGCAAAATGCAAGTAAGAATAGTCATCTTAATTTTTTTCTAGTTTCAACTAATTCTTCTGTACAAAAAGGTATTTAAATAACATAGGCTGTAAAAGCAGCAGCAACCAGCCAGAGTGTATGTGTATAGAAACTCTCTAATATAAATTAGCGCCTTTTAAAAATCATGGTAAACTCTGTTTTCTGTAATTATAACAAACCCTAGAGTTTTACCCATGTAATAGTAATTTTTAGTGTCTTCACCATTATTTTCCTTTTTATATATTTAACTACAACTAACTTGAGCAGACAATGTTAAGTGGGGAAACAGATGTGGTTAAATAGCCTGTAATTATGCCTTTAGTCATCTCTTACCATCACAAGGCTCCTCCTGCTACTATGACCAGAAAAAGTGACCTAACTGATTTCACCAGCTGCCCTGCCAGTGTCTGATGCAGAATAGATGGCCTTATTAAGCAATCAGAAAAAAAAATAAATAAAAATCAACCATTACAGTGGAATAGTAATCAGCAGTGTTTATACTGTTCCCACAATGCACAATCAAAACCATGAATTCTGCTAATTGGGTACCTTTTGCATCCAGAGGTGCCTGCAATAGGAAACAAAAGGGACTTGAAAATTAATGTTTGTAGCAATTAGTTTCTGTCTAAAGGCTTAGCCCAGTTCATGGAAGCCATGATTCAAACACAGATTATTATAGTAAGTATGGTATTTAAATGTCCTCTGTCATTATTTAGCATCAAATTTAGCATTGCAAGACTAATTTGGATTTACTCTTTAAAATATGTCTGTAAGGAATTTTTAAAGTCCCCAAGTGCAAACCATTTTTTTTTTGCTTTTTTATGCTGTTAACTTTTCAAGACTAACATTCCGTTTCAGATTCACTGTAGAGCTGATTAAATGTGTTTGGTATTGAATAGATGAGATTTACAAATTACTTATTCAAGAATGTTAGACTATTATTTTTCACAGAATTATCTATGCTTTATGATATAGTGAGGGATTTTATACTTCATAGAAATGTAAGGACTGGAAGTTTATTATTTATAAACATAGCTACAAATTCACACCAGTGAGTAGTGGTATACAAATTTTTAAGAAGAGAAATTTAGGTATGCAATTTTTGGAGTAAATTATTAGTGCATTTTCAGATGGACTTCAGTGACAGCTCAGTGGATTATGTTAAGCTAGTTGTACCTTTTACCCTTTTCTTTCCTTCAAATCTTTAGCATTTCTGATGTAATAATCTGATAGACCTCTGTTCTTCAGTCCTTACCACTACAGACTCCCTCTGTACTCCCTCTGCAGGTGCTTAAAGGACAAATTAACAGCAGTACAATTCAAGTAACCTCTTCACCTTTGTATCTAAGAATCAGCTGCATCTTCTTGCTTTGCTAAAGGTGTCCATACGGTTACAGCAGGACTGTGACTATAGCATACAAAAATGCCTAGAATTCAGGAAAAGAAGCCTCAGGAAGATATAAGAAAATGTCTTAAAAGTCTTTAAGTTGACTTAAAAGTCTTTAAGTCAACCTTCAGTCTCAACTCTGCTGTTTAAAGGTTACAATGAATAACGGAAATGTATCATCTGCAATTTATTTATAAGTTGTCACCCTCATTAGTTAACTACTGTTTAATCAGTATGTGATTAACTGTGTGACCTTAAAAAGATTGTTATTAATACAAAACATTGCATTATGAAACCATTAAGTTATAGGAAAATATTGGTACTTTGAAGACAATCAGAATGTTAAGTGTGATAGTTTTTAGAGATACTATACCAACATTTCCTCTGACTGATTGCATTACATATTGATAGCAAGTATCAGTATGTAGTGCAATCAGTCAGTGGAAAATGAGTGAAATGTGAACTAATGAGAGCTAATTGTCTCATATAATAGCAAGGACATAGAATTCTACAATTAAATTAGTCTGAGTTGAAACAACTATCAGTGTAATAATGTTGATAATATCAAGCAAATTAGATGTAATGAAATAAATGGTATGCTAAAGATCAAGGATACCCATTGGCTTCAACCCCCACCTCATGCTAACTAGGGAGAGAGCCTCACGACTTTGGGCTCAGTTTGCTTCAAGTTCTGCCTAATGCACAGCCTGAAACGTGTGGTTCTGTACACAGGGCACTGGTAGTGGAGACTTTGTTTTAATTATTGCAATTTGCACCTGGCAAAGGGGGGAAGCCCTCTGGGAGGTTGAGGCAGTGAACAAATAGTAGTGGTATGACATTAAAGACTATTGCTAACTTCAGCACAGCTGTGGGTGAGAGCAGGTGATTTGGTGGCTGAGAAGCACTGGCTTGGGCACACCAGGTGTTGGACCTTTTGTTTTTTCCTTTGGAAACTACTGCAGCTCTACATCTGTATCTTGTGATCAGTAACAATCTCACAGTGCTCAAACACCACTTTCTCTCCCCTTGCTTAGTCCCATTCCTCCCACTTGCTCTCAGGCATGGCATCCAAATCTATTCCAAAGTTGTTCCGAAACAACTAAATCACATGGGGACTGAATGATGAGGATTAGGATTCTCAGAGAGATGCTGAGAATACAGTAGCTCCCATTGGGGCTGAGGGAAACACTGGGATCATTAGTCTTTCAGCCCTGATATTAGGAGTTCAAATGGAACTAGAAGCCTAACATTACCCACTTCTGGGCTTCCAGCTTCTGAAATTTCTGCTTTGCTCTGTATTGTTGTTTCACCTCCTCATTCCCAGTTCAAGTGATTCTGTGATCTAATTCTTGGGATTAAGAGAAGCTCATTAAAAGACAAGTAAATCCATCAGTCACTCCTGTAACAGGAGTTGGGATTATTAACAATAAGAATTCTCAAAATTAATAGAGAACATTGATCTGGGTTTATGCAATAATGCAGAAAGGCATTTAATTTCATATAATGGTCCTGGTAACCTGAGCAGTTCCAATCCCCTCTAGAAGCATAATCTGATAAAATAAAAAACCCAAACAGGGCCAGAAATGGAATGTTCCATAGACAGTGACTTTTTGAAGTTTAAAAAGCGAAGGAACTTGATGTCCAGTCTGTGTGTGAACATTGTGAATGATTTAAAAGTGAAAACTTTGTGATGCAGTGAAATATTGTCTGTAAATCCCACTTTCTGCTCTAAGGCCTTCGGACCATGCTGTCATGCAAGAGTTTGAGCTGGTGAGACATGGCTCACACAAATAAGCTCACACACAGAGAGCAGATAAAAGAACCATAGAAGCAAGGGGGCAGATAAACTCCGAGGCTGGCAAAGCAAGAGAGAGCAAATGCATGAGAAGTAATGATAAAAAGGTCTGTGTGGCCAGACTTACCACAGGTAATAGTTTGCACTTGTGCAGTGTTCACTTGGCCAACCTGTAGAGCTACTTACAGTCTAAGACAACAGAAACACAAAAAATTCAGGGCCACACAGCTCAGAGGTACTACCAAGGTACTACTACTACTTGTGATGTGTGCTTATCTGAAAATGCAGTTCAGGAAAGCATTGTAGAGAGACAATGCCCCAGCAAAACTGCAAAATTTGGCTGACGGCTTCCATGCTGATCTTGTGAAAATCTGCAACTGTGTATGAATGTTTAAACTGGCCATTTGTGACTGGATGAAGGGATTTCTTTTATCCATCACAAGGAATGTGGATATAAGAGTGTTACAGCTGAGCTATCTTACTGATATCCCTTTCAAGAAAAAAAATCATCTCCTTGATGAAAAAATTATCTCTATGATCACAGGAAGCAAATGCTGACAGTATTGTCATGGTACAGAAAGCTTGTGTCAGAGGAGGGGAAGGCACCTAAAGCATCCACAGTGCTGAAACCACATAACTGAAAAAACATAATCACCCACTAACTGCTTATTTTATTTATTATTTAGAAAGCACTTGACACCTCTTATCTCAAAGGTTTAGGGGGATGCTGGCAGATTCAACAGCATGCCACTGAACTCACCACAGGCCTCTATCATCAGTATCCAACTTCAGTGAGAAGAACAAATGAGAAGGAACTATTCCATTGGGCATTAAAAAATGCCATTTCAACAGGAATGTTAAGTTTATTTTAAACCTCCTGTGAAAGAATTTTGAAAGCTGGAAGGACCAGGAGTTTCCAGTGGTGTGGCTGTCTTAACTGTTCTGTGATACATTAACGGCATGATGTTCTGTACTGCAGTGACAGATGCAATACAGTCAGTTCTAGAGGTCAGAATGGGCAACTAACCAGGGACATGAATTGTCCTGAATATGTTGGAAAAGACAAGCACATACACTGACACATGTCCTAAAGATAAATGCTCTTTAGTAGTAGAAATACAGTCAAAGAAAAAGGGACTCTCAAAAATTAGCTGAGAATCTTAAACTTTGTATGAATTGAAAAACATTCAGGAAAGAATTTAGGGAAGCACTAAGGGAGTAATAACATAGGGAAGGCTAGTCAACATGAAGATCAGACAGATAATGGATGGAGTGATGAGATCACAAAGATCTCATAGAATCTTCACAGATGATAGAGAATTCTCTGGAAACTGCTACATCATCATCACAGGTCATGTTTGAATATGCAGATGTACTTCCTGAAGTTATAATAATCAGTGAGTGAATAAATTTGTTAGCTAATTCTCATAATACATAAGGATGAATGAAATATTTAAATTGTATAAATAATTAAATTGTAAGTTTAAAATGTATAAGTAAATTGTAGAGTCTTACATGTGATTACCAATGGTTGTTTTTGGCGGACCTTTCAGTTCATTTTTTTCCTTCTATTTTTCATTTAGCAGGATCTCATTTCATTTATCTTACCTATTTTTTGGGTTGCAATTAATTTCATCCCCCTCATTTGTTAATAGACTTTCTTTCATACGTACTTCCCTAGCCATAAAAGCCTTTTTAATCCTCTCAAGCCTCTTTTTACTTATTCTGGATTTGATGGTAATGCTACACTATGTCCTCAATAATTAGTTATGTTGCCCCAGGAGCAGGTCAGGTAATTAAGCAAGACTTGGAACTCTGGTCTCCCTCTGCGCTCTGCTCCTGAAGACAGGGTTGGATTGTGGCTGTGTGCCTCCAGTCTAACCAGTAATTTTGTCTGAAAAAACAGAGGGAAAAGCATTTGGCATATACAGTGACTGATTTCCCTGCTGATTTGCATGCAGGTGATGGGTCCTGGTCTCCTTGCCAAACTTCTTGCTGCACAAAGAGCAACATGCTGCAGGTAGTGTAATACTTTGCTGTTTCTGTGAGCCTCAGCTTCAATGTTTTCCATTTTCTTAGCCTTGAGCTAAGTGAGGAAACCTCAATGCTGTAGTGGCCAGCAGGCACATAGGTACTGGCAAAATGTCAGGGTCAGGCAGCCTGGGCTGGGAAACAGCATCACGCCTGGTGCATCATCAGTGGAGTTTTGTCCTTCCACTTTTTGTCTTCACATGTCAGTTTTCTCTAATTATGCTGGAATGTTCTAGACTGGTTTGCTAAGGAAATGGCCCTTCTAGGATTTTACTGCATATGTGTGTGTGTACACATCTCTCTGCCTACATTTTAGTTATTTCCTTTCTCCCTTTCTCTATTTCCCTCTCGTCTATAATTTTTCAGCCTATTCTTCAAATCCAATAACACAGATACAGAGAATCTGAAGATGTTTTGAACACAGATGTTCAGGTAAGGAAAATAAATCCTGTGAAATCTCCCTTATTTTGCATATTTTTATAATCTCAGATATATCAGCAATACTTTACAAAGCCACTGTTTAGGTTTCTTTCTCACAGGAACTATCTATGGTACATGCACTAATTCAAACTTAATAGTCACTTTTCCTGAGGGCTCCCTTTTCATCTTAGGTTGTTTGGTTTTTTAAATCAGATACCTTTTTATTTATGTCTTAGTGTTCTGTTTTCAGATAGCTTCTGACAGCCGTTTCTTTATTTTTCTCTATGAATTAAAATGGTTTCTTGTTCTGGGTAATAAAAGTTTGTAACTTGAGAACCTCCTTAATACATATGTATTGTATTTGTTATCCAGCAGAGACACAGGAGGCCAGGTTTTCTCCATGATGGCTTTTACAAGCTGGAGAAATAATTATCTTTCCTTGACCCTGTGTGCTTTGTAGTCAGAGCTGTTTTTCTCTCCAGGTTTGCTCAGTGTGTGCCATTCCACATGCTTGGTGGGGCAGGAGGATTGCCATATGTAGCCAGTGGTCTGCCCTTGCACAAAATTCACACTGTTGCACTGTATAAAACCCTAAAGCACTGTCCACTCACCTGGTGAAACTTACAGGGCAAACTAGTGGGATGAGTTAATCTGCAGGAGGAAAGAGGAGAAACTAGTTGGATATTTTCTCCATAGTTAATACCAGTCAAAAATGATGGTATAGAAATGTGTCAGATTATTTCTCAAAATATAGGATAAAATTCTAGATAATCTTTACTTGGCTCTTCCTAATTTTTGCCTCTATTCTTCTATTTGTGAAAAAACCCAGCAGTTATGACATCTGAACATGATGAATTTAATGGCCTAAATATATGCTATTGTCCACAACTGTAACTGCTTTCAAGTAACCTTCACATTTGGCTGCTGCTATGTTTTATCATGTATGTTGTGGCTCTTTTTTCCCCTCCCTTTGCTTTTGTATTGCTTTAAAAAGACAACAGAACATGCTGTGAGTTAATGTTTCACTTGTAAAAGGTTATGGATTAAGCTCAGCTGGTTTCTCAGGCTGACACAGGGTTCATGATTAGAAGAATGAAAACAAACATGAATTGAAAATGTCACTAACCTTTATCGGGCCCTGAAAATCCCTGAGCCTGCATGACAGGAGGCTTTCCTGTTTTCAACTGGATAAAAAAGATTGAAACAAAACAGCACGGATCTTGGCTATTTACATCTTTTAATGAATGCTCTTCACGTTTGGGTCCCTTTGTCAATCTCCCAGTTTTCAAGGGTTTAGCTGTGAAAAGTGCGGATGGTATCACATACTCTTATAAACCATGGAGTAGACATCTGTCTAGGATGCTTTTCCCTCCAAATTAGGCTGAGTGTAAAGGACCACATTTTAAGCTTAATTTACGACTGTACATGTATAAGGTAGCCAATTATCCAGTCTGAGTGTTCAGCAGTAGAAAAGCTGAATAAAACCATCTCTACATAATGCAATCAAATTTATTTTAATAAAGTAGATCACAGGAAAAAAAAATTTATAAACTCTAGATGATAGTGTAGTTTGAAGTTTTAAACTCTTTATTGAAAAAAAAAAAAACAACAATAAACAACCAGCCTATTCACTTAAAAAATAATGAGTTCTTGCTCTAGTTGCTGTGGTAGAACATGCCCTGTATTAGCAAGGGTAAGAGGAACACAAAGCCAACATCAACTGGCCAGAGTGGAAATCAAAACTGTCACTGACCTGGGATCCTTTGTTCTGTCAAGAGGACAGATCCAGGTTGAATACCTTAGATCTGCAAACTGAAGGAGACTATTGCATGTTATGACTGCCCTTCTTTGGTACTAGCTCTTCCATGCATTAGGGAAGAGTCAAGCGTCATGTTTGTCCTTACAGACCCAGATATTCCCTGCTTCCTTATTACCTCACACTGCTCAGCTGATTTTTTTTCAGTCAAATCACTGAAAACACAAAAGTATTAGCAAATATTTTTTCATCTAAGAAGAACAAAGGTCTATGTTTTCCTTCATTTTATTTTTTCTAGCTTCATGTTTTAGGAACAGCTGTACCATTGCTTCACTGATTTCATAGGTAACCTGAGAAAATACTTTATAGAGGAAGAACAGCAGGGGATCCTGTGGCCAAATCTATTTCCTTCTCCTGATCTATAAATGTCTGGTGGATATGGAATTTTTGCCTCACAAAATTACATTTACCTTTTTCACAAAGTAAAGTGAGGCAATATAGACCCATGCTTGGTACATAATTATTTAACATATCCTACTATTTCATGGTGCTACTCTGACCTGTAACTGAGATTTAATGAAGTGCTTTGGCAGAGGGGGGAACATAAACCTGCAATTTTTTAGTCCCACTTCATCCAATTATAGCTTGTTCTTACATTACATAATCTATTTTACAGTTTTCAAAGTAGAGGCAAAAGTGAGATCTTATAATATTTAATGAGGTCCAAAGTTTTCTATCTCTAGCTATTTTAGTCTTTTGCAAATACTGAGGGAAGTAATATTTGATAAAATTTCCTATAGTTTCGTAATAATTTAGAACCCTAATCCACAGTTTCAAAATCAGCTGAGGACTCAGTTTCTAATGGTACTTGGACATGTGAGTTCTATTTATTGAAAGTCATAAACCAAATTAAGTGATTTAACTGAAAATAAAATAAATAAAACTAGAGTTTTGGTTCCTTAAACAGCTGAGCTGAGACTTACCAAGGAGGATTTACAAGACAGCATCCAACTTCCAATTGTCTTGCCACACACTGAATATACATCAACAATCCCACAGTCTCTGGAAGAAAAAATTAGGGTGAAGAGCAACCATAATTATCCTTGGGAAGAAATACTAAGGAGCATTAAGGACATGACTGGCAAATGAGTATCTTGCCTTCCCAGTTCCTGAATTGTCTCTCTGCCCCCTGTCCAAAGTCATATTGGAGAAGAGGAACACGTGTCTCTATAACCTTGTAAATCCATAATTACAAGTGAAGGGTGAGGTGTGTCTCTGATGTGCTCCTGCAGAACAGGCAGCTTGATGCAGTTTGATGGTTAAGATGCTCACATGGAATACAGAAATACAGAAGTCTAAGAGGGATTTGATCCTGCCTGATCCCAAGGAAACACTTGTGATACTACTACTACTGGCTGGGATAAGAAGGGTTGGAATGAGGGAATGGCCACATTTCTTCTGAGGTTAGACATCCTTGGGCTATATCTGACGTGTCAGCTCTTGAGGGTGAGGTAGGTGGTAGAAAACTTGTTCTGGAATGTGAGTGCATTTAGATGTGAGATGGACATCAAACTGCCGAGTACTTTCAGGACTTGAGCGCTGCTGCTCATTCTTTGTGCAGAAACTCAGTCTCCTAGGTTTCTCTTGTGGAAACTTGCAGAAGTTTTTATGATTTAAATTTTGTATTTTTGATTGGAGTTCTTAAAGTAGCATCAATATCCTGCATACTCCTCTTGAATCTAATTCATGGAGGCAACTTTTTAAAGATACTTAGTGTGTAAAAGCATATGGAAGCACTTTACTTCTGTAAAAAAGGTGCATGGGCAATTATTTTGATACCATTTGTATAGGACATGTAAAGATTTTCAGCATAAATGAGTCAGAATTGGACACTTGGGCTCTACAGTACATCTATCTATCTATCTATCTATCTGCTCTAATACATTTTTAGACACTGAATATATATGAAATTATTCATAAAAGCCCAATGGGCCAAAGTTCCAAAGGCACTTATGCATCTTTGTAAATTTTTTAAATGCCATTTTACTGCTGCATTACCGGCCATGTGCTAATAGAAATGTGGAAAATAAAAGAGAAAGTGATGGTGTTTTCATTTGGTTTTCAGCTGTAATAGTTAAAATCATATAATATTTCTCTGGGAAAAAGAGAGAAAAGAACCCCACTGAGCAACGTAACATTGTTTAGTTTATTTTGACAAGCTCTTGAGAGCAGTTTCACTTAATACATGGTGCTATATAATGTCTTGGCTTAGTCTGGACTGTGGGAGAGTGAAGCACAAACTCAGGCAAAACTCAGTGACCATTGTTTTCAGTGTAGAAAATACACAGGCACATCTGATTTATAGCCAAAGTTAGGAGCTAGTGACACTTGGCATGTGAAAAATTACTGTTTAGCTTGGTGCCAGTTTCTGCTAAACTTTCCCAATGTACTTTTGTCTTGGTCTGAGCAATTTTGACTGTTCAAGGAGAAAGGTTGCCTTCAGCAGAGAATTGAACCAACTGTTTAAAGGGTGTTTTTTCCGTAATAAAAATTTGCAGCACTTTTACGTGAATTTGGTGTTTGTGAAAGGCTCTGCACTGACAGCCCATGGAGCAGAGGCCCTAAGTTTGTTCACAGTGCAGACAGGGGTGGTAGCAGCACTCCTACCCTTCCATACTCACGCATGTTCTTCACATCCCAAACATGATTACCTGTGGTGGATAAAAGATTGATGTGGTCTCTGATGCTCTTCTGTTATTTGGTTGTCATCTGGCCAGATTCTAATTGGGGAGAAGTTTTGTGGTATGGATGCCTGCACATAACCTTCCTCTTCACAAAGTATACTCTAACTTCTACCAGATAGTCTTATTTTAAACCAGTTGGATTTGCATCAGCAATCTCCAGTGAGCAAAACATCTTTAATTTAATCAGCTCTTTAGCTCAGCTAAAATGTGATGATTAAAACAGTAGAGGAAATGTTCTTACATAATAGAACTAGAATAGAAATGCTTGTGTTGGCATCACCAATAGTAACACAAAGTGTAAGGGTAAATTTGTATTAAAATCTGAAGCTGCCTGCAGTGTATTCAAAGTTTATAACTCCAGACAGCAAAGATGTTAGAGACAAGGAGCCCTGCCAGGATTACTTGGACTGCACATACACTGAGGTTTTGGGTTTGACATGCACACCTGCTTGCATGAGCTGGACAGACTGTCCCACTGGAGCCAGCCTGATCTGAGGAGGTCACATCACCCATTTCCTCCAAAAGGAGAGGAGGTTGGCTGTGTACAGAGAGCAGCCCAATGCTGGGAGTGATGTCAAGGGACGGGGGAAAAAGACATCGCCACCACCATAAGGTGAGGGAGGTTGTGGGGGACCAAGCAGACCCAACACCCTGGGCTCAGCAGAAAAAGAGGCTCAAGCATTCTGGGCAGTCTTAGGCAAGAAAATCAATATGAAGGTGGTTCAGCAAAGACAAGGTACCTCTAGGTATAAAAATCAGCACAGCTCTGAGTATCTACAACAACTTTTTTATAGATATCTTGAAGGTTTAAGCATTTTTCAATGTGTATGATGCAAATTATGGCTGAGTTTTGTGGACCGCTTTTAGTAAGTTAAGAGAAGAAATTGTTGCATTTTTGACTTTATTTTGTCTTGTTGAGAATTTTTGAAGTTACATGAATTATGGTCTGTGAAACAGCCATGGTGAGGTAATTAATATTTTCATTAAAGCTTTAAAATACAGGAGGAACGAAACACTTAGGCATGGAAAATGCACTTCTGGTCTGGCATTGGCATTTACTGGAGCTTGGAGGAATACTTTGTAAGGAAAAAAAATCCCTAAACCTCTTACTATTTGTGTGAGTAATATAAAGATTACTGGCTCTCTTGAGGAACTGTCCCATTGTGAACTGAGATTAAATGCCTCACAATATTTTCCTGGTGATTCAACTGTGAGGGACTCAACCCTTCATTACTAATTTCCCTTAAAGAATCATTAAAAACTATTAGACCTCAATGAATTGGAGGTTGGATTCAGTACAACTGACTGTTTAAAATTAAATGCAACAATTCAATGATAAAAAAACTTATTTCGCAACAGAGTTGTATTTTGTGATGATGTTATTTCAATGTATACACAAAAATATGGCTGAATATTTCCTTATTTTCTTCTATGCTCTGCTTGTACTTCTGAAAGACCTACTGGAATACTGGAATAATCTTTATGCTTAATTTTGCATATATTGAGAATTGGGAGAAGAAGAGTTTGAGGGAATTAATGTGAGTCACCTGTCCACCAAAATCACACCTATAAAGCATTTTTCCTAGAGGGCGCTGAAATTTCTGTGTGTTTCCAAGCTGCAATTTGTCTTACACAAGTTTATTTCAATGCATTTCATCATATGGCTCCCTCCAAATGCTTTGTACACAGAACCTACATATGTTTTCTCATTTAGAAAGTCTTGCTGGCAAGTAATTTCAAGTGATTCTGTTCATGATCCACAGCAGAATTATTACTGATTGATGTGTGACAGTGTCTTGGATTCCTGGTGGAACAATGTAATCTAGGATATGAACCTGCATACACACACAGTACTGGGAGGACAATTGTATTTGGTTTAACAGCACTAATTTATTGGAACAGGCTCATTATGTGGCTCATAATTTACAATCTGAGTTTAATTTGTCCTTTTATCTCTCCTCTTTCTTCCTCTCCCTTGCACCCTCTTTTTCTCCTCCTCATCCCATCATCCCTGCTTGCTTTCTGTCTCCCTGTGAAATCATGGACAAGTAGGAGAAGCCTGAGCTACCATCTTTGCTACAGTCTGAAAGATAACTACATGTAAATAACACTCCCTCAGATTTGCATCATCATCATTGACTTTTGAGGCCCCTGTGCCATGTACTGTCCTCGGGACAGTGTCACTGAGATGACAGAGAACCCTCATAAATCTGGGCCACCTAAAAAAAGGGCCGCTCCTAAGTTCTCATTGTGCTTTTGCTCCCCATAAGGGATGCTTAGATGTGTTAGGGCCAGCAAAAATTCCCTGTGTACTACTTAGAGTCTCAAAATAGAGCTTATGCTGCATATAAGTGGCTCCAAAGACTTATTCTGGCCCTCTGTGCTGGCATGACTGCTGCTCAGCACGCGTGCAATGACTGCATCCTGATGAGGAGTGGTGTCATCTGATGCTAAATGACAAGGGTGCAAACCAAACACAGGAAGGTCTTTGCTTGCTGCAACAGCTGCTCCCACTGCTAATTGATGCTGTGTATCTGTGGCATCATCCCAGTGCTTATTTTAGGCTGTTTCCAGCTGTGAAGGTTTTTGTCTCACAGCTAGTGGTATCTGTGCAGCTGGCAAAGTGAGGTAAAAATAAACACAACTAATTCAGCAAAGCAATGAGAAAAATGTACAAAGAAATGTAAAAATAATATAATTCAAGGTTATTTCGGAGAGACATCTGAGTTTGAGTGGAGAGTGACTGATCTGGCATGGAAAAGGGTTGATCACCTGCCTGTGACTATCAAGAAAAGTGGAAGATTTTAATGCGAATTTGTGACACTAAATTTGTTGGATGACAAAATTTTCCAAAGACCAAGCTCTGATGGCAATATTGACAGTTCCTTTACAATGTCCTACATATATGCTTAAACATTTACTGTGAGTGAGGCATTTTGAAGAATGAGAATATATTTATTCATATATTATTTTCATGAACCCCTTGCCTCTTTCCTGAGTAACAGTTAAGCAATTACTGCTAATTAGAGGCCTTCCCCCACCTTTTAATTTGAATAGTTAACCTTAAGAAATAAAATTTGTACCATCAAACTCACTTCTCCCCTTTCCCCACCACTCATTCACCCAAGTTGATCACCCAAGTTAAAACAGCATTAATGATGGCTGCAAAGAAAATATGCAAATATATGAGACCCTAACCACCTGCTGCCCTTATTTGCAGGGTAAGACAAAAACAACTGGTCTTCAGGTCTTGTCCTGCAGCTGAATATCTAACCTCTTTGAAATCAGCCTGGATATAGGCAATTTTAGAGGAAAAATATCAAAGTGGATTTTACAAATTCTTTATAATGTTTAGATGTTCTGTCTGTTGTAGGAACCTTGGCATTGGAAAATTGTCATGAACAGAGAAAATCTGATGTACAAAAAAGCTACTCCCTGGGTATTCTGTTTATGTGCTTCTAATTATCTTACCAGCTGGTCAAAACAGCTATAAATATGTGTAACCTCTAGTATTTTAGACCTCATTAAACATCTGAATGTATGTAGCTCTGGAAATTGGTCTTGAACTTTAGTGACAAGAAACATAAATACTTACATGGTTATTCCAAATATATGTTTCCTGGTTTAAGTTACAGTTAAATCTAGGGAGTTTTCCTCCTTAAAATAGAATTTGATTGATTTTATTTCAGTAAGTTTTTCCAGAGATATTTGTATTTCTAAAAAATGCTTGTAGTTGGCTACTGTTTTGCGGCTTTTACCCGCTACAGCCTCAAGCAGCTGGAAAGCCCGGCTAGAGCTGCCCTTGCAGAGACCGTAGCTGCCACGTGGATGGGCACTCCAGGGTTGCGGAGTGTCCCAGCGTGCGTGAGTGAGCAGCTGTGGTAGCTTCACGCTGAGAGGAAACGAAGGGATGAGAGAGGCACACTTTGCCGGCGAGCCTGAGAACTTTTATTTCTCGCGTGGCCACAGCGGTGGTCGGAGCAGCGTTCCCAGCATAGTGCAAGGCAAAATAGCCCCAAACAAAAACTTGCATTAAATTACATAGGGGGCGGGCGGACAGGGGTGGAAAACCCCCTCACCCAATGGGGACAGACAACAGGGGAGTGACATAGAACATAACAACCTGTGGGAACATAACAGAGGTGGGTACAGTGTTCTGGGACAAATAGCATTGCAAAGGTGGGGTGATTGACACAGAACTTTCTGTGAGGAAGCAGGGAGTGGTTACAAGATTGACATGTAAGAGCTCCCATGGTAGACAGCTTGGAGCAGACCATTATGAGGGAAAATAGGGGTACAGAGAACCAACCTAACTAACATTTATTAAAATCCCTAACTAAACCAACCCAACCTACAACACTGTTTTGTGAAAAATGTAGGTCATGTGTTTGTTAATGCCAAAACCATTATGTAGTTTCATTAACTTAAGAAATGAATTCTAATTTTCCAAAGGGAAATATATCAACTGAAGTTTTGCCTCAGAGTTATAGATATACCACCACAAGCAGTACATCGGTTTAATGATTTAGCAGTGCCAGATCATAGCCTGAAAATGCTGACCTCTGCTCATTTTGAATATGGAACAAATTTCTTCTTGCCAGAACTTAGGAACTGGCATTCCCAGGTCAGTCACATTACCTAGAATGCAAATGTGTTCTACTTACAGTAGTGAGACATGAACTAACAGAAAGGTAAAATAAATGAACTTGATTTTATCAAGTTGCTTTACTTGATAATCTTGCTCAGCTATTCTATTTACAATATCATTAAGTATTTTCTTAATGCATTCTGATCTGTTTCATAAGGAGAAATGCTACCTAGAAACACAGAAACAAACATTGCAACAGAAAAGCAGCAAGTTGCTAAAATAATATTTAGTTAATCTGCAATAACAGAGAAGTCCCTACTTGATCTCTTTGTTTCAGGATATCCATTTCCTAAAGTTTCCTGTAAGTTTGGATATCTCCAGTAGTGTAGAGATATATTAATATTATTATAAGGCAGTGGAATATAATATGAAAACATATATCTTTATATAAGCAGTTTGTCCAGCATCACCACATTTATACTGATGAATTTAATATAAACATCGATAATTGATATTGATTCATATATTGATAAGTTTAATAAAAATATTTAAAGTAGCTAAAATTAATTTAATATTCCACCACAGTGGAATAGTATTAAGTAGGAAAGAAAATTGTCACCCTTCACTCAAAGGAACACTTTAATGCTCCTCTTTAGGAACAGATTAATTACAGTTATGTGAGTAAATTAGGAGAAGTTTTGTATTTGCTCTTATCTCATATTCAAACATCCTCAGTACAAAAAATCCCCATCCTTTTTTTAGTTTTACAGAAAGGTATGAGTTAAGCTCATTATAAATGGATTTACACCCAAGAAACCCTGGCTGATGATGGACTTCTTCTCTTGGGAAAGAGTGTCCAGTGGTTGAACTTTCAAAGACATCCATTAAAAATTTTGGTTTGCTCTGAATTCATGATTTTGTTCAGACCATTATTTTGAAATGTGTGCATTTTAAAAAAACCTAGATGATGTTCTACATGTGAACAAAACTTTCCAGAATATTTTGCACAGCCAGAGGATACATGATATCTGGCCAGTGCTAGAGGACATCTTGTCATTAATGCTGCTGAGACCAGGATTTTATTCAGTGAGTTTGCATTTTGTTTTAGGCGGGGGCTGTACAGTTGAGACGTCACATAAGGATGCAGCTGCTGTAAAAGTCACTTGCTGCCTGCCAGGCTACTGTTTTGCAGCCTGAGAGAAACAACAGTGCCAGTACAACCAGAAAAGCATCAAAGTGTAATTTACACAATTCCTTAAACTCTAACTTCTCTTCACAGCGTTGCTCCAAATTCTGTATCTGATAAGGCTGCAACTCAGCGGCTTATGCCAGATAGCCAAAATAAAACAGGGAGATAACCCCAATTTTTGCCCACAAGCCTGAAGTTGTTGCAGTGGAATGAGTGCTGCTGAACAAGAGGTCTCCTTATTGCTGAAACACTATCCTTAATGCATCCCCTCTCAAATAAAATCACTCAGAATGATTTCCATGGATGTCCTACCTAAAGGGACAGTGACCCAGGGAGAAAAAAGCCTGAGAGTTGAGGAGAAGAAAAACTTCATTGGATAAATAAGAATCAATGATGTTTTAGGACCTTTTTTCCTTTTTTTTTTTTTTTTTTTTTTTTTTTTTTTTTTTTTCCCAGAGCATTCCATTCCTTTTATCAAGCCACCTAGGCAGATTCTTGAATCCACGTCCTGGAAAGGAGGCATAAACCTGCTGCCTGAGCTGTCTTAAGAGCTTGATCAAGCAGTGAAGTAAGTGCCTTTTACTACATGGAAACTAGAAGGTCAGAAGGGGAAAAAGTACTGACAAGATGGTGATTATGAGCACTAATCATAATAATATCAAAGTCTTATATAGCACTTTTCATCAGGATATTTTAAAGTACTGTAAAAAAGAAATGAGTCTCATTATGTCCATATTTTAGATCTAAAATGTGACCTCCGGTACGTTAAGGCTTGTTCTCTGAAGGGGAAAAAAAAGACTTCTAGAATCAACAATACTTATTCTTTGTTAAATTTCTAATCAACACAGCGAATGTTTTTAAATCTACTTTTTCATGTAAGGGAATTTTAATTGCTTTACTTGATATAGAACTAATGAATAAATATAATTTTTATCAGGATGCTGCCATCAACTGATTGAACCAGTACATTGACATAGGACAAATTCCGAAAATTCTGTTAACATGTTCAATGGTGTTACTGGTTACTGCTTCATTTGTTGGGGATTGGTAACTGGATATCTGCATGTTGCAATGCAGAGTAAAATGGATCACCTTAAACCACCTCCTGTCAGCCTTCAGGAAGCAAAGAATTCAGAAAGTCAGCATTTCCGAGGATTCCTAGGACTGATGCCACTCCTGAGCAGTGGCCCTGGGCCAAGGGCTTTCCCCTTGGTTTTTGATGTCATATGATATGGAATATCTCTTTGGTAATTTTGGGTCTGCTGTCCTGGCTGTCTCCTCTCAGTTTCTTGTGTCCCTCCGGCTGTTTCGCTGTGGGGGAGGTGTGAGAAGCTGAGAAGTCCTTGACTTAGCATAAACACTGCTTAGCAATAGCCAAAACAGTGTGTTATCATTATTATTTTCATACTAAATCCAAAAAATACAGCACTGTACTACTAGCTACTAGAAAGAAAATTAACTCTATCCCATCTGAAACCTGGACAGCAAGGCAAACGGAGCACTACCATTGTGGTATCTTTTGGTTTGGTTAATAAAATAACAATACAATAGTTAATAAAACAGGTAAGGCTTGCATTACTGAAGAGAGGTGGGATATCCTACATATGGGCAAGTCAGAAATTACTCAGCTGCAATTCTTACCTTGAAATCTTTTTGTTGCTTAAATAATTATGAAAATAAATGCTGAAAAATCAGGTGTAGCAGAAGTTTTGGGCTTCAGAGGAAGGTTTGAAAAAGATGCTGATTTCATCAGGAGCACATAGCCCACAGATTTCATGCTGTTATTCTCCCTTGAGGGCCATAGTTCCATATTCCGTAGCAGGAAAGTGTCTCTAAAGAGACATGAATCACAGCCTGTTACATCACAGTGTGACAAATGAGTTATGTCAGATTTCCTGCTTGAATGTAAATGCACAACACTGAGTGCAGCTCCCTGCTTTAACTGCTGAGGGTGGAAACTTACCCTTATGGAGGCTGGTACTTCCCTACCGAGCCCATCCTCTCTGAGCTCTCCTTGAAGGATGACAGATATGGCATCTCTTCTCATCTTACCTGTAGCTCCCTCCTTTTACTCTCTTTCAGATGGCAAAATGCCTCTTGAGCTGCCCCTCTGCTATTACTTCTGCTCTCATGCTTGTCTCTTGGGAAAGCAAGTTCTGAGGACAGATGCTGCTTTCTCCTTTTATTACTACTGCACCTCTTTGCAGAGTCTTATGATACACCACAAGTTACAGTTCATAAGTGGATACATATGAAAATGTTATAGCTACACGTTCTCCATGCCATTAATTTAACCAGTATTGACTTTTCCCCCATTTCATTGGTATTATCTTACAGCGAAATGGTGACAATTAACAGCTGTGAATATTTAACAACCACTTTTCTAAGATCCTGGTCAGATTAGGTCAGAATGCCATGGTTTCTTAATCAGTTTGGTGTGCCTCCCCTTTTCTTTTCTGATCTGAATGGCCATTACAGGGTAACTAAGTACTCTGCTTTGTCACTGTCCCAGTACAGCAAATTATGTTCTTGTTATGCATCACATTACTAATTTTTGTGAATGGATAACATTGATTAAAATCTATTTAACAAGTAAGACACAATTTATGAATGCAGTAAGCTTATTCTGGAGGGAGTTTACTTTTTCTTTTTCCTGATCACTGGATAAAATACATTAAAGAATATTAATTCTGCTGTGGTGGAATACTTTGACAAGATGTTGAAATCCTTGCATCTAAGACAAAGGTACAGCTATATTTGCAGCAGTAAGATAAAGATTAACATGGGCTCAGAGTATTAGGTCTCAAGGACAGGATGTTCATCTTCTCGACTCATTTTGTTTGCCAAACCCATTTAATTATAGACTTAAAATAGTGAAGAAATGTGCAGTGCATGTGCATCTCAGATAACTCTGGGGAAAAAAAAAGTTCAACATTTTCAAGTCTGAAAATGAAAGTCCAGCTCTTTCAGATGAGCAGATTTGGAAATCTCCCTCATTTTCCCACAGAAATCCTTCCTGGACCTGATCAAGACTAGACATATTTAACTTGGTGATATACAGGCTGATGATGTTAAGGGAAGTTATTGAAACAACTGTAACTTATGCCACAACAGGTTGTGCGCACAAGAGAAAAAATAAAATTATTAGTACATGTGTTGGAATTTCTGTTAAAAATTACCTTTTAAATTACTGAAATAGCTAGATAAAACTTGGAAAAAAAACTCCACAAGAAACTCAGTCTGAGTTCCCTGCAGCATCCAAAATGGTTTTTCTACTACTTCTCCCTTTATTTGTCAAATAAGCAAATCAATAATGAGTGCTATATTTTCTTCCAAAAGTGTTTTGAAAAATTCCTTTTTAAGACAAAATTTATGAGAAACAAGTATATTTCTTGAAAATATGCTGGTGTACAATAAAGATTTTCTGTTTTTTTTTTTTCATTCCTGTTCATTACATGGTTCCCCATTCCTTTTAGCAGACAACAGACTGGGAAAATGCCTGATTGCTTTTGTAATGTTTTGGAAAACCAGGTAGATTGCTCTTCTGTGTGCTCAAGAAATGCAATGCAAGTTTTAACACCACTAAAAACTCCTTCTGACAGTCAATCCTTTTCTTGAGTCTGTGCCTGAGTACTCAGGTTAATTCACTCCAGTTGATAGTACATTTTACCTTTCTACATCTTCTCTCCAGTTGTAATCAGCTACTTTGTAATAATTTGTTTCAAAGTGAAATAGATGTAACTTTTTTTTTCCTTTATTACCATTCATTTATTTATTTGTCACTGTGTGCTGCCATTCCAAACACCAGCAAAACGCACGCCAGGGCCACAGGGGTATTTTGGGGGTTTTTCAAAAGAGGAAAGATGATGGTAGGCATTGGAAAATATTTTATTGTAAGCCTTACTAAAAACATTTGCAAACTAAACCAAATAACAGTAGCCTACTGTATTGCACAGCTGACCATATGAAAATCAAATATGAATACAATTGTTTTGAAAACTCCAGATCACAGAAGGAAGTGTAGTGTAGTACAGAAGTTGTCAGGGAAAAACTATACAGGGTTTCTCCATACTCCAGCTGCACTGAGAAACATTGTGTGGTGAAGGGGTTAAACTAGGCAGCCCTACCACAACAGGGATATTTTGTCATATAACAAAAAAGCATTACACTGCTATATTTAAAGGGCTTATATGGAGGGTCAAGACATCCCATCATCTTTGGTTCTGTGGAAGAATGGATTAGAACCTGAAACAGAAAGCAGTCTTATATGTGGGGGACTTGACAAGTTTGTTTCTGTGTTATTCAGTCAATTTTTGCTGTCATTCTCCAGCATAGCTCTTGAATCCATTCAAGCTCTAATAGCATGAGAGACTCTTTATTCACTGAGGAGGTGTTGATTAATCAAATTATGCAAGGAGTTGTCTGAATTTTCTTCTTAGAATTCAAATACTCCAATGCAATTATTCAGTGAAAATTTGCACATTTTCACTGGCACTGATCACTGCTGTGGCTGATGTGCTCTGATAAAGTCCAGTGTTTCTGGGAATATACTTGGGTCTAAAGTACCATATTTTCTAATGATCAATAAGGATTTGAAATCTCACAGTCCTCACACCAAGATTTTTTTGAGGATTAACCTGAAATAAACTATAATCATGTCAACTCTTCTAGTATTTTTGATGTCTTACACTGTGTTGGAGTTTGCACCCTGGAGTGCCAAGCCAGCCAGGAACATGGAGTTCAGCTAACCATAGTGGTGCTACCTTTGACTAGAGCTTGGCAGACCTGGAGAGACATGGTGAGGATCAGCTGACTGAGGAGTCACCTAGGGGAGGTGCTGGGGGTCTGGCTGTGCCAAAAGGGGCAAGCATCCCCTGCACTCCCATCTGCCTGCCCTGGGATGACTGACTGGGCTATCTGAAGGCCTCTCAATTAGCACTGGTCTCCTACATGTAGGTAACTGGCTGGTGCCCACTGTGTTCACCATTATTCATGATCAGACCTTTGATTGTGTGTATCCACTTAAAGGAGCAGCAGGAAATGGCTAAAATATTAATTAGATAATAGTTCTGCTTTAGTTAATTTGAGAAAATGAGTGGAAAGCAAAAATATAGAAAGTGGAGTACATGCAGTGCTTACTCTATACACTACTTTTTTTTCAAAGAGTGAAACCAAGTCTGGCAGGTTTCCATTTTTCTGTTCTTATGAATGATGATGACATTCTGAGCTTTTCAGTGTAAGAGAGAGGAACATATTTGAAGTATTTTTGCTAGAGTTCAGTACCAGTACATATATAACACAACCATATTGAATAGTATTTCAGTGCTCTATGTTTTATGGAGAATTTTGGGGTTTTTATTGTTCATGAGGTTTCTTACATTCATCTGTTTAATGCAATGTCAATAAGTGAACTTCTTTCTCTTTTTAATCTACACAGTGTGAGAGGAAAATACCCTCTAGGCATTTTGTCAAATTTACAAAATTATGAAACAAATAGACAAATATCAGACTACCAGTAGCAGTCTAGGAAAAGAGCTAACCAAAAATGGGGAATTTCCACTCCATAAGAAATTCAGATGTTTTGAAATTTGTTTTTGTATCTAACACTCTAATACTAAACAAAAAAATGATGGTTGTTTCTTTTGGATTAAATATTACTCTATATATTTCCAAAGTTTTCAAGTGCTCCTGCTCTATATACCTTGACTGGTTGTGCTGCTCACAGAGCTGGGCTTCGCTGGACATCTCCAGAGAAATGCAACCCAGTTGGTTGGAAGTCCCCTCTCTGAAGGGATGTAGGGGCTACAAGCAGGTGCCCATCCTTCCTGTGAAGCACAGTGGTAACTGAGACAGAGGCATAGATGCCTATTCGATGTGAAACACAATGTTTATGAAGAAACAAAACAAAGAACCTGTATATTTTGACTGGAACCAGCTTGAGCCTCAGAGAAATCCCTTCCAGTGGGAAACTGAGAATGACAACAGGATTTAAGCAATTAGGCAAATTCCAATTCTGCCAAACAGATGTTTACAAGGAGAATAGTTAATATAGGGAAAGGTCTGAGCAGATCTTCTTTGTTGTCCTAATGACATGACATATCTAAACTTTTTAAAAGGATGGAATGTTTTCCCCAAAAACTGGTGTTTTTTTGTTCTATAAAAAGTCCCAACAGTCCCATAGTCCTGAGAGGTGAAAAGTAACAGAGAACAGTAAAATAGAAACCAAGGAGAGTTGGAGATGAAAATTTTATGGTAAGTTTATACACAATGCAGGTATATGCAGAGAACACCCAAATACAGTAGGAACAGTATGAATCTCTTCCTATAAAGTTTAAACTAAAGGCCATAAGAATCCCAATTGGATTTTGTCTCAGGCAAAACTGACACTATAGCTCTCTATAATAGTAAGTAATTTGAGTGTATGTATACATTTCTGTCTCTCTCTCTCGACATATCTCCAAATACACTAAGTAACATTTAGAAGATGGAAAGAGAGAGAGACTGCAAACATACATATGAGGAGTTGGCCTGCTATAGGTGGAATTTAAAGTTATATTTGTTTGACTTGGTAAATGTGATCTTTCTCTTTAAGTTCATCCTTAAATTTTAAAGCATAATTTGTTTTGATTGAATTTCTAATGTTAATTAGTGAGGCTTGCACTGTTAAAGACATCAAGAACATATAATTATGTTCCTTATAATTATACCATAATTGTTTTAGTGTGTTAAATGATCTAATAGATTTTTTCCTGTTTCAACAGCAGCATTACTACCATCTCTGTTTTATGAGATAACTGGCAAGCATTGAGTAGGTGCTTTCAAGCATTTCAAGTAAAGTTTTTATGGGTATTCATCTACTAATGAAATATTCATGCATTATATTTTTCTCTATGACAAGTGACTTTCACTGAAGCGCCTAATGCTTGGTTTGCTTAGACAGATATAACATTCAATCAAACTAATGGAAACTGCAGAGTACTGTTATACTGGTTATTACTAAATCAAATTCTCTTGATAAATATTGAGTCTCTGATGTTAAAAAGCATTTCTAGCATGATGCATGGATAATAAAGCAATAATCTGGCCCCTTGTTAAAAATGTTAATATTACAGCTGTCATCATTTAACAATTAACATGATTTCCCAAGTGGAGCAATGCATTAATCTTAGAGTATTAAAAAATACAATCTGTATGTTGTTTGAGATTTTCCATATTGTGTATGCATTCACTCCTAATGTAGAACATTTGGGCAAGTTTATATTACCAACAAAATATGTATACATTCTCTGCTTAAAATTTAATATTTCCTTCAAGTATCATTACTTTCACCCATGTCAATATGAAGAAATCAATTTTGGTAATTTCATAGGCAGGATGCTAATGATCCTCTTACAAAACAGTTGGTAAAGGCCTTTAGAGAATTGTCTGGGCATACTGATGTTGTTTTTCCTACATGCTGTCTGGTTGATAAATCTCATTAAATGAATCTAAAATAAATAAAATGTTTTCCCACAATTCTTTTCCACGTGTGTTCTTTTGACAGTTTTTGCAAGAAAAACAGTACAAATGTGAAGTGGTTGACAAAGCAATGAATAAAACATGCTTCATGCTAGGTTTTAAATTTATTAAATTAAAGTTCAGAGGTCAATATTATGCTTAATTGTAGCACTTCTGCATATATATGGAAGCTGTGACTCCATCAACTTAATATATCCCTAGTCAACATGAATCCATGGAGGAGGAGGAGGCCACAGAGATGATCAGAAGGCTGGAGCAACTCTCAAGAGGTGCTGAAGAGAGGCTGAGACAGTTGGGGTTGTTCAGCCAGAGTAGAGAAGGCTCCACAGAGACCTTACAGTAGCCTCCCTGGACCCCTCCCAGAGAGCTGGAGAGAGACTTTTTCCAAGGACTCACAGTGACTGGACAGGGAGATAATGGCTTTAAACCAAAAGAGGGTAGATTTAGATTAGATATTAGGAACTGGATATAAGATGCTGGAACAGGTTACCCAGAGAAGCTGCAGATGCCCCATCCCCATAAGTGTTCAAGGCCAGCTTGGACGGGACCCTGGGCAACCTGGTTTAGTGGAAGGTGTCCCTACTCATGGCAGGGGTGCTGGAACTCGGTGATCTTCTTGGATCCTTCCAACTGAAATCATTCTACGATTCTGTGAACTCTGGGTTGATCACTTTTTAGATGACATGGTACTGGCTTCCTCCAGGGATCAGAAGGGACAGAGCCAGTTCATGAGGGGAAAGTGCCAATGGAATGCTGGGAAAGAAGATGCAGAGATGATCAGTAATGAATTATAGGAGTCATCAAACATGCAAAAATATTTCACCAAAATATTTCACCTCTTCTAAGGCATCCAGAAAATGGGCACTGAAATTCACACCCTCTATAAATGTGTACAATTCACAGGCCCTGGTGAAAAAAAATTGTCCTCTCTCATCCCACACCATGAAGGCACATGATTGTTTGCTTTCACAAAAGAGTTTATAATACATGGATTCTGTGTATATGCAATGCACAGTATTCTGGGATCAGGTAACTCTTACTTGAAGGTAAAAATTAGATGCAAATGCATTCTGAGGTCTGTATGAATGGGTTTGGAAAACTGCCTAAATCTAAGCTAACCTTTCAAGTCTTCAACATGTAGTGGCCTCCTTTGTCACCCTGCAGGTGTTGAAACTGTGAAAAGGTGTCAACACCAGGGAGACTGAAGCCTATTCCTTCTTGTGGACCTGATTCTGGAACTTTACATTGAAATATTTGATTTAAAATAGTATTATACATTATTTAGGGATCAGCTAAATTATTCTTTTGACATTGCTGATTTGTTTTCTTTTTTTTTACATTGAAATTTAGAAGGGCAAAGCATGGTGCTAGGAAAATTAGGAAATGTGTATAAAATTACAGAGCAGTAACTCTGTAGGGAAAATGTTTACTCTGCAGGCTTTTCTCTTTAAAACACAACTGCTTTAAAGCATTGCATTAAATTCTAATGTGTGTGTATTTAAAGAATGTACAATATATGTGAGAAAAAGACATGAAGTGCATGAGGTGGGGCTGCTGTGGCTAAGCACTACTTCTAGCAGAATACTACAGCAGTGCCATGAAATCCTACGTAAGTGGTCAGAACATAAGTAAGAGCTGCCTGTGGGTAGTCCCAACCTATTCACAAGCCCCTTTGAACAATTTTCCTACTTTTTTAAATACTGTTTTTGGCAAACATTTGATACTTGAAATACAAAATGCATGAGTCACCTACTGAGATGGGCACAGTATGTGGTTCATTGAATTTAGCTAAATTGTGAGTAATCTATCAATAGTCCTCATAGTGAACATACTTGTAATAATTTCACACATTACAAACAAGAGTAGGTATGATTTTTCATGATTTTTTTCCAAGCATTTTTCACTGTAAGTTTTTACTTTTTTTAATATGCTTCATTTATTGTTGTAGAAAATTGCTAACTTTTTAGTGATGGAGGATAAAAAGCAAAGGTACCTTATTGCTCGTCAGTTTAAACAACAAAGAACCAGAGAAGCAAAACCTGACATATTATAAAATACTGTCTTACAAAGCGAAGTCCTCAACAAGATATTGAATGAATACAGATTCTTATACAGCTATTGAGATTTATTCTTCTGCCAGCATACTGATTTCTCTTGAGATGAGTAATTTTAAAATTCAGAGGCAGCAGTTCTGAAGGAGAGAGCTGCAAATTACTACAGATTCTGACTCGCCAAGAACATGGTCAGTTTTTGTGGGTTTTTTTGGTTTTGGGGTTTTTTTGTGTGTGTGTGCAGGTTGCATTTTTTTAAAAGAGGAAAACTAATAAGTAAACAAAAAAAAAAGGTGAAAAGTATGTGTATATAAAATAGCATCATAACTGTGGTTTGTTGGATACAGATAATATATTTTTTTTTTTTTGTTGCAGAGAACAAGAACATTCAGGCATAAAACCTTTGAGGAGCTTTTAAAACAAATTCCTTAGAGGAACAGGAATTCAGCATCTCCATGATGGAAATGAGGGCGCGTCCAGCCACCAAATACTTCACTTAAGCGCCAACCTCTGATAAGAACCTTTCCCTGAATGTTTGTCATGACCGTGAATGATTATACGTGCATTTAAATTTGTCCCTGAAGTAGTTATTTCAGTAGCTGAGACTTGGAAGCTCTGAACTCCTGTGCTTGCATAACCTGGCCCCTGCTCGGCTCTCTCCTCCTGCGCCCTGTGTTTTATCCTTGGGAAGACCAGGCGGCTCCGGAACTTCCCGTGCGCGACCCTGACGATGGAATAACTAGTCTATTATGACAAACTGGTATCTTGTGACTAAGTCCCTTCGTAATTACACTTTCCCCTTAAAAAAAAATCGTAATAATTTTAAAAATAGACTTTTCTCCTGCCTTAGCCCTGGCATTTTCAGTGACGCGCTGCCGAGTCACCTTTACCGCCTTTCCTACGCTTTTGACCCGCAAGGTGCCGGACGCCTCAAAGCCGCTGCTGCTGGCGGAGCCGGGGCCGCGGGGCCGCCCGGGGCTCCCCAGCTTCCCTGGGCCGCCCGGGGCCGCCCGGGGCCGCCCGGGGCTCCCCGGCTTCCCTGGGCCGCCCTGGGCCGCCCGGGGCTCCCCGGCTTCCCTGGGCCGCCCGCGGTTCCCCGGCTTCCCTGGGCCGCCCGGGGCCGCCCGGGGCTCCCCGGCTTCCCTGGGCCGCCCTGGGCCGCCCGGGGCTCCCCGGCTTCCCTGGGCCGCCCGGGGCCGCCCGGGGCTCCCCGGCTTCCCTGGGCCGCCCGGCTGCCGGGCGTCCTGCGGCGGAGGGCGAGGAGCCCGCCGCTCCCGCCAGATGGCGGCCTTGCACAAGGGACACGGTGTCGCCGGGCGAGGCGGCGGCGGGGCCGGTGTCCCCCCGGAGGGAGCGGGAGTTCCCGCCGCTGCCAGGTGGGGTGGCGGTGCGTCGCCAAGCCGGCAGCGGCATAGAGACCCGCCGTGTCTCCTCCACGACTTTAGCACCTCCTAAACTACAGAGCTCGCAGCCCGGCCCCCGCCGCCCGGCACTCGGCTTTTCGCCCCGACAGCACATCAATGGGAAGTGTAGGAGCAGGCGGTGTGTGAGGTGTGCTCACCAGGCAGCGCCTCATCACACACCCCGTGTCCCGTTGCTCATGTGGTACTTCTTGTTCTACAAATTCCGTGAAAATAAAATCTTGTAGTCGCTGTATAGATATCATTATCTATTGGTGAAATTTCCTGCCCAGAATGTTACAACTGAATTGCTAGTGCTTCATATGCTCTTTACAAGATGTCAGAAGGAACTTCTGGTTATTTGTCAAATAAATCACGATTTTTTTTTTTTTTTGGTGTTTTGTGAGTGTTTGGGGTGTTTTGTTTTTGGCTTTTTTTCTTCTACGAATGAATAACTATTTGACTTGTATGTACACATAAATATCTGTGCAATCCAATGACAGAGAAACTCAGGCAAATTTGGCTATCCCTGCTTGTCCAGCAGCCACCAGTCTCGAAACTAGAATTTAGTGTGAGTAGATGGAAGAAAAGTCACATGAACTTTTCCCCCCTTGTTTTTTATTTCACCTCTTCTATGACTATCCTTATGAGTCATGGACTTTGTCAGTCTGGACAAAATGCTTTACCGTCTTTGCTAAGCAGCATGAAGATCCCACGGGAGGTGAAGATAGCATTGGGACATAGAAGACCATAGTTAGACAAGCTGTTTGAAAAACTGTATTTTAAGAATTGGATGAAGCTGGCTTTTATATTTGTAGGTTCTACCTTTTGAACGCTTATTTCTTATTTCACACTGTTTATGGGTTACAGTGAAGTAAAGCATTAGAAGACAGAAAATTGTTTCCTGTTAAGTTTTAGCAAATGGCTAAATCAAAACCATAAGTTGAAAATATCACTGTGTTAAAGGTCTCTTTAACAGGTCTCTTGTTAACTTAGGTGATTTATGCCAGTAATTAAGATCCTGGCTGACAAAAGTTTTTGAATTGTATGTTGTGGAAAACAGGAAAGGACGGACATGGGGACATTGGCAAGGAAACTATGGCAACAAAGGGCTCAGTAGCTCTATACAAGTAAGATATGCAAGAAATGTATTTGGAAGAGAAAGAGGCTTAGGAAAAGAAAACTCTGCAGCTGTAGGGAACCAGGGAAGCAATTAATGCCTGATAGATAAGACCAAGAGACAAAAGATCATCTCTGCTTAGGGTAATTACTAAGAAAATGTCATACAACATCTCTTTCCCACTCAGGGTTTATATCTGCAGCGTCTCAGGTGTATCATGAAAACTATAAAGAATCAGTGCTTACATTGCTGGTCAGAACATCAGAGCAAAGAGGTCAAGGAATCAGTACCAATGCTCCAGTTTTTCCCAGATGTATGGTACAGAAAAAAAAAAAAAAAAAAAAAGGTGTACTGGTGTTTATTGGACAAATAATGGGTCTTACTGGACAAACAGGTGACTAATCCTCCTACAGAAAAGGTCCATTCAGAAGGACTTCTACAATGATCCCTTGGCTTTTAATTTGTTGTTTAGCTGTGCTTAAGGGAACTATGTAGCTTGGCAGTTCTTAAAATTTGTTAACAGTTTTTTAAATCAGCATATTCATGGCTTCTTGGAATTGTTTAATGTTGTCTGTTTGTTTGGACTCTATTTTCTGTTTTCTGTATTGTGTTCCTTGAGTGCTCATAAGTGTGGACCCAGAGGCACATGTATGTGAGAAATCAGAAATCTGAATAGGTGGATCTTTCAAGAACATGTATATAAACTCTGACTTTCATGCTTCCATGCATGAGTATAAAGAATACGGAATTAATGGCTCTTCCCTAGCAAAAAAACTCTTCAGATGCAACCCAGTGACTGCTCAGCTCATCCTTTTTGCAAACTTTAAAATCTGTAAACCTTTTTGCAAAGGTGTGAAGAGCTTTTTTCCTTTTCTTATTTGAAATTAATATTTTTCCTAAGTCTGTATCTGCAAGGCCTGTTCAATACTGTTTTTCATCCATGATGTCTTCTATGCCAAATTTCAAACCTTTGGGATTCATGTACAGGCATGGTCTGTTCTACTTAGAGAAAGTCAGGCCACAGAGTGTTCAGCATGTTTGTGTCTGTCTGAGAATGCAAAAGTTTGGGTATTCTTGGCTTAACATCCTTAACACTGACCATCTCATGTAATTCTAAGAACTGCTGTACTAACAATGTCTGAAAAATTCCTAAACTCATGACATTGAAGTCTCCAGGAGGGACCTTCTGGTGGAAAAATAAACATGGTTCCAAAAATCCTCATGGGATTCTTCAAAAGGAGGCCTAAGAACATTCTATTGCTCCAAAGCTAAAGACTCAATGTCCTCTCTTGCCCCATGCATGGAGATGCAGAATACACTGCTAGGTGATTTATGCAAAGGGAACCTTTGTTCTAATTGCAACAGCGCTGGCTGTACTGCTAAACCAATTAAGGAACAGTGGTGCATCCAAATAGAGGATTAAACACCTTGTCCACCAATGTCCTCTACAAGGAATTAGCAGTTAGCACTGATGTTTGTAGCAGCTGAGTCACCTCATAAGACCATAACTAAGCTACCCCACTCAACTTATTGCTTCCACTGGTTTCAACTGAAAAATCTGCCTCCCTCTTTGTGGACAGGAACCTCCAGAAAAATTTAGTTGGATCACACTGGAGGGATACTTCAGATGACCATTTTGGCTCCTGAGAATTCGTGATCATTACGGCGCACCAAGGAAGGGATCCTACTGTCCACCAGCATCTTCATGCCGATGACCCGTGCTAAAGTCAAGTGCCATCCTCCTTTGCATGAGCTGGATGAATTGCGTTTGTCAGTCACCTGTAGTGGGCTGTATTCTGGCACACACATGGCACTATCATCTATGCTCTGGTGGTGCTTTGACATGCCAGCCTGGACACCCCAAGTTCTCAAGGGTTTTCAGGAACTTCCTGTACAACAGTGGAGATCCTCAGAGTGCTTCCCTCACTTCAGTGAATATAAGACCTGGAAAGATCTCATTGTCCTGCACACCTGCAAGGCTGTGAGAGTCCAAGCAGTGCCTGCTACAGCTGGGTAACTTACTGCTCTCCCAGGGCTGTATGCCAGCCGTACTGCCTAAACAACATTTAGGAACTGAAAAAGAGAGAAGATGTGGAAGATGTTCACCCCTTGAAATTGTTAGAGGCTGATAATTGTTGTTACAGATGCTGCACGTAGATCAGAAACATGGCCTGAAACCACAGAAAATTCAAGTGCAGCAATTGAAGATTTTGGAAAAAATAAACAAGATTTAACAAGCTAGAGGCTGCAAAACTACAAGGAAAAGAAAACATTATTTCTCAATGCTGGATTCTAATCTGAATAAAAACAGAGTTCAAGGTTTGCTACAGAGGATCAAAGAAATCAGATGACTAACTGGCAAGAATGAAAATGAGGATTAGAAGTGGCAGATGGGAACCTGAACTGGAAAGCAAACCAAAGCTTTCTACAGCTGAAGAGACTTGGCAAAAAGGATCAAACCATCATGGAGAATGAAAGCTTCAGGCACAAAGAAGATAAAATAATGATTGCAAAATCCCAGGTTGTGAAAAAGGAGACCAATTGCCTAAAACCATACTTAAAGTGCCCATTTCTTCTATCTGGCTTTTTGTGGAGTAGTTTCGATTAATTTAGCTTTGGTTAACATACAGCATTAAAATTTAGATGATGAACTAGATAATATATTTTATTCAAGTCTAAATTACTTGAGTCATACTTATAGTAGAACCAATTCCATCTCTTATAGGTGCAAAATCTCGTGGGGCTTGTGATGTTTGAGGGGGTAGAAATTGGGCAGCAAGATTAAGTGGGTCTAATGCACACCTTCATGAATTGGATATATGCTGCTCTCTTTTTCTAGTCAATATAATCCAAGCAGTATGGGGGAACTGAGCTCTTGTCAGTTCTGTTAATTCAGTTCCTCATTAGCCAGTTGGTGCTGCTTAATTGGTAATTGCCCTTTACCAGACGAGCTTCTAAGACGTTTATCCCTTCAGAGTTGTATATATGTGATGAAGCCAGTCAGGAAAGGATCTGTATCTTGGCTGCTGCCTGCTCAGCTCTTCCCACCCAGATTGTCACACTGACCACAGCGAATGTGTTTACCTCAAATAGGCTACCATAGATTCAGCTTCTCTGCTTCTGGAGTCATTAATAGTCATAAAGTCCATGGGACCATCAAAATGTTTCCAAGATACTTGAGTTGTGACTTCCTTCAGCTTTGAGCCCTCCTGGCTGTGGAGGCAATCAGCTGTACGCCAGGTTTTGCTGAGCTTGGACAGCTCTGTGGTGTGCTGTGATCTGCAACACTTCTGGGCTCTTCAGAGCTCTTTTGCAAATGCTAGCCACTGCTTCACCTTTCTGGTGTTGTCCCCTCATGCTTTCTGGGATGTTGTAGGAATCTTTGATGGCTAGCTGGGGTCACACATAAGCAGGAGAAGGTTTTACCAGGGACAGAAAGGAGGAACCTCAGAGATACCAGCAGATATCCATTTTCCTATAGAAATAGCGAAGTTCTACTGTTTATCCTCAAGATAACATTGTAGTTGTCTGAGGATCAAAAGTCATAACAGATACCCCATTACAGAGAGAAACAGAAATCTTCTTGGAAGTTTTAGGCACATCTTTGACACTTTATGCAGGATTTTATACCATTTCCAGTCCTGGATGTTGTGACCTTGCACTGGTCTTGTTTTTTTCCAGCTTCCTTCTGCATTTGGAGTCCTGTGGTGGGAAGAGGTGATTTCATACTACTCCTTCACTGTGGAGTTCTGCCATTGGTGGGGCAGCTGTCTGAGGCTCCTTGCAGATAACTAATTCAGAAAGACTCCTCTAAATTGTCCTGATAACTTAACCAGCTCATTGCTTTTTACTGTGCAAGAAATGAGAATGGATAACAAAGGTGACAGAAAAATACCTTTTTCTTATCCTTTGATCTGGTCCTGAGTATAGCTTGGCTGTAACTGCAGTAAAACTGGTGTTGAGATTGATTGCAAGTTATTACATGATCTTTCTTTTAAAAGACTTCTGAGGTGTGTTTCAGCAGGAAGGGAAGAAATAGAAGAAGGTGCTGTTTCTTGGGGGGTTCTGTTTTATATTTAAAATATCTCTAAATACAGTCACAGAGGCTGGGTCATGAATTCTGCAATTGAGTGCAAATATAAATGTGAATTGCAGAGTGAGTAGAAATAAATGCTCATTATAAGATTGGTTGAAAATGACTGTCTGAAGAATTTCTTCAACATCAGATAAGGCAATAATTAATTTATGTCTTCCCCCCCCCCCCCCCTTTTCATAATATAGGCTTTCCTTAATGATATTGAGATTTCTAACCCACATGAGGGGTTTGGAAGAGTTGCCTTTTTAGTGACTGAAGTTGTTGAGGCTGGAGTTGATCAAAACTCCAAAATAAGTAGAAGATTGAAGCTTTGGTTGAACAAAAACCATAGCTTACCACCAAAATGATATACCCAGTAATTCTCACCTAGAAATTGTGGTGTGTTTGTCTACTTTTCTCTCTGAGCTGCACTCCAGTACATGGATGATTTTGTAAGGCATGCATTATCAAGGCTGGCAGAGATGACTAAGTTGGAAAGGAAACTACCTTGTACTGAGCTTGGGAAGGTTTGCCCACCATGGTGAGTGGCAGCACAAGTCACAGAGGCAACATTTCCAAAACTGAATTTTCTGTATTTAGACAAAAGTATTTACCCAAAGTTTCTTTTTACTCTTCCATTGAAATAGAAAAAATGGTCTAGGGAAAACACAGCTACACAAGTTCTTTTTTCTCATCCCAGTGTTCCAGTGGATCTTCCTGCTTCCTAGTCTCTATCAAGATTTCTGTATTCTTTGCAGCTAAAATGTCTGTCTTCTTCCATTACAAAGTAGAGAAATGTGTAGAAACACTAGAAACATGTTTGTGATGTACTCTGCTCTGGCTGCAGGCTGCTGCTGCTTATGTGCCGATTCCCTGGGAGCTATGGGACCAGCAGGATGCTGCAGCTGGGACCAGCATGTACCACTGACCCAGTGCAAGGTTCCACAACCTGAGAGCTGCTCTCTTGTAGCACCATAAAAAAAGGCATAGAACTGCAGAGAAATTTTGGAGAATCCAGTTTATACAATTGTGTTCCTCAAAGGCAAAGTCTTTCTCCTTACAATGTTTTTCAGGCTGGCTCTTTGTTTTAAACACCAGCCCAGCTTTGTGGAAGGATCAACTCTTCCTTGCATCTGGGAATGTCATTTAGTAAGAATACCTTTTTTCATCCCTCAAACATCATTGCAGGATTGCTCTCTTCTGCTTGAGGGATCTTTGCCCGTCTCATCCTTTGGTATTTTTCAGTGGGTGCTTGACTTGATCTATTTGGGTTTGTTTGATTTTGGTTTATGTGTGTGAGTTTATGAATTGTATTATCCCATATAAAATATACATAGTGTGGGAAGGGCTAAACTTCCAGTTTATGCTGTGATATAGGAAAGGAATATCTGTGCCTTGCAGATGATTATGTCCAGAGGGTTCAGTTGTAAATAGGAACAGGTGTTGCCACATGCTAGCTGATTTGTGCTAGGGAAACCAACCAGCCCCTGGGTTGACTGACAGGGGCTGCGCCCAATTACATCTCCCCCAAGGCTGCAGGCATTTCACTGGCCAGAACCTGAAAGGGTGTAGAGATCAGACCAATGAAAATATCCAGACACGGTTTTTCAAATTCCCTTTATAAGGAAGGGCTTGAGACTAAACCCTCTCTGTTTGCCATGTGAACATCAAGGTGAGTGTCTCTTTGCCTGCAACCCATTCCCACCCAACCCCCCTTCCCCCCCCCCCCCCCCACAAGTTGACATCGCAGACAGAGACATGTAATAGGAGAGGATAATGAAGATGTGGTTTTGAATGAACAGAGCCCTACATGTTTTCGTGTTTCATTATTTAAATTGAGAGCGTGGTCTGATGTCATAAGACAGGTGTAATGTTTCTGTTGTTTTGAATTTCTTTTTCCCATCATTCTGACAGTGACTTACTATATGCTCTTGGGTAAGTCACTTTCTAAATTTCTTTCTCTTTCTACTTTGGATTTGCTATTTGGATTGCAGATTCACCAGGGAAATGGAGCTTCTCCCTTGACATATTTGTATAGTATTGAACTCAGCAGAACTGTGCTTTAGTTAGAGTGTTCAAATATGGATGTAATGCAAACAATAATAATAATAGTAATAATAATAATAATAAATTAGACATTTAATCATCGTAGTATTTACATAACATTGCCAGCATTTCATGCAAATGTTTTATCCAAATATTTTGTGGGAGTTTAGCCATGTATCCTTTTCACAATAGTTATACATTTTCATAAGAGAGAAACAATATTAATTGTTTCTTGTGGTTTAGGATCATTGTCACTCTCATCTTGCAGAAGCCAAAATGCACAGATTGATTTAGTTGTTTTTTCATATCTTTAACCAGCTGATTCTGTATAACATGAGCTCAGCTCTAACAAGCTGAGTATGGTGTTATCCCAACGTTTAGTTTTTCCATACTGTTGCTAACACTGATGCCAAGTGCTCAAATTGCCAGATTTCAGGCTGGTGGTCAAACTTGAAAATTATTCCGATAAGTGACAGCCCTCTGAAAGAAAAAAAAAAAACAACCCCAACTTAAAAGATGAGAAGAAATAATGCCTCCACCATAAATGGCAAAGTCTTGTGAAATACAAAGTTATACATAGCATATTGCCAGGGCAAAAGCTGTTTTGACTATAGATTTAACACTGCTGGCAGCGTTACCCTTCTGTGCCATGTCCTGGGTTCTACACTACTGTGTGATAGCAAAACAAATTCTATTATTGCCAATACAACACAGAAGAACAGGGTTCAGAGGTTGGAAAAGCAACAGGTTTACTTGAGTTTGGACCTGAAAGCTGCCCAGCTGTTGGAGCAGCAAGGTGCGAAAGCACACAGGGACCTACAGGCTTCTTTGCTCTCTCTCTGCAAATCTGTGTGGCCTGTAGATATTTCACAACACCTCAGGGTCACGGGTCAAGGCATCCTGTCTGAAGGGCTAGAACAGGGACTCATTAAAAACACTGGTTGCCAGAGATTGCTGTGGCCTTTGAGCTGCTCTCTTCTGATGAAGGAATCGTTCTTACCACTACTACCAGAAACCACTGTCCTTCTCAATGCCACCTAGTTGTGGCTCTTACTTGGAGCTAACACAGACTTGTGTTAACAAAATCTAGATGGAAATGTACAAAAGAAAAATTTGCATAATATCAAATCAAGATCACATCTGCTGTTTGCTCTGTGATAGGTGGTATGTGATTGCATTTCCTACTTCGTATGGTGGGGGGTTGCTGAAAATGGTTATTTTCCTTAAATTTGGTTCACCTGTGCCTGTTATTCAGAGGAGTAGTGGGACAGTACCTCCCTTTGTCTCTGCACCTGCCACACATTTTCTCCTCTGCAGTCAAGATTGAATCCCAGAATAAAAGACTCTAGTCTTAGTAAATTAGTTGTGGTTCTAACTAGTGCATAGGAGTGACATTCATGATGAAGGGAGAGAAAGATCTCCTTACTGTTTATTTTCCCTTTTAATTAAGAAGCTGTTGAGAGAAAGCTTCATAGTGTTTTCATCCTAGGCAGAGCTTCTCAAGGAATTTGGAAACATTTTAGTCACTAAAATATTGTACCTCACTAATTTTTCCAATGCTTGCCAGCAGCTCATTGGGAAACTTGGACAGCAAATTTTTATCTGCAAAATCAGGACTCAGTTCTTGCAGGAGCATTGTGCATGTTCTTGGAAAGGTATGCATGTGTGCTTCTAGGTGGTCCTGCTTTATCACAACATTTCGGGTAAAAAAAGTAATTTTACTTCATCTGTTAAGATAAGGAATAAATGATATGGGGTCTGTGACCATGGGGACAGATATAGAAGACAAGAGAACACAATTTTAGGTTGTTTTTAAAACAAGCTCCTTTTTGTTCTTGTTTTGTTGCTTCAGCATCTTGGCTACCTTGAAAGCTGGCTATTAGCTTCTCCATGCTACCCTAGAGGGGTGCTAAGCATTCTTAGGGCTATTTCCTCTCTGCCAGGGCATCTCTTTGCCTTCCTCATGCTACAAGATCTTTCAAAACCCCTCATAGCAACATTACCAGTTACTGTGGTGGATTGTCCTTTTCTCTTCCTCCAACTTGTTGAAGAAAAAGCTTAATTTGTATGTCTTCCCTTGCTCAGCTGTCTTTTCTTGTTAAACGTTTCTACAAGCAATGATAAAATTTCCTGGATTGTGTATCCTGAAAAATATTGGGGTTTTTAGACTTATTTTGGTTTCAAAGGCATCATAGGAAGATGAACTATGATTCAAGGCACAGTGTCATGGCTAAGAGGATATTTGGGATAAGAAACAACTAAGCACTGTTAGTTAAGTGGGGATGAATCAGAGACATGTTCCACAAGAGATCTCTGGTCCATATTCCACTTGGACAATGGACAGGTCCATGGCATTAAGAGGAATGGCTTCCAGCAAGCTTATTTTTGACAATCATAGACAAGCTATTTGGCACACTGTTTCTCTTGATTTCAACTGAATAAAAGAAGGCAGGCAAGCTCCTCTATTAAAGCAAACAAGGAAAAAAGAGAAGTCTGTGTCCAAAGCAGAAAACAGCTAGAAATATGAGAGATTAAGATGATGATTTTTGGGGGATGGTGGAAATTACCATTGTTTGATATTGCAGACCTCAGGCAGTAGGTGGAATGCAGCTGTGGAGGCAGAAAATCAAGAGGTGCAGCAGGAGAGGCAGGAGAACTTGGAGTAACATTTCCCCTTAGAAGAAGCCAAGACCAAGCTTCTTTTGAGCAGATTGGTATCTGAAGGGCTGGGAAGCATGCTCAAATGAACTGTTTCTTTTCTGCTCCTGTTGGGTTCTGGGAAAAAGAATTATATGTACATTCTTTGTGTAAAAAAACAGTTGTAGCAAAGAAACACCTGGCTCAGATCACAGGCTTTACCAAATAATTCTAACAGTTCAGCAAATCTCAAACATTGTTTTATTACTAGACACTGTCTTATTGCTAGAAGGGGAAATGATAGAATATATATATATATATATATGTTGGCTTTTCCATTGAAATAGTCCACTTCTTGAAAGGAATCAAAACTTTCTACAAAATTAGCTCCAAATTGGTGATGAGTTAGAACAAAGAAAAGACCAAAAAGAAGTCAAAATTCTTTCAATATTTTAAAAAGTAAATAATTCAACATCTCATTTTAAATCTGACTTCAGAGTCAAGATGCTGAACCTGCAAGTGGGTTTTAAAAATAGGCTTGAAGAGGCAGACTTTTAAAAACAAAGTGTAAAAACTTCCCCCCAAGTTTCAGTTCAGCCACTGAACTAGAAAACAATTATTTTTGGTAGTCTGAATCTGGTTCTCCTGCCCCTGAAAACGATGTGCAACCTTAGCAGGCATTTCTTGCCATCTGAAATGGTGAGTCTAGCAATTTTAGCTATATAGTAGTTATTCCTTCTGACATTCAACCCTCAAAAATCAATACTGAGGCTGTCCTGACTTGGCATTCAGTCTCTGCCTTTTTCACCAGCCTGGCAGGAGCATAGCCAGCATAGGTGAGGTCCCATCAGTCTAGAGAGGAGAAGGAGGAAAAGACTGAGAGGGGATGACATTAATGCATATAAATATTTCAAAGATGGATGTGGATAGGATGGTGCCAGAGTCCTTTCAGTGGTGCCCAGTGACAGGATGAGAAGCCATGTCTGCAAATGCACAAGATGATATCCAGAGGTACCTTCCAACCCTGACAATTCTGTGATTCATTTTCTGGGCTCCTGGCTGGTCATTGCCATGCCCAGACCACCCCAAGCCTGGGCCAGGGGCCACCTTCCTTGACCTGGCATCTGCCTTCTGCTATGGCCTGGGATCCTTTGATTTTCCCTGACCTATGGCTTCAGTTAAGGAAGTGTTTCCTCCAGCTCCTTTACTTTAAAAAACTAAAGCTTTCTGATTCTGCTTCTTTAAGTGTGTTGTGTGATTACAGGGACATATCCAGAACTATCTTAGTGATGTAAGCACTTGCTCTGGGGAGACAGGTGAAGTTAAATTACATCTTTTTTGTTATTCAAATTATAGATTTTGTTGTTTTGATGAGTTTAATATTCTCATCTGCTGTTGAAAAAGCTGTAAGCAATTAAAAACTGATTCTACTAAAACCTCTTATATGCCTGTTAATATTTTTATTTCAGAACCAGTTAAAAAGAACTTTGTGATAATGTTCAGTTTTTATGCTTTTTGTCATAAAGTGGGCTTTGCTAGTGGTGACAATCTTTACTAATGACACTGCCAGTCACTCTTTATGGTCTGGAATAATTAGTTTGTTCTGAAATGAACTAGAGATTACAAATATCTCATTTTTTCCTAAAGGTTAATCTAAGACTTTGATCTGAGAAAAATCCATTTACAAGTAAGAGTCAGACTAGCCTTATCCACTGCATCAGAAGTGATCCCAGTGGTGATCATTAAGGAAAGATTGTAAAAAGCAGCAGAACTAGAAAAGATTTGGAGGAATTCTTGCAGAAAAAGAAGCAGACTTCATTCTGAGAGGTGTTAATGGGAGCTTGAGGTTATGGATGTGAGAGGTGGGTATTCCTCTTTAGTGCTGCGTTCCACTTTGGACATGGCACTTCCAGAACAAAGCAGGTCTCTGGAGAGAGAAGCCACAGGATTGATAAAGAATTTGCTAAACAGTATGGAAAGCATGATGTGTCTATATCAATTTATGGGAAATACAAAAGGGAACAGGACACAGTTCTTTCAGTATGTCACAAATGGTTATGAAGAGGATAATGAGCAGTTATTCCTTATGTCCCCTGCAGGGAGGACAAGGAATTTATTGGGTTTTCTTAAATGGGTTAGTGATATCTGCATAAACCCAGAAGGCTGAAGCTTAACCGGAACGCTATTTGCAATAGATTTACCTGCTTTTTCAGCTTCTGTGTGTTGTGTTAATTGTGTTATTTTATAGTCTCACTGTTTAATCTTCCTTACTTTTGTAAAAACAGGTTTTATTAATAATTTAATCAAGTATTTGTACTGCTATTCCTAATATGAGTATTTGTTCTCACACAAAACGTGTTGGAAATTTTTTTAGACTCACCCAGATAACTGGCAACTGTGTCATCATTCTCATTTTGGGGTGGCACTCATGGAGCTACTAAAACTGGCCACTATTAATGCATGGTGGATGGTGTTTTGTAACACATGAACTAGAGCTTAATGGCACCATCATTCTTACTCCTTGTATCCAGCTGAGAAGAGGTGCATGCTCAACATCCTGTTGTGCAGAGCATTGGTGTTCAAGAGGTACAGAAGAACTGGTCCTAAATATTGAACAATGAGAGATTTGACAAAAAAAGTTTGTAATAAAGTCATAGAGTTTTAGGGACATCTATGGGACAAGGATTATAAGCATTTATACAAAAAGTAAGATTTTATGTACCTTTGTATTTTGTTAGAAGATAAATCCTACATAACATTTCAGAGTAGCATTCTGCATCATAATTCCATGCATTATGGCCATCTTAACTAAAGTGTAAAAGTAGAAGAATATTTGATTCACTGAATTAATATGAGGAACTTGATTTACAGCTGATTTGCTAGATGATTTTTTTTTTTTGGAGATTAGTAATTCCATGGGAGCAGGTGAAACATAGGCTGCACAAATAATGATGGATGTTAAAGAACTCAGGCTAATATTTGTACAAAAAAAAAAAAAAAAAGAAAAAATTGCACACAGCTTAAAGCCCCTGGAACAAAAGTACCCTGTTTGTGTCAATTAAAATCTTGTTATTCACTTCAGTGAAGGCAGGTTTTATCTACCATTTCACCTCACATTATCTTATAATATGAAAATAAGATTCTGCTACTAATATAACTAGAGAATTAGAGTTCAAGATAATCTCCTCTGTAAAATGGCAGGCTTTTGTTCAAAATGTCTACAATCATTGGTTTTATCTGCCTTATCATCTCTTTTCCTCTCTGATGAATGCAAACTGTTTGGGTAATTTGCTTGGACCAGATCTGTGTCTGGGAGATCTTAAGTGGAAAAACTATTTGCATACTTAAGAATCCTGAGAACAGAGTGGCATTATAGTTTGGGATTTGGTTGGGGGTTTTTATCCCCTGTGCTGGGCCAAGAGAGACACTTTACATTTATATGTAGCAATTACCATTCCTAATTTTTGTAATGAAACTAGCTTGTGAAAAATGTAACATATAAAATGGAGCCTGCTAGGCTGAGCATCCTGTTTGCTTTCTTCATTTTTAACACACCAGCCCATTGACATTTTATATCTGTTTCTCTCTTTTCCTCTGACTGTTTTTACAAAGTATTGTCTCTCAAGAGATGTGATCTGCAAAGAAAAGGTAGTTCACTGGAACTCTTCTGCAGAAATACTAAGGGTTTGCTTCTTTTTTTTTTTTTTAATTAGTTGGAGAAATTAAGTGTTTTGCACAAACACACACACACAAAATAGTAATAGAACAGCAATTGCAGCTGCTACCTTGTGCCATTGTTTTGGTTGAAAATGTCAGGACCACTAATGATGACTTTGGAAGAATTACTGCCAAATAATACATCTACATAAAAATGCATGTTGTAATAGTACTTATTGAACTGGTTGTACGTGTGTGTGTTTTTGACAAAATGCACAAATCTGCTTGCAGGCAGACTTTCATCCAACAGCAAGAGTGATGTGATGAATAAAGCTCACCACTTTGGCTGTATCAGTACAGAGAAGTCCATGGAAAATGACTACCTTATCCTTACCTATGGAAAATTTTATTTTTAAAAAATCCAAACAAGAATGTGTTGTTAGCAATTTTTTTCCTTTGTATTGAATAATCCAAGGGTAATTCAGAGGCTAAAAGAGCAGCAGTGCTAATTGGAAGTATTCTCTCTGCAAAAACTGCAAAGCAGAGAATAATAAATTCAAACTGGAAGTGGCAGAATTATTTCACTGATAATACTCATGCATATTTCATTACCCTTTTTGACCCCTGGTCACTGGCAAAATGTAAGACCTATGATTAAAAATAAAGATTTTTTTAATATTAAAAAAGTTATTATTGATGAAAACTGAAACAGATGCATTAGCTTCCACTAATATGTTCTCACTTTTTCACAGCACTGTACTGTTGTTTAAAGAATATACAAATAAAACCCATGGTTCTCTCTGTCTCCTATACTGGTTATATACATCAGATTATTTACAAAGAGGTATTTTAAACAATGCTCTGAACTTGTGTTGCTAGTCTTACTGAGGAGAGCGGTACTGTTATGTCTACGAATTCTACTTCAGGATGTTTCAAAGCAAATGCCAAATTATTACATTTTAGACTATATTTTATTTAGAAACTCATATAGCATTATCATGATGTGTAAATATTTATAATTAATTTCCATTTTCTGTTAGGTAGCATGTGTAATACCTAATGGGGATTTATGATTTTGATAATTTTACAGATATTACCCTCACAGTCCTTTCCTTTTGTGAATTTCAGTAGAAGTGCAGTGTTATGCATAATTTTCAGGAACATTAACTTTTTCAGGTTGCTGAGACTCACAGGAAATAATTTGCTTGCTTATCCTCTAAAATACAATGGCATTTTTCAGTAAGAAAAGAAGACCTTATGTCTGGATGCTTTATAATTTATATCCGTTTTTTAAACTACTGAAAAAGTGCAGCCTGTGGGCAGAGAAATCTCATTACTTAAAATCTGCACTTCAAGAGAATTTGAAGTTGTACAAATGGATTTTAAGTTTGATAGGAAAATTGATTGGAGATTGTACATTGTGAATACATTAGGTTTATAAAGACAAAACATGCATGAAGGGCAATTACTGCTAGTGTTGCTATATTAGTATGAATGTTAATAGCATGTTTGTTTTTGAAATGGGTTATGCATTCTGGTAAATGTCTGCTTGAATCTAGTCATCTGTGTATCACTTGTCTAAGTACTCTCATTTAAGATGCCATATCCCTTCTTGTAGCAATAAAGGGGTAAAGCAACATTAATATTAAATAATTAGAAAAACAAAAGGGGAATGATTAAACATATTTACATAATTGAAATAACACTGAGTCGCAGTGGGAAATCGGGACAATGTTGTCTCCTTTCAAAGTAATTCATAATTCAGATTTTTAATTATGGCATATTCATTCATTTAAAGATGATTCTGGATGAGAGGGCCACTAATGAAATACAATCATTAGCATCTAAACAAAGTAATTTAGAAAGTCTCCTTTCGGGGAAAAGATTTCTAGAACATCATCAATCACACAAGATATGCAAAAACAAGCAATTAAACCACACACAAGAACTACAACAACCTTATATATTAGTAATGTACACATGAAAACATAACTGATTACAATGATTAGAGTAGGGTAGTGTGGTTAATTTGTATGTTATGTAGTAATTTCATGGAAGAATGTACCAGGACAGACACATCTCACAAAAAATGAATGCCATACCATTGATATATATTTCAAATATATTAATGGCATTGTAGTCAGTACCAAGTTGTCAATAAAAATCCAGTGATGAAAATCAGGAATCATGTTCTTCAAAGATGTGTAACACCCTGACTATGAACCCTGCACTATGGTTTTGGTTTGGGGTTTATTTGTTTGGGGGTTTATTATATTAATTTCTTTTTTCCTATTTGTATTGTATTTTATCGAATTGACAAAATACAGGCTTAGGAAGATATTTCATGAGAGAAGCAGGTGCTGCATTAGTTTCTCATTAACTACTCAAATCCTGCTCTGGGTTATAGCAACAAGGAGTTCATAGACATAAATGGGTCAGTGATTTATAGGGTCTTTCCATATACACAATTACAATTCATTAAACATGTGGCAGCATTAAATGGATGGAGTAATTCTGCACGATTTTAATGTCTGTGTGCAGCGTCCTGTTAAAGTGATGCAAAAAGGCTGGCTTTAAACACCTTCTTCTTTGAGTTAAATTATAATCTGGTTGTAAAGCCATACCATTTCTGCCTCTCATGTAAAGAAAAGGCAGAAACAGTGGTGTGTGTGTGCGGGGAGCATCCTGCCGTGGTGAGGCGGGAGTGGCTGGTGTATCTGTGCTGCCTTTGATAACCACCAGGCTTAGAAGCCAAAATATGTTCTATTGGGTACTCAAAAGATAAAAATACTGGTTAATTTTCAACAGTGCTCCTTCATTTGACTTTACAATTTATAGCAGTGAACATTAATGCAAGAATAGCTTGGTTGAGGAGGAGTTTAAAATTAGAGCACCTCTTCTCATTAGCCCCAGCAGCCTGACCCAGGGTGAACTGAGAAGTAATTTGCTGCCAGATCCTCATTTTGCTTCTGTTATCACTCCTTGTAAATGAAGCGCAGCAATTTATTGTAGCACCTCAAGGAGTCAAGAACATAATGTGTAAAACACATACAAAAAAAAAATCTTTCTTCACATTCATTAACACCCAGCACATAGAGGCTGTTCACTTTTCACTCTAATGAAGGAGGGGGATCTTAAATATAAAGCTTTCCAGGCTGTGAAGAAGGCCTCTTCAGGTCATTAGACAGAAGCTGAGTTGGACAGAAGAAAGGTCATTGACAAAAAAGGGAGAATGGCAATATGATGAAAAATAGAAAATGGATAAAAGAAGAGACTTTAGAAAGCTCAGAGAATGGAAAACACATTTTTGGCATCAGTGATCAACCTTTCTTGTCTCTATGTTCATTTTCTGTTGTCAGTGAAGAAAATAATATCTGGCTTTTTATTTAGCTGGGAATTGCTCTTGTGTTTGGTCAATTTTCATTTCATCATCCTTGATCTGACCTTGCGGGAAGCATTAATAGGTCTATTTTTAAGGGACCTTTGTCTGCTGGCTATAAATTCAGCCCTTCATTTTGCTCTTTTTTATTAAAAACATGCCATTTACCAGATTTTAATGTATTCTGATTATGTAACTGACACTTTCCCCTTAGGGAGATTATTTTTCTCACTAGTCCTGATTAACACTTTGAGTTTATAGCTGTATATTAACACCACATTCAGGAATATTAGGAAACTCCTATATGCAAATTAATTTATATTTATAATAGAAACATAGGAACTTAAAGAGTAGTTGGGAGCACTCCTTGAACATGTGCTGAATGCAGAACATGTGTACGTAGGGGTGGAAGGTACCTTTGCCAAGAGGCATAGAAACTCATGAAAAATAACATTTTGTTATTTACTAGTGTCAAGTGGCAGAAGGGTTGAATTCTGCAGTTCTGTAGCAGTCACCATTGAGTGATTTTTTTCCACAAATACATAGAACATGCATTGATTTAACTAGCTTTTGACATGTATGTGTGTGTGTATATAGATATATATCTATATATATATCTATATATATACGCGTATATCTTTATATGGGGATAAAGATACAACAAAGTAGGGGTTTTTTTGTGTGCTACCTTTTTTTTTTTGTTATGGACAAGCAAATATTCTTTCTCTCATAATGTATTTTCTTATATTTGCCCTCATCCTGTTGCTGGATCTTTGCTTGTACAAGGTAATCTCATAAATTAGAGTGTATATATTTTACAGTAAATGATTTCCCATTTAGTTAACAGCATGAGACCATTATCTTGTGACAAAACTCTGTTCCAGTGAAGACTCTTCATTAAATAAGTAATCACCCTTTACATACAATGGAATTAGTATATAAATATACCATGTTAAAAAGCCATCATTTGACAACAACATGACCTACATCGAATTATGCCTTATTCTTCTAATCCTTCTGGAAAATGGTCTGCAGTTATAACCCTTGGATATTCGTAGACCAAAAACCTCTGATAGAAAACAGCTGTCAACATATTCAGCATAACAAAGAGAAATTAGAGATTATTTTGGAACTCCACGAAGGTTTGGTTTTACTTTCCTCTAAGAAGCACCCTTATGAATTATGCATGTAAATAATGCTCCAGGCCACTTTATTTGCTGCTAAGTGGGAAGAGCAGGTTGCCCAAAACTTCATCACTGTACTCCCAGGTCTGTCAGCTTTGTTGTTCAGCTCCTCTCTTGGTATTAAGTTGTGGTATTTTTTTAGTCCAGACAGCCTGGCAGAGAGAGGTTAAGGAATGGTTAAACGAATGGTCAGAAAGGAAGATCATCTGCATTGTCAGCACTGAAAACCATGTCTAGGTGAAGAAGGCACACTTCCACCCCCAGTCCATTCACTAGCAGTTAAAACAATTTGTCTACTTGTTTAAGTCATTGGTTTCACCTTACTGCTCATTATCAAGCAGAATAAAACTAAAGGGAGCAGACATGGGGTCTTCCACAAGCCTTGAATGTTAAGTAGATTTAAATAACCAGATGTGGCTCATACTGCTTCTCCTGAGTCCATGTTCATTTCCACACAGTTGTTCACTGACTAGCTTCAAAGCCCTGAACCCTTCGTTCAACAGGTATCCAAATGAAAGTTTTTTTCATTTTTTGGAAAATATTCTGAAAATGTCTCAGAATTTCAGTTCTGAAATTCCTTGATGTCCATCCCTTGATCTGAAATTCCTTTCCTGTCCATTTACTTGAAGTTGATGAAGAAAAAGGAAATGAGGAAAATGGAAGGCCAAAATAAGACAAAACTTACCAACCATAACCTCTCATTTCTCACAGTATGCTTACATAAAAAGAAAACATTCCCAAAGCTCATTTTTTTTTTTCTTATGAGATTTGGTCTTTTTAAGGTTCGAAATTCTTCTTAATGAAAACTGCTGGTGATGTTCTAGAGACAGAGTTTTCTCTTATCATCAGTGTAAAACCAATTATTTTGACAGTGTGTGTTCTAGCCATGTGTATTGTATGTACATTAAATATGTATGTACACACTTGCTTTCATTTTCTTGTACAATCCTTTCTAAACCTTGCCTCCATTCAAGCTTCCTCTTTCTCCACTCTTTTTTCATTCAGTTCTGTTCTTCTATATTTTGAACTTACCTTGAGGTTTAAAATAGTGAAGGCTGTCTTCTGTTTATTACTGGAGGGTAGAATACAAAGAGCTTTTATGTTGATTGTCACTCTGCGTGGTGGGGAAGGAAGAACGAACTGGGAGAGGTGAGCAAACCAAGGCGCAGAATGGGGAAATGGTCCTGCTCCTGCCCTCTGTAATTCACAGACTATTCTAGACACTAAAATTGTGACAGCTTGCTCTTGTGATAAAGATGTTAACAAGAAGAGAAAATGACATTAATTTAATCTATTCTTGCAGGTCATGCTGAAATGAGACTGTGATGATACAAAATTATAATAATAAATATGGAAGTAATTTCACAGTTCTTTACAGATACTATTCACAATCCTTTCACATGCAAATGTCCTGTCCTGTCCTTCACAACAGTGATTCTTGGTGCCATCCAAGGCCCTAATTCGACATCTTCTAATAGTTGATCCCATAATTACTTTATATGGCAAGAACAATGTAAAATACTATTCCAGATTAAGATCTCAAGATGGCTTTACATTTATATTATTATTTCCCCTGGGCCTTCCCCTCAGGACATTTCTGATTTAGACATTTTTCACGTTTTCAGAAGCAAATTAGGCCATTAGTATTCTCAGCTCACAGTACATTAATAACCAAACAGTGTGCAAAACAAAAAGTGTTGTAAAATAAAATATTTAAAGATCTTTTTATATGAATGAAAGTAGTGATTTAATTTGCTGGTATTTTCAGGAGCCAGATGAACCTGACACATTAATTCCCAAATCCTGAAAAGTCTGTGGGCAAATTAGATTATTTAAATCTAAAGAGGATTTGGTGTTTAAAAACTCAGCATTTTTAGAAGTTCCCCTCTCAGTCATGAAATACCAAAAATACAAAGAAGTTCTTCTCAAAGGAGCAATTCAAACAGCAGCATTAAAATTACTGAAAAAATTCTAATCTAATCTAAAATTTTAATTCCCGTCTAATTCTAAAAATGAGACTGTGTCCTCACAGTGTCTCCCTTTTTTCCAGATTAGTTTATCTTAGAATGACTTTTACTAAGCAGTATGTGTGATTTACACTGGGAATGGCATAACCTTTACTGAACAAAAGATGCTGAGAGGCACCTGCCAGGCAGGAGTGTTACTTTGCTGGGCAATGAACCCTCATAGTGCAGCTTCAGCAGCAGCATCCCCCGCACGTTTTGTTGAGTTTGCACCTTCTGTGTAATCTGGTAGATACCGAGGGTGGAGCTCAGCCTCTGCATTCTCCTTAATAGCCTCAATTACAGGTGGAAAAGCATACAGTATGTAAATCAGTACACACTAGATGTGATATAATTGCAAGGTCAGTGTGGACAATGTTTTGCTGAAGTGCTGCTATAAGTGAATAATTTCCATGATGAAAGTGTATTTTTACATATTTGAGAGCTAATGTACTGAACGGGTCTTTCAGAAACATTGCTCCAATTGCACTGTAATGTTAGACTGCAGAAAAATGGTAACAGCCAGATATCCCCCAGCTTCAGCATGAAGCACCTATCTTAGCAGGGAGCATGTAGCTACCCATAATTGTACTAGGATTTGAAATACAGTGCATTTAGGGTGTGGAGTCATAGGAGAGGACACTGGAGAGATTTGATAGTTGTAAGCAAAGATAGCAAGGGAATAGTGTCTGTTCACTCAGGACACTGAAAGCACTGCAGAAGAGCACTGAGGCACAGGCAGTTGGTGGGCTCTGGTCTGTGTCCCTGCTTCAAGAGCAAAGTCTCAGGATGCCATATCCATTTTGGAAAGATAACTGCACTTTCCTTTTCTAACTATGCTTTGTTAATTCAAACAATTTAATTAATTTCAATTAATAATACAGGTAATATGCAATCCATTCAATTTAACTTTCAGCTATTATCAGGATTTATTTCAGCTTCCAACTTCCACTGACTTATCAATTAAGATCTCACCTGATGTATTAAGGCAGAAATTATCAAGATATTGAATTTAAAATGCTTTTAAACAATTTTTACAGGAGAGTTGCAGAAAGGTCCCCCACTCTCCTTTGAAGCATCAATTATTCCCATAAAACAATTAAGCATCAATTTGTTCTTCCATGTAGATGTAAAGTAGATGATTCAGTGAACAGTCACTTACAGACTCAAATGCAGAAGCACTAATGATTTTAGCAGGATTTCTCCTGTGAAAGAAATACATATAATGATGAAGAACCATAGCAGTCCAGATAGAAAACGAAAATCTGGCAGAATCATAACAAAGGGATAAACAAAGAACATTAACTGTATATAAATAAGCCTGTGATCACGTGCCATATTTGAAAGCAATGCATCTCATTATCTGCACCTATCTTCTTTATCATCATTGTGATTTGTGATGTGAAGACTCTATTTAAATTAATTTACGCAATGTTCACAGTTCTGATTTATAAAGATATGTTGAATGAAGCTGATTTACTACCCAATAATTTCTGCTAAACAGCAAAGTATCTTTTCCTTAACCTAATTTTTCTGTTCCACAGAGATTATTTCCTGTTTCACATAGGTTACTTCTGCTTTATTATGAAATTCAAGAAAGTAAGTATCTGGTTAAAAAGAATGTTTATCGGCAAGGGCCTAATTTACAACACATAAGTACCATTATACTTTATTACTCTCACAGTGCAAAAGACTTGAGTTAGCCTTTCAAGTAACACCATTTGTAACTAGATTGAAAAAGGTCAGGAAAAAACACAATTCATTTTTCTATTCAAATGAGTGGTATCAGGAACCATTCCTAGAGGGAAGCAGCAAATGTGACTTGGGATGGTTATCTTTCTTCCTCTTCCTCCTCCCCATTTTATTTTCATTTTACTGTAATGACTTTTGCTTATGCTTAACTGGCTGGGAGGACATCAGAGAACCAAGCTCTGTAGGAAGATCTAGCCAGATGTGTTACATACACTGTGATGTAGTAAGTGAATTTAAATACCATAAAAGTAAAAAAAAAAAAAAGTAAGTTCAGTTATAAAAAGTCTGTGGAAATTTTCTGCTTTTACAGGAAAAGGTGAGAGGGGATTTTTGATTCTTTAGTTTTATTTGTCTACTTAAAGTAAAGCTCACTGGTTTGCAATACAAGACCAAATTTTTTTTTATTTTAAAGAACCAACCCTTTAATCAAAAGAGAAGAATGTGCATAATGAATTGCCATTGTTTTCAAATTAGCTTCCTTTCTGTTTCAACTGTTTAGTCAGGAATAAGTATATTATGCACTGTGATTATGAACACAGTGACATTGAAAAAAGAAAAAGCTAATGGAGCAAGATGGTTTTTACACTATGGCCCAAACACAGAAATCCCTTGAAAACATCCTGCTGACATCAATATTCCCCTTTGCATGACAGCAAGACTCTTCCCAGTTCAGGAAAGGTAGTGCTAACTCTTAAATCCATGCACCATGCTTTGTCCTATTGATATTTAAGTGGCAATCATTTATGCAAAATAAAATTGATTTTTGTGAACTTTTATAGGTAGTGGGAATCACTGGAAGACACAGGGACACAGCTAGAGTCACCAGAAGCCCTATTGTGGCCATTGAGTAAGAAATGTTTCGAAGTAGCCTCTTGCATGCTGTTACTGCATTACAAAAGGAAACATCTAAGTGCTCGTTTTAGGAATCAGTTTGGATGAACAAATGCCAAAAGATGTCTGTTTCCTTGCTGATACCAGCATCCTCCAGACAGGAGAAAAGATCTTCTAAAGTGACAGTATTATAACAAGAGGAAAACACATTTGCCACATAAACAAAATAAATGTAATCAAATAGTGGAATTAACACACTAAGAGGATTTCCATGAGCAGGTGAATTCTGTGTATAATATAATCAAATTATCAATATTGTTTCATCTAGTCCTACTTTTATTAATTTCCTGGAAATTTCCCAAGGAGTAATATCTGTGTACTAGGAGAAAGACATACCTCTTTTATAAAAAAGCTTCCTTTGTGAACATTTAATTTACTGATAATACTGAGTGACAGTGAGGAATAGCTGGTAGTGAAGAAAAGTTGATTCTGTTGTCCTTGTTCATCAGCTTTTGTCTTCTTCAAGTTCAGTGATCCTGTCTGGGGCCAGGGAGTCTATTCATCTTCAATTAGGTCCAGCCCAGTGCGGGAAACGAACCAATTCTTGCAGGCAGAGCAGGCAGCCAGCTGTGGTGAGGAGGGCAGAAACAAATATTGCAAAATGAGACAAAGCACTGGGTGGGCAGGCACGAGCACTGCCTGAAGGATGAAAGCGACCCACATCTGCCTGGCAATTGTAAATGGACCCTGCAGTTCAGCAAGTTGATTAAGTTCACTTTTTTGCTGGAAATATTGTTCTTGGTCATTAATCGTGATCTTATTTCTTGTCCAGATTTTTTTTCTTTTCTGTGAGAACTTAAGCTTAAAGAATAGCCATTCCAACTATGCAGCTGCTTTTTCTTTATCTTGCTATATATTCCCTGACTGGTCTTTACAATGACCACTACAAAGGGTGTAGTAGGAGACAATACATTTAACCTGATGTCCTGATAAAAGATGACTTTGGAAAAAAAAAAAATCTTTGAAATGGAAGCTGATGAGGCAAAAATGGACAATCTAAATAGCATTGCTCCAAATGGTAGAGGTGGACAAACGATGCTAGAGTACATTATTCCACTCCACTGGATGAAGTGACTTTCAAGGACTGATTAGCTCCATGTCTGAGAGGGTTAGCCCCCTGCCTGTTATAACAAGTGCCTATGAAAGGGAGAGCTGATCTGACAACTGGCTGTGCCAACCGTGAAGTTACTTCAATACTTTCTCTTCTAACATATTGATTAATCCCATCATCATTTTGAAACCCTATTTTATAATGAATAAATCATTTTCTAATAAAGAACAGTTAGGAGGTGTAAAACTTTGACTTCTCAATGATGCTATCAGCCCCTCTGCAGATTTTACCACTTCTGGCTCTCTGCAAGCTCTGTGTGCTGAAGATGATGCTTTTTCGTGACTGAAAAGCTTTATTTTTACAATGAAGCCTTTAATATCCTAGTGACAAAGTCACATCGTGAATCTTCTGCACTGAAGATGTACCAATTTTACTGTAAACACCAATGTTAAATGCTTCCATTATTTCTAGCCTTTCTCCTCATTTTCCCCCTTGCTACAACTATTAAGCCAAATGTGATACAAACAAATGACTCCTGCCCTTGGGACGACACGACAAATACACCACAATACACAAGGGAAAGCTCTAAAGTAGCATCTTTCATTTGCGGTATCACCTGATTGTTTGGGTCATATAAGAGATTGTAAACAGCCAGTGAGGAAGAAAAAGAGCTCTGATTAGCTAGTGGAAGTTCTCACTTATGCACTTGGAAATGCAAAGATTTGGAAAACACAGAGCCTAATATTCATTGGAATTGCAATAAGGCAAATTATATATGTCACAAGCATTTTGGTTTTGTAGAGCAGTTCCTATAATGACACAATGTTAAAAACCATCCTGAAAATGCAGAGTTATCAGGCTACACAAGGGGTGGGGCACAGCTCAAACCTCCTGTTTCTTCTGAGACATTCAGATCTAAGGAAGATCCAAAGGTTCCCTGGTCTGGGGATATAGGAATGGAGAGAAATAATGGCTCTTCAGCCCAGTGCTTGGGATGTCCTCTGGCTAAAGATGGGCTTCATGATTTTATCCTTAAGTTCAGGAATGTTTCGGGATTTTACCCAGTGACTGTTTAATGTGTCCTTTGCATGTTCATTAAACCAGTACTTGCTGCTGAAGGGTTTTTTTTTCAGTAATACTTGTAAATAAGAAAGCTGCAACTCCCTTCACTCTTCACAGTGAATCAGGGACTGCTTCATACAGCAGATGACACAGCAAGATTTGTATTGGGAATATAAAAGTTTCAACATTTGTAACAGAGATTGAAATGCACAAAATTTTTATTGAAATAGTGCTTAGTTTTGTGAAAATTGTTTCATGTATTTAGAACATTTAAATTTGTTTCTTTGCAATGTTTTATGACAGAAGTATCACTAGTGCGAAGTAAAACAACTCTATTTGTTTGTATTGAGTAAATGAATCATAACACTGAATACCAAAACAGTAGAACACACTTAAAAATGTTTCTAAAAAATTACAATTACTCTTCAAATATAGACATTTTTTTTTCTTCTTCTACAGAAATCTGTGTGTAGGGTATTTTAAGGTATTTGATTAGTTAAACAAGATATTACTTACCTGAAACTCTGAAAATTTTTATGCTATGAGTGTAGAGACATTCCACTAAGGACTATTTTGCAATTTTAAGATCTTATATTATTAACTAGGCTTTTTTGGGGCATTAAAACACCTAGTTGGATACATATATATTTTAAAAATTAAATTACACATGTATTTCATTTGTCCTATCTCGTACTTCTTAAACTAGAGGAAAGAAGCGCTATCACAGTAATAGGCATGACTAGGAAAGAAGAAAAAAAGAGCTGAAAGTTCTAATCAAAACTGTAATCAGAAAGATGACAAATGGTGAAGACTATTAAATTTTCTTTGCTCCCTTGATGAATTTAATAAAGAACTAATCAAAGATCATTAGAGGGCTTTTGTGCTTGGTGTGCATTGAAACTGGATTGCAATTTGAATTTGTGTTTTAGTGGTTATCTACAGTTGAATTGGACCTTTAAATACAGAAAGAGCTATTTTTAGCATTTTTCTTTGAAAATATTTATTTTAATATGTCAAATCATTGTATGTTGCTTCTTCGCCTTACACAATAAAACACAGTCTATTTCATTGTGGTTAGAAATTTTAAAATTATTATCAGTATCAGAGTTTAATTTGAATTTTCTAATGATCTTCTTCCTTTTAATTTTGCAAGAAAATTAGAAAAGAGACATTTACTTCCCTGGCAGTTATATAAGTAATCCAATTGCTAGGACTACTGACAACCTGTAGAATTACATAACAGAATGGAAATTCACCTTTTGCAGATCTTCAGGGTTAACTGAGTGTTCTTAAAGTGCGCTTCTTTGATCTTATTTTCATATTCCCTATTTTGCTGGAATAATAACACTTTTCCATTTTCCCTCCTTCTCTTCTGTCTCTTCTAGGCCTCTTTCATCTGGGCAACTCCTCTTCCTTCTCATTTTCATTACCAATAAACGGTTCTTAGGACAATGTTTGCCTTGTTTGGCTTAATTTGGTTCCCAACCATCCATTATTAAAATAACTCATCACTGTTCCCCACACTGGAACGTGACAAACAGTAATCTAAAAAAAAAAAAGGCTACTTTAAGTATTATGCTTACACTGGAAGGAATGGGAGATTCTCTTTGGTAGTGATGATGGACACAAGTTCCTTAATGTATATATTTTGACATGATTATAATAATTCTGGAATTATATGCAGTGAGACATATAGATATAAATACAGAAGCAGATCAGCTGTTCAGGTGCTCAGAAAGAAACCATGTCATTCTCCAGTATCAGATGAATCCACTGTACAGATGAATCTATATCCTGATTTGTAGCATATGATCCTGATATGTCAAAACATACATGTTTGAATGTGCAGTGTTGCACATTAATGCATAGGCTTGTCAACAGAAAAATTGTTTAAGGAAAATGAGATATTAGCCTCCAAAATAAGTGCATGACAGTTTCAGGAATAACTCTGTCTAGGACTAATAAGATGTGAGATCAGGATCAGACATCAAGTTAGCTTTGACTTGCTTCCATATCTTTGAGAAATTGAAAGTGAGAGCTTGGCCTCTGTGAATTTACATGGGATGTAAATTAATACCTGGGTAATGAACAGGTCAATAATTTCAAAGCTAAGGTAACTCAACCACATCATCAAATCTACAGACTTGGAAAATATCAGATAATGGTGAAATCCTAGCAGGAACACCTTCTGGCCTCCAATCTGCATGAACTGCAATTGTCTGCCAAACAATAAACCATTTCAGTTCATTTTCATTTCATTTCATTCTAACAGTGAAAGAGCAGATTTTCAAGAATTACAGACTTACCTTATGGGGATGTGAAAGACTGCTCGAGGACAGGGGTAGCCTCTGGCCCTTCAGGCATAGATGCAGAAATGTTTGTGCTCATTCTGGCTCCTCTGTCTCTTACTGGGAGGAGCCAACACCAGGCTCAGGGCACAGACCACAGAGTGACCTGAACAGAAAGTATGGCTGAATTCCTGCTTGGAATGAGCTGTGGGCTGGTGCTGCAGACAGGTCTATGAACAAACGAGTGTGGCTGCAGGGTGGTTAGCTGGGACACAGGGAGTGTGTAACACCCAGTACAGACACAGTGTTCATGTCACTTCATTAACAGGAGAGGAGAAGGAAGATCCCGAACCAAGTACCTCATCTGACTTCATCATCTACTGATGTTTTGCTTTTTGTTTTCTGTGGTGTTGAACATACATGGGAACTGCTCTACAACTCTACATTTTGCCATTCCACCTTTAAGGTTGTGGTGTGCTGTGCTAAAACAGAGATTTTGCATTCCAAATCTATGAATCCACTGACAGGAATCTGTGCAGATAGCTTGAGAATGGAGAAATCATTTAAAATTATTTAAGCCTCTGCATGTCCATATGATTTCCCAGGACCAACCACAGAAAATGAGATACTGATGAACAGGAGGTCAAAGGATGGAAAAAGCATTTTTTTGGGAACCTGCTTGAAATAGCTGTGATAATCTTAAACAGTAAAACCCAGGAGATCTACAAAGTTGGGAAATTTCCAAGGTTTGCCTGCCAAATTTGGAGAAAATTAACCTGGAGAAAGGTATCAGGAGCTTCTAAAAAGCTAGAATAGATAAGCAAAGGGATCACAAACTTAAGTGAATTTTTTGAAAGTATAGTTTGTTTAGGTTCTTAAAATTTGTTAAGGTTTTGCTATTCTGTGTTTAAACGATAAATTATTAGATTTCTCAATCACAGTTGGTGATAAATCCAGCTTTGGGCGATACATTGCAAGAAGGCCTTTTATTTTTCTAAACTGGCAACTTCTAAATAAACTGGGAAACTCTCGTAGTGCCTGTCATTTTGATGTATTTCCAAGATATTCACTGAGTTACGGAGGTAACAGCACTTCATAAGCAAGTTTAAAATCTGGTAAGGGATGAACTTTACGTGTGACAAATGTCAGCCATTGACCATAATAACCAGGAAAGATCCTGCAAATCATTATGTAAATGGAAAAGGTGCCTGATGTCAGGGGTCTCAGGACATGGCAACGGTGAACGAAAATCAAGCAGCCATACTTTTGGAAAGGGGTAAAATAAAGCGATCAAATGTTGACAGTGGGAAAATAATGCAGGAAGACGGTGGTTTGGGTGGTTTCTAGGATCCCTACAAAATTTGGTACTCAAGGCCTGTCAGAGACAGCATGTGCTGAGTGTCCCCAGCCAATGCCGTGTGGGTGGGTGGCTGGGCCCCGCCAGGCCTCGCTACCTGCTGCGACAGAGCCCCGTCCCCAGATGCCAGCCTGGCCATCCATCACATACTGGGTGGGACTAACCCAGCATTTGATTGGCAGAGCTGCCCATCAGTCACACACTGGGTGGGGTCAGATTAGCCTCTCATTGGTGGAGCTGTACATCAATCACACACAGGGCGTGGCTAACCCAGTCCCTGATTGGTCAAGGTGGGACATCCCCCCAAGGGGCGGGTTCACAAAGACCCAAGGGGCCTACATCTATTATTCACTTTTGTTTTACTGGGGGATTTTCTAAGTGCGTCTGCATGTGCAGACGCTGTTGAGGCCAGAACTGAATACACCCTGAATTTGAGATGTTAATAGATTTCTTTATTTTAATGTTTATATTACTGTTATTATTTTTAACCTATTGGGTCTCTTCAAGATGAGTGAAGGACATTACAACTCTCCATAAGAAAATAAGGGCTTGCACAGGAAACTAGGAGGTCAACCACATAAAAGAAAATATGCTCATCTTGAAGCAGCAGGAGAGACTCAGTGTATTTGTGTGGAGTTTGCTCTCCTGAATCATGTGCATTGCTCCTACAGCAGTGCTGGCTCCACTCATGTTCCCAGAGCTGTGCTGAGGTAGAGGAATGGAGAATAGGAGCTGATGCTAGGGGAGAGGTAGATCCTGTCCCTGCAGCAGTGGCAAGGAAGAACAAGACCACTGCCTTGGATCTGCATTCAGTGTCAGGTTTGCTTTTGCTGTGCTGGAGACAAAGGTTGAGTGCTGCTTTGAGCTCAGGGAATGCTCTGTGAAACCTGTCCTCTCAGTGAGTAGACATCCCCCTGGCAGTGGAAAACATCCCACATCCCCACTGTGGTACCCACACTGTTCTGTGGGACCCCTGTCCCATTCCCACCGTTACGTTAGGGCTTTCTCTTCCCTTGGTGAGAGATGGAAAGTAGTCCTGTAGCAGCAACATTGCTGCTCAACTCATGCCCAGTTTCTGTATTTCCATCTGGAAATCTGAGAGTGCCTTACCAGGGTCACCCTTACATGTCAAACGTAGATTTAACTGGCAGCAAAATCCCAGATCTGCCTTACTGTTAGTTTTATGATTGATGATGTTTATTTAATTTTTCATCGATTGCTGGCCTGGGATTGGATTGCAGTACAGTAAGTATGAGCACAGCTATTTATGTATATAGCAGTAAAGGGACTTACTCCCACTCAGTGTTTATTTTTAACTTCTGCAACTTTTTTTAATAGAGCAAATGGAGTAAAAAATAGTAAAATAAGATTTCTAGGCCTATGTCTTTACACCTAGGTACAATAAGTGGTGGCTGGAGAGAGAAATCCATGTTCAGATTTCCCCCAAAATACAGAGAAAGCAGAGGTGTGAGACTAGAGGGGTGGGTGCACTGTTGTAGATTTCTGCCTATGCTTGGGAAACAGCTGCTGCAGGAGATCAATCTGTGTTGGAGGCAGAGGTGCGAGGGCAGCAGGAACTCGAACACAGACTCCTGCAGAGGCTGCTGCTCAGATCACAGTGGCTGGGATGTATTCTGATTCAGTCACTCCAACATTCCCTTCCCGTTGCTCTGCAGACCTACACAAACACACATGTGCACACATGTACACACACAGTGCACTCATACACAGAGCATTCTGTTGTTTTTCCTTGTAAAACACATCTGCATGGAGAGGTGCCCTTCTCAGTTCCTCTCCAGTCTGCGTGTCTCCTAGAACTACACAGCAGTAAATAAGTGTCTGTTGTTCAGATATTATTCACCTTTTCCTTTTGTTCTAGCCAATTTTGTTGATACAGCGTGAGAAAACAACTCAAGAAATAGGGTTATCATGTTCATTTCTAAGAGCCATAGTTAAGTGTTACATTTTTACTTCTGACTTGTTATCTTCTATTGCATAATAAAAAGTGAAGAAGCCAAGTACTTTGTTATATAAGTAGAAAATACTTGTGCCCACAATTTAACCCTTCAAACAATATATTGGAACCAAAGCATAATACATGGAGTTTTTCAAATTATTGAAGGCACTGTAGTACAATTGTAGTACATTGTAGTACTCTCTGTAGTTCTACAATCTCAGAAAGCTGGTTGTGAAATATATCTTATTGCTTTTTATACTTTTAACTGACTTTTCTTTATACAATGATTTATGGAAGCATAATGTGCTCAGCCTGCTCATAAATTAGGCAGCATAACTAATAGAAGCCATGAAGGGGCTCGAGTCTTGAACTGAATGTTCTCACTCTATGTGCCAATACATACTTTAATGTGTTAAAATGACTTTAATTTAGCAGACATTATTAGTGGTCAACTTATGGACACTGAAGGCATTTTTTACCTTGTTGTCTCCTTAAATACCTCAGTTAAATGATGCAGAAAAATTTACATCCTAGCCTGTTGCATAAACTCTGAAGAAATAATTAGGTAGTCAAAAGAAATATTAATTTTGAGAACAGAAAGAGTCATGGCTGTTTTTAGTGTAAAATAACTTCTTATTTACAGATGTGGGGGAAAAATAGAAAGCTTTTTTTTAACTCCTATCGTGTTGGTACATTTTGTACAACTTTAACACAACTCATTAGTAATTAGCTATTTACCATTTAAACCATGACAAAAGTATCTTAAAACTTCTTTTGTGCTCTTATCATTTTTGAAGAAGCACATTTATACACAAATTGCTTGGCATCTCTGTATCAAGGCTTTGATCTCCTCCACTATCAATTGTTGGCTTAGGTACAAGAGACCGTAAGATATACAAAGCTGTCTGCTCTAGACTCCAGTGGAAATAAAAAAAGGAGTCTGTTTATACACAGCCACTCATTAGCTAACTCAGTCAATATTTACATGTAAAAATATAATGCCTTCTTTGTTAGATAAATTATTTAATTCTATCTCTATGAAACTTCCTTTCAAGGGACTAACATTTGCAAATAAATAACTTTTTAGTTCCTTAATTGTAAGCTGAATACCATCCTTTTTTTCCTTTCTTTTTTTTTTTTTTTATCCCAACTACTAGGTCAGCTTTGATAAAACGTTTTACAAATACATAAAGCCATTTATTATATGTTGCCATACAACATATTCTTTTGAAAATGTCATCAAACTGGACAAACAACTCTTGTGTGGTGTTACATATGTTTCCCAAATTTGCTGTTAATGCAATGTGCTATCGGCTTAGTCTACCATCATCCAAGAATTAAAGTTCAAGCTTATAGGAGCTGGCAGTTGCCAGCACCACTGGCAGGTGTCACGCTGATGGAAATGCATGTTGATGCATTACATGACATATGTTCATTGGTGACTTGTTTCTTGATAATTGCTTTCAACAAATGAGGGCTACAGGCAACATTCTCCATTTGTGCCTCCTAGGACTCTTGGAAGACCTCTGTGTCTTCATATTATTCTAGTACTTGAAAAGTACATGTAAATGATGTCATGATTGCAGATGATTATGACAATAAACAAAACAGTAGCAGCATTTCACAGAAAGAACGGGGAGTGAGGGGGAAAGGATTTCTGACCTTATGTGCATACAAGAAAATACATGCACATATGTTCATGTGTTTCCAGATACAGAGGGTGTTAAATCCTGAGCTCTAGTTAGATTTCCAATATTCTAAAAAAATAATACATGTTAGGGCTCTTGGGTTTTTTTTTTTTTTGCACTAAGGTAAATTCAGACTGCTTTCAGCATGTCAGCATGTGACTGAGAATCCTTTTTTTTTCCCTTTTCTACATTCACATAAAGAATTTTTTTTCCTTATATTAAGTATTTCTAGCAATTTTCTTATATAGCCCTGTCATCCTTGTCATCCTTATAACATTTCTGTGGTGAATTATGTTAGTGACATTTTTGTGTAAGTGTTTCAAGACATTTCAGAGATGTAAGAGTGCAAGTGACATAATTTGCAGATGTCACCTCTGACAGTTTTAGAATTTTTATGTGTTTCTTCAGTGACTCTAGTAATGACTGTTATCTTCAGTATTATTGTACCCAATAGTTGACTGTATACAGCCATTATTTCCTTAGTGAAAGTCCTTAGCACTATGACACTAAAGCTATGTATGTCCTAAATGGATAAATGAAGAGTGTTTTGTATGGGGAATGCAGACACAGGTTAGGTTTCCCAATGCAAACAAGCATACTGTACAGAGAAGAATAGAACATAAAGCAGGGTTTTTAATTTTGTACTCCTTAAAAAAGGGAGAAAAAACCCACACTTAATCTTGCCTCACCCTGAATCTTCTGTTTGTAGATATTCCTAGAAATTCCACTGCTAGTGATTGACATTTGAGAGATTTATGACCCACCAGCTTTTCTTCTGCTTTTGTAATTCATCCAGTTACTGATATAGAAGCCCAGGAGAGCCACATAAAAATAAACGTTTGCAGGTGAATTGTTAGAAGAAGGGATGTGACCAAAAGAACATGATCAAATTGACTCAGTGTGCTGCTAAGATATCTGAGGGACTGGGGCAAAACTCCCCCGCAAAGGTTTGCTGGCTCCTAACAAACTGAAGGCATCACTCGTGTGACCTGTAAACACAGTGAGTCCTAATGGCTTGGTCCCCTGGGGGGGTCATGTCCCTGGTCTGGGTCCCCCTTCACTGGCCTGCTGTCACCTCTCACAGAACCCAGGCACAGCCAGTGCATGGCTGTGGTTAAAGGATCCTTGCTGTCTACTCAGCTTGAAAGGGTGAAGGAGTTTTGGGAGACCAAATGAAACAGAATAAGCAAAAAATCTCGTGTAGTGAAGAGAAACAAGACAGGGAGAAAGGGATGGGGGGAAAGAGGATTTTTTTAAGGCTGTCTGTAAATCTGCAGTGATCTGGTGTTTGAGTCTTACCTCCTGTGAAAACTGTTGCTTGAAAAAAGAGGGATACAAACTTTGTGTTGGGGTGAGCGGTTACCCCTCTCACCAGAGCCTGTTCCTCAGGGCAGGTCACAACTCTGTGAGCAGCTCACTCCCCACCTGCATCACATGTGGGCAGAGGTCCTTTTCAAGCTCCTGAAATGCTCCTCTTCTCTTTTTTTCCTTTGTGGATCCCTACTGCTAATATTTGATTTCTGCCCAGCCTCGGTGTTGAGGGAGCCTCCAGAGCTGAGTGCGGGAAGCCCGAGGCAGCGCAGGGAACCAAACCAGGACATTCCTCTTGCCACTTGAGAGGTCGGAGTGGTGGAGCTGACTCACACCTTGCAGCCGTCAGGCTCCTGGGGGCTGGTGATATTCTGGAGCCTATGTATTTGATTTTAAAGTGGGAGAGAGCTGCAAGATCCTCTCTTCACACAGCATTTCCTTCTTGAAGTGGTGTTACTGTTGGCTCTAAAGAAAGCATGTTCTCATACTAAAGATTACACTAAACCTACCATGTATTATTTATAGAGTAGCTTCCAGGGAATATTTCCTAATTTGAAGAAAAAGCTTGTGGGTTTTCTAGTCATATTTGACTACTGTGAAATGATTTCCTATTATTAGCATAAAAGTGATCTTTTGTGCTATTGCTTTTTCTGCCTTAAAAATGTGAAAGTATGAGTTTAAGGTGTCTTATGAAAGAAAACAAAATGATCCATTAAGGTTTTTACCTTAATGATCCTGTGTGATTCAGACGTGTTCTACATGATAAGAAGTAATAAAATTCTTCACATGTTTCATGTGAAAAAATGTAATTATATTTCATACATTACAATTGCTTGGTAGCTGGAAAGTTTGGGTTATTTCTAACTATCCATATATACCACATACAGTCTGTGCTTTTAATTTGTGTGGACATTATATCAGAGAATCTCCCCGTGCTATCCCAGTTAATCTCATAAAATGTTAATGTAATCCCTTCACAAATACGTAAATGCAGTACCACTATGGGTCTGGCGAATAATAAACAATATGTATCTTATCCTGGGCTTTCCTTCATGTAATGCTCAGCAATAATTTAGTCCTTGTCTTCCACTCTGAAGGATTTAAATGGAATGACCTTTATTCTGGTTTTGTTTGCTCTCTATCTACTAAGCAGCTGCAGTGAAGATGAAGACAAACAGTAGATTAACAGTGGTACCTTTTATAAGGCTGATTAGTCTTCAAAAATGCTCAGTGGAAACAAAAAAGCATAAAATGAGGTCTGAGAGGTTTTTACTCTTTTTATTGAAACTGCTGCATTTCTTTCAGTGAGTCACAGGTACTGACTTTTCAATGAAGTATTTTTTTGGAGAGCAGTTGTTTTTGCCAGCACAGCCTGTATAATGTTTCAGAAGTGCAAGGTACGTCCTTCTAAAATAATTCTACCTTATTTATTTTTCTGGTTCAGATAAGAACTTTGTGGGGAGTTAATTAAAAATATTTTCTGTTATTTCATATCATCTGCTTTTCAGTGATTATACGTATAATCAGCTGTTAAAACCAACACTAGAACTGCTATGAGTGATAGCTGTAATGGGCACAGCTGACATTCCTGCCATTTATAAGCACTTTGCAGAAACACATTTTTACCATGTACAAAGTGTGTAAGAGAGAAGTGGCTTGAGACAATGGGTGAACAGCATGTTTTATGGCATGGCTTAACAGCACCTGACAACACCCTGCAATTTTTAGGACTGGAAGTGGGAAATAGTTTATCCATCGGTAACAAGGCAAAATGTACTTACCTGAACTGGTGTCTGTTAGAACCATGGCCTAAAATGGGATTATCCCTCCAATGGGATTTCTTGTATTACACCTGTCTCCCCTGAAAGGCTGCTCTGTCTGCAGCACATGGTCTGCTCCCTTTACTCCTTACTGAAGTGGAGGGGGAGAAAGCTTGCTGATTTAGCCATCTTGCTAAATCACCCACATCCCCTTCCTGGAGCACCTAGACATTCCTTAGATGTCTCCTATCAAAATCCTGCCCCAGCCTGACCCTGCTTATCAAGCACTCGTTGTTCTTTCAGAGTTTTGAAAGGATTACAGCAGATTAGCTAACGCAGCTCCTTCCCTTATATTGTTTTTTGTGGCAGTCAGTTCTATAATAAAAATAAAACAGAAATTTTAAACCACGTTTTAAGAGTGAGCATACTGCTAGTATGCTGAAACTTATGTTTTGGTACAGTTGAATTAAATTTTGCATTTTTAAAATCTGTGTTTATCAGCAGCTAGCTATTTCCCCCCCTTTTTTTTCTGGATTTTTTTAGTTGTAATGAAATTCACCTCATAGCTAATAAAATTCCAGACTGTGAGAAGACATTTCATCTGATACAAAATGCATGTTCTTGTTTGATATAAACTATGCATAAATGCAGTTTTAATCTCGTTTTCATGCCTATTTTGATTTTTAAAACATATAACTTCATGTACTAACACCTTAAATAGTAGCCAAGGTATTTGGGCATTAAAAATCAGGTTTCAAAGAAGAACTGAAATCACATGGGAGCAATCCACACTAAATGCCTTTGAAGGGGAAAAAAAAAGGAGAGAAAATAAAAAGGAGGAATAAAGGAAGAAGGTAGCTGCTACAAAGCTGGGATAAAGGCATCAACAAAACAAAATTCCAAGGGAAAGCCAAGCTCCAAAACAAGTCACAAACCTGAATTATTGAGTTAGCAATAATTCTGAGTTTAAAAAAAGGAAGCCAGTTTGGACAGTAACTTCAAAGCCTGTCTCTGCAATGAGAACTGAAAAACAGATTCTGGAGTTGCATGTAGACAACAACAGAACAATATGGCACTAGTTCCCTTGTGAAAAACGAATAAATTATTCCTTTAATTTCTACCTCACATTTGGTTTTGACTCAGTGACATTTCTCCTTACTTATCATGGATGTTTATCATCCTGGAAAGTTTCATGTGCTTTTTTTGGCATCAAGTATCTTTCTTGAGGTCAGGCTGGAAAAGAAGAAACAATTGCAAAATTCAGTGGCAAATCTTGAGCCATGTTTGAATGTGTGTCCAGTGTTGACTTTGAGGTCAGTAGGCTTTGATGGCCGCCAGACTTCCTACCTGCAGAGCACCAGTGGTTGCCCACACAATGCATGGCCCACCCGCCCTGTCAGCCAGATGGGCACATCCTGGGCTGAGCTGTAGGCTTGACATCTCCCTGCTTGCAGATCTGGTCTTGTGCGAGACCATGGGCCAGTGAGGACATACCCAGAGTCAGAGTTTAGTGCTGCATCTCTTAATGTTGCACAAATGGTCGTAACAAACTTTTGCCCTTTCTTACACCAAATTCCTGCCTTTTTTTTTTCCTATTTTTAATGGTAACATCTCTTATTTTTATCTCCCCAGTCAAAGAGAACTCCACCTGCTCTGGAGAACTGGGAAATTGGTTTTCATCCTCATTGTCTTCTGTGCCACTGATTACTGTGTTGTGTTTGCAAGGCACAGAGCTGTGTAAGACTAGGGGCTCAGGATGCTGTGCATCTTCTACTTGTATTAGGAGTTTTTAGAGATTTGAAAAATTCTGAAAGGGGAATCCCTTCTATTTATAAATTGAACTGTGGATTTGAGAGTTGAAAAGTTTTCAGAAAGGTCTGAAATCACCTTTTGGGCTTGAGCAATTGCCTGGGAGCCAATGGTTAACCACTTGCCTGAATTGGTGAGAAAGGTTACACATAATTTTTTGTGCACTTCAAGTTGGAGAGATGTGAGACAATTCCTGGTCTGGAAACTGCACAGCCACAGTAGCTGTGTTACTAATAAGCTCTGCTGAGTTGCAGAAACACAGAAGATTTGGCAGTTCTGTCATTTCCCTTGACCTCTGTCTGTAGCAAGTCCCTTTTCTTTCTCTCTGTCACTTGTGACTGTTAGGTACAGAGAACAAACCCTTCTTTTCTTTTTGTTGCCAAGTTATTAATTGATGTTCAGGAGAGGATGGGAGGAAAGAAGCTTTGTCTGGCTCTGAAAAGCACCAGATGTGCTTTTTTGAATTGAGGAGAGGAATTAATTAAAATGAGGTAATAATATTAATCTGTCGACTGCAGTTAAGATTGGCTGTAACAGGAGGGGGAGCTCTCAGCGCATCAGGCGGGGGAAAGGGGGTTGATGGGGAGCTCAGCTCTCCCAAACCAGAGAGGGGCTGGGGACCCTCCTGCGATGCAGCAGTAATGGGGGAGGGATGTGTTGTCACCCGTTTCACAGAAATACCTGTGTGACTGCTGGGCTGCTGCCACACTCAACCCAAAGACAGAAGCAGGAATGAATATTCAGTGATGAATGCGGGTGGAAATGCTGACGGAAAGAATGAAGTACAAATTAAGAAGCTTTGGGATTCTTCTTTAAGTGTGTCTGTTTTGATTGCTTTTTCTGTAGATTTTTGCTATGTATTATATTGTTTAACAGAGCAAAAGAAAAACAGAATACATGTTTACTGTGTACTAAGCTGTAAGTACCTTTTTCAGATATCAGTAATCATCCTTTCCAGCTGAGAAGGCAATACACTTGCAATAGAGCTCTCCAAAAAACAGCAATTGTCCTATATTAGTGTTTCTGAAGCCATTCCTTATGGAAAAGCTCTCCTGAATTTAATAAGGGTAAAATGAACTGGGCTATATAGTAATTTTGTCGAATTAAAAGAGAATTAGGAATTCAGCAAGAATTATACCTCAGCTATAGATGAAGCTGGCATTAGCTGATGCAAGGCTGTGTGCAGACCTGCTTCTGCTGTGCAAGTAAATAATCTGTGTGCTTATATGCAAGCATGATAAATCCTGATTTACTACCCAGTCTCAGAGGTGTTTGTATGCATGGTCCTGGGCACATGTCCAGAGCATCCTGGAGCAGAGGAATGAGGACAGCAGGATTGCTGCTGTGTCCAGCAAGTGCTAGGTCCAGCTTGAGTCCGCAGCAAACTCAGAGTCGCTGTACTTTGATGTTCCTCGGCAGCTTATATGAAGGTTGCCAATTTCTCTAGCTTTAAGAAGTAATTTCTTAGAAAACTAGAAATGACAGGGGATTTGGGGAGGTAGTACTCATGGGAAGTCATTGTGGCATAGATGCCCAAGTAATTTTGTTATTCTGGAATCTCCACTCTTGAGGATTAAAAGCAGACAAACTTCATGATATGACAACTTTTCCTAAAGGACACACCATTTTCCTGAGACATATATTAGTTATTAAAAAGTTTCATATTCATGACAAATATTTTTTTTCATCTTTGCCTCAATTATTTTGGCATTAGTCAAAGAGCTGCTCTTTAGATTATGTGTTTGTATTGATTCCCCTGCAATGAAATCTGCATCTACTACCATTTCTTTTTAGATTCCCAATCTGACACATGGATGAGCTGAGCACCTGAGAGGCAAAAACTTCTTTCAGGTGCTGTTCATTCCACCAGCAATCCCCAGTACAGGAGACACATGGGGTATGGAATAGCTTCAGTCTCCTGGTCTCAAAAACCTATCAAGAAAAAAACTCACAAAATAAGGAAGAAAAGGAAGAATGTCATTCTCACTTTACAGGCTTGAAGGGGAAAAATGTTTGCCAGTACATATTACAACCCAAATTAAGCCACTCTGGGCACTTTTTCAGCTGCGTGTGCCAGCAGTTGTAAACCTCTTGTCACTCCAGGTGTGTGAAGTATTGGGCAGCTTAAAGCCACAGCATGTGAGGCTCAGTGGCTCCACTAGAGACAGTGAGCACATCCACAGCTGCTTGAGTGCAGGTTCTGGCCTTGCCAGCTTTTCAGGTAAGCTGGGTTGGCTGTCATATTTATTTTCACTTGCCTTCTTTAAGATTCTTGAGTGTTTCTGATTAAATAGGGCTGTTTTTCCTGCAAATTCATGGAACTTTGATGACATCCAGTGACAGATTCTACTGGAAGGTGTTTTTTCTTCTGGAATGATGGGAGAGAAATGCTGGTACCCTGCTGATTTCCCTTAATGGGATCAGCACATGAATTTGAACAGAGGCTGGCAATTGGTCTCCCAAACCATATACTATTGATTGTTTTAAGGCAGTTGGGTTTTGCATTAGGTTTTTCAATATTTCATGTGTATTTGCTGTTGGAAAGGTGTTAATTAATTACAGTATAAAGGCAAGATCTTGTCTGGTAATCCATTTAAATAAGGCTCTTTGAAGAACTTTCTGCAGGCTTTTCATGTAATTTCTCTGTCTCTTAAAGAAATTTTCTGAGTGTCAAAGTCAAACCTATGAGTAGTGCCTGTTATTTTAATTTTTTTTTTCAGACAATTCAATTAAAATTGGAGTGAAACCTCATTTTCTGGGAAAAAAAGAAAATCAGTGATCACGTACTCTGACAATGGTATAAAATGTAATAAACTGTGGTAGCTTACTTAAAAAGTAGCTATTCACGGATTAAAATTTAAAAAACCAAATTATTGTATTCAAGTCCTAGAGTGCAGTGTTTTAAGCTAAATGGAATCTGAGGTTAAATGACATTGCAAGCTGGAGAAATGAATATTTAAAAACCATATTCAAGCTAAATTGCCAAATGGTTACTCTTGTATAGTAACATCCAAATCATGGCAATTGTTCTTCTAATAAATATGATTTCTATAGCATTTTCTTTGATTATTCAGTTAACCGCCAGTGCTGTTTTACCTCTTTATAATAATGCGTGCTTTCTTTAAAAAAAAAAAAAAAAGCAAAAAAAAAAAAAGAAGTTGGTTATTTCTTTGGTCAGGGCCTATTTGCTCCTTTTTTATGTGAGATTTTCAATACTCGGCAATGATGCCGAGCAAAAAAGGTCCATCCACTTCACTTGTGATGCCTCGTGCATTACCTAAAGCACAACAGAACAATGGCAGACAACAGAGCCTTTCTCCCCGCTAACAATGCAGTCACCATGACAACCAGCAGAAGAACGTTTGGCCAGGAAAAGCTGGGAGCTTGGCGGACCAGCCTAATCAAAAAATGGAATAAGATGACAACAATTACACTGATGAGTGAGAGGGAAGCTACAGATGCATTCAGACACCTATGGCACTGCTGTCTGGATGCATTCAGCATTATTTTTTTGTTTTGTTTTGTTTAGTGTCTTCTGTTTTTTGAGAGCTGGTAAATAGACAAGATCGAATTGTGTAACAGAATGTCAGTGCTCTAGTTAAACTGAAAATTCCTTTTCTTTTGCTGTGCTACTTCAAGCACACTGAAGAGGCTTTAGGAGAGATGAGGTTTTGAAGTGAAATATGTAATAGATACAATATGAGTGTCACAAGGCAACTTTATTTAGCTTTAAAAATGTAAACTTGGATTTTCAAATGTGTGGATGCAAATAAATAAGACTGGATTGTATTATGAATAACCAGCTTCACCTTTCACTTCACTTTTAGAAAACTGGACACATGTCAGGCATTGATTAGAAGTCATGGCCTGTTGTTTTTAAACCAACCCCTTCTGCATATTAGTAATCACTCTAAAATTTATCATGGCACTTTTTGCAGACTTCTCTTTCAATTCCAGGGAAGCTTGAACTGCAACTGTACATGTGCCACAAATCAAGCGACAGACTTAACGACACGCTTCTCTGAAATACCCCAAATTTAGCGTTCTGCTAATAGCCTCCTCTTATAAGCTCCCAGTTAAGCTCCCAGAAGTTCTGGTATTTTCCTTATTGGAAAGGGATGAAGAAAACTTTTGCTGCTGTTGCTGACAAATGAGTCTGTGATTTCTAATGTTGAGAGCCGTTTATGCACTTTAGGGACTGGAATGGAAAAGAGAAGCTGCAGTTTTAAAATGCTGAGGTATTTGGGGATAACCAGGAGGCATTTTAACAGTTTGAAAACAGCAGTGAGACAAAACCCTGAATGTTTCTAGGTGGTTTATCTGATAATGATGCTGAAGAGTTGAGTAATTTGGCCAGTCCTTTCTATACTACCCACTGCTGTAGCCAAAACAGCCTCTATACTTTGTCATGCCTTCTTTCATGCCCTTGATGGCTCCTGGGGAAATCTTGCAGCCAACTTTAGATAAGATATCATGTGGAATTATTAGTTATTTTATTGCATAATTAAAATCACTGTGTAAAAAATGCTTAGGCAAACCCTTGCCCTTGCTTGAAGCCCTTTGAACTTGTATAAAGGAGCTTTCAGCCCTTGCAAAAACAAAGGCCAGGGATTCTCCTACCAGCTGCAAATCTTTGCTTGGCACAGCCATCAGTGTTCATTACAGATCCTCCACCACATAAGCCAAAGAGATTGCTGCACGCCAGGCTTGGGCCATGCACAGCGAACTGGGGTTAGAATACAAGCTAACAGCAAGGCTGAGCAGGGCTTACATGCAGTGGTCATCACACACTGGCATCATCTCCTTATGTTAGCAGTACAAGAGGTTTTAGGCTGCTAACTTCTACTACTCTGTCCCTTGCCCACCAGATTCCGAGCACCAGCTTCATATCAGAGCTGCACTCAGCTGGAGATAGCTCCATAATGATCCTTAACCCCATGTGCTTCTTGTTTTGTACATGTACAAAACCCTTTGCTTCTTGCCCTCTGAGATGACTGCATTTTATTCAGATACTGATGCTGACCATCTCTTTTGTGCAGTCATCTAAAACCTACCATCACCACTAAAAAGGCCTTCAGTGCAGTTGAGCTCAGGCTTTTTGGAAGTGAAGTTCCCAGACCAGTAATGAGCTCCTGTCTCAACATAAAAGCATTAGAGCCCATCATACTCATCTTGGAGCTGTAAATATCAGTGCTACAAAGAGGGACAGAGGCAAATTAGGCTAGATTGTTTGCTGGACACCATTTAAATTTAGTGAGATGTTGGAGAGATTAGAAAAAATCTGGGTGATAGCAGTAAATCTTAGCAGAAACTTTAGGAGTAAGATAGAAAGGGGGAAACTGCAGAGATTAAGAGAATAGAGATTGTATTGAAGACAAATTCAGGTCAGCCCTACCTATTCTGGAGACTGGGGAGAGAGAACACATTAATCCAGAGGATGCTGGAACAAGGCTGGGGCCATCATCAAGCTTGTACAGCGAGCCACCATGCTTGCTGTGGCATTCTGCTGACCTTGGATCTGTCCCCTTCTCTTACATCTGTACTGCTGTTTCTGCACCTGGCTTTCTCCTGCTTGCCTATTGAGGGCTAAACACTAGAGGATATGGGGTTCTTCTTATTTTCTACTATAATTTTTTTACTTTTCATGGAAGATCATGCCTCCTTGCTCTTCTTCAGACTCTCCAACCCATGAAATATCCTCAGGCACCCATAAGGGGAGGCACGGAAAGAAGATCTATTATAGGGAAGTGGGACTTCTCTCCGCTAGAAATGGGACAGCAAAGCCTCCATCTGTTTATGCATGGCCTCTGAGGTAACTTGAACAGGCTGGTGTATGCTTAAGGTGGCCTATTTAATTTGAAAATCTGAGTCTTTAAGAGAACTGTAAAGGTGGAGGCAGGTGCCTGCTCAGGAGATGGGTGGCACAGAGAACTCACCAAGACGCGTTGGGTGGTAACAAAATTTAAAGAGAACATAAAAATCTGTGCTGATACATCAAATCAGAACAATAAGAGAGTTCTCACAAATAAAAGAATTGAAGGCATGCATAAGGAGCAAACCAGACTTTTGGTCCCCTTGCAAATCCCTGACAAAGCAAAAGATAAATCAGGAGCTGACAGAGGTGGCTACTGCCATGCTGATGCTGAATGTGGAGGGCTGATACTGTAATACATCTGCTCTTGAGGTAGAAATACTGTCCTTTGCCTCCCCCACAGATGTGTAAACAGATCCCTTGTCTGGTCTGTTCCTCTGCCAGTCCCAGTGAAGAAGGGAGTGGGCTGTGCAGGTGTGCTGTGCTGGTTCCATGTACCACTTATGCCAAAAATTAACTTTATTAGCTCTGCAAAGCATGACTGATACACTGGATTTCACACATCATTAAAGGCAAAATTACATGTAATACTTGAAAGGGTATTTCTGGAGGGATTCTGTCAATAACATGCAGCCAGCCCAAAAGCTTTTTGAATAATGCAGTTGCATTTTTATCTACTTATTCTATACAGAAGGGAATTCTTAGTAAAAAAATAGAAGGCCTGGCCTATTTTTAATAAAGTTGTGTTTTCAAATGTTTTTAAATGTCATACATCTAATTTCTGTTTTTTTCATGGGGATGACCCATATGTCAGACAGCGGTCAACTTTTTAAAATGTTGTGCTTCAACACTGGTGCCCAGGTAACGCAATCCCATAAGTGATATGTTAGTTAATATATGTGAAGATATGGTATCAACTGCTTTTGTAAGCCAAAAAGGAGGGGAAGGGAAAGGAGGGGTGGTTCTGGGTAGAAGACACCAATATGGGAAGAGGGGTCAAAGCCTGGCTAAGACAGAAATAAGGAATGCGGAAGGAATATCTCCAGAAAGGTGTAAAGAGGACATTTATTACAGAAGCCTGTCTTTTGGACCCGAGTTGCCTATTTACTTCAAATAAACAAGCACTTTTGTTGCTCGCACATATACATAACCCAAGGGGATGCTCCACTGTGGGAAAAAAAAGGGCAGAGGAGGGTATATAATTTATAAACTGGAAACCTTTTCATGCAACTGAGGTCAGGCTAGAACTGGTCTGTTCTAGCCCATGTCTTATTTTTTTTTTTGTTTTAGGTGCAGGTGTTATGCTTACTCTTTTTCAGTCATACTCTAACTTGATAGGTTTTTATTTTAACTTCTTTCTATAGGGCTCAAAACTTCATATGTCAGTCATTTCAGTAGTCTGGGAAGAAGGTTATCTGGTGTACCTTCCTTGAACACATTGAGCTCAATTCTTCCACCAGCTAAGATAGAAAATTGTATTCTAAGCGTTCTGGATACTTTCCTCATTATTCAAGCTGCTTTTGTTCCCAGCTTCTACATCATTATCCTAGATGAAACCTAAGGTAAAATAATAATTTAGTTTGGGGACGATACAGATATGATTTTTAATCTCATGCTCTTTTCTTTGTTCTTTCTTACTTTTTTTTTTTTTTTTTTTATTCTTGAGAACAGACAACATTTTGATAGATAGTTTCCTCTTCCTTTGGAAGAACATACTGCTTAAAACCCTGACTTTGGTCTTCCCATTGCTTCAAAATCATGAAAATGTTTGCTTTCTCTTTAATATATTGCAAATAAGAAGTTTACAAAACATGCGTCTTCATCACACTCGATTTTAACTGAACATTTTTAACAAAGCGTTTTTTTTTAGCAGAGTGTAATCTTTAAATTGCTGTGGAGACTTGTGGGGTTCAAACACCTCGTTTATTTTTAATTTCTCTGTCCCTGGTATTTAGAAATCATGATAACTGAGAACTTTTGTGAACTCAAGAAGAAACATTTGGTTTAAGTTAGAAATAAAAGGTTGATAGGTGTGTTAATGAAACAAATGGTAATATTTACACAGTATATTTATTCTTTCACTTGATTTTTTCCTTCCTGCTTCTTGTGTTTATTCTTTCCATATAGTAGCCATATTCTGATCTGAGTTGCATTTTTGGGCTTATCGTGTTTGACTTTCCCATCCATAATAAATATTGCTCTAATAATCTTTAGGAATAAATGTATTCCCTTTCACCACAAGTTGTTCAAGGTTATTTTTATGCACTAGTACACTTTTTAGCAAGAGAGCAGTCTGCACCCAGAGCTACTCGGAGAACAGCAAAGGTCTTTCTTGTCCCCACTCTACTACCCTCTGTTCTCTGTCCCCCACAGAAGCATAATGACCCAGGGAGGATTTTCTTCGTTTGCAATGTCTCATGCCATTTCTATTATTGGGACTAAATGCAAGGAGAACTCACCAAACTGCAGCTGGCAGGGGTATTTGCAGACATCTGGAGCACCAGATCAGTCTGTGCTCATCTACTGATATTTGGTTGAATATTGCATTGCATTTTCAGTGTTTGGTTGTTTGGGTTTTTTTTAACTTTATGCCACTCTTACATTTTCTCCTTGTCCTGTCCTGGTCACCCAATCATCTTCTCTTCCTTGTTCAAGGCCCTCACTTTTCTTTCCATTGACCTTTTGGAAACTAACATGCCTATAAATAAAATTATGCTTTCTGGAGAAAAGAGAAGACAGTAGTCTGAAGCAGCACAAGGAAAGCTGACAAGCAACTCAACCATGAATCTGAGAAGTGGTTGAAATGCAACAGTAAGAATAGCAGGCCGGAAACTTTACACATACTTCCCCCTGCCCCAAGTAGAAAGAGAAATGATGGATGATTTTCAGCTCAGACAGAATAGTACCAACAGAAACAGTTGTTCCTTCAGGAACTAGAAGCATCAGGTTGCACACTTGAAAAGACAGCAGCAGGAATGGTTCCTCTGACACCTGCTCTGAACAGAGGAGTGGGCTGCTTAGGGGGGTGGTCTTTAGAGGTGAGCTCTGAGCTGTGGGGAAGTTAAAAGCTAGAGCAGAACACAGTCCCCAGACTTCTCTCAGCAGTACCAAGTAAATACTGTGCCATAAAAAGGATCACCTCAAGTCACAAGGGTGATGCTGTGGTCCCTAGGACCATAGTGTGAGTCTCTAGGCTTGGTGAGTTTCTGGTAGGAGAAGCTCAGCAAGTAGGCTGAGCCTTGAGTAAGGAACAGCCTAGCTCATCTCTTGATGTGAGAAGAGGTATGTGAGATAAAGATTTTGGCTAGCAGTTATTTCTGTTCTACTTCCAGTGAAGTGTATATATATTATGGCCACAGTTGTAAATCTGATGCCATTTTTTTTTGGAGGGAAACATGGCTCCAGTGGTTCTGGAACAGTATTGTTTGTTTTAGACATTATAATGCTTTACTTGAATAATAGCAGAACAGAAACTGCTTTTTTCCTTCTTAGTTCATTCAAGATCTTCTATCTTCAGTCCTCACTGCCTCACTAAAAGCTCACATGACTTCTGCTTGACCAAATCCTGGAAAACTGTATTATTGCCCTTTTTCTGCCATTAGCAATTGACTTCTCCTTCAGCTCCATCAGTGGTCATTTACCCAAGTCTCTAGTAAATCACATTAAATCTGTCTGTTCTCAGACAGATTTTCATTGAGGTCTCACCAAGTTTTGTGTTAGCCCCTTTTGCTTCTGTCTCACAGACAGATGTTCTTCTGACAGTCATTAAAGATGCTTCCATCACACCTGCCTGCAGGCTGTCATGGCTCATAACGCTAGGAAGGAGTGAGTCACAGTGTCACCAGAAAGCAGGTGACATACAAACTCCTTCTGAGCTGTACATGGTCATTGTCTGAAGGAATAAAACAAACAAACCAACCAAAATAAACAACTCCTCCACCCCTTCTTCTTGTAGAATCTAAAAATTGATTAATGTCTTGGCAATAACAAATAACATTTGGAGTTTTCTCTGTTTTCATTGCACAAAATAACAAAATGCACTGAGAGGAATGGTTTTAAATCAGGCTCTTACAGAAGAAATTTCTTTAGTCAGTGCAGAGCTGGGAATATTTCGCTCCAAAACATATAAAACCTTAAATAAAATCTCATGTAGCAAAACAGCGATTTAAACTCTGAATTGTTTTCCAATATCTGGCTATAGAGACATATAGTCACTGGTGTTGCATTCTGAAATTGAAGGTAAAAAAGATAGATAAAGAAGTAATATCTAAATGGATATCAGTGGAAAATGGGATTATTTAAGGAGACTCCTCTCTTAGGTGGATGAAAATAAGATATTCAGGTAATTTTCAAAATGCAAAGCTATCTTATACAATGGAGACAGCTAAAAAGTACCATTTGCTAGCCTGCAGAGAGTGATTTGTAGTCATCAGGATCCTGCAGGTAATTGAGGATATCTGCATCAGCATATTCTGCATTACTGCAAGAATATTATTGTAATGAAGCAGGGTGAATGTATGACTGTAATTGCCCTCTAGTGCACAGCCCTGGAACTGATCCTAGCTGTGGATAGGACTGCATTGCTCACGAAAGGAAAAAACATCCTGAAAAAAGTCTGAAATGAGGGAGACAAACCCAAACCCTAGCAGCATCAGGAAGCTCTGAGTAGCAATGGATGTGATAAGGGAGGGAATCCAGCCACAGTGCACCAAAACCGTCCTGTCGTCTGAACCAACACACGGTCAGTGGGGATGACTGGCTTCAAAACCTCAGGGCTCCTCCAAACCCAAATGCTAACACAGACATGGCCATTAGGAGCCTAGATAACCATGGGCCTCTTGTTCTGCTTCACTTGCAGTTGTTTGCACAGGGTCATATTTCATGGGAGGCGCAGGGTGCAGTTCCATAACGCTTTAGCAAAATCTGATATTTCTGCTAGTGCTGATAAAAAAATTAATGTTCTGAAAGTGCCGATTCTTTCCTCAGATGGGCAAGAGAATGCATGTATTCCACATGCAAATCACAAGCAAAATCCTCTCTGTGCCAGTAAGAAAACCTTGAATGAAAGTTCACAAGGGAGTTCATTCCATCAGACTTCATGTTGGATATTTACTTTGTTACTTCTCGCTACGTAAAATTTAATGACATTGCAGAGTGCAATATCTTGACTCTTTATGTGAATGAATTATTTGACAACTTGTCTAACTCACATACATTTCTCACTAGCAGTTTGTTCACAGATATGAGCGCTCTGTTGATCCTGTTATTGTGTCTAGTGTTCTAGTTAATGTGCTTCACTGCACTTCTGTATAACAACCTGGGTTCAAATTGTTGAATATTGTTAAGATCTTTCCAATATAGGATGAAGTCTGGAATCCTTCAAGTCAGTGGTAAAGTTCCTATGGACTTTCACAGAATTTTGGCCATATCAATTTCTGCACATGGCACCCCTTCACTATTTGTCCTTATCTAAGACCTCATCAAAGTTTTAAATCTGCCAAAGCTGTGTCTGAGACTCGCATTCTTATTGTTAAGGTCTACATATTTTCCAGTCATCCACTTAAAAGAAAAAAGTCAATTTCTGCAGATAATGTTCCTGTTTTTCTCACCCCTTTCCACAATAGCATCTAAGGAATGGCCTCTGTGACCAGACATTTGCAGCAAAACTGTGGTGCTACATTTAAATTGCCAAGACTCAGTAGCCAGCAAGTTCATAGAGTTCTATTATAGTTGTGACACATGAATTCTGCATTGTTATGGTAATGACATTTTTCTTTCTTCCCTTTGAAGTAGCAGAGTAAATACAAAGAATATCACATTGGTCTTGGAATGGCAACTCCTTTGCCTTCACTCTGCATAACTGCAGGAGAAATCAGAATTGCATATGAAAAAATTAAAATGTCATATATTTTATTCAGTGTTCCTGCTAACTTAACAAAGGTCAAAGCTAAACCAAAGCATCTGTGAGCATTAACTTCAAAATAAGTGAAGGGAAGTATAAATAATACTTTACCTGGCCATCAGCCATGACATCCAAGAAGCTGGTCTTCTAATTCAAGGATGGCCTTGGGGCAGTATGCAGATCAGCACAACTGTGCTCTGAAAGCGTCATGGTGGTTTACAGTGGTAGCAAAAATATAATATTGTTTCTTCATATAGTCATCATAAAATATTACAGCTGACCAGATGGTGGAGCAATTACATTTCCATAGTTCTAAATGGCTATTTAGCTTATCCACTCATGAACTGTTAATTAAAATTGGAAAATATATAATTTACCTTCAAAGAGAGGCCATAACTTTAGAGGATATGCTTAAACAAAGACTCAAAAATGTTAATAAACCAGAGACCCATTTCCTTTACCTCCCCATATAAACTAATAATCAACAAACAAAAAAGGCTTTGACAATAGGGCAGTGACATAAACAGATGAAAGGTAGGAAAATCAGGGATCCGAGCTGTGCCGAGACCACGTGTGCGGCACATCAGTTGTTTGCTGCAAAAGATCTGAACCCCTCCAGCTGTGAGGGTGAGCACATGCTGCACTGAGGATCCCTCACACATGCACAGGAAGATGGGCTGCTCTGTGAACCCCCTCCTCCAGAGCCAGAGAGCACTGACACGACACCCTCTGTGTCAGGTCACGTTTGTCGTAATACAACTGCAACACAGACAGTTTGTGGGTTCAGCTTTATGCAATAGCTAACCAATGTGCTATTAAATTCAGTTAGAAGCTAGGGTTTAATTTAGCCAAAGAGATACACAATTCAAAATCGTTGTCTCTTAGGCTAATGATATATTCCTGTTTTGTTATAACGTGAATTTTGTGTCATTGCCTTGATACAGGTACACTAGAGCTAATTCATTGATAAATAAAGAAGTCTTAGGGCTGAAGTGAAGAAGGCAGGGAAGGTTTTAAGGAAGAAGCAATCTCCTTTATTGGACAATCTAAGCTTAATGGAAAACAAACAGAAAATACTTCTTTACCACTAAAACAGACAAGAGCAGAGCTCTTGTAGCTTAATGCATTTTCTTTAAATCTCTCTCTTCAGTTAATTCAGCTTTCCTGAGTGGAAAAGGCTAGCCTAAGCTAGGTTAACCGAAGGCTTCTGGAGACAGAGCTGCAAAGCTCCCACCCAGCCCCAAGATGAAGGTGTTTGAGTCTCAGTCTCAGTGTCACTGCTTTGAAGGGGTGAAGCACAGGTTCCCCACCCTGTCCAGCCCAAAGCCATGGTGTTCCCTGTGCTTCCAGAGGGTAAGGAGGATGTACATGCTTGCTACTATAGTCTGTGCTGTGCCCCCTGTCCCTTTCCCCTCTCCTGGTGAATCACAATCCTATTTCTTCTGAAGAGCTGCAACTGCCCTAAACTCTGCCCATGGACCAGGAAAGCTTTTATTGTCCATTAGGTTAAAAATACCCAAATCCTGAACAAGAAAATGGAAAGAAAGAAAAAAGAGTAGTATGTTTCACCCACCACTCAATGACTTCAGGCATCAGAAGAGCTCTGTAGTTAACATGACCTTTGTAACCTGGGTTTGTTGAGGCAAAGCAGACTTGAATAATTGGAGTTTGAGATGTCATTTGAAAACAATTAACATACTAAATGATTTTATAATTAATCTATGGGGTTTATTCAATACACATTGTTGATGGTTTCTATTCATTTGATTCATCAGTTATTTTTAAGTCTTCCTCCCGTTAAATGCAAAATATTTGTGAGACCTACAGAAGGGACCCAGACACACCCTACTATAACTGCAACATTGATGTTTAGGAGGAATCCTCCAAGTTTGTAATTTACACTTTTTCAAAGGATTTCTGAAGCGTCTCAAAGTACCCTACAACAATGCTTTAAAATATATGAAATTATATGTTAGAAATAATATTCCTATCCATTATGGAATATCTGTAACTTAAATTCTCTCTTATAAAGACCACCCTTAAAGTCTTGTCCCCTCTTTCCAGTGAGAAGAGGGCACAACTTTGTGCCTGGCCTTGCTCCAGACCTCGGGCTCTGCTGCACCATCACTCTCACTCAACTCATGGAGCAACCTTCCTGTGCCTGGCTGGAGGGGAGATGGCAGCATGGCTTTCTAAGTCCAGTGAGCAAGAACACTGCTCTTTCACAGGACAGGTAAGATACTTGATTCCCTGGGATATCTCCAGGACAGTCATTGTAAGAAAATAAAATGGCAAATGATCAGGTAAGGCAACTTGGTTTTTTACTTGCTGTGGCAATTTCCAAATGCAAACCCAGAGGAAGAGCTCTTCTGCATAGTTCCTGACTCCTCAGCTAGAACCTCACTAAGGTTATTTCCTGATGATTCCTTGGACTTTGTCATTTCCTGGCTCAGGCATCCCTTCCTTTTAATGCTGTGGAGGTTCTATACAAGTATCTCAGGTAGTTTAAACTCTGCCGTGGATGGCACTACAAGCATGAAGCAGACCAAGCACCCACATTCATATCCAAAGTCCTGGATAGTCTTGTACAGCCTGTCCTTAATCTGTTTTTACCTCCATGGCTTCACTCCCCCATTTATGAAAGCTAGCACATAATTTAGATATGAAGAACTAAACTTCTTAAAAGCATTAGAAGGCACATGCTTTCAATGAAAAATAAGGGACAAAAGTAGAACTAGCTGGTGCCTCTCTTTTTTTTTTGTTTGTGATGCTCCAATAAAGGAGAAGAAAGTCTAAGTTCCAAGAGAAAAGCCAGCTCAAGCCTTGACACCAAGGAAGGACAAGTGATTTGGTTTCTATTTTTAACACTTTGTTTATAATGAGAAACAAGTGTATTTGGTCTGGCTGTTTATTACAGAAAATGCATCTTTAAGTGGGAACTATACAAAACATACTAGTGCTCAAAAATCCCAAATTTAGGAGAACTATAGTTAGCATTGGACAGAAATACTTAAGGACAAAAATTGCAGGTATAACCCTCACTTTTCTTCATTCAGGTTACTTCATGGTGAATTACTTCAGGAAGACTTTGATAGACATTTTTTGTTCAGTCATTTTTGCTCTCATTTGGCATTTAATGAAGTAGGGTATTCACATGACATTGTGTGCTATGAAGAGAACAACTGAAACCACTGTCTCAAGAGAGTCTGTGGGTATGACCTTTAGCAATATGTTAACAGTTCCACTTGCAGACTATTTGCAGGAATCAGTTTTCCTTTCCTTCACTTCAAAGCTGGATGCTGAATAATATGATTCTTCAATTCTTCTGGCTGGATTTTCTGTTCACTGGAGATTGACTCATTTCCTGTATTTGAATAAGATAGTAAAAGTGGATATAAAATATTCTTTTGCAATTGTAATCAGAATAGCTCTCAGTGCTGATATTAATAGTGAATTCTAAGACTGCCTGATAGCAGCTGAGTTTATGGTTTCATGGGCTAGATTCTGCTCTCATTTATTTAATTGTAAACCCAGAGTAACTCCCAGAAGTCAAAAGAGTGAATTTATGCAGATACCAGAGGTCTGCCTCGTGCTGTATTTCTTCTGTGGTGGTGGGGGGTGACATCATCAATTGGTGCATAGATGAATCAGACTTCTCTAAACTGAAACTTCTGCCTTTTGGATTCATTTGTTTAAAGAGATCCATTACTTGACTGCTCTTCTGACTCAGGTAGATCTTACTTAAACTGTATCACCTCTATCAGCTTTTACTTGTCCTTTTTTGCACTGAAGTCTATACAGTATTATCTCTAAAACACTGAAGCATGAAAACCTGTAGAATTCAAAACAGAGGTAAGAGAACAACAGGAAGAAATAGGTATATTTTATCAGTGTGGCATGTGGCTCTTGGTACTTTTAAAGAGAGGCTGTTGAGCAAGAGCTCTTTTGGAATGCAGTTTGTCTGTTAATTCTTGATTTTGCCAGCTGCTCTGTTGCTCCAGACTTTGCAGAAGTGTGTTCATATCAATGTGTGCGTGTTTGAAGCAGTGTGAGAGTATCTCACACTGAATCATGTTTGGCTGGTTAGACTTCAGAGGCTGAACTGCAGAGTATAATTGAAATTTGTCTCTTTCGTTAATTCCAATCAGAAGTGTTCCTTTGGCCCACCTGCCCTTAGCATACAGGAGAAAAACATCAAGCCAGTAACACATTGGAATTTCATGATCATCCCATGCCAGTTGTTTCCTCTTTTGATACAAAGATCTATCATGACATCTGCAGCTTAAAGAAAGAAGAGGAAACACAGGCATGTCTCTGCTCAGACCGAAGCAAGCAAAGGAGAGCAATCTCTGCCTGAAGGCTCGGCCAACTACAATGCATATTTGTAGTTACTCTTTGGTCTCAGAGAAGTTAAGCATTAAATATGGGGCTTCACATTTCTACATCACTGCCCCAGTTCTGCAACAACTCAATGATACCTCTTCTGGCATCTCTTCTGTGGGCTAAAGAATGTGCATTGCACTGGTGGTCTGCTTGTTTTTTAGTATGCATGTTTCCCATGTTTCAAAGATTGCCACTTCACATTATAAACCAAACTTCTAAGAGAGACAGGGATGAAAAAAAAAAACAAACCCAAATTAAACAATTTGCTAAAAATCTTATTACTAGATTCATTAAAGCTGGCACTTAAATGACTTTCCTTATCTCAGTATCTTACCCAGACATATGTTAAGAATATCATTGGTCTTTTAAGGTTCCTGGGGATGCAAGAATGTTCTGCAAGCTCCTGTTCGGTCTCAGTGTTCAGAAGGAACTACAGAAATTATGGTTAAATGCAGCTCAGCTTTCTTCTGCACTCCTGGGCATTGCAAATGAGCAGATTTGAAGAATGGTTACAGTCTGTTTACTCAAGCTCAATTGGAAGCAATGCCATGCAAATCTGCATGTGTTTTACCTGGTGCTGTGACCAGATCCAAATCATATCAGTCCTGTGTTTGGACCAACAGGACAGACACAGTGATTTAGACACAGGTCTCATGTCCAAGGTTTTGCACATCCTACCCATGGTGTCTGTGTGCCCAGTGGACTTCAGAAACCATGAGGGAACAAGTTTTAGGGAAAATGGAAAAATATTCTGATTATATGGGCCAAGATTTACAAAGATTACCTTTGATTAAGTTTTGGGCCAGACATAGACGTAAAATCATAGGAAAGACATTCAGGTACTCAGATTCACAGAGGCTCCTACAAGGTGCGAAAGCAATGATGCTTCCTGTGTACTCCGTAGCCCAACTACAAGCCACAGTCCACTGGGAGGGGAAAGGCAATTTGGTGTTGAGGTCCTGTTGGAGAGTCCACAAAGGTCAGGGAATCTCAAGGTTGTCTATTGACACATATCAGTCAGTATGGATGACATACAAACTTCATGCCAACTCAGTTTCTCAGCTGGATATCTGGCTCCTGGGCCTTCTACATGATCCTGAGAGCATGACTGGCAAGTCTAGTGCTAATGTGACTGCCTCAAATCCTTAGCCCAGTGCTGGGCCCACTGCCTGCTCTTGCAGCCCTAACAGCCACCATTCATCTGGCTGAGGGCCCTGCTCCTTTTTGGAGGAATTCTGCCTGGAACAATGAGCATGCACGACACATGCCAAATAATAATGAGCTACTTGATTACCTAAATGGAACTGTGGGAAGTAGGGCTGATGGACCTAGCTGAATGCCAGATCATTATTAAAGCTGGGTTTAAAAATGACACCATTTCAGTGTGTCATCTCTTGGCAGCCTGCCTGCTCAGACGACCCTTGCAAGGGATCTCACTGGGGGCTGCTGTAGATTGGAGAGCTGTCAATTCATGTGAGGAGGTCTACAAGGCAGAACTATTTTATTAATGGAGTGTTTGGCTCTTTTGGAGGCTGTGGGAGAACAAGGAGGCTGCGCCAGTGCTCTTCTCACCTTGTGTGAGACAGGGCAATTGGAATTGGTCCAGTGCCTGCAGGAGCTTGTAATCGTGGCGGAGAACAGTTAATGTGATGCTTTGTAATATGTCTTGAGGGGATGGGGAACTTCTTGCCCAAAAAGAAAATACTGTTATGTGGGTTTTGGATGTCATATATAGATATAAAATAAAACTTAACTCAGGAAGAATTTGCATGCTAAAATAAGTTTGGCACATACAACAAAATGTACCGATGGACATTGTCTTACATGGAGTAAATCAGGTGCAGCCATTTGTTAATGATGTTTGTCTCCTTTGGTCTTGACTGTGAATGCAGTTATATTTCCAAATATGTACTTGCTGATGTTTTCATTTCTTCAGTGCTGATGACATAAAAGATCTTTGCACTGGGTATGCTGTTTGCTGAGGAAAATTCCACTTGAACTCCAGAGGAATCTGAAGAATTCTGACAGAAAGTTTAAGGGGGCAGGATTTTACTTTGCACTCTCTCTTGACTTCGGTCTGCTCCCTTTGAAAACAGCCACAAAGCTAACATTGATTTAAATGGATGTGTAAGTAAATTGATCCTGATTGTTTTGGGAAACCCTGCCCTGAAAATTCTGAGTTATCAGAGCTACTGATTTTATTTCTACGCTTACATTGTGCCTTAAAATTCAAAAAGAACAACCTGCCTTCTTAGATTCTTATTATTATGAATTAAGCTCATTTATTATAATCTTTTTTAATGAGCAATGTTGCTTCACTTAGATTTGTGAAGACTGGAGAAAGTAATGCTTTCAAGAAATTGCACCCAGCAAAAAGAAAGGAAACACTGTGCTAGTGTTGAAATACCTTTTTAAAACATTTTGGAACAGGTCTTGATAGTTAATTTTATGTACATTTTAAGAAGCACTGCATAAATAGATGCCACATTAGTATAACATAAACATTTGAAATAGATGTTTAAATTATTTAAATAAATAATTTTTACCCAACACAATTTTTCTGCCTGAAATTTCATCTCTTGGATAAGTTAAAATTTTTTTGCCATCTGTTTGAATTGCATTTTGTAATTTCCTGAAAAACAGAAAATTGTGTTCCTAATAGTTGTAATACGTGGGAGAGGTTTTGCTTAGCATTGCAGAATGAAAGAGTTGCTATATTTTCAGAGCTATACTCTAACTGGTTTTGTTATAACATGGTTGAATACAAGTTATTTTCACCCTGTGGAAGAAGGAATGTTGCGCTTATTTTTAAGGAAGGGACATGCATTTTGGAGTAAAGGGTTGATATAATTGTAGCTAAAATAATTGAACTCTTAGTGAGGGAATTCACATCTGGGAAGTTTTTGGATGGATTGATGGGAAAAAAACTTTGTAGAAGGCAGAGTCCTGATGTTAAGCATTGGTGACATTGCTAGGGAGGATGACATTGCTAAGAAGAGGGAGTTTTTGTCTATTTGCCCTTGAAAAAGAGCCTGAAGTTGAAAGGAGTTACAAGAAAAAATCTGTGAAATTTGTCTCCATTAAGAAAGTCTGTCTACTGTAAGAGTGTAAAGAGGTACCATCTTTTCCATTTTACCAGAAGAAGATGAAGACCAGGCATGACTATAATCTGTAATTTCTATAGAGAAACAATTTCTAATAGCCCTGGGCTCTTGAACTTTGCAGACCAAGACACAAGTAGGTAGTAAATATTCAGGCTAAGAAAAGGTGGTTTTATGATAATGCTTTCAGAACAACTTGCCAAGAGATAGAGTAGATTTTCTGTAATGTGAAATCTCTAAACAAGAGATTCTCTAAGAATATCCACAGGAATTACCAGCTGAAAGCCACTGTTGAGTGTCACACGGGGCATGGATTAAGATAGTTCCTTCTGGCTGTAAATCTGTGTGTATATATTTTAGATACAGATGACCAAAAAAAAAAAAAAAAAAAAAAAAAACAGGTTAGAAAGAAGCAGAAGTTGACAGTACAATTATCTGGTTACTGCAGATTTCATGCTTTAATATTCAGTCTTTGATTATATTCTTTCAGGACTGATTTTTAAAAGGCTCAGACCTTTAAAATTAAACTAAATAAAAAGATAATGTAGCTGAAGGGATCTGTCATAAGATAGATTTTGTACATAGAGTACAGCCACAAGTGCTGAGGCTGGGTAGGGAAAGTGGAGAATTTGTGAATTAGGATCAGGCAGCCAATCTGCTTATCTTTGCCGGGTTTTTTTAAAGCTATAGATTCCAAAGGGAATGCATTATATTTATATAGACGTATAGAAAGAAGCTTTTGCTCTGAACAGCTCCTAATGCAGGTGAAAACCATGTATTGATTACTTAAAGAAAGTTAAAATAAAAGCAATTTTTCCCCCATTTCCACACATTGCAGCTTTTGGCCTATCCACTCATAGCTAAAAAAGCATTCTTTCCTGATAATCAAGCTTCAGCTGTCTGAATTTCAGGCCGAGCCTCTCATCTTGAGCTTTGCTGAAGAGCTTCTTTAATTAACCATTATACCACAGATGTTATTGATTTTTTTTTTTATTTTTTTTTTTCAAATCTGGTTGAAACATCATTGTGCTGGATCGTCGCCAAGACGAAGGCCTGAATTTTTTGTGCACTGCTTTTACTCCTTCTGCATACCTTATTAGTCTCCACGTCTGTTAAGTGCAACCCTTAGTATTGACTCAGAAAATATCATTGATTTTTAGCCTTGCAGCCGTGATCTAAGGGCTCCTAATTTGGAGTGTGGAAACCAGAGTTCAGCGAGAAGCTATATTACTGTACACTTCCTACAAGTAAGACCTTTCACTCTCTTTACCTTTTTTTGCCAGACTTTTGATGTGGTTTAAAGTTCTTGGAATTGGGTGTTTTTCAAGAGGATTAGAGCAACATTTTCAAGATGTGTGCTTACACGTGTGTAAATAAACATATGTTTATATATATTTAAAAAAAAATAAGAGTAAATATAAGGTTTGAGCTGTAAAGGTGCTGGTCATACTTCGTAATGAATTCAGCCAGGTTGTGGCAGCTTAGTTCCTTTCCAAACCTGTTAGCTCACCTTTAGCAGCATAAGTATAATTCTGCAAGATAAATTTTGCTGTCCAGATTTCAATATTTTGGTGGCATTGTTTTAAATTTTTAAATAAGTGAATGTATTTTTTTTTTTTTAGTCTGCTATTGGGGTACTCATGTCAGTTATTACAACTCTAACATCTTTGGTCAATCTAATTCTTGAATTTCAGGACTCAGTTAAATCATTGCTGGGGGGAAGGGTTCATGCTTTAGCTTGGGGGAGAAGCTATGTCCAAGCCTTGAGTAATCTCAGCCTTCCTAACAACAGCACATTCCTTTCAAAACACGTCTTCCTCTGATGGCGAATTCAAGAACTAAAAGTACGACAATAGGTTCCCAAATTCTGATAAGATTTCTCTGAGTTTAGTGATACGTTATTCAAACATAATTTGAAGCTTTTAAAATACTGTAATGGCACCTCTTGACCTTTCCAAAATCACATGGAGCGAGAGATGGTGAAAAATGTTTATTTACTCTGCAGTAGAAGCTAAATCCCCGTTCCTCCTTAGAACCGGTAGTTCTTTTATGCTGGGTAACTCATGCATGGCACTTCCATTCTTCAAACAAGAGCTAGACAGTCCTACTTGAACTGCAGAAACAATGACCTGCAGTCTATCCTATGCCTGAGTGATAAACAACAATGCAGACCTCTTGACAAGCTCTGGCATCAAGCGTGGAGTCTTGCAGCTCAACATGTCTGCTGAACAGAAGTTAGAAAAAGAAAAGATCATCTTGTAAACAATTAATTAATGTTTGTCATGAATTATCATTTTTACTTCCTTCTCAAGAGGCTCAAAGGGAATAAAAAGGCATTTTTGCAGGTGGTGGCATTCAAAGTAAGGGCAATCAAATGTTTGAGAGCAGTGGCACAGCACTTTGAGTCTCTAAGGGTGAATGGTGCTAGGATTAGAGCACAGCAGGGGGTTGAGGGTTTCAGGTGTGAAGCTTAATGTTTGTGATCAGCAAAAAAAAGTCTTGAATTTATCTAAACTGCTCTTCTGCTAACAGTACTTCTAGCACATAAATGTTCTGAAAGTGACAAGTGTTCTCATTGCTCTTCTAATGCAAACATGATCTGCATTTGAAAGATGCATCCCTTTTGCCTAAATTAGAATGTGCATCACAAAGAGCGTAAGATGATGACCCAAAAACAGTTCTTTACACACACACACACACACACACACACACACACACACACACACACACACACACAGTCTCTTACTCTCTCTCTTTCACCTTCCCCCCCTCCCCCGCTTTCAATTCAAGATACAGCCACCAAAACGCAAACTTCCACTCCTTTTTGCACAGCTACAAGAGCTGCCACTCTGTCCATTATTCCGCCTGCACCGCAGGTTTGTAATTAGGATGCTTTACCACCGGTGCTTCAGCTCTTATCTAGCATCATTCACACAGAGTTTCGTGTCTTTGCAGCGCTGTGCCGAGCAGCTCAATTTTATTTCGGTCAAGCAGTTTTCAGGGATTTTATGCTGTGACATCCTAACGCATGCACACTCTTACCTCCTCCCCCTCCTGCTCATATTGCTGAGCACCACAGAGAAGATAGCATGATAGGAGTCCTAACAATAAGTTAAAGCTATTCTGAGGTTATTAGTCGGTTTGACTTGTGTAGGACATTTGCTAAATCTGGGGGAAAAAAAAAAGGTCTCAGTAAATAAGACTGATAAACAGATGGTACAGATTATTTTCTGTCCCTCCTAGAACCATCAATTTTGCAATTTTATAAAATATTTTTCCTCTCTTTAGCAGTAAATAAAATCTCTGTAAGCAGCAGAAAGAATCTGTCCCTAAGAGAAAAAGCATTGGGCAACATAGGGTAGAAATGAAAGCAGCAATCAAAAAAAGCCCTCAAATATATGTAAAAATGTAGGAAAACCTTCATGGATCCTCTATTTTTCCTACAAATGTTTTCACGATGCAATAAGCTGCTACAATTTGATATCCAGAGGTAATCTACTGCCTTGTAGAATTTGAGAGCTATTGAGGCAGTCTGCACTGTAACTATAAAGGTAACTACATATAGGTATATGTAAAATCTTGCACCTCAATTCAAAACTCAGAAGACGGTTTATTTGCTTTACAGCCCTAAGATGGCCCTGGAAGATCAGGTGAATCAGCTTTCAGTTCATAAGCTTGTCTATTTGTAAAATAAGATTTTTAATTGGTATAGAAGCCAATTGTCTGGGGATTTTGATCTTTGCTTTAATGAATAAAATAATTTCATGAGCTACTGTGAGACATAAAAGAAAGAGAGATAAGGTAAAATAGCTGCCTTTTTTTCCAGTCTCTCACATAAACAGATATGAACTGACAATAATTGATTAGTACATGTTTTCATCAGCTAACATCTTACGTTCAAGGACTGGATTTCTATTCACCCTGAGGTTGTTTCACCTCTCTTTGGCAGAGTGTCAGGGACTCCATGACACAGCACTTTCTCAGCAGAAAAATCTCTATTTGTCAAAACAAATTAGTTCTGATCTGTGCTGCAGAAATGCCTGTTTCCATGCAGTGGTGGCAGAAGAAAGCATCTCCGCTCCAGTTCAGCCCAGGGTGATGCTCTGTGGCAGTAACCAATCAGAGTTCTCACTCCACTTGGTTTAGGCAAAGGTCTGGACATGATCTTCGCTATTCCAGTAAATCTCTAAATGCCTCTTTTGAGTGCCCATCAGCTGGCTGGAGGGACTCTCTGTCTGTCTCTCTGGTTTGAAGTTGTTCCTTTTTGGCTCATCGCTGACCCTCACTCAAGCAGGGGGCTGATCCCAAGGAATGATTAATGTGTTCTCATCCTTCCTTGCTCATTCTTTCTTGTTTGCTTGCTTTATGGAGTAATAACTAAATAAGAAAGGAAGGTCTTCTGAATCCGAATAAGTAATGGGGAGTTTGCAGCTCAGGAAAAGTTTTCTGACCAGCTTAGAGCAAGTCCCACACATTTCTGAATAGAGAACCCATGACTTGTGCCCCCACTTTAAAGACCCTTTCAGGCCATCAAAGTGACTGAAGGGGTCCCAGAAACGACAGGGTCCAAAGTGTTTCTGCTAGATTTCTCTTTGCTGTCTGCTTGTTAAGGTGGAGGCAGGAAATAAAAAAATACTAGAAAGTGCTGCTGGGCTGTTTGTTTGTTTGCTTGCTTTTCCCTTCTCTTGTTCCACCCCTCCTCTTCTGATTTCAAACTCTTCTGAAATAACTCATCCTCCCACTCTCAGAGGGACTGATGTTTGGGGGGGCTGAACTGGGACCTTTCCTCTCCGTTGGTCAGGCGCCGTGTCAAAACACTCCCGACTCCTGGGAAGTCAGCTCGGCTGAATCCCGAGGCTTGCCAGTGCCAGTCAGCTGCTGTTTGAACTAAGTCCTGACCGCAAAATCAAAAGTGGGTCCAAAGAAAGCTGTAAACAGTGTGCAATGAGCCATTTGAAGGCAGCTGATGCCTCATTTGGGGTGACATGTTGTGGCTGATGAGTGTGGATGATGTGGGGTTTTCGATAAGTGCCTCATCAGTATCCTCATCATGATCGTGTTGCTCAGCCACGGCGTGTGCCCTGACTTGATTGTAATTGCCTGAATCTGCTCCTGCTGCTCAGGAGCGCACAGTAATATGCAATAAAACAGCAAGAAGTGAATGTTAACCATCTGAGTTCTGACATGGCTGCTTGCAGTTCAAGTTTTCCATTAAGGACAAAAAAATCTATATAGACATACAAATATGGATATATAATTGCATGTTTAGAATAATTATTGTTTGTATATGCAATAAACTGTTTTATAAATAATGCATGATGGCCATATACAGATACATAGATTGTATACATCTTCCCCTGACACCTGTCTATACCGTATACAAATGAACATCACACGCTGATGGTGTGTGGGTAAAGAGCAGAGAAATGAAAAGCATCAAGACCATACTATGACTCAAATTTTTAGAAAACTAAGGAGAACCTGTAGCTAAATCTATGCATAGTCTTTATAAATCTTAATAACACGTGTGCATACAGATAAGTAATTAATTTTTAGATGCAGTTAATCTACTCATGTAAATGTATGTGTGTGTGCGTGTGTGTAATTGTGCAGGTGTGTCTGGGTGGGGTAAGGTACACATGCATATGTGCTTTGTACCACTAAATTAGTCTTTGGAGAGAACACAATTTATTTTCACAAGTTAGCTGGTTTGGATTAATTCCATAGCATCACTGGTTGGGAAAAGACCCCCAAAACAGCCAACAACAACAAAAAGCACATGCCCCTCCAAAAAAAACCCAACAAAACCAAAACCAACCAACCAACCCCTCAAAAAAAAAAAAACTCAAAAAAACCCCCAAAAGCCCAAAATACTCAACAAAACAAAAAAACCCTGACAAAAACCCCACCAAAAAAACCCATAAGCCCATCCCCCAAAGAAGCCCAAAAAACAAAACAAAAAAAATACCCCAACCCCCAAACTTCCTGAACCCTATACCTGTGGGTTTGATAATGCAAAGTGGTGAGAAATTTCACCTGGGGGAAGCCTTTCAGATCAGAGACTTTTTGTGAGGTGGGAACTGTTATTACCCTGTTGGGGTCCCAATGCATGAGAGGGGTTCCAAGGCAGTGCGTTCATGCCCATCAGTGGCACAAATGTTGTTCTTGAATGTAAAATTATTCTCAGCTTTGGTTATCGGTCAGAAAAGTAATAAACCAAAGACATTATGGTTGTATAACTCTGGTGTTTCAGAGTGTAATGCTACACCCTGGCAGTCAATAGCTTTGGGGTTCCTGTACACAGCTGGGCTTTTTTCAACACAGTTTAGATAGTGTTTAAATAATAAAATTTATACAAGCAAATTCTGTTTGCATTCAGTTAATGCTTGATGGATTGAACATGTGGGTTTTCCTCATCACAACTGTGTTATTTAAGCATCTCAGTAAAAGTGCAGAAAAATGTTTTGGAAATGTTATTTGCAGCTGTGGTTCCTACTGTGCATCATCCTGCCTGCTCTGTGGCTGCATACGGAGGGTGCTGCTGTAACGTAGGGGTCCTGCTACACTGAGATAGAAAGAACAGTGTTAAAGTGAAGGTGGATAAGGAAGGAGGTTGCTATTTGCAGACCAAAATCAAGATTTTTTAAACCCCTTAAAAATAGTTCACTTTCCACAATTCAAGTGGAAATTGCACTGTGTTTGAAATGTCCTTAAAATCTTCATTATAGAAAACAAATCTATACAGATTAAACACTCTAAGTCTGACCATTTGAGAGGTAAGACAATCATTGTAATTATAAATACTTCTGTTGTCATGTGTGATCAAGTGGTTTCGCTGTTGTAGCTTAAATATATTAACTTTAACCCTTTTTAATTATGGATTTAGCACAATGGTGACAGAATCCCTCCTATAATCCTGCATTCTCCGTGGGCCTCTCTTTATGCTCAAAATACGTAGACAAATAGAGAGAAATTCCAAGGAGGATAGAAAACATGACTGAGAAGTTGGAAGGATGTTTTTGTGAGGAAAGATTAGAAGAATGAAATGGGCAGCTGTAGTTAAATGGGATTAAAAGCAACTAATCTTCACAGTTTCTATAGTTTCAGGGGATGAAATTAATAATTTATCTTAAATTAACTATGCTGCATTCTCCAAACTTTTGTATCAGATATCTGATTACTGCTTTTGCTGTTAAAATTTTTTTTCTTCTATCAACAATTATGATTTTTCATAATTCTGGGAAAAGAATCTGTATTCATTCAACTGAGCAAAATGATAACAAAGGGATGGGTTATGACAGGGTACAAGCATTCAGGGTGTTCAGATGAGGAGTGGCATTTCTTGACTTGGTAAATATTGATTCTGACTATCAGAAGAGAGAATTTTTTAGAGCTAACGATAGCTGGGCACAAGCCCAGATTTCCTCTCATTAGCAGCTACATGTAGCAAACCAGTTTTTTGGAAGGGAGGCTAGGATCTCACTTGCAAGAAACACAGACTACCAGTCTGGATTAAGAATTGGGACAAGATTTAGCAGTGAGAGCAACCTGACAGCCACGAGTTACACAGGAATTCTTTAAAGTATGCATTTCCTCACATGCACACAGCACTGCATGTGATTTCTTATTATCATTAGAAACTATCTTGAGAAAAATTTTCCAGGAACTTTCTAGACATTCAGAAAGAGGCAGCATATGTCTTGAGGGATTTTTTTACTAATTTAAATGAATCCAAAAGAATTTAAAGTAACTCAGAAGCAACAGATTTATACAAGCAAAAACCAGAATTAATGAAATTATGAATTGGACCCCACATCTTGGATCTTTCTGAAATCTAAATAGCAAACAAATATAGGGAAGATGCAGCCTGGTGTGAACTGGATATTTTGTTAACATGACAGGATTAATGCATCTTCACAAGAGAAATTTTCTTACAAAATGGAAGAAAATGTTTTCAGATTGCAGCTTCTACATAAAACCCATCACAACAAAAATGTTTTTTTCTCAAGGTGAGTGTAGCATCAGGACTCCTTTGCATAAAAGAAACACTCCCTAAAAATAAAGATAGAAAGATGAGTACAGAAAACCAAATAAACAAATGCAAAATCCCACCCTGGATGATAACCCAAGATTCAGTGTAAACCAATTGTAAAAATTATATTTCTAGCCCTTGTGTTTATAAACAAATATACTGGTCCAGATTTTTTATCTCTCTTTTTTCAAACTCCTGTCTAGTCCTGTATGTGCCAGCTGGGATCAAGAAATTTGGCACATTTGGATGCTACCTCTAACTCCAGCCTTGTGCTCTGACCCTGTCCAGTACAGAAATGTTAATGTAGCACTTCTTGATCAAATTACCAAATAAATCCTGCCAGATCCATGCTGGACTGCAAATTCATCCTTTCCTCCCCACTGTAATCCTCTGTTCCTGCAATGCAGACAATACTACCCCCAATTTTGTTTTCCTCTGCATGAGCTATATTCCCAGAAGGGTGGAAGAAGCTGTCCAGTGGGCTAGATATACTTACCAGATTGCCAGCCTTGAAACAAAGGAAATTTCCTGAGATCTTGATTTTGCTCAAGGCAATATCATAATGACCATACAAGGAGTTAATTGTCAGTAATGAGCAATTTAATTCTGGGTAGGAAGAATGGCATCGGATAAAAATAGGATTGTCCAATAGTAATGTTAGGAGTCATTCACATCTCCTTGTGAGTTGAAAAGAGTATTTGAGCCATAAAAAGCCTATTTTTTTTAAATGAACTGTAAATTCAAAATTAAACTTGGAATCAAATTCTTAATTATTCAGAAACACACCTTTTTCACAGTATATGTGAAGGTTGCAAGGAAGAAACATGGGCATGCTGCACCTCCAGACATGTTTGTACAGCCATACTCCTGCTCTGAAATGACTGCTAAAGCCAGCTCAGAAGAGGGTGATTTGTAGCCCATCTCCTCCAAAGGGGTTTTAGGCTTTCCCTTTTAACAGGCCTTGTTTTTCAGTTCGGAGCACAAGCCTGCTGCACACCTGAGTCTGATTCCTTGCCACCACACCTAAGGCATCTCAGAGCACCAGCAGGGCTGAGGGGGCTTTGCCACCCCTTGCCCACTTTCTGTGCAAAGGCCAAATGTTATCTCCATACTACATCCACCAGCAAGATCCCTGCCCTTCTTGGGGTGCTGCTGGCATCGTCCCCAGGCAGGGCCCTGTGCTTAGAGCAGGGAGCAGAGCTCAGCCTGCACTGCTGTGCGCAGCACGGGGTTCTGCAGCTGCACTCCAGGTGAACTTTTCTCTTGCTAAATGATGGCAAGGGAAGGGATTGTTTTTGCCTCACTGTGGCAAGTGTTCCGCCTTCACCCTGAACACATGTCCCAAATATTTCCATGTTCTCAAGATATCTTCAGAGATAAGGAGTTACTTAATCCTGCCAAACTGTGGCGTTTGTTCTACACAATGTATAACTGGCAAATATTTATGTGATTAACATCTGAATTCAAGCATACTTTAGTAGTACAAAGATGTGATTAGTCTTACCAGAATATGAATTTTTTAATGGATGTGACTCCCACTTTCCAGCAAAGATTTAATAGCTGAGTCCTGCAGAGAAGTCTCAATTTACTGAACTTTCATAGCTTTAAAAATATCCTAGGGTATATTTTCTAGCACGCAGCATGGCACAACATAGAATTTAAATGAAATACAGTTTTCAAAATGAACGAACAAAGTGCATATTGTCACTACCCTGATCCTTTCCATTTTTTAGCCAAAGTCATATAGATGACTGGCACTGGCAATGGGCATGACTCTGGTGGTTGAAAGCAGCATAATTTCTTTTCAGCCTGACGATCTGGAAGCGGGGCTATGAGGCTCTGAGCACACCTTGGGGAACCTCCTCTGCCTTCTGCACTGCAGTAGAAATCTGCTGGCATGTCCAGCATGCAGGGACAAGGCATGGAGGCAGACAGGCTCACACAGCTCCTCAATCCTGATGCACACAGGTAGACGGGGCAGCGGCAATGACATGGGCCCTTCCCTTTTGCCCCACCATGTACATCTGTGGCTTCCGCCAAGTTTCCGCTCAGTGTAGGTGACTCTGACCCCTCCCATCACCTAAGGACCTGGGCTCCCAGCACACCAGATCTGGTAAAAGTTCCTGAGCTGCAGGAGCCAGTCATTAGGACTTCCCATGAACTTCTCCCAGTCTGGTTCTTAACCAAGTGTACCTTTTCTGCCTTCACACCATTATCCTAAGATCAGAAAGTGGCTCCCAAGCTACATACAAGAGGGCAGAGATCAATTTACATGTCAGTGTGTTTGGAGATAGATAAACGAAAACAGAATAGCAGTATAATCTCAAATTGCAAAGCCCATCCCCTTCTTCCATTTCTTCAAACAGTTAAGTAGACTCAAAATGCAAAACTCAAAAAAATTCAAGTTGGTTTTAAGAAGAAAATCCAAACAAACCAAAACATACAGAACATGTTTTGTCCCTAATGATGATGAGGACAGTCAGTGGCCGTAAGAATTGCCTTCCATGTGCTACTGAGGATTCAGCCTACAAATATGATACAAGTAGCTGGGTGTGCAATAACTGCAGAATCAGCATCTTGTTTTGAAAGGACTCCTGCAAACCCTGCAGGAACATTTCAGTACTAGATGGTGTTGCTATGGGCACCAAAAGGAAGCTTAATATAAGAGAAACTGTCTTAGGAATTCATGGGGGTTGGGTGTAAACAGTTTACGTACATAAGAACCGGAATGTCCCTGGCGCTAAAAAGCAAATAGCTTTTGGGTTTTTTTAATGTTCTGCTAATAACATTTTACTGTAGGTCTTTTCAGAGGGACAATATAAGTCGGTACCTTATTGTAGAAGTTGCTTAAAGTGAAGTATAGGTAATCAAGTTCTGTAAGGTATATCTGCACCCTATGTAGCAGGAGCATAATGAAATCTGGATGCTACAGACATGTAATTGCTCTGTAAAGACAGATGTTAAAATGGGAATGGAAAATGAGGAAAATTAAAGAGCTGCAGTTCCCTCTAGTATTCAGGAAAGAGGATGCCACTCTGCATTTGAGTGCAGTTCAAACTTTATTCAAGAATCACATAGGCAGGGGGCAGTCAGATGATTTAATTCGTGGCTAGATTTCTCCCGTTCTGGCTCTCTCTCTGCCAGTGTAGGCTACCTAAGTGGATGGAAAGGAAAAAAGTAACCAGTGTAGAATAACAGCAAGTATATCTCAAGACAGACAAAGAGAATGCAAAATTAAATTCTTGATGTGAAAAGAATGGGACAATGAGCCCCTCTCCCCAAGATACTTTCAGAGAGGTTCCATTTCAATGCTTTCTTTCTTGCTTGCTTGCACTATTTTTCATTGATGCGTACCAAAGAAAGCCTGAAAGCTTTTTATTATTTTTTTATTTTCTTTTTATTTTTACTATGTGATATAAGTTCCTTTTTTAAAATATTATTTTCCTGCCAATGTTAAATCATTTCCCATTTTTCTAGTTTTCTTCTGACACCTAGCTGTTATCAACAATGCTTCCCATTGAAACACTTCTTTCATCTATTCAGCTTCTGTTTTTTCCTTTATCTCCTCTCCCCCCTTCACCAGTTTACCTCTCATTAACCCTCAGGGTTCCAAACATATTGTCTCTCTCCCAAAGAGACATATTTTTATTCAGAGATAAGTGATTTTTGCTTGCTAGCTTCTTTTGCTTGCTAGTTTCCATAATTCTCTAATAGAATAGCTGTATGTAGTACATACCTTTTATGGCACGGTGAACAATAAACCCAGACACTAATTTATACTCGTGCATTGTACACGGTTCCACCTCACCTTTTCCCTCTCTGAACTGACAGCCACATAAAATCTCATTCTTCTTCAATGGAGGAAATATAGTTCAATCCACATGTAAAAATCTGCTTGACTAGCAGTTTTGCTTGACCAAAGTAAAAAAAAATTTCTAAGAGTCACTTTAACTGATTGTGATATATGTAAAATCTTGTTTTAATTTGCAAAAATAGTTGTACATTAAGCTTAGCTTCTGCTACTTTGAGATATACAGGTTTCCAGGAAACAAGGTCTCTTTTACCTACACTAATATATTTATGGCTTGTTTTCAGTCATACAACTGCTTTTAATTTTCTGAGAATGAAAAATAAGCTAAACCCAAGGGATCTACTGCCTGAGTTTTAGTTAGAACTTTTGTACTTGAAACTGGTGAAAGCAGCTGGAAATATATCCAGCTACTCATGTGGAAAACCCTCTCTGCTATCTCTCCAATTAATTGTGTAAACCAGCTCCAATCATGAAGTCAGATAAAATTAATATAAAGTTTTTCAAAATGTGTATTGTGTAGCATGAGATGAGAATGTAAGTTCAGATACACACAGAGAAGGCTCATTGCTCGTCCTGATAAATACCATACACATGTCAATAAATTTACATAGGCATCTATGTTTAAGAAAAGGTAAGATAATAAATGGGACACTATGTCAAAATATTCAGAATTCACCATGGGTGTAAAAAGAAAACATTTTGGAAAAACACATTTGTTTCTTGCTCTTCTCCGTGTTACTAACATTGGCTCTAAATAGAGATTATTCAAGGGCCATAGAAAGGTTTGCTTAGTTAATACATTAATGGGTGTGTTTGTTGGAATCAGGTGGAAGTTTCTATGTATGAATATCTCAACTTCAGAACTTACATCTGGATAATCTGATGTTTAAAGAACAAAAATGATTCTTTCTTTTTTTAAATTTAGGCAACATTTCTCTTGATTTTACTATGTGACTAATCATTATCATTTGACCATGCAAAAAATCCATAAAAAACAGAATAATACTTTCATGTTTTTAAATAAAATATTTATACTGGTTTACGGTAAGCTTTCTCAAAATTTAGTAAAATCCTAGCATAATTTATTGCAGCCTCTGAGCAAAAGCAAATTACATCCAAGCACATTCTCATGGATATTAAAAAATAATTGCCTTCACTAAAAATTTCAAGTTTGTGCCAGGAGCAAAATAAATACCTAAGTTACATTTTGTGCAAGTGGTTCTTGCTAAATTAATATTTAGAGATACTCAGTCCTTCATAACTTAATCACTCCTTCATCTTATACTTATTACTTTACAAGTTTGGTTTTCTATTACGGAGGAACTTACTGCTGTTCAAAGGCTTAATTGAGCTCCTTTAAAAAAATCATGATTGTCACTATAAAATCATGCATCCACAGTAAGTGTGTTTATAGAGAACTTACAGCTTTAGATTTCACTTAGGAAAAAAAGCCTTATACTTTCCTGCAGGTTCTGAATGCAGATTTACTATAAAATAAGTGAATAATAATACCAGGTTATTTTGGAAAGTGTTCTTTCATGCAATCCCTGCATTTAGCACAATCCCAAAATGGCAGCCCAACAGGTGGTCCTTTCATAGCCTTCAGCCCAAACAATCGGGACAAAAAGGACACCAAGAATCGAATGTTCTTCAGGATTTAAAAAGCTGTTCACTTCCCTTTGTTCATTTTCAGATTTAGCCATGTTCATTATTGTTGAGCCACAAATGCAGGACATTCTTTTTTGACATTTTGCCATAAATAGACACTGACTGGGGCTGACTAGCCAGCTAGCTGCTTTGTCACATGCAAGCGGAAACTACTTCACAAAGCAAATGCATTCCTGTTGCCTCAATGGCCCCGGCAAGCACCGGTTGTGACATGCGGCAAATCTGGCAAAGTCTAAGTTAACAAAAGTATGGGTGACAAAGGCTGAAGTTTCTCTTCCTATATTTTCCTCCACAGTAAGTATTTTATTCTGGCCTAATGAATTTGCCTGGAAGACTGGGTGTCACATTGACAGCCTCTTGAATGTCTGAAAATATACTTTTGCTTTGTAGGCTCTCTTCAGAAGGAACAGTTAGTTAACTGGTAATGACAGACTTTAGGGGTGAAATCTAAGATGAAATACATGTTTCTCAGTATTTTGAAAGTTGTGATAGTTACTCGTTACAATGATCTCAATCTCAACATCTGTAACAAAAGATGGCCTTGTCCTGTGAGTCTTTAAGGATGCAAGGAGCCCTTACAGCTGCCTTCACTGTGCTGCAGGGAATTACACAAGTAATCGGTGTAGAAGCACCAATCAAGCTTCTTCCTTCGTGTGTATGAATAAGTGTGTAAAACACAACTCATAGAAAAGGCAGAGATATAGTCTGTTCAAGAATAGTAAATGAATTTTTCTTCAATTTTTAAATTGCCAAGTTAAATCCTCTCCTGCGACTGTGTATTTTAAATGGAGTACACGGAGTACACACTAGAGTGGAGTTTTTTGTTTGTTTTGTTGTGCGGGGCTTTTTGTCGTCCCTCTCTCTCTCTCTCTCTCTCTTTTTTTTTTTTTTTTTTTTTTTTTAATCTCCTGCCAAATTCAAAACTTCCAGGGTCTTCCACTATTATTATCTTGGAGATTTTCCAATGCTCATCTGAGTCCATGGCTTCTGATGCCCTGGGCATGCCAGAAGAATGTGGATGAGATCTGTGTTTGTAGCAGTCCTGGTGTGTGGAATGAAAGTTTGATACTAGACCCTTGTTAACCTGTTAGATTGAAATTAAACATTATTAACCTCTTACTTTTAACATTAAATTTTTAGTGGAAAATGTGACTTGCTTCAAACTGTCTTATGAAAATATAGGTTGTAGATAAAAAGAAAAGATTAATACATTTTAATTTTAAAACATCTATGTGCAGAATTTCATACAAAAGTTAAAAAATATATTTGCTCACTGCTGATAACAATTCCAGTACAGTCAAGCAAACACGTGTCTCTCAAGCACTACTGCTGCCAAAGGCAACAGCACAGTCTAGAAAAAAGAACCCTTTAGGTACAGACATGGTCTTGAGTGTGTTAGTAAGGTAGCAGCTCTGCTGAGCAGTGAATTTTTCCTCTTGAGTTCAAAAACTGAAATCAGCAGTGGAAAAACTGACTTAAATAGGTTTGTTAAGGAAGCTGATGTTCAGTGCCATTTGTCATCCAGATGTTTGTTCCGTGGTTTACCTGAGCTCACTGTATGTGGAGGAATCCGTTTATAAATGGATTAAAGGACAAAAGCTCGTAATAACCTGAAGATACTTGGGTTCCTCATCGTGGATCTCCCTTCTGGGGAAAACATCCACTGGAGTGTTTTCTTTGCAAACCTCCTGGAGGGCTGAGTCCTTGTGGTGTGCCTCCAAAGGAGGAGGCTCCTGCCTTTCTTTGTACTAAAAAAGCAAAATTGTTCAGCTTTTCAATATATCCATGTAAAATCCATAACATTTGTAGATTTCAGGGGGAAATCAGTTGGTAAAATATTTAGGCAACAACCAGTTGAAATTATTATTGGGTGCTAAATGATGAGTAAGCATTGTCAGAGGATTTTGGCTTATTTCATCCACAAAGTATCAGAAAAGTCAGCTTGTAAAAAACCACAGTAAAATTACACAAAAGAGGGACTTGATGCTCTTTCCAGTCTTATCTTTATGTTAAATTTTATTCTAATCTGACTATCACTCCATATTTTCCTAACAACTGTTTTAAATCAAGATATCTTTCATTAATAAAAATATTTTTATAAAACAGCTGCATACAAAATCCAAGATTCAAATTAAAAAACTAGGAAAAAAAGTAATTATCTTTGTGTGGGCGTGTGATTTAAGGGAAGAAAAGTAGGAGTCACAGGATGCAGAGAAACTTCACTTGAATATATCAAACAGCACTGGAAGTCAATTAATGAGGAGGTAGAAGCAGGGAAGCATTCAGCTTTACCTCTCTCCAGACAGCAATAAATCTCTTGCAAATTTAGCTGTCAGAAATGATTGCTTTGTTTTCGACAAGTGGCATTACTTCCTCTTGTACTGGAATTAAAATTGATTGAAATTGATTCATGACTTTTCAATATTTCCCACACCCCTTCATTCCTTTCAATTTGAAAACATTATTTCTGTGAAACAAGTACAGATAAAAACAGTGTATATGTTTCTGGATTTTGTTGTTGTTTCTTTCTTTGAGACATCGAAGTATTAAGATGAGAGAGCCTGATAATTAATTTTCCTTCAAAGAAATGCTTTCAGAAACTATGCCTTCCTAAGGGAATGCATTTTTCCAAATTGTTTTTTACTGATTTTTCTGGGTCAAAAAATAGGAATAGAATTCTTAAATGCTTAAATTCTTAAGCAGCCACACAGAATGGTTCAAATCAGAACAAAAGTTTTGCTGTGCTGCTTGTAAGGATTTCCCATTTGAAGCCTTGCTTCTGCTTTCAGACGCACCTGGATGAAGGGTAGTGAACAAGAAGTGCTGCCAAGTGGTGGGACTGGCCCAAGGAGGGGGCCAAGGAGGAAAGGAAGCCCGCTCCAGGCAGGGACCCACAAAAAAGCAGAGTGCACTGGTGGTTCAAGGAGCTTGTGACAACATTTTGTGGTGAAATTGCCTGCATGCACAGCTCTGCCTGCACTTCTTTGGTTTCAGCAGCTGTAAAACTCTGCTTGATTGGATTCAGCTGCAGGACCAGTTTACCTAAAGTCTTGCAGCAGCAGAATACAGTAAAATTCAGGTGTCTTTACTCTGTAGCATTGCTAAGAAAAGATCATATTGAAAAGTTTGCTTATTCATGTTCCAGGTACCATTTTAAGTGCAGGACCTAAATGAAAGCACCTAAATGCATACTGAACATTCCTTGATTTATCGTGACACCAACCTTGTAAGACAGCTGCTTTCTTTGATCCCCATTCCTACAGGGAACTGAGGGATAAAACATGGAAAGATCAATTGGCTTGCACAAAGCTTCACCAGTAACGTGAGGACGGGGAAAGCACTGGATCAGTCCCTGCTAAATCTCAGCAGAGAGCTGTAACCATGTTAATATCTTTTCTCCCAGAATATAGAAATTTGTATTTAGTCTAATTGAATTCTTTGTTTTTCATTGTTTCTACTCCCTTGTATTTTAGGCCTTTGCTGACTTCAGCTATAGAACCCCACATGACACCAGGGTGTGCTGCTTTAAAACTGAGACCAGCATGTCATCCTTATAATGACACGCTGGCAGCAGTTCAAGGACTTCCCTTATCCCAGTGGGATTTTTCATATTTTCCAAGGAGTGAATAATGAGAAGATCACCAAAAGCTTGGCAGAAAAGTGGAGGACAAGGGCTGTAATCTGAGCAAGGGAGAGCAGGTGGGAAAGGGACCCATGATTGCATAGCTAACTTATCAAGAATGGGCATGACTAAAATAAATACAAAGCAGCTGGAGTCACAGGGAGCATTCTGGGAGAGGCTGAGAAGGATAGCAGCGTTTCTTTCTTGCCATGAAGGTATGCCATGTTCTTGGTGATTAGTACCTGCTAAACTTGTTTTTCTAAATCTTGCTGTACTAAATTTTTTCCCTCAGAAGAACACAAGGAAGTAACATTCACTGTTGCCACACAGCAGTCTTTGGATGACTGACATAGTGAAAGGATATAACAAATATTTTGTAATTAATAAGTTCAACAGAGTTACAAAAATGACTACATAATCTCCATAAAAACTAGATTGTGAAGCTGATTCCTTTCTTTCTTAATCCTCCAAGAACCCTGTACCCTTGTTATAAGCTGCAACATTGATATTACTTGAGAGAAAATTGGTTCCTGAAGCCTGTAGTTGTTGCAGGCAGAATCATGGAGCTCTGTGTTGCTAGGAGTCAGAAACACCTTTTTCTGAGAGGTTCTGAGGGACTAATAGTCTGGTTTTCTTCTGCACAGAAACAGCTCTCCTGTATGCATTTAATGACCTGATAACCTTTAGACTTCTTGGTGTCTGTGCAACCTGCAGCAGCAACCTGTCAGAGTCACGTAACCAGAATTGGTTCCTTGCTCTCCTGTCAGACTGCTTTTCTTTGTTTTCATCTCCTCTGTGCTAACAGCCCTTCTGTGTAGCATCCTGCAAGGTCAATCTCTGGCACTCTCCTTTGGCACATCTTGTAACAGCCTGGTCTCTTCTCTACCTGTATAGCTATCTGTGCTGGGTAAGTGTCTTCTCTTCTGCAGCTCCAATACCTGGAACAACCTTACTTTGTTTCTTGTTGACTCTCTGTCTTGCTTCAAATTGCATTTGAAATAGCTTTTCACCTTTGCTATATCTATTTTTCCTGTTCACTGCTGGCTTGACTTGCAATTGCATTGGAGGCCCTCAGTGAAACACTTTGGCACAGCTAAAAGACAAGTCCATATACACATGTCCTGTATGAAAGGGAAATTCACAGGCCAGAAGAGTTTTCATTTGATACATGCTGCTGTAAAACCGAAATGGAGATTAAACACTCCCTGCAAGTGTGAGTTTGGAACTGATGCATCCCTCAGCCTGTGCTGAGGGTGTTTCTCCATGGGTAAGAAGCAGTTAGCATCAGCAACTTTTCACACACTGACTTTTAAATACTCTTCATTTTGCAGTATTTTTCCTCCTTTGCTGTTTGAGACATATACTAATGAAGAATTATGAGTGTGAGAGGAGAAGGTCTCTCATCCCCACAATGTAATAAATGGTTTTGTCATAAGCCATTGCAACATGTCAATGAAGGTTTTCTGCTGCACTGAGGAATTCCTGTGCTGTCTCACGTTAAACCATGGTAGATAATTTGGGAAGTGTGATGTTGCACCCTGTCACTGAAGCTAGAGGCAGTGGAACCCGTTTAGCTGTGTAATCTGAAAAGGCTGCCTTTCCTCAAGGGTAGTTTAGTCTGTATTGAACAGATGGCTGCTTTTGCCTTCCTCTCCCATTTTATGGTGCTATACTTGTGACAACAAATTCTGAAAAATTAATGCATACATAAAGGCAACAATCTGTATATTTTCTTTCTTTCATGAGTTTTTTGCAAAGGCTGTAGCTCAGGATTTGAACTTGTTGGATACTACATACATTCTTGGCCAGAGAAGCATCTGGTTAGCTGAAGTAAATGTGAGGTGTACAAAATTACCGGCATAAAGTAGGCCTCTAATTCCTGTAATAACTCTGCAGACATCTTGCTTTCTTGCTGATACACACACAGGTTACATGCATGAAGCTCCAACTACATAAAGTGGAGGTTAGAGTACTAGGAAATTAAGGGAAGTTTCTTCATTATTTAAATAGATGACTCAGGATCTGGGTTGACAACAGTTCTTCTGTATAATGGTAACTACAGTGAGGAACTTTCATACTACTCCTGATATACTCAGAAACAAAAGAGAGCAAGAGACAGGTTTATAGGCCAGAGCTTGGTGAAGACTTGCTCATGCTATATGTTTTCAGTAAGAGATAAGATTCCTTGATGGGAAGCAGCTATCCAGCCTCCACTGGCCTTGACGACTCAAGGGGGAGTGACAGTTTCTATTAAATGCAAAATGTTGCATTAACTATGTATGAAATAATGTAGCATATGCATGTACAGCTGTATAAGAGACTACGTATTAGAGGGTTATTAGAATTATTGCAGAACAGGCTACAAAGGCATAGCTTTTTTTCTCTCACAAGCATTAGTAGGTGTATAATTCTAGTTTTGAGTCAAATGAGTTTGTGACAACTGATTTAGCCTGGCTGTTGCTACAAAACTTGATAACAGCATATTGTAGAACCGATAAAATAATTCATAATTAAGTAAGAAATGTTATTATATTTATGTATAAACAACTTATTTGTATTCATAGTAGATTGTCTCCACAAATCTATTCTTGTCTCAGAGCCAAATAGAAATTTAATGTCATTGTTATGTTTAGGTGAACATCACGCTCTTATATTCCCCTCTGTTTGGCCTTGAATAAAAATCAGAGCAACAATAATATAAATGCTATGAAAGTAGTCATGAACAGTAGCCCATCTGTACTGGACAGAATTCTGCAAATCAATTAGATGGTCATAAAAAGCTAATCATATTTGGATGAATTAACAGTGGAAATAAAATGGATTGAACTCTTATGTTTATTGTTCATGTATAACCCTTTTTAATAATCAAGATGGGTAAATTACACTAATTAACCTTTAAAAATTTAGATGATTTCTAAATAATACCTTCAAACAATGCCTATTCTTTTCATTGTTATTTTTAAGTGTTTTGTCCATGACAAGGCAGTTCCATTAGATCTGCAGAAGTAGTTGTTTTAAGTTGTGCTTTCCTTTTTCCTGTTTCTCAATTATTAGATTTTCTACAGTATGTTCTCCCACCTCTCCCCCATCAGATAGCATTTAAAGTCAGAAGCAGTCAAATTCATATATCCTAGGAAGAAATGTCAAGAAAACTTAACTCCTGGAGACCCGTTGAGTTGGGTCTCATTGCTCTTGGGTGGGATGGATTATCTGACATGTCACCAAACCCTCTTCCTAATCACAGGAGCAAATTATCTGGGCTAGTGCAATGCTGGCAGCAAAGGCAATGGGTAGCCCAGCCCCTCTGGACAGGCTGCCTGGATCCTTAGGAACCCGCAGGGCTGGGGATAGTTTCAGCCACCTTCTGCCATGCTTTGAGATAGCGAGCAGTTGTGAGAGGGTTATGTGGGTTCCTGTATGAGCATGGCTGAAAGGAGAGCCCTACAGGTCCAAAAGCCTGCAGCATTTGACAACTCTTCAACAGGAAGGGTTATGGGGAAACACCCACTTTTATGGGGCAAGGGAAAAGGTAAGGGAATCTTTCCAAAGAATTTTTATTGCCCCTTCAAAGCTTTCTCTCCAGGTTTTCGTTGAGGAGAGGATGGCTACTGCTACAGCATCTGCTACAGTAGAAAATACATTGTTTATTCTCACCAGTGCAAATGACTTGCAAACTGATCCATCAAAAATTTACTTTTATTCAGTATTTTGACTGCTTTTCTTTCAAAAAATTAATTTTCAGCATTCTGGGGTTAAAATTTCTCAGTATTGTTGTAAGGTCTTAATTAAAACAAGAGATAAATTGTGATGTATTAAATAAATAAATAAATAAATAATCCAGGACTGATCACAATACATTGGATAGAATGGTGAATGGTTTGAGTTTTCTAAATTACTGATATTACCTGCTGATATGAGGGCTGTTCAAAAGGGCACTTCACTTTTGGGTTTATTTATTAAAATCCTGCACTCAACTGTAAGAAATTAGCCTCCTAGAGATGAATCGCTCCCTACTCACAGGAGCCTGAAGCAAGGAAACCGATCATGCACACACTGCAGAACTGCACAGTAACATGAGCTCCCATATTTTATTACATCTCTCACACAAGGTACTAAAAAGCAATGTGAGACAAATGTTCTTGCTGTAATAGTGATGCTCTTAGACATTTTCCTCAAATAATTAATGCCAAATTTACAGTGTTGTACAATTATCCTTTTTATCTTGTAACTGGAAGCCCTTAATAACTGAGGTGAAACACAGGCTATTGGACTCTGACAAAACCTGGAAAGATCAATAGATCAGCTTTCAGCTAAACATAAACAAGGAGACAGAATTTTATATATTGAAACTGGGATTAAAATCTGTCATGAGTTCTTGCACTGGAAACAAAGCTATACTTTGAGTTCTTGGTTGGCTACAGGGATTTCTTGCATTTCCTTCAAAGCATGCTCCTTGCAAACACCAGGGCAGTAGAGATGCAGCTCAGATAAGTGCCTTGGCCACCTGGAATGCTTTGCAGTCTCTCTTCAGGATATACATATGATGGTCATTCTCTCTTTTCCAATGAGTTTACAGCACAGTAAGGTTGCAGCTTTTGATAGTATGAAATAGCTGTGCACTAGAACAATGATAACCCTGTTCTGAGTAAGTTAATTAAGCAACGCAATTCCTAATTACCTGGAATTTTAATTGGACATGTGAGGGAAAGGTTCACAGAATTTCATCTGAACCTTGTGATATATTATCCTGCAATTGGTTGCAGTTACATTCAATGCAAGGTTTCCCAAATGGGAACACGTTCTCTACAGAACTAATGTTGTGTAACCCAAATCTGGGTGGTAACAGGGAAGAATGATAAAAGGAACAGGAGAACCCACCTGACCAGCATGTGGCTTAAAGGCTAGCATATTATAAGAAGCAAATCTGAAAGGTGCAGGAGCAGACTGTCCCAATGTGCTCACAGGCAAGCCAACAGGGAAGACTACCAGACTGGCTGAAAATGGAGCTTTTGCTAGAACTCAGGGGAAAAACAAGAGTTTATACCCTTTGGAAAAATGGGCAAGAAATTCAGGAAGAGTACAAGGATGCCATTAAGTCATTTACAGTGAAAATTGGAAAGGCAAAATCTTGCTTTTATCATTCTTCCCTGTTATCAAAGGGATTGAGAGAAACACCTGTGCTCCTATCCCTTCAACCAGTTATCTTAGCATCCTGAAGTCCTTTTTAACTGCTCTAGAACTTCTCTGACTCGTCACTGACAACCTGATCAATCAGAAATGGGTAATAATCAGATGTTACTCATCTCTTAGTAACATCTCTTACCTAAACCTCAGGGAGGCAGCAGACTTCGGGATGGATCCAGCCAATGGATAAGGAGATCACTACAACAATTACCACCATTCTTTCTTTCTTAAAACCCATAGTTGCAATGTGTCTGGTTGACTGACTTGCTCTGGCCGAGCCCCTGGGTAGACCTTCTCCTTCACTATCATTTTCTTGATTATCGAGTTCTAGAATCTCATACCAATTCCACAAGTGCACCTGAGATGGCAAAAGTGGCTGGTGGTAGATTCTCCTGCCTTCCAAACAGGGACCTGTTTCCAATCCCTCCCATCTTTTAGGTCCCCCCTCTTCTGCCTGATGGCAAGAGGCTCAGGGTTCCTCTGACTCTTGCTAAGCTTCCATCTGCTGCATTTCTCTCTGGGATGGAAGGGTGTGAGTCCACCAGTATATTTCTCTGAAGTTTGCCTGTGAAAGAATGTAAGTGCTTTTGTGGAGACATCTCTACTTTTCTGCATCATGGCAGGAACATCTATTGTACAGCAACAGGCATTCTCACTGCCTGTCAGTCCAGAGATCATTACTTTGCAAGTAATTTGAGAAACTTTTCTTCTGGTTTTCTCGTAAGACAGTATCCCTGTTTGTGAGCAAATCCACTGCATTAAAATAATAAGCATAGAGCAGATTCTTCATTGGTTTAGGCTCACAAGCAAGCGTGCTGTTTATTTAAAGTCTGTCTCACCTTCAACATGTGGATATTTGAGAGGATTTCTCAGCATCAATACCCACCCCTACTCTCTCAGAGAGATCAAGAGGACAGTAAGTACTTCCTCTGCTTTTGCCTAATCTTTGGTTACCTCTCAGACTACAGCTACTGCAGCTGCACCTATCAGCAAGTACTGGAGTGTTTCAGATGCAGAGGAAGAACAGCAGAATGTGTAGTTCTGGAAAAAGGGAGATGTAAGAGGTCAAGGCTGCATCCACTTTATTATGGGGCTGTGGTGAGAGCTCATCTTTCTGCAGAAACAGTCCTGACAGTGGAAGTTAGTCATAGAAGGTAAAACCCAAGGAGACAAAAGGCAAGGAAGGATAAACTGGTAGGACCAGTATCACTGAACCACAGAAGAGCATCGCATCCTGTTCCTCTGTGCCTCTTCACATAAAGTCATACAGCAGAGGAAGGGAAACTTCCAACAGCTTGGCAGACCTCTGAAATATGCAAGTACCTTTAAATTCAGCTCAAAGCAGAGAATATCTTCCCACTGAATTTTTACAGTACAGGCACTTTGGCATTAAGCATTCAAGAAAGTAAGAACTTGAAACCAAATAATGGCAAAAAAGTGACTAGCAACAAAGCAAGATGAATGTCACATGATATTTTTCAAGTTTGTCTGTCACATGCATTTGATAGATTATATAGGGTTAAAAAATTATCATCCAGAGTACATTTGCTGTTGTTTCCTCAGCTATTCATTTTTCTACCAGTACTTGTACGATAAGTGGAAGCTACTGCTTTATAAAAGCTAAATCCCTTTGGCCATTCCTCCTGGCCCTGTAACAGCCACCTCCTACCACTCTTCAAGTACTGTTTGAAGTGTGTGGGGTGGCAACTATACATTGTACTCTTTCGAGCTAAGGCTCCTGGGCCAGAGGACCATAATGTGCTGCTTCACCAAAACACCCTCATAAAACATACTGTTAGGATGTTCAACAATGACAATGCTTCATGTAACAAAAGTTGTCTCTGTAGGATACTGTACTGATATGTAACACACACGACAATCTTCAACTGCAACAGTACCTCTTCACAGTTGTATCTGAGGCACTCAGATCTCTTCTGGGAAGGACAAGCAGCACCTTAGAGGTTACCATCATACTGTCATCCTTCCTGGAGCCAGGACAAGAGCTCAAGCAGCTTTCTCTCCCATTTCTGCTGGTTCACCTCCAGAGAAACATTAGCTGCATTTGCTATAACAAATGTTATTCTGGATAAAAAGACAAGGTCACAGAAAACACCTACTATTCTTCAAAGGCGGTGTCAAGTCAGTACTGTTCATAACACCTGTCACAGAGACTAATACAGGGACATCAACAATATGACTGCTCTAAGCAGAGCAGTTTACATAAAACTCTCTCCATAGCAGCTACTTTTCTTCTAAACTAAAATAATGACAGTAAATAAAACTGATATAAATAGAAAATGGTTTATTAAAAAACAAACAAACAAAACCAAACAAAAAGTCACAACACAATCTCACTTCACTGTCTGGCCAAAGGTCAGAGTTCAAGCTAGTATCCATGCTTCAGTCATGTAAGCATGCATATAGAAGGGAAGTTGATGCCTTGCTGGCATGCTCCTCAAAATCTCCTCTGGGATGGTTTTTAGAATACATTGTTTGTGAACACGTTACAAAATTTGAATTCCCACAAGACACTGAAAAAGTGAAGAACAGTTTTTATTTACACATATATGGTTTCCATAAACACCTGTCACACAAATGCAATTTGCTGCATTTCTAACAGCTGTGAAAACAGTGACAAATACAGAAAAAAACCCACAGGCAAGCATGCATTCTGCAAGGTTTAGGTATTTTTTTCCCAAAGTCAGTGTATTTCTGAGAAAGTATTTAATTTAATTTCCAAGTCTGTGCAAACTACTTACATGATCAGTATCCAAAAGATAGTCCTTTTGAATACTTAGTCACCAAGAATAACACGTGACAGCTTTTGTGTGCAGGTTAAGACTTTTCACATACAAACAATGCTGCAGTCCTCCTTTATAACAGAAGGGAACAGATTATTAGAATGACATTCCTGAAACATTCTTAATTTTAAAGTAACTATGTCATTAATAAGGCTGCTTTTAAAGAAGTTACTCTGAAGAAAGCTTTCACAATCATCCAAAGGGAGCTTGTATGCCTGCTTTGTCTTCATTGCTAGTCATCTCTGATGAACACTGCTCAGGGCTATGGTTTAGGTATGTGTAAATCATGATGAGGATTCTGAAAACATTTTTATCGAAGAAGCTGCTCAGCCTCCTTGAACTTGCTTTCTTTTGTTTTCCTCAGTAATGCCTGTTTTATAGCATTGATCTTTTCATCAAGTTCAGCCAGTGAATAGCTCTGCTAAAAGAACAAAATAAAAATCACAATCATTTACATCTTGTAATTGCTAGAGAAGTGGCTTATCACTTGATACTTGAGGTCACTGCATATTGTACTAAGTGATAGAACTCCTTCTGCAGAATTGTCTGAATGTAGTCTTTGCCTATTTAAATTTAAAGGAAAAACAATACAAACTTGCAAGAAAGACAGTCCTAATCATGGATCAATACATTCATGCCACTTTTATTAGATACTTCTTTAGTCTGCTCACAAAAAACCCTAAGAAATCTCTTCATGTTAAAACACTGGATGAGACTACCTAGATTTTGCAGAACTTGGGTTTACAGCTAAAGGGTTTTTTCCCCTACTGCCCAACATCAAGCTCCTCTTTGCCACTTAACCTGACAATTCTTTTATGTTTTCTTACACAATCTGGCCATCATCCTTTTTATAAAAATATTTCACCCTTTTTCCTAAACAAGCCTATTTCTCAAGTTTCAAATGCCCATATCCCATTCTAAGCATTCTCTCCAATCCATCTGTCTCCAAGGGTGATAGCTAGGAGCAGGTAAGGATCCAGCCAAGGTCCCACCTACACCAATGATAACTTCTCTTTTGTGGCCTAAGAGGTACATGGTATATGCATACCCTTACGTAATGGTGTTGAGAAAATGGCAAGTCTTACTGACAGGTTAGTATCTGCTATAATGCAGTCCTTTCACCAAGCCAGCCATTTCTACTTCTGTCTTTTCATAAACTGATAAAGCAAATTGAAAAATAATTTTTAAATCAACAAAAACCACTATGCCACAAGAAGACATTAATAGAGGGCTGATCAGAATACAGAAATTGCCTGTTACTCTCAGCTTGATTAACAGCATTATAGATTTCTTTTATTCTATCATTCTCCTAACTGGTGAAAACCCTAGTATGTATTCTTAGAGGACTCATTTCATCGTAACAGCTATTAACTTTGTCTCCTTCCTTCTCTCATTGACAGCAAGCTATCCAATACTGATGCAGCTACTTCTGAGAACTTACATACTTGCTTCACAGAACTCTTCCTTACTTTCTATCCAAAACATCCTAAACTTAAGAAAAACAAGAGTTAAGAGCACTTACATGGGGAGATTGAACCTTTCTCCTCTTGCCAGAACAGCTCTGAAGAAAAGACAATCAAAACAGACTTAATGTTGTACTGACAGAGGACCACAAGTTGTTAAGAGTCTTTAAAGTATAAAAAACCCCACTGACTGCCATTCCATGGATTAAAGAAATATTTCTTATAATTAAGTACTCTGGATCATGAGAAATACTACTGGAGAGCGGTCAGAAGCTGTTGAAACTTCTCCAAACTTGGCAGTCAACAACTATCAATTTAACTGAAACTTCCTTCAGACAGAACTGAGCTTTTGAAACTGTCAATATTTTCATCCCTAAAATTTGACTATATCCACACCAATATTTATGCAAAACTTCGGATAAAATGTGCTAATTACTGTGCAACACTACTATTGCCACCATCACAATTTTCTCCCTGATTCTCATTCTAGAGATCCTAAAGCATTTTCAATAGAAATTTCAGCTTATGAAAGTGTATATTTTAACTTCTGGTTTTCAGCCAGAAGGAACAGCCTCACAAATAAATAACTTTACTGGTCTCCAACACAAATTTTAAAAAATTAAACAAAAACGTGTACTATTGATTTTTATTAACTGACTCTTCTTTGGCTAGTCTCAAGAAAGAAGTTATAGATTAAATTGCAATCAACAGCAAAAGAGACATTCTTACTGTTACATTGGGAAAAAAGAGCAAGGTAACAGACAAGAAATTTCTACAGTCAAATAGAGCCTAATGTAGTAACAACTAATGCTCTCTTTGTCCTAATACCCTTTGGTGAGTGAAGGTTAAGGCGTACTATTCAGAGAGAGACAGAGCTCTGCCTCAAAACCAGAAATAAAGAAAACTAAGTCACAGAATCACATGAAGCAATTTTCAGACAGTTTACTCCCTCATCCTTTTGGAAGTTATTCACATATCGTTAGCAATCAGATCATGTACAGAAGCCCAAATTATTTCAGCTGTTTCAAGCCATTAATGATTGTATCAAAAATCAAAACTTCAGTCAATTTTCTTGACATAAGAAGCACTTCAGATTTTAAGGCAAGGCGGAAAAATACAAACTCTCTGACACATTTCTTACAAATTAGTTAAGCTTGGGTGGCAGCAATTTCCCCTCCCCCCCAACAGATACTTTCTTCTTTTGAGTGAGAAATTAGGTAAATATGAACTTGATTAGATGGTCCACGTGTAACATAACCACTACACCAATGGAGCTGTTTATTAAAAGCGTAACCTACAACTCTAAGTTTTTCTCTGTACATCAAAGATTCAAGCACAAAAGGCATAAACGCATTTAGATATGCTGAAAGAAGGTAAAAAAATGTCTTACTACAGATTGAAAATATTCAGGAGACAGTCCTTCCAGCTCAAGGATTTTATCTTCAAGCTTCTTAATTCTCTGATAAATGTCTCTTGGTACTGGACCACCTAAATACATCAGCAGTAATGCAAAGAAATCAGGAAAAGCGCTTGAATGATTTATTTAACTAAAGATTGCAAGTCTGACATTTGTATTCTTCAAGATTAGTTATCAACCAGTAGCTGAACAAAACAAATAGACGGGATAATATCAAGGAAGGATAATTAATATGATTCAGGGTAAAACCTGATTGATAAGCCAGTGTAGTCAATGAAAGCAGTAAGACAACTTCATGTAGTTGGCTCAAGTATGTCTGTCAAGGTCCCTGAAACAACTAATGATCACTCTTTGCAATACATTGGTCATGGGGTATGCATCAAATAATATTGAGATGCTCCCCATGACTGCTGATGTGAACAGGAGTTGAGCTGGTGTTGCATGCTTCCATCTTCTTAACCTATACTGTTTAACTGACCCATTCCTTTAAGCAAAATTTAATCACCTATTAGAGGCACAACCTGGAAGCAAGGACCCCTCCTTAGCTACTTCCAATCATTGTCCCTGATATCTGATATATGCATAAACTCCAAATCTACACATTGTAACCCTAATGCTAGCTAGCCGCTTCCAAATTCTATTTCTATGCACAAAAGCTAGCTTATTTTTGAGACAGCTTATTATGAGACAAGCTCTGTCTGCAGCCTCAAGATTATCTATGCATATCTTATTCTCCTTGCTACCAGAGAACTTTAATCCACTACACAGTCTCAGGAATCTAGAAATATCTTTAAGATAATGGACTGGAATCTATTCAGTATTCAGAAGACAAAAAAAAAAAAAAAAAACCCAAGTGTGTCTGCAGTGTCATGTGTAGAAAATTCGCTTAACTCGAAGGAGATTGGGCTTCTGCTCTGTTTTGAAAATAATTTTCAAGAAAAATACTAATTCCTCCTTGATAAATGCCTCATTGTGCCTCAGTGCCATACTATGGAAAACTGGAGCTGGGGTAAGGAAAGCAACTATCTAAAAAACATCAGTAGCCTGACAGTTATGGTATTTATTTTAGTGAAATGTATGGACTCATGTTTGCAGGCCTAAAAAGAAATAGTGACAACAAGTTTCCCACATTCTGGGAAATAAGCTTTATGCCTAAATGTATTTCAAGAAACATCCATCTTTAGGAAAAGCTTTCAGGTCATCATTTTTGTTGATTCTACCACCAGCCCAGAAATTGTCCATGAAGCAGCCCTTAGTCCTAAATTCAGCTTTTCCTGTTAAGTGGGTCAAGGCAGGACTCCATGGCTATGGAAAACCTGAATCTCCAGATATTCCATATTATTTTAAATCCTGTTCTATTGTGCCTCTCTTTTATTTGCCACCGCATAAAGTGTCCATTTACTAACTCAGCATCTCAAATTGGGCATAAACCTGGGTTCCATTTTGGGCATAAAACCCTAAACACTAGATCACTGTACTTGGGGTGAACGAAACCCTTCAGTAGATCTATCCACTTTTTTTAAAGTATCAGTTTTTATAGGCTTGCCTAGTTTCACCACAGTAATCATAACTGTAGTATAAAATGGCACACCAATGTCAAAATTATAACATCATACAAACCTGTTTGTAACCGTAAGTGTGCTTCAATGTTTTGCAATCTCTCCTCAACAGCTTGGTTTCCACAATCATGAATGGGTACACTAGCTTTGTGAGTGGACCCATGTATTCCTTCAGATCTAGTCTGAGGTCCATATGTATTTACTACCCTAGAAACTAGGTAAAGAGAAAATAAGTTTCACATATATGCACATGAAACACAAAGCAGATCTAACTAAAAGAATCAAAATATTGAAGCATGAAAACCTGTGTTAAATCAGTTTTACAGATGTCTTGCATATGAAGGGTCCCACACACAGCAAGATCAAAAGTTCAAATAAAAGCACTTTCTTATTTTTTTGCATGAGTAACCTAACCTAACAAAACCCCTGGATTTTACATATGCAAAGTAAAAGAATTACTCATACATTCATGTAGAACAGCAGTGTCAAGAATTTATAATCAGCTGCTGATAAACAGCAGAAACCTTGATATCTATGTCAGCAGTTGCACATGAGAGCTTTTGTGAATGCAAAGAAGAGGCCAGACCTAATATTACAGGAAGCATCATAAATACATGAAGATGAGGGGAGGTACACAACTGAAGAACCAATATAAATCTCAGCAAGGAAATTCACTTCTAATTTTTGTCATCTGGATAAAAGCTTTGGTGACTCTTAGCTGCATCTAGGACTATCTTCTACCCATGCTGAGCCATGTCTTCATGAGAAAATTTTGCTCACTTCTCATTAAATCAGAGTAATTTCTTAAGTTCTCATAGAACTACTGCAGTGTACAGCAGATTTAAAGACTATATTGGCAGCTCCAGATGCTGAAGCACACATGTACATACACCATCCTACTCAACATTTCATGAAGGCAACATGCTAAATTCTTGCTTTAATTTATGCTGGTTTTACTTCCAATTCTTTTCTAAGTGTTTTTCACATTTCAGTTACAAACTGTTCCTTGAAGTGAAAGCTTCCCTTTTTTCCTGTATTATGCTGCCATCCAACCAACAAATTAACACTCAGTTTAAAACAGTGACTATTCAAAGAGGTTCTTTGTGAAAGATTCTAAAATCAAACTCACTTCCCCATTTCCTTCTTAGCTCACCATACCTTTCAATACTTATTATTTTGCTTTACAGTAGTATTCTAAATTACAGAATTCAAAATAATTAACTGGTTTCTAGGACCAATATCAAGTGGATAACTGAATATGACCAATCTCAAAAATGCAAAAGAAGCTTGCTTTCCTTCTCATTTTGGGTATTTTGTTTGTTTTTAAAGAAGGGTAATTTGTGTACACCTAGTAAGCAGCAGATGAACAACCAATATTTTATCCACACAATTTCTATATTATTTATTCCTTTCCAAAAAATAGTACAGTGATAAACTCATTCCCCAGCTTGTCACTTCTTATAAATCTATGTCTTAGAACTTCCACTGTCCCAAAATTATACACTATTTCAATACACTTGCACCAACTAATGAAAAATAGAAGATAATCCTATTTAATCTCAATTCCTTATTGACGGTTTCACCTTAGAAGAAAAACTAAGTATTGTTCAGCTTCTCTGTCCTGCTTTATCTCTTCCACATTTCCTTTCAGACAATGAAAATAGGCTATTTTGTTTTGGTCTTTAGTGCCTAACCATTCATTTAGTGAAGCAGATAAGGGATTTAAAACCTTGAAGACATAAACAAAGATGTAAAATATTCACTAGAGTAAAAAATCAACACATTAAATTTGCATTTTTGAGCATTCTATAAAAAGTTTTGATATCAAAAACTTATCACTGCTGTTATATCTGGACACTTAAATGGGTATTAAAAGAGTTGCTTACCCTTTATATGACTTTTAAATCCAGGATAGGGTGTGAAAATTGCATCTGTTCTGGCACAGCTATTTTCTAAATAATGATATAACAAGTGAGGTTCAAATTATGTATTTATAATTGAAAATATTCTAGCCACCATCAACTTTGATGCTTTCAACAAATCTAATCACAATGCTTCAAATAATTAAAAAAATCAGGAATACTTATTTCATTCTATAAACACCCATTAATAGTTTGAAACACTTGCATGGACTTACTGCTTTTAACTGGATAAATTGTTCATATAAATGTATTCACACGTGTATATATATATATATATATAAGTTATAAGTTTACTGGATCAGGACCAAATTTATTTGGTTCTTACTTTTCACTGCATTTCTCTGTAACTTATTTCCTTCTTCCTGTACAGAAGCCTTTTTCCTGCTTACCATGGTTATTCTGGTTTTGTGTCCTTTTCTGAAACTCCTATTTTTCGACTGATCTAGTTTACTTATCAGCATTCTTTCCTAAACCTTTCTGTATTTATTCTGATCCATGTGACTTCTTCCATTTGCCTAACCATAAAACCTATAGTATGGACCACCTTAATTTATTCTAATGTTTCTATTTTAACCTCTGTTCATTACACCAAAGCTCTACACATATTTTATTATGCCTGAACAATGAGACAAGTCTTATTATCAATTCTTCTGTACATAATTAACAATTTTGGGAGACAATATTTCACGATCTAGCGTATTCTACTAAACTTCAGATGTCCTTTGCATTGCAACTAATATTCAAGCAGCTAAACTCTCTACGAAGCTTACTGAACAATAAGCTTTGATCTCTAAGAGCTTAAGTACCTCATAGAGACAATGCACATGTGGGTTCACAGATACTTAGAAAATATCTCTGTACTAATTATGTAGTTATGTATATAAAACTGTCTTAACTTCCAAGATGCATTTGGCTACAGTTACTGATCCTGTAAATGGGATCCAGTCTGCCAGATGGATTTAAGACTGGTTAAAGATACAGCCAATTGTACTACAATGTGAGCAATGTTAAAAAGAAAAAGTCATTTCAAGTAGCTAGTAATTAAAATTCATTTTAAAAAATAATTCTTTGCAATTTAACTAGCATTAAATTAACTTCAATTTGAATATGGAATTCACAAGACATTTCTGAACTGCAATTCCATTTACTGTGGAGGAATACCTAGTTAAAACACTGGGAACAATAGCTACAAAATCATCTGATCTAAGACAGCAGTTCTTAAATTAACATAATAATAGATATAATCTTTCTGCATGGGATACATTAAACATTGTCATCCAGTGACTACTCAATTTATTTTTCTATCTGACATCTGCAGTGTGCATGCAAGTTCTAAATTTTAAAAGGAAGTTACTCTTGAAAAAAGTTCTGTGTTTAATATAGATTAGTGCTTTTGAAAAACAAAAAAACAAATCAAACCAAAAAACAACCAAAAAACAAACCAACAAAAAACCCCCCACAAAACTTAAATTGCCATGAAGATTAAAGTCTGGCTAGCCAGTTACCTTGATTACAATCAATAACATTGCAAAATTCCCTGACATTATTTTCATTGATCTCGGCTTGTTTCCTCTCGATGAAGGCCGATATCCGCCTGTCAATCTGCAGGTAATAAACATGATGGCATATATCTATTTCATTTTTTAAATGTAAAATTTAGAAAGGTCTTTCATTTTTCTGTTTTTAAACTCACATAAATCACTTACTTCTGCTTTTCCAGCTTTTATTTGAACCACTTCTGGATCAAAATTAAAATGAGCATCCTTCAGATCTCTCAAGTCGTAACTTCCATATTTTTCTTCAGTCTGACTGTTATTATCATAAACATCTAAACTTGTCTGGCTTTCTGTTTTACCTCCAGGTTCAACATGGCCTACATTTTCCTCTTTGATCAATGACTGGAGTTTTTCTAAGAGAGGCTGAACAAAGAAAACAGTGTATTAGGGTTTAAAAAATACAAGTCCAAAAGTCCCAAAGCCAAAAAGACAAGTCCTATTACATTTTCCAAACCCAACTAATGGAAATAATTTTGGGAATTACAATTTCTTCCTCTGATGGAACACAGTAATAAGATTAAAAAGAAGTTCCAAATATTGTGCACACAATTCTGACCTTTTTGACCTGTCTTTTAGAGGTTTGTAGAGGAAAACTCCCAAATTTCTGTGAAAATCTGCCCATACGTCTGTGTTACTAGCTAAATCAAAGCTTCAATGCCACTTAATTAACAAGTCATTCAAATGCTTACTCAGAACAGTAAGGCTTAGTATTTTTTCTCCTTAACATGAAATCTGGTGCTCTTACACTGTAAGGCCTTTATCACATCAGCACTACATTCTCCACTTGAAACCGTAGTTGCCCAAGTGAATGAGAGAACACAGACATAAAATACATAGGCATTATCATGAACACATGCTTTGCTTGACACAGTTGATTATCTACTTAGGTCATGAAATTAAATGAGAAAAGGCACTGACGTGTGGCAGGAAAAATGCTTATTTTACTGCAGTAACTCTTATGTACAATGTAAAATCAAAACCTCAGTAGATATACAGGCCCCTGTCTCTTTTTAATTTCCATCAGTTTCATCTAGTCTGAATTTCACTGCTTATTTTCTCTCAATAAATTATTTTAATTTTTTTAAAGACAACATGATTTTTAGCAGTCACATTTTCTGAAATGGAATCAAATTCCCACTTGCAGCATTATTACATGCTGGATGCAAATTTTATTTGCTTTTATCATACGTATTTTCTCTTTCTGTCTATCACACCAAAGATCTGGTGGATGTCTGGAAAACAAAGGGTCTTTTTTTCACCTAAAGACAAGAAAATAAAGAAACTTCCCTTTTCATCCTCTCAGTACTAGGCACCTCAAATAATTCATTGACTAGATAAAGCAAAATAGTAGTACTCAAATCCCATCTCCTACATATGAACTATCAAGGTCAAAACACTGCTCAGTTACCAGCTGACAAACTGCTAGCCCTTCCTGCCATGCAACTGAATTACTTTTGGCAGGGTTGGAAAGTTTCAAATAGTTAAAAGAAATGACAGTAATGGTGACTGGCTACTTGGCAAGATGAGACATTAATGTCAAAGAAATTACTCTTAAAAAAAAAAAAAAAACCTACGTTGAAAATATATTTAATTGCAGTAAGACACTCCAGGATGTGTCATGCTGGGATAATGCCACTTCTTGAACCACTGAAAGCACTCTATGAGCCTCAAAACTCACCCAACGCATGGAATCATTATCATAGCATGACACACACCTGCCGTGTCTTATTGCTTAATTATAACCCACCATAGATGGAAATGTATCACATTTACAATGCAAGTCTAGAAATCAATGAGGCTGCAGTTATTCAGCCTGCTCACCTACAGTGGCTATTCCCACCACTAATCTGAAAAATCTGTAAATGTGAGTACCTATGGAGCATAGTGGAATTCCAGGCATTTAATACTTTTGCAATCCTTTTTTATTGAACACAGCAATGTAAGAACAAAATTACTGGAATTTTACAGTTGAGATTACTTTTAGTTGTTGATCACTTTTGTCAAGTCAAATGTGTCCCATGAGATATTTACCTGTAAACATAAAATATGCTGCTGAAGTGCACTAAAGAGCAAGGCTGGCTGAAGCGCTGATGTGCTCTGAAGCTTGCTCCAATCGATTACAACTTTCACAATATCCTCTCCAAGATTAAGCTTCAACAGGGCAAAACAATAAAAAATATATTATATGCATTAACATCAAAAAAGTATACAAGACTCCTACACAACAACAATTATGCTCAGTCTCATACAGACCCATTCCAATTTTAGACAAGAACATTGGAAAGATTTGATATTAATTATAGTCCAAGCAGCTGTCATTTTCCAAGTAAGCCATTATTTGTAGAATATATTATAAAATTAAAAATTCTTTACTAACTCATCACACTTTCATTGTTTTAATTAGATCCTTGGCTTTATTTAATTAATTATTGTATGAAAGCATGTTGTTCATGTTAATCACTCATACCATCTTTTCTTTCAATGGATACTAGAACCACCAGTATGAAGAACATGACCCAGGATAGCAGTCTCCCGTAAGTTCATGTATTTTATTCCAAGATAGCAAGACTATCTATGCCTGCACGACCCATGTCTTGACGTAACACCACAGCACAATCTTGAATTTTTACTTGCTGCTAATCCAAAGGAAGCTTTATATTAAAAATAAGTGCATAAAATAAGATATTTTTAATATCTCAAAGTTATCAAACTCTAGATTACACAGCATCACTATTACAACTATTTCAAATCACACTACTTTCCTGTATATTCATTCATATTGAAATGAACAATTGCCACAGTCTATTCTCACTGCCAAGGAATTGCAATATTTAACTCCCAAGACTATAAAGAAAAAAACAGACAATAAATTTGAATTGTTGTTTAAAAGAAGTATGTATCTTCTACAAGTTGTAAATATACTTTCTAATACAAAGATGATTATCAATAAACTCTAATGAGCTAACACACTTTCACACCCAACTTTGCCCTTATTTTTACACTAAAGCTTTTCTAAAGATCTTAAAGAGATGATCACTTTTATTTCCCAAAGCTAAGAAGGTTGTTATCCAACCAAACATCCTGCAAGTGATACCCCAAATTCTAAATACAGATAAAATTCTTGTAGGAAATCAAGAGTACCTACAGGTACTCTGCTTGCAACACTGAATTCCCAATTCAGTGGGAATCTATTCCTCACTCCTTTCATTAAAATAAAAAGTGGGGGTGGAAACAAAAAAAGGTACCTCAAGAAGATGACAAAAGTGACCTTTAACTCATGGTCTAAAGACATTTAACTTCTAACAGCATCAAAGGTTATAAACAAGAACACAGAATGTATATGTGCTCATGTCCTGAAGCCACCACAAAGTGTATGAAACACAGAACTGGACACTAGAATGCCTCTATCACTCTGCAGGCAAAGCTGTGGATGATAAGCTGTCCCATGTTAGTTTCAAATCCCAGCATTAAGACAATTTTGTAAAGAATTATAAACCTGAACCTTCCTTCTTTAGTCAAAGATCAGCCTGGCTAAATTCAGGGTTAGTTCCCAAATTACATAGAAAAGGAGACAGTCTGACTAGATATATAATGTATTTTAGATAATTTTCACAAAACGTTATCCCTGTTTAGTACTTAAGCTAAGTACACAGGATGTAGGAAAAGTAATATTCTAGGATATACTAATCTTGTAATAGTTTCAAAATCAAGAATGTATTTAGAACATAGTAGGAATAAAATTTACTTTAGGAATTAAGCCACTGTGGAGCACGTATTTCTGCCCAAAGTTTCTAGAGTAATACCTCCTATATGCTATATTACAGTCTACTGACAGGGTAAAAAAAGTGTAGATGAAGTCATCCAAATGAAACAAAATAGAAATGCTACTGCAATTTCCTAATAAGCCTCCTATTTCAAAAAGAAAAAGCTGGTATGTGCCTTCATATCACAATGGACAACTCCTGTCTAGGTGGTTCAAGGCACAAAAAGCCACAGAACTTTGAATAATGTAGAGGACAGTCATATTTTTAATTCACAGACACTGCTTTTCAATAAAAGTATAAAGCCCTCCTGCATCAACAGAAGTCTCTAGTACAATAGAGTAAGTTCTGTCTTTCACATCCTACTACTTACTAGAACTGTGACAAACAGATTTATAAATTCAATGTTTTGATAACTTCAAAGCCTTTGACTAATTACAAGTCCACAGCCTATTCAATTTACAGGATCATATGTAATTTCAGCCCTTTGAAATTTGTTTTATATAAACACTGGCTATCACTTGAATCTTAAAGAACTTTTCAGGATCAGCTACATTGGTTTTAAGAGCTGTTATTCTCAGATGTCCTCCTGGTCACATACTGCCATTGATTGCTCCAGTAAAAAAATCCTGTGCCAGAAATATTCCTGCTTACAGCCCAATTTACTAGCATAAATCCAACCTAAACTACTATAATGAATCAAACTGTGACTGCTAACAATTTGGCACATGCTCAGTCATCTCTATAAAAGGGAAATGGGGAATCAGGAGTTTCAGTCAGAAATGCGACACAGTTTGCTAGAATCCATAAGGAGGTAAAACACAGCAGTTAAATCTGTCAGTACTCAAGCACTGGCAGACAAGTGTCAGCAACTGGAAAGGATCATAACTGAGCAATTAAAAGGACTTTCACAGCTAAGATAGATCAACCAGATCCTTACCCAACCAGTGCACTGGACAGTGAAACGTGTCTGTTGTCATGGAAAGAAGACACTCCAAACACCAAAGAAGACATTTATACTCTGCACCATAGCTACTGTAACTCTACTGAGGGGATGTAGCAACTATAAACAGTTCTCTCACAATGGTCTGTGCACACACAGTTATTTTTAAAAATCACCAGGACCTTTCCAATGACATGCTAGTTGTAGAGCCAACTTTGCAGAAAAAGTAAGCTGCTGAAGTCAAGAGGGAAAAATAAGAGTTTTTAATGTAGTTTAGAAACAATTCATAAACTTGTGATTAATATCCTTGTTAAAATCTTAGGAAACTTTCCCCTTATTCTCCTTTGTTTTTCATAAATTCAAGAGTTCCAGCTTTTCCCTGATTTGTTCTATTACTGTCATTCATAGTGCCGTCCTCCCACGTAGAGATAAACTGATACTCGCTAGCTCTTCATTGATCACATTCAGAATTTTCACCAGGAAGAATTCTGGGGCCTTTAAACCTCAATAGATAGTTTTCATGCCTCAGTAATCCTATGAGTCAGCTGTGTCTGGACATCCCACCGTTTAGTGCTGTATTCCTGTTCAAAAGCCACAGTAGTTTTTAACCATTTTAGAGACAGGAAAACTGAGATTCTTAACTAAGTGCCTGAATTATCAAGCCCTTAATTTTGGTTGCCTTTGTTTGAAAACAGAGACACCTGCTAGCACAGTTGCAGGAGAGAAGCAAATATAACAGAATTCTATACAGATGAGAGGTGAAACACTCCAAAAAATCATTTCATATCAGCCAGCAGCTACTCCTAAACTGACTCTGTATCTAAGAGCCCATTTCTGTACCAAACATACATTAAGTTACACTAGCTCCTGCAGATATTGTTCATCATCTGGCCCCAAACCTTCAAACTGCTAACTCTTGAAGTAAGAGTGTACTTCTACTGCCTTCACAGAACTACATAAATGTTTCCACAGTGGAAAACTAATCTGTAAATTGTTTGTACCAATAAATAAGTTATTACTAAAACCTTCTCCTGATAAGGGCCTTCCACCACTACTGTAACATTTGTTTCACAACTTACAGACATTACTAAACATAAAGCAGGTGTTTCAATTTAAGTACCATAGAGCAGAGCACCTTTAAAACTTCTGACCCTCAGATGCACTGTATGTTTCATAGCATGTCATTACCAAGGCAGGGCTAACTTCAAGCTCCGGAAAATTTATTTTGATTTAATGCACTGTAAGCTTTCAGTAGCTTTTCAACTCAAAGTAATTAATTAAGATACATCAATTAAGCAAACTGCACTTTCCCATGGAAGATATCATCCGCCAAACTACAAAGTGGCACGCGACGTCCCGTCACCGCGAGGCCAAGGCACGGGCCCGGCTGTGGGAGAGAAGCAGCAGAAGCAGCAGCAGCAACAGCAGAGCAGCAGCAGAGCAGCCGCAGCAGCAGCAGCAGAAGAGCAGGAGCAGCAGAGCAGCAGCAGCCACGCAGCCAGGGGCGGGAGCGGGCGAGGCAGCCGGCACCGCCGCCCCAGCCCTGGCAGAAACCAGGCGGGCACTCCCAACGGAGAGGCAGCTCCCTTGTCTGTGGCAGACCTTGTGTCCTCTCCAGCGCCCATCCCTATTCCTGGAGCCCACAAGGGCCCCGCAGGCCGGGGAGAAGCAGGAGCCAGCCCTGCGCGAGCCTCCAGAGCGAGGTGTTGCGCAGGGGGCGCGGCGCCCAGCCCAGCTCCGCCCAGGACCTCTCCCTTCGCCCGCCCCGCACTCACCTGCCCCGCCAGCCCGGCCAGACAGCGCAGGGCGCTGCTCGCTACCTCGGAGGCCGCAGGGTCGACCTCCGGAGCGCGGGCGCCGGCGGGGAGCGGGCTGGGCACCGCCACCGCCGCCGCCATGACACCGGGCCGCGGCCGCGCCGTCGCCCCGCGATGACGAACGCCTGGCGCTGGCCCCGCCCCGCGCGCTGATGGACGGGCGCGGCAGCCAATGGCGGCGCTCGGGAGCGCGGCCCGGGCCGAGGGGCGCGCTCCCGCGGCCGCTGCGGGGCCGCGCTCCCGGGGCCCGGCTCCGGCCGCGGCTCCGCCGAGGGCTCCTTGGCGGGGGGAGGCAGCGCCAGTGCTTGTTTCAGCACATCCCGTGGCTGCCCTCGTTCCTGCTGTGCCTTTCTGGTTACCCCTTCACTTTTGTGCTTTCACAGCCTTGACTCTTCCGTTTGCAGCAGGGTTGATTTTAAATCAGACTGCAAGGTTTGGGAGAGTACTCTTGATTATGGGGATCGCAAAATTCTATTCCCTGTAAGACATTTTACTTGTAAACTTTCTTTCCTAAAAAATTTAGTAGGAATTCCTGAGAAATACAAGTAGAAATGCTTTCAAAGGTTTCCTACCCGATGTTTGTTTTAATAGCCTTATTTTGATCTTCTGTGATTTCTTTCTGTTCCCTGACCCTCGATATTTTTAATTTAATTGAAAAATGGTGAGAGCAGTTGTATATACAAATGTTAAAGCATTCTTAAATAAAAATATTAGAAAGACAGATGAATGTATTTGACTGATGTTTTGAGGGTTCTTTTTCAGCTAAGATGTACCTTGATATAATGAAAATAAATGCTACTAAACAAGGCTTTCAGCACCAGCAACCCACATCATTTGAGGAGACTCAAGCAGAGAAAGCTCTGCTTAGTTCCAAAGAAAAATTAGTTCCAAAGCGGACTTCAGTGTTTAATGATTACAAATATATTGTATGGATGTCTGCATGTTGCAAGAATATCTTATCTAGGGTGAACTAGATGGCATTTGCTTGGATTCAGTTGATGAGGACCATTATTTGGATTCAGAAATACTTATGGCAGAATGTGTTCGTGATTTAGGAGCTCTGAGACATAGAAATTTACTTAATTCAGGATAACACAGTTTTTGTCAAATAGCATTTTGAACACATGCACAGAATATGGTAGTCAGTTAAGAAAATTAGTGAAATTTTGTTTTGCACTTCTGTGCAACAATAGTACTTTCCAGCTTGTGATCAAGGGCTGCTTCAACCAACCTTGCCTCTCGCAGTTTTGTCTCTGGACAGGCAGCTGAAGAAACCCTGCAAAATGTAATAATGTCATTTGGATCAAATCATGAAGAATTCAAGAATAAAGGAAAATACACTGCCCTTTCCCCTTCCCCACCAGCACTACAACACTGCATTAACACATAGGTGATCTGCTGGCCAGAGCAGAATATGGAGCACAGATGTAACAACCTGGCATTGGTGTTGGAGGAGACAGTTTGTCCTGAATGAATTCCCAGTGACCTGATAAGACAGAGCAAGTCCAGGTATCTGAACCAATTTTTAACTTCAAGTGATGAGTGCTCAGCTACCTGATCGATTCCAGCTTTCCTAGAGTGATGGAGCAGATGTGTCCTACTTTAGCAATGAGTATGTGTAGCTTTCCTAAGTGACAGACCTAAGATCTTTCCTTTGCTTTTGAGCATGTTATTTTTATCTGTAGCCAGAAGTTGTTTTGGGGTAAAAAACATTTCAAATGAAAAATAAATAGATCAGCATATAAATATCAGAAAGATACATGGAAATATAAGGGAGATTTAATAAATGTGGAGGATTTCAAGAGACAGTGGGAGTAATACACCATTATTTATTCTGTGCTCATTACAAGAAGAGTAGGTAAAAGACCATGAAGTAGTCAATAGAGCTGTTGATGCCCACCTTTTATTTACCAAGCAGAAACTGGATCTTGGCCTTCATCCTGTTGTTTGCAAATGGCTCCTCTTAGAGAAACAGTAATGATTCCTATGGGGAAAGACTTTCTTCCTACTTGCTCTGTCTCAGAAGACCTTGATCTGAGTTGCAGCTGCTAGTTGCATAGATTTCAGTATCATCTGAAGTTTCACAGATTAAATTAGGCAATGCATTAAACATACAGCTAAGGCAAAAATGTTAAACCTTCGTATCTAATGGAAGAGACAGACCAGAGCAGAATGGTTCCAGAAGATGATTATATACTCACTGGATGTAGCGCACAGTAAAAATTAATTCACTTGTAATCGCCTCTGGAAGTAAAGCTAGCCACAGTAAATCCAGGCCTCCATAAAGACAGAGGAAATTACATGGCATGCTCACTAAAGCTGGTGAAGCAATAAAATATTGGAAGCTTTCATTGCTGGAAAGATGTTGGTAATTTGGAATAAATTTATAGAAAACTGGCAAGAAGTGGATTGCCAGAGATAGCGATACTTGTTTAGAAAGAGGAATCAGAAGATTTAAATATGTCTAACTTGGCAGTAATGTCCAGATATTTTAATAATATGACAAACAAGGGAGGGAGTAATCTGGAGTTGCTTTCAACACTCAGGGATAGAGTTGTTATTATAATATTAAATCTTCTGCAGCTTTGATCCCTGAATGGATCATTGAGGCATATAAAACCCTCTTCCACTGAAACCACCTTGAAAAATATAAGCACAAATCCACTAAGTTCTTAAATATCAAATACTGTGGTTAGAGTAAAAAGATTTTGAAATGGTTGAAATGGAAATCTATTTTCTTTTGGTTTTGGACGATTGCTTCTTTTTATTTTGTTTGTAAAATGATAAACATGTTCACCTCTTTCCAGGTCTAGGTGTCTTTTAAGCAATTTAAAATCACAGTAAACCTCAGTAAATTGACACAAATTCTCTCCATTGGTCACTACTGTCATAATTACTAGGACTGTTTCTTCTTCTGAATATTACAGTACAATAATTTCTGAACTCACACTTTAATTTTGTCTCTAACTAATACCCAAAGAAAGGTGGGTGCTTGGCAGAATGTATCAGTCACTGAGGTTTGTTGTGCCAAAGAGTGAAGTGCTGAGCTAAGGAGGCTGTGTAACATATAAGCAGATTTTTCTCCTGAATTGAAAAGCTCATGCTGTGTACTTCTGCTTACGTCAGCTGTAGCACAGAGAAAGGCAAAAGAGGCAATGGTTCAGAAAAAAAACAAAAACAAAAAAAAAGCCCTGAAATAATTTGGAGCTTCAAAGATAAAAACAATACTGTGAATTCTGTCCAAAGCCCCAGGAAAATGGTTCAGTTTGACACTCTGATGTAAATGTAGTTTTTCCTAATATTCAGATTATCAGTGCTGGGCTAAATTAACACAGTTATGAAAATAAAATTGATAGTATCATACTCATTAAATAGTTAAATAGGGCCAAAATAGGAAATTACCAAGTCCCTCCAAAATAAAAGCTTTTATTTATTTTTCCAAGCATTAATTTCAGAATTAAGAGCACTTCATTTCTGTTGCTTCCCAAGTACCCAGGAAAAGGCATCGCTTCAATGAAGTTTATAGATCCTGGTTCAACAAGATACTTAAGCTGGTGCTTAATTTTAAGCACTAGCCTAGCTGGAAAAAAAACCTCCGCCTGCATCCCTAAAATGTAGTCATGTGCTTATTAACTTCATCAAATAGGGCTCTGAATTGCAAATCTGGCTCTCCAATAGGAGCTGCATTCCTTCAAAGCAAATGTCTCTGCTGACCTTTTGGTGTTTCTTTCACTTTATCAAAGTTTAGAAAGCCCTGTTCAGACAGGATTGGAATGGGATTTGTACAAAATGTCTTGGTGGAAATGCAGCCCTGATGTATTTGCCATTAGAGAAAAAAGGCAAAGCAACAAACCTATAAGTATCTTACAGTTATGACTTGCAGTAATTTGATCATTCCTAACATTTGTGATGCTGTTGCCTGCATTCTGTTTAGTGTCCTTATCCTGGTATGCACATGTACCCATGACCCTTCCTTTGTGAATTTTTTTACCCTTGTGATTTTCTAATACTGCTTCATGCTCTTCCTTACTTTGGTCTTTATTTTAATTGTCATTGTTTAGTAATTTTACAACATATTTAAATTTTATATACCTGCCTCCCCTCTTTCTTGCTGCCATCTGCAAATATGATTAGCACTCTGCACAAAATCCTTCAGCTCAGTTATATAATTTGGGATTGAGAAGTGACCCCTGCAAGTCCTAGCTCAACAGCTCTTCTTAGGAAGTCAGTGAACCATTATTATAATTATTCTCTGCTTGCAAATTCTAGACTTCTATAGCTACTTTGAAAGATTTGATTATAAATCTCCTTCCTATAATTTTCTTGTGAGAATATCCTATAAAAATGTAGAAGATGCCTTGCAGAGTAGGTGTCTATGATCCCAGTGTTTCCCCTTTTTGCAAACTGTCAGTAATTTGACACAAACATTGTGAAATTAAGCATTCATACCTGAAGACAGACTAAAAATTAATAATTTTCCATTGCATTAATATGTACATGCCGTACGTATTATATATTTAACACAAGTTTAACGGGACACTTGAAAATCTATATTTAACAGGGAAACAGGAATATAGCATATTTATTTCAGAGAAAATTTAACTATTGGGGTTCTTTGATTACTGAGTGTTTGATTTAAAAAGATGTCGCTTGCATCTTTATTAGTATAATCTGACTATTATTTTAAAATAAATAATAGTGATGGATGCTTAGGAATATTTTAAATAGGTTTCTTCAGTTGTGCTATATACAAGCTTTTCACATAGCTTATCTGGGAGCCAAGTCCTTTTCTGAACATAACAGTCTTCCTAGCCTTTTTTGTGGAACAGTTATATTGCTAAAATTTAAATTTATCTCCTGCTTCAACAGTTCAACTTATAAATTTCTAGTCCCCAGTAGCTAGACAGTTATCATCTAATAGACCACATCTGTCATTATTGGTCTGATTGATCATTCCATGTTCTGGCAGCCCCCTGGCAGACTTCAAAAAACAGAACCAGATCTAGTTTAGATAAGAGATTTGTGGACTAATAGTCGAAATTAGGGGCCCGTATTATGTAGTTGTGTTGAGCCTCTCAAATTAGTCTTAAGGAATTCATATATCCATATGACAAAGTAAGTTAGGTACCTGAATCCTGAAAGCTTTTCTGGATATGTCCTCCTGTGTTCATTCCACCTGCAGTATTCTTCAACTTCCTCTACAAGTAAAAATACAATGCCCTTTTTGGATATAAAGTAATTATGAAGTTATTTGTATTGTAGTCAGTGAACAAAGCAACATACTCATCTTTACACTGTCAATATTTTTCTAAAGCAGAAGAGGCATTTGTTAATAGGGAATATGAAGTTTGGGTCCCAATCTTTCAGTGAAGCTGGCCATGCACCTGCTTACTTTGTGCACAAATCATTCTAATGAATTCTAAAGGACTATTCATGTGCATAAAGCTAAGCCTGTGGGTAAAAGCCTTTGCAAGACTGGGCCTAGGTTGTAAATTTGATAATGACCTGAAACTGATTCAACAGAGAGAAAGCAGGCCTTCTAAAAAGTTGAGAAGTGTCACCGTAGCTAAGCTGAACAGGTATGGGCAGTGCTAGGAGACCTCATAGTACAGAACTCTAAAAACTGACCAAGAAGAAATGGCAAAAGATATCATAAATCTTTTTTTCATTTACATTTTATCATTCTGAATTTTACCTTAATCTTATTAATTCTTGGCTTCCTCTTAATTTCATTATTACTTTTAATTCCATTTTAATAACTTTATTGAAGGAGCTTAGAGACTTTCCTGTTTAAATTTCAGGTGAATATGTATATAAACACACATCTATATAAACACACACACACACACACACACACACACGAATATATATATATACACACACATAGCCTGTATGAAAGAATAGATCTCCTAAGAGAATTGTAGTTGTGAGAAATAACTAGGTTCTTTGGGAAGCTTGCTTGAGGAGATGGCAAGGCATCAATACTGTTTCATATGGAAGTGTACAGAAGAGTTTTGCACACTTACTTGTTCATACCATGCAGTATTCTGTCTACTGCTTCAAGTGTTTTGTGCTGCACTTCAGCCTTTTATGTTCTCAGAGACAGTGCATTACCTGCAGGAGCTTCCCAACAAAATCAAGGCAATTCCAGTTGTGATGCATTTCCTGAAACCATTTTCTAGGTATTGCTTCTGTGAATTGCTTCCATCAAGAACTTCCACAGTAGTAGATAAAGCTTTTTCATATGTTTCACATTGAACACACAGGCAGTGCTACTAAAATTACAATGAAAAAGAAATGAAATTACTTAAATATAAACTGAGTTCCTGCTTAGGACTATAGTTTTAGCATTTAATATGCTGAGTGTATGAAATAGACTCCTTTTGCACCATCACAAAATACAACTATTTTCCTTTACTTAAAGCTAATTGTTGTCTTATCATGATCTATTCACTGCTAAAATGGTCACTCTACTTAGTGGTCTTTAGACAACCTATGAAATGTAACTTGTTTGTTAGGCTCACTAAGTTAAAGTTGTTTTTAAAAAACAAGGAGTCTTTTTCTGCGGTTTAATTGACTTTTATTCCCTCTAAACTCATCCCACAGAAAGTTCCAGTTTCCTCCGTTTAAAGATTATGTTAATAATCTCAGCTAGGTGAAGCAGAGAGCAGGTTAGGCATGGACAAACCATACCAAAGCTGCAGAGAGTGAAGGTGACAGTTCAGGGATAGCCACTGCTGACTTTATTCTAGTTGTTGGCCTTGGGGACATGACTGGTCTTTTGCTCAGTTTGATGCAGGAAAAAGAATGAAGAAGGTACATCTTATAAGACACAGTGGTCCTTTAGTAACCTTTTAAATTATTATTTAAATGAAGATTAAAGTTATGGAGTTGGAGAGTATTTTGCTGTTTTATAATTTAGCAATTCAGGCTGAAGTTTCTTTTGTGTTCTTTCTGTTTTTATACAGGCAGCCTAGGAGATGGACATTTGACAGGCGACAATAGACTGCTCCTTTCCCAGGTATCTCCTGCTTGTTTCCTTTATCTGTGAATAGGAAATGGCTTAAAGGCACCTGTGTTATGAAGGTCCCAGGGGCAGCTGCCTGACTAGTGAATGCCTGATTATGTGTTAACATGCTTTGTCAGATATTGGCAGAATCTGTTCTCTTCTTTTGCCTTTTCAGCAAGGGTACCATTGACAGACTGGCTACCCATTTATAGAAATGTTGTCCATCAAACTGTGAGGAAGGACAATGGTGTTTTTCTGTGACCAGTGACTGTGGGAAACTTTTCTTTGGCTATTCAGGCAATTTTTGTAGCTTGCTCTGAAGAGGAGAGACTGATGAGTGCAAAAAGTACAATTAAGCAAAGCCAGACTTCAATTGAAGGCTGTAGTGTAGTCTGCTTGTTCTCATTTTTTTATTTGGAAAAAAAATCTATGGGTTTTCACATTGCTGTGTGGCATTCAGCGGGGGGCTATTACAATCCTAAATTTTTTTTCTAGACCACCTAATTCTAAGTAAAAATTAAATGTAATGAGAGCCACTTGGAGTTCTGAATATTTTAAAGCATAATTCCCACAGAAGGGATTCGACCTAAACTGTGGAGAGCATCAGTTGGCTAATTATAGCTGCATTTTATATTACAGCAGGTGTCAGATGCAGTCATCTCAATAAAGTCCACATAATACTCTGGAAAATAACAAAAGCTTTTCTTTGAATGTGGGTACTAATTTCTGCTAGGTGTCATATGAGCTCTGATACTTCTTATTGGTGTTAACAAGAGCACTGCAGCACTCAAACAGGCTTTTTGCTTGGGATGAATGATACTGTAAAGCACTTACTAGTCAGCCTTGGCAGATGTCAGTAGTTAGTACTAGTGTTGCAAAGGTTGGTATATAATGCAAAGAGTCTCATGTAAATACTTTCAGATGATGGGCTGGTTTTGAGAATGAGAGTGAACTGTGCACCAACTTACTTAATGAAAGCTAAATAGACAACAGCAGGATGAGTGTGTCTCCTTTAGCTTCTATCTTATTTTAAGTCCTCTGCAAGTAAAGGGTAGATGGGGAAGCAGTAAACTAGGTGAACAAAAACATTAAACTTAATAAGCACTTCATGCTTTCATACTATTTTCCAAATTCAGTGGAAGCAGCAAGTTTGAGTTACTGGTGATTTGTAAGAAGGTGATTGGTGAGAAGGGTCTTTCCTAAGCCTCAAAACTGAGGTACCCTGAAAATTATATCTTCAGAATAGCCTGCCTGTGGTGAAACTACAATCTGTAGACATTTGATGTTCACCTGTCTTCCTAAATAAATGATGGAATTCTATGATTACAAGAGGTTTGTGTTTTTAAATATTCATGAATCATTAAAATAAATACTGATGTGTGTTGCATACACAGAAACCCTTGAACACAAGGAATTGAAAGCAGAAATGGCAGGGTGAAAAGCACGGGCAGGAAAACCTTCCCGGCTGATTGTGCTTGGCCTAGCATGCAATGGAGATGCTTCCCAAGCTTGCCTGAGAAGCAGTAAGACGAGAGACACTTCAGTGCAGAACAGCAGGGTCAGGCCGTGGGGAGCTTGCTGCTTCTCCTGATGGGGTAGGATGAGGAGGGTGGTGCCAGCAAAGCATGATGCCAAATGTTGGGCTAATCATGCAGGAGGGACAAGCATGTACTACTAGCGAAACAAAGGAATTTTGACAGATGACAAATTCCCCCAATATCTCAGCCTTCTGGAAAAGCAATAAGCCACTTAATGAACTACTGTCTAGTGCTACCTACCCTCCCCTACATCATCTCCTCCAAGAAAAGGTAGTCCAAAACACCAGGCTGCCTTTGTCTCTTACACAGGTGTCCATGGAGAATTGCAGAGGTTATAGAAATAATAAATACAACTTAATGTTATAAGTCTTTTATTTTTAAAATGTAATAAAAAGTCAGCTGAATAAAGCTGAATCACAAACTCCAGCATGTTACCTTAGCAACTATGTAAAAAAAAACCCTAAAACAACCACAGATTATGAAATATTATTTAATGTTTTGTAGAACTACAGAATAGGTTGAAGTATAATCTTAAAGTATAATCTTACTGCATTACATACTCAAAGTACTAACATGTAGGAAGAGTTTGGCTTTGGTCTGAAGACTAGTAATTTTTAAAAAACAAAGGAAAGTAAATTATCTATATATTCATAATAGTATACAAGGGTTTCTGGGTTAACATACACACATTGTTCAAAAAAGTTTCTAAATACAATAATAAATATATAATCCATCTAAACCTGGTCAAAACCAGGTACAGGAACCAACACAGAGGTACAGAGATTAAAATTAAGGGAGAAATAATTTCTTAGCTAATCTGTACCTGGCCTCTGGGGAGCAGAGGACTGTCTATAGGAGAATTGCTTTAGCTCTCAGACATGAGGTTACCTCTAAGGAAAAGACATTGGAAAAGGCCTGGTAACAAAAGCCCAATCACAAAAGCTGAAGGCATGATTGCCATTGTATAAATTCATTTACTAATTTACCCCATTTATTCCACATAGACCCTTTCTGAAACCTTTTAGTATTGAGAGAAGCCAGCTCAACTTGGAAAGTTCTGAGGAGTTCTGTGAAAGGCTGGGAAGGTAAAGAAGCGGTTAAGTTAACTCAAGACCTGTCAGTCTAGTTGGGCCTTTGGTGGCCTCCCTTTTAGCCCAAAAGCATGAGGAGACCACCACTGTACTACATTGCTTCTGCACTATTGCTTTCCCTTGCCTTAAATTTCTGGTGTTGGGATGTGCCCCTGTCCATGTGATACAGAGCTAGGTGTTAAAGAATAAAACCTCCCCTTGCCAGTAGATGTTCTAATATTTTGTTTTTCATTTTAGGGGAGAAGGTAAGGGATAGTTATCAGCAAGTGGAGGTGCTGCTGTAAAAAGTAGCTACCAATAATGTCACTTAAAATTTATTGCCCTCCACAGATTACACAAACCTAACAACTTCTCCTTGTGATGTCTCTTAAGGATTCTTTGGAAGAAGGCTTCTGACAGTTACTCTGGTAATGACTGTTACTGCCCTATATATGACAAGAGTTTTATGTGTGTGTAATTCTCCTCGATTATTCTAAAAAAATGAATGTGTCTAGGATAATTTTGTATGTCACCTACTGTGAAAATTGCTTTTCTGGCAAGCAAAATCAGCTGCTCTGTGACCTACACTTCTTGATATTAGAGGTTATATGAAACTTACTGCTCTCTCCTTTCTCCACAGTTATTGCTACTCCTTCCTCTCCATTTTTACTCTTAGATTACAGAGATGTGATTGCACAATACAAGCAGCACAGATGGCAGCTGAAGGTCTCTATCTGCCAGGTGTCTGCATAACAGCTGAGCCAATGTACACAGCTGAGCACAGCTCACTTTCTGACATAGATGTTCAGCACCATTTCTCTGAATCACAGCCTTGCACAACCTTTGGAAGTACTTCTGGGAAATTTTAGAGTGTACTTAAGTACACAATACTTTGGCAGGCAGAAATCAGAGGAAGTCTTGCTCTAAATTCATCGTGAATGCTCAGAAGAAAGAAGTACTTCCTGCATTTTCTGCTGTGGATGCAAAGGATGGGCTTAAGGATGTAAGGCACTGGGAAAGTGTAGACTCTCTATATCACCTATAAATATAAAAATATATAAATAATCACCTATACTCAGAGAAAGTCTGTGGGAGACCTGCTCAGGTTTGCTGACAGACTCCAGTAGAGAAAGGAAGATGAATCTTTAGAGCCAAGGAGGAAATCCTGTAGTCGTGTAATAACTAGGAGAGAAGAACTGGCTTTTGCAGTTTGAGAGTGCAGTATTATGTCATTCTGAGCTCTGTGAAACTGTCTTCCTCTTGATAGGGCTAGATATGTCCAACAGCTCCTTTCTGATAGTTGAGGTTTACAAATTAGGTCTCACGAGGAGAGAAGTGGTGTGATCCAATATATGCACCATCCTGTGACTGTCCCACAGGGAGATGCACTTTTCTGTAGATATTGCACATACACATCCATAAACAGTGCAGATACAAGTCCTTCCAGCCTCATGCTGCTGGTCTTTGTGTGCAGACAGGTGCAAGAGGTGGGAGATTGGGAACCTGGACTGAAGGGGAGAAAGAAATCTGAGGAAGAAAGAAACCAGGAATTGGTTTACACAGAAAACAGTTTTAGAAAGAAGAGGTTCGCATTGTACAGCACCAAGAACTTGAAATAGCTCAGGGAACAAAGGAAAGTAGGAATGTGAGAGGGAGTTCTGGGCACGGTGTCTACTCTGACTGACACTTTCAGGGACCAGAAATGGAGCCAAAGCCTTATGTCTGAGAAGGTTTTGTGCTTCTCCAGTAGTTTTATAGGTAACATTATTTCATTATCTGCATGAAACATTGGAGCTGATTGCAATGCTCTAGGTCAAAGAAACTGGGGAAGTCTGGGGAGGAATTACATTTCTTTGAGCAGCTTTGCAAGTTCGGCTTACAGAAAGGGGTAGAGAGTGGGAGGGAAAAACACATGGGAAAGAAGAACTGAAAATTCCCAAATAATTCTGCCAAACATTACAGCTATCAGGAAGATCGCCGGTGCATAAGGGAATGATAATATCCCAAGGGTACCAGGAGTGATGTACACTGTTTGTAATGATTTTGTAGTAAGATACAGAGACAAGTTCATCCATTACCAGCACTGAGAAGAATTGAGTTATGGGATCTAATGGCAGAGAATTTATTTCCTAGATCCAAGCCTATGAATGAAACAATGGTACTTCCTGCTCAATGTAAGAGCTCACTTTTTTTCTTTTGTTGAAGAAGAAAATAAAAACATTTTCATAAAAATGAAGACTAAACACTATGTCTTTGGACGCAGTTTCATTTTACTTCAGTTGTTGGATGAAAGATCATGAAATATCTTCATCTGGCCTTTCATAAACCACACTGCCTTTAAACATATATTCAATAAAATAAAGAGTTTGAAGTATTAAAATGTTTAAAAAGACTTTGCAGGTAATGTGTATGTGAAGGTTCAAGCAATCATCCAAGGCCAGAGTACTTGAACAACTGAGGAACTGTTAAATTACTGTGATCTTAAAAATGATTACTGTAATACTTTAGAGAATACATTTGCAGTAATAAATATAGAACATATTTTCTAATTTCTCTTATGGTTATCAAGGTCATTCAGTGACAGAATGCAAAATGTTTTATTTTTCTCATTCAGATACTGCTAGGTGCATAAATTCTATAGCTAATATAGAAAGACTCTTAAAATTTGAATTTATTAATGGAAATATTATGTCTTTGTTCAATATCATACAATAATTTTTATTTTCTGAATGGAATTTAACAATACACAGGCTCAGGCTGGCTTTATTCCACTAATACATGCCATTTCCAAAAGTGTGTTGCCTTACATGTTAAACACAGTGCACACACAATTACCCTAGCATTCCTTGAAAATTAATTTCAAATCCACATTTATTGTAAGTGCCTTGGGGCAAGAACAATCTTTTGTTATTAAACAATGCAAACAGGATCTTGGTCCATAATTGGGGCTCCTAAGCACTGTGAATTCTTTCACCAGTGTCTCACATTCTCTTTCTCTCTCTCTCTCTCTCTTTGTCCCTCTGCAGATTATGCCAGTGTTTACAAAGGTTGGGATCCCTTGCATCCTCATCAGTTTTTACATTTGCTCAAGAATCAGACTCAGTTTAGCCTAGCATTCTTCACGACGATAAAAGGGTGACAGATCCTGACACATCTGTGCTTTTGAGAAGTAGAAAAGCTGATTTAATGCATAAACCTTATCTTAAAGCTGTCTCCAAGGTGAAATTGCACCAGTCTTGGAACAAAAAGTGAAAGACTGATATTTAAACTGCATACAGTGATGTACTTGAGCACTCTTTCTTATTCTGTAGCCAGAAAATATTGTAATAGCCTTATTTTCCAGTTTTTAACTACTGAAACTTAGCTTTAAATATTACTTTTCTGTCATCAAAAGACATCTAAGACACCTGATTTGTATCTTAGGTGATAGTCAATCTTCTTCATGCTATGAGCTTCTCACAGTATTATTTCAAATTGTAAAGATATATTACTGAATGCTTATTTTTCAGTTTCACTACCTGGACAAACATATGAATCATATATTGATCACTGAATTACTAGAATTTAATGCTTGACTTATACATGACAGATCAGTATATTAGATCATAAATAAATGGGTGAATTTACCAAGGTGTTGATAATTTTTTGTGATTTTATTCAGTGACACAGATATAGGAAAATGAGAAAGAAATGTGAAATTATTAAAGAAATACGAAGAGCCAAAATGGGTGATTCTGACAAATTAGAAATCTCTTTCTAAGCTCTGATACTTTAGCCTGCAGTTAAAAAGAGCTTTGCCACTGAAAGAGCATTGTGACCATAATGCTTGTTCCCCAAACAGGAGTGGTGTAGCAACAACTATTCAGTCACAGGTTCTTAGCTTGTTTGTATAGTATAAAGCCAGTAGAAACCATTGCAATTCTCTAGCTGGACCTCCCACATAACATATATCTAAGATTTTCCTGGGATTAATTCCTTTGGAAATTAGAGTGTATACTTGAGAAAAAAAGGTAGTCTTGATTATAAAATTTCCAGAGATAAAAAAAATCTACCAAAATGCTGAGTATGATGTTTCAATTATTATCAGAAAAATGAAAGAAAAAAGTGTCCTCTAGTTTAAATTTATGTAGAGTTTAGTTTAAACTGCTGAGTCTCATTGCACATTAATTTGCCCAAAATAGAGGCATTGATTAATTTTCATCTTTCTTTAGTAAAAACCTCACAGAACTTGGACAAGTCATTCTTTAACTTGCTTTCTGGGCTTCTTTACTGAAAGAAGGTAGTGTGCAGAAAAGCATATAAATTTATAGTACTTGAACTCGCGAGCCCTGTCTTGCCAGGCATACCCATCCAATCAGCTTTAAATTGCCAAGACACAAACTACTTCATCTTAAAGACAAGTTCAATGTCTTGAGTTTTTTTAATGTATCTTTGAAATTAAACAAACTACCTCTAAAAAGTTTGAAACAATAATACATGAAAAAGCTCACCCCTATTATTCAATATTATTCAATACTCCTGTATACATCTGCATACAGATAACATGAGGCCGCAGTTACACTTGTCATATACACATCTGGCCAGGCTAAACTTTGTATTCTCAGAAATATTCAGTATGTTTATACTTCCATCTGGTCTGGTCAGGAAGCAGAATTGTGTCATTTGAGTGAGAATCTGCATTGCACATGTGCTATAGCTGTAGTTTGGTTTCTTCCTAAATCTCATGTATTGACTTCAAGTGAATTAGTTGTCAGGGAAGGAAAACAGTTCATGCCAACATCTTTTTCATTTCATTATTAATAGAAAGACATCAATGGAATCCTCACCTTCAAGGAAATAATGATTAGAAGCTAGAAAAAGTTTAAAGAGATATAGGTACAGCAGAATTTCAAGAGAATCTTGCTATCATTTTGTCTCTTGGGACATGTTGCACAGAATTAGTAGCCTGGCTATGGATCTGGACTGTAGAACTACTGACAGGCATGTGACTGAATGGAATTGCTTGATGAGGAGAGCTCACAGTCCCACACTGAAAATCTGTATTTTATTGCTGAAGACCAGAGATGATAAGGGCCCCCTCCCCCAAAGAAGCAAACCTCCAGAAAGATTCAACAACTCAATTTTGTAAAATACTGATTTGGACAGCTGGTCTTACCAGCATGATCATATTATTTCAGGAGTCTGTCCAAACCACTGCTGAAATGAATTAAAGGTGGTTTGGACAGAGTCCCTGCTGAGCTAAATATGCTGTTCCTAAGATAGGCATTCTTAAAGGTGGAAAATACATGCTTGACCATGATTTTTAATCATTTAACTAGAAATATTAACTACATCAACTCCTTGATATATGTAACTCCTGATCTGAACTTAAGGCATCCTTAGAAAATGCTTGAAACTGAGAAACTGAAGAGCTAGAAGTTCAGCTTGAGCACACTGCTTCAGGGAGAAATGTCACCTGAATTTCTGCCATTTTTGATTCTGGGCATCCTATTGAGAGAACTCCTTTCAGCTTCCATGTTCTGTATCCAAATCAAGCCATATAAAACCATATGTTGTTTGCTTGAACCCTATTACCAAACAATGCAGGCGACTCAGTGTCTGGTTTCTTCTCAGGCTCTTTTGCCTGAGAAGGTTAATACCAATGAGATTGATTTTGGGCTCACAAATGAGCTATTTCCCTCCCCCCTTCCCCCCATTTTTTTCAGTTGGGCTTCTAGCAGTGGTGCCTTGGAAATTCCGTACTTTTTCTTTTCATCCTCTTCAAAGTCTTGATCCTCTTCCCAACATCTCTGTGTTTTGTACTATGTAAAAGCTCATTTGTTTTGTCTTCCACTCTGTCCTGTAAAGGTAACACCTCCTCTGATTTCCGTGAGACAGAGGTCTATCTGGTATTCTTCTTGTGGTTTATTTTCAGACCACTGCACATGATTTGGAGAATGTTTGAATTCTCAGATTAAGGCTATGTCAAGAATAATTGTTTAAAGTCTTCCTGCATATTCACATTCCTTTAATTCTGTCAGTCTTCCCCTTGTTTATCCCGGTTAGGATTTCTCTCATCTGACACTCAAAAAAAGATAACAGTTTGAAGGGTAATTTGGCATTAACACGTTTATAACATGTTAGCTATAGCATAGGTCTCAAACAAATGAAAAACAAAATGCTTCTGTGCAAACTAATTCTGTTTTGTCCTAATATTTCCGGGATTGCAGTCAGCTATAAATTTTCAACATGAAACTTGACATTCAAATTGAAATCTCAAACTGTTACTGATATTGGAGAGGGAATAGAAAAAGATTAGAGGAAGAAATAGAAGAAAGTTTTTTTCAGCTAAATCTGCTTCAGTGTATATTTTATAGTTGAGTCTTTTGATAGTTATATGTTTAATGCAAATCGACCCAATAATGAAACTTACTGAACAGATGTTATAGTATTCTAAATTTCATAATTTCACATTATGAAAATATATTTCTATTGTGTGTGCTGCACAATTAAATTTAGATCCTTTAATTCATTTATCTTAGTTCAGGATTTCAAGAATGGTTACTTCTCGCAGTCTTGGGTGTCTCCATTTTTTCAAGTTAAATTTGGGTTTTCTTTAAAATGGGATTGATTTTCAGACGTAGAAGTACTCACCTGGTTTCTGTACGGCACATATTTCAAAGGTTTCTTTCTCTGGTGTTCAAGCATAGAGACACTCAAAATTTTCAGTTGTTTCTGAAAAATCTTGATGATACCACATGTTCATATTTTAAAGCACACAAAATTTTCTGATCTGAGCTATAACAAATTGTAGAGGGTAGCATCATGATGCTGGATGAATCAGAAACCTGTAAATGAATTCTTAGTGGTAGGGATTAAGAAGGTAAGAGAAGGGAGAGGTTAAGAGACTGTCTGCTGTAATTATCAGATTAGCTTCCTGGTGAGCATGTTGCAGAAATTACTTATTTTTGCATACAAAAATACTATTTTTTAATCTGAATTCTAGGAGCTTATATTCGAAGGGGCTGAACCTCTGTAAATCATTAAAGCACCTGAGTAATTCCACTTACATTAACAATACTGCTCCAGCATCTGCTTAGAGTTATATACATGCTTAAGTACTCTATTGGGACTTAAATGATGTGGGTTTGGATAGCCTAATGTTGTTATTTCCATGGTCACAAAATGTATGTAAAGTGGAAATGCAAACCCCTATTATTAATACCTGTGTTTCTCTACAACTATTTGTTTCAGAATAATAAAGTTTTCCTCTTAGAAAAATTACTTATTTTATTCCCTTACCAACATCATAGTACAATATATTAGTCCTTGATTTAAAATTTTCCTGAATTCTTTCTGAAAATGAAAACAAAATCTATGGTACCTTTTTGTCCCCTGATTATGTATAACCTGAAAGAAATTCAGAATGTAGTGAAGCATGACCTTTCATTCCTGAGGCAATCCTAGCTATCCTTCATCAAGCTGTGCTTTCCTAAATGGTTCCCTTTTAATGTCCAAAAATGCTTTTTAAGATTCCCTCCTCCCAAAAGGCATCAAAACTAAATGGTCTATAATTTTCTGAAGTGTTCCCTGAGTCCATCTTCAATAATGACATTATGTTGGCTATTTTCCAGCCATCAGGCCTTTTTCTGACTAGAACAACTTTGTAAAATGTCTGCAAAACTTGAAGTAATAACACCCCTGTTTGGGGGTGAGGAGTTTCAGAAATATTGAATATTGTTAGCTGTTTATTAGTGGAATGTTGTTATTAAATGTGAATATATTATGTCATATTATAGATGAATTATTCATTTCCCTTTCCCAAAACCATCCATGTTTCACCTTGAATATACTCATTTGAGGTATTTGATGTAAATCCTATATGCATACTGTAAATGTTCTTTAAAAGAGGTGTTGTTTTACAAATAACAAAAGAGCTATTAAAAAATCCAATAAGAAATTTAACAATAATGCAAAATAGCTAAATCACTTTGTTTGCTGCATTGTCTTTTAAACTGAAAGACCATGTTCATAGGACCACTTTGGAAAGAAAACTAGCAGAAAGTTAAAGGGATGTCCTTGCTATTTACTCTATATCCCTTTCATTCTAAGTGCTTCAAAACTAAGATACTAAATGAGTGGGGCAAAAAAAATAGATGTAGGGCATGTACAACAATACTGCTTTGAAAAGCTGGATATTAACAATGCTTCTAGTGTCATGGTCTGTATGCTCTATGTACACAGGACAAAAACCAATAGCTTGGTAGCTCTTCCCCTGAAGTGTTACATTCCTTTCAAATAAGTTTAGTAGTGGCAGTAGTGACACTGACATTTCTCTGTACTGGATCATATGTCACTACAGGAGTTTAAACCTAACTGTTCTATGTCCATATAAAACAGTGGTTACTGCCTCATAGAAACTATTTTTTGGAATACTGAAAGGGGAAAAAGTCTGGGTACTGCAAAAAGAGGACACAAGAGCTGGCTGTCAGTTGCTAGCAGTTCCTATGAAGCTACTTTTGAGGGCTCCTCATTAAGTCAGTGCTAACTAAGTGACCATAAGCATCCCCCTGGCTGAACTAAATGCAAGGTAAAATATTTCACATGAAACTGCTTTCCATCAAAATAAGCTGTGTGCATGTATGGTCATCTGCTACAGCTCAGCTGATGTTCAGTACTTTGTTAAGAGGTGGTTCTGCAAGATGTCTAAGCCTTGTGTTTTGATTAGTAATTTTTGTGAAGTTTTTGGTGGTTTGTTCAATACATTCCTCCAGCACTTCATTTGCAATACAAATTTTTCATTTTAAATAATTCATACTTAATTACAGTAGTTGTCAGTTTATGTGGTCCTTTTCATTCTTGAAATGCTTTAGAAGCATTAATTCCCACAAAGTTTTGAGAAGCAATTAAGTATTAATGTTCCATTTTTACAAACAAAAACCAGAAAATACAGAGGTTGGGCAAACATTTCAGAACATCAACTGTAAAATTAGGCACTGACTAGATAGAGACTTGATCTAATTTTCAGAGGCACTGAAGACATTTGCATATTCAGAATGGAAACTTTTGTCCTAGTAGTTAAATTCATAAAGACTCTTGGATATCATATTACTGAGCATTACAAGTTTTTAACTACTCGGGATCAAGATATGGGAGGAGTTCATTAACTCAGAATGTTTGCAGCAGGTGAGCACAAAGCTGCCTGAGCTAACACAAGAGAAAGACTGATTTCCAGATTCTCACAATTCCAGCTGTATAAATAACCCTTTACAAACATCTTCCCACGTGGGCTGAAGTACTCTGCATCCTTTCCTGGCATGAAATGCTTAAGTAATTTCTGAAGAAAAAGGAGATAGAGAGAACTGGGGAATGGAGTATGATCTATTTCCCCAAGTACTCAAAAGACTGCACACATTTTAGGACTGCTATTTAACAGCTCTGACAACCAACGTAGAATTTGTGTCCCAAGAAGAGATTTCAGCCAAACAGTGAAGCTCTTGGGAACTGTAGTTTTGACCTTGCTTTGTCTCTTAGCTTGAGAGAGCTGAACTTGGGAGAAATGCTCTGATCACCAAGGTAAGGTACAAAAAGCAGGTCAGTACATGTCATTTTTTTAAATAAAATAAATATCTAACATTAATTTTCACACAGAATCAGCCTCCTAGGTACACACTTCACATGCTCTGAACACAGCTACTATTTCAGATTTCTGAAAAGGCATAAGTGGGATGCACCCAGTTTCTTGCTGTGAACAAGAGAAAGTGGGCATGAGAGGGCCTCATGCTGCTGCTGCAAGTGGGCTGCTGCTGAGCCTTTGTGAACATGTGTGGAAAGAGCTTTAAGTAGTGAGAATTTTAACTGGTAGTATCTCTGGCCTATAGGACTGGGTTCCACTTTGAAGGGTTTGAGAAGAGTGGTGTTGAGACTGCTACAAATATTCATCCTAAGGATATGATAGTTATTCTCAGACATTTGAAGTCCCATGAGCCATTATTTCATGTTTGCATCATGTATCTATGGGCTGTTAGTTGTAAACAAATGTTGTTAGCATTGGATTTCTATTTCATGAGCATAGAGGTACGATTTATCCCAAGTTTCCTCGTGGGACACTGCTGTGAAATCATTTGGCAGCCTTGTCTCATCTCCTAGGCAAGCTGCCACCTATAAATAGTAAAGAAAGGAAGGAGGTACAGAAGGACTCAGAAGCAAAGAATAGCAAATGGCTACATTTGTGGTGAGAGTGTATAAGTATCTTCCGATGTGAATTTCTGCGGAAGTGTAGAAGGGCAGGGTACAGTGGGAGTCAGATTGAGCTTCATACCCTGAACTGTGACAGAGTTTGCAATAGTGAGGTACATGGCTCACGATCAAGTTTAAGTATTCACAATTCCTAAAAAAATTGGGGGTCCAGAGTTGAAGGTGACTGTAGAATTGATCCCAGAGCAGGCAAGTCTGGGCTGAATTATTCAAAGCTATAGAGGGAATTTGTGGCCAGAGCTAAAATCAGATGTTAGATTTTTAAGCTTCTTCAATCTGTAGCCTAGATCACTGCACCTTACTTCTCCAAAAAGCTCAATCAAAACATAAAAGTTCAGAATTGCACTCAGTGTTTAAGAAAAATCACATAACAATGAAAAATGAGGAAAAACTGATGTGCAAATTGTTGAGAGCCGTTTATATACATACTATTAGGAAAGGATTACATGCATCGATGAATCAGCGGTTTTAATCAGATCAAAATACTTTTGAGCACAGTTCCAGTGTGATGAATATGCTAGAGTTGTAGATCACCAGGAAGAAGATTAATATTCTGTCTATAATTATACACATTTTTTTTCGATTCTTTTTTTTTTTTTTGGAGACAGGCAGCAAAGAGGATTTAAAGCAACAGTCGTTCACTTCACATGGGCACAAAGAAAATGTATGGGGAGGCATGCAACTGCCTGCCCCCCACCTGCCAGAGAGCTTCCAGCATATCTCTGGAAAACAATTTTTTCTTAGTTTCCTGTCTACTCCCATCCTTCTCCCATGAATTTGCTCTCATGGCCCACTCAACTTTGTTCTTCCATCTTTTTTTAGGGACAGAGTGGCTCTTGGCCATGGCTATTAAGTGCTGGGTAGTTACCCCTTGTCGGCAGTGATCTCACGCTCTGTCCCCAGCATGATGTCTCACTGTAGCTGTGTGGTGACTCTTGACAGTGGAGGTTTCTGTGAGTCCATAGGGTCTGCACAGGATAAATAGGTTGAATATTTAATTTGCAGCTGTTTTGAGAGTATGCCTGTGTTTGAGTCTTTGGTGCTTTCCTCTTTCATCAGTGGGTGATGCTGTACCTTCTTGTACATAACTGCAAACTGTCCATCTTTAGCCTTGCTTGAGGCATGTCTCAGCATTTTCCCTGGCTGGCCTGCACACTAGCTTGCCAGAACAGGCAGTGATCTCTGCACAGATGTAACTGGTTTAAATGAGTAGTCTCTTCCATCCAATTTCCATTTGAAAAGAAGCAGATGAGCCTCCTACTGGGATGTGAAGTTGTGTGTCCCTATCTCAGCCATTTATTTGACACTATTAAGATGAAACATTTGTGCTGTGTTGTTTTGTGTATTGAAGCAGAGTCACTCTGAGGTGGAGTGTGAACTGCAGTTTGGGCCAAACTTGTAGTTTTGTAGGACAGGATGAAGTCAGGCTTCCATGTACCATTGAGCTACCCATAATACTCTGAAAGCTGGGTGCTCTGAGGTGCCCCACTTGCTATCAATTGAAGAGCTCAAAGAGGGATGGATAGTGACTAGGCAGTGTAGATGGTAAGGACACTCCTGGAATAGGTGAAGTTGTTTCTGCATCTGTGTATCAATGGCCATTAATTTGCACTTATTGACAGCTTGATACCATCACAAGTCTACAACATAGCAATCTCAATAATGTAAGAACAGCAGCCAGCCCTATTTCAAAGAACTGATTTGATGGCTCATCCTAAATGTCAATTAGCAAGATCAGGTTTTTAGTGATGATTTTTTAAGCATTACTGTTAATTTTCTTGTTGGATTTTTTTATAGCTGTCATCTGTTGCTATCAGACAGTGTTAATGTGATACACAGCGGTGCTCTTTGTAGGAGCAAAATGAGAAAAACATTTTTCTATTGCACACTGATAGCTACTAATTACCTTTTCTGGGGAGAACTCCATCCTTTGTTGAAGAAGAATTTAAATACATGAACTGGCAGAAAATCATGTAAGGTAAAATTATTTCAATTTTATTTCAAACTCCACAATTTCTAATAAAATATCTGACTTTTGCTGGAGCTGTACAGGTCACCAGACTGCAGCTGTTTGCCACAGTGCATCCACACCAGTCATTTAGATGAGGAACTCTTTCAGAGGACTACCCAACTCCTCCTGACATTAGAGTTACAACAGAAATGGGGTGCACATTGGTTCACAGTTCTGGAGTGCTCTTTCCTTGCTGTTTTCTGAAGAATATAAATAGTCTAGATCCCTGCTGCAAATGTAGTGAGGGATCAAGATAGCTCAGCCACAAAGCGTTCCTCCTGATGGCAGCAATTTTTGGAAGGGAAAATTGATCCAAGCTGACAGCTGTGCTGGAATGGCTAGACTGCAGCTAAGTCGTTTAAGGCCAGTTCGGGTATCTCACCCAGCACCACAGCCCAGACATAGCATCCCCTATGCAATGAGGGCTCACTTCAAATAAACAGTTGTGCTACTTTGTTATTGCAGGACATTAAGACAATTTGGTTCAGAAGTTATTAAAAATAAAGACAGGTATAAATAAAGGAACATACTCTAAACATGGAGAGAGTCTTTTTGTTCTTGCAGTCCAACAGGGCTATAGAATGCCCCTGAAAACAACATCTGAAATCGCTTTATAGATTCTAAAACTTCTACAAAAGCTGAGAGGCAGGACAAGATGCAGCTCTTGGTGGCTCATCCAAGAAGCACAGAGGGACCCTGTCCTGCACTGCAGCAATGCCCACAGAGGTCCTTAGCTAGCCCTTTGTAGGCCAGCTCATCAGGTAGTCACAATACAGAATGCAGGTCATAAGCATCTACAGATAATCAAATGTAGCCATCAGTGCCCAGAAGTGGCAGCAACTGAATGCTCACAGGTATTCAGCATTAAGTGAATTGATAGTTTTCCTTTACTTTTTGCTGGTAATGGTCTACTTTAGAGAAAATACACCTGCATGTAGCGCTCTTGTTAGTACTTCCAGCAGTGCAAAAATGGAGTGCGTCTGGAGAGTGATCTGCCCAGGATCTCTATAATAAACCTGTGGCTCAGGAAGGTCTGCACAGCCTCTGTCCCTAGCTACCTGTAGTTTGGACAAGGGAGTTAGCATGCTTTGTTATTATCACCAATTTAGTTTTCAGAACTAATAAAAATGCTTTGGGTTTTTTTTTTCACTGCCTTCCTCCAGTACATTTATATCTGCTGTCTGCAGCAACGACTATGCCAGGCCATTTCTTTACTCCTAGGCCTAAAGAAAGTTTTGAATGAATGAAAAGTCTTTCATTCATTACCCGAGAGAGGAAATTAATAAGAGGGGACAAATAGGAACAGGTAAGAAGATAGTGAGAGGCAGTGAAGATTGAGTAAAAACTTCTGTTCTGTGAGGCCATGCAAGATCTGCAACTGCAAGATCTGGGGATATTTCTCTATCTTCTGATCTAGGTATGGGATGTCCCTGAGGTGGAGACATGCCATTTTTGTCTATCGTCTTCTTTATGTTGATCTCCATGGAAAGTGAAATTTTATGGAAAAACCAACAGTGCTAGTAGGATACTCTGGTTATGTTCCTATGCAGACCACAAAGATGCAGGATTCTGATGCTTGTTATTTTTTTTATACTTATAAATGCATAGAAAGAGAGAAATCACCAGCACCAGCTTATCTATTCACATTTTTTCTCTTGCACCAGATTTTGTCTCAAAAACAAGTGTGATGTCATGGAATAATTTTATTTTAAAACTGGGGTCATCTGTTTCTCACCATCAGCTGGTGAGGGCAGAAGGAGCAGCAGCTATTACATTATCCTCTGCTTGTCTTAGCATAGGCGGTGTTTTTCTAGCACTTCTATATAATGCCTAAGATTAAATAGGAGAGTTGGAAAGCATTTTCATCCAAATGGACTTGTAGGCAAAGACACCTTTCCAGAACCTGAGAAGTGATCTGCCAAGTTTCTGACGCCAAAGGGGGATGTCCAGCCCTGGCAGTCCACATGGCCAAGTGAGTACCCTCACTTCTAGATAGCTTGGTTGTATGAAATAACAATTAAGTGCTTAATTCTGTGTGAGGGTTTTAAGATGTAGCAGTTTCCTTCTTATCTGACAGATCAGAAATCGGTGGCTAAGCACTGAAGGACAGTCATTCTGTGCTGGCTAGTTGGGGCATTTCTCTCTTACCACATGTTATGAAGCTCATCTTGAGATGAGTTTAGCCCAAAAGGTGCTTTAAAGCTTGCACTGCAATAGCCACATATTTTATGGCTTTAGCTTCTCAGCCAAAATCTTCCTTTTTCATTGCCTAAATATGTTTTGTGTGTCTAAAAATCAGGTCACGTACTAACTTCTTATATATGAATATGGCATCTGCAGCCTTTACCAACAACAAGTTTCTATTTTCTTCCATCTCATTGATAAAGATATTGAATAGCACTGAACTAAGAATAGATCTATGTGGAACCCCGTTATATAATGATGCCCTCTGTGCAATTACTTTTTGGCTGTATCAGCCTTTTCACGCCAGTTAAAATTTGCTACACAGATTTTATGTAGTGTCATATTTAACCAGAAGGTCAGAGTACAAGGTAAAATAGATCAGTTATACAGAGCAACTTCCTTCAGCAACAGAACTTTTCATTTCATCTAAGGATGTAATCAGTTCTACCATTAATTTTCCGTGAAAACTCATTCACTGAAATGGATTATGTTACTGTCTTTGTAACATTACTGGTTAGATCCCATTCTGTTCTGTGTCCCAGTATTTTGTCTGGAATGAATATAAGGTCACTAGATATTTACTTACTTTGGTAATGTGTAGGAATTTTTGAAAGATGATAATGTGTTAGATGTTTTCCATATCACTGAAACTTTGAGAGCGTTACAATATTTTTAAAAGATTGTTCCATGAAGAGTAGAAATAAACACTGTTTTCTTTGGAGCTATATCTTCCACCCACTTACTGCTGTCATCCCAACTCTCTCCACATCCTCTAAATCTTTCCCAAAACAGTTCTGCCATGTCATCCCCTCAGTGTTTATAGCTCTCCTCCATCACATCACCTAGCTCACCACACCACTGCTGCGCACTCCTTCCAGTGTCTTTGATTTCTGATATAGCCGTCCTTCTCCCCAGCTCCCTTCCATCTCCAGTGCAAAGTGTCCAGTACAACAGCTCCATGTACTCCCTGCTCTCTGTATTCTTCTTTCCATGTTTTATACCTCTGTATTTTATCCTGCCAGCTGGGGAAAAGCCAGCACATCTGGCACAGACATCCTGACTGGCTGGCTAGTACATGTGTGACCACTAAAAAAGTTGGCTGCTCCTAAGTGTAAGGGACAATGAATTCTCCTCTGTGCCATGAATAGGCTTTCTGTTCCACCCAGACAGTATTTTATTTTAATTAAATCTGGGGGAAATTAATTATCTTTGCCACTTCTGTGCCTCTGCTGAATGTTACGGCAACTAACCCAAAGGGTGAAAAATATTTGGGCATGGGGGAAAGTGTGGGTATGGAAAGGAGAACTAATGGCCAGATGAAGGGCCAGCCACATAAATGGCATTATTTCTTAAGCCACACACATAAATCAACCTTAGAATGCCTATTTAACCAATTGCTTTAAAACTCTGTGGTTAATATTATGCCATTCTTCAGATATGAACATTATTTAATGTCTGTTTACTGTAAACATTTTTTATCACTATGAAAATAGGAGGTGCTTTTTTAGCACTGATATATCACTCAGTTTCTTTCCAGTTGCCAAACAGAAGAATTGATATCATGCATTGATATGAATTAATAATACATTTTTACAGTAATGGGTCTAATATCAACTCAAACACAAAAGAGAAAAACATAGCACATCTACTTCATAACACAACCCTGAGATTATGAGGTTCGGTATCAGTTCAGAGGCTTTTGCTGGAGACCTGTCAAAACCACAAGCTGTAACTTGTGCTGCCGAATGCTCTTGTTAACATGACTCATGTGAAACCCCTTCAGTTTGCCAGTATTGTGCCCTGAACTGCCCCAGACTAGGAAAGTGCACTTCACTTAATATACATATAAAAATATTAAACAACATAAATTCTTCAGCAAGAGCTTGAAGCAGTATCTGTGCTACAATCGTATATCACATTAACATTTGATGTTATTACTGCTTCGCAGGTGCAACAATCCTTGGTCCTTGCCCCTGTGGGAGAGCAGTGGTTGACTTCTATTTCTTTTTTTAACTGTTTACATTTTTACTTCAATCATAGTTTGTCTTATCTCTCCCTCTGCAGGAGGGCAATCATCAGTGAGATTTGCTGCGAATACATTGTGGCTGATGTATCTAATGGAACCTGCACTTATAGCCAGACCTGTCAATAACCCTCACACCATTACAGTAGATAGCTTTTCACAAGATTGGCTTCTTCTTGCAAAGATTATTCAGTATCATATGCGCAAACAACAGCAGCCATTATTGCCCTTTATTTCCCACCTCTCCTTTTCTTAGACTAGCACGTCTCTTTATTATTATTTGACAGCAATGAAGAATAGCCCAATCTTTGCCATCATTTTGTAACAACAATTCTTAGCACTTTTCATGTTCAAAGAGCTTTGCAGTCATTATCTAATTAATCTTCACAACAGCTCGATGAGACTGGTAAGAAAGGTTTAGCCTCATTTTATAGACGGGTAACTGAAGCTGTGAGTTTAGCCGCTTGATTTTCAAAGGTACTGTGCATTCTTGGCTCCCATTGAAGTTAATGAGAGTGCAGAGGGAGCAACATCTCTGGAAATAAAGGAGCTTGTGCAAGCTTTCAGAGGAGGTTAATATCAGCATGCAGTGGGCATTCCTTGGTCCCCAACCCTGTGCCCAGGCTGTTGGGCCAGGCCTCTCTCAAATCTGGGTTGTCACTGGCAATCTGGCCGTTAGACATTGGCTATACAAAGCTAGCTTTTCATTTGGATGCTTCAGTGTCATAGGGGAATAGTTCAGAAATTCTGCACTTTAAGTTTCACCCCTGGGGTATTTTATCTGTCCTCACTCTAGACAAAAATACCTTTAATCTGTTAAAGATGTTGCAAGCACTAGGTTTCACATGCATTGATTCACTTGCAGTTTTATGACTATATTTTACAGAAATTGCACTTATTTTGAAATACTCCCTAAGCACTAGGAACATAGACAGAATGCATTCCCTAATGCTTCCCTAATTCATGGAGGTGGCTGCTTTACCAGTCACTGTCAGATCCTTAATCAGCAGAGTTGTAAAGCTTGCAGATATTCAGCAAAAGTGCTTAATAAAAATCATTTAATTCTAAATTACAAGAGTGCACTTAACCCTAAAGATATTAAAACTGATTGTTTGACGCACTGCACTGAGTGGTAGAAATTTAAAAATAAAAGCTTTCCTTACTTGCATCAAAGTGAATAAATCATCTAGCCTTCATACCCTAGTGTCTTGATACTGTGCTGTAATAAAATAATCTATTTTAGAGCTTTAAGCTGTAAATATAAAGTACTCCAACCTGACTGGTGACAACAGGAGAAACTGGGTCTTGAAGAAAAGAGCAAGCATTATGGCTGGCATTCCTGTTACATGGTTTTTGAAGGCCATCTGTCTCTGTGTACTTTCTGCAATGGATTTATAAATCTGTTCTATAGTCTGGCTGGTGCTACCACATAGTGGAGAGCTCTAGTGGCTCTTAGATACTTCTGGTAATTAATTATAGAACATCTACATCTCCCCACTGTAAAATATACCATATACCATTTATATTCACCACTATATGCATGGATCAGTCCCAGCAGACACATGCACAGGTGTGCACATGCACACGCTCCTGCACTCTTGCACCACATGTGCACACAACCCCCTTCCCTCCACTGAGGTGGTCGGCAAAGTTCAGATTTTGGGTGAGCAGAGATGTTGGTATTTATTTACATCATATGAAAAGCAATAACCATCCATATTTAGGTCTCATGTCAATTTTTTTCAATTGAAATTATTATGCAGTTTGGTTGGTATTAAAATGTAGCCTTTCTGAAAAACATTAACAGCAGTGATTCTTTTGAAGAAATGGAAAGCTTAACTTTTTTTTGGCAGTTAGTAACAAAATTCTTTCTTTTTACCCAAACTCAACCAAAATTAGTATTCTATTGTCAGAAAAGACAGGAAGTAAAGGTGATTGTGTCTAGATTTTGATAAAATGCAAAATCTTATGAGAATGTATTCATTTTTAGAGCAACAAAAACCTTTCAAGTTCCATCACTTTTCCCATTGGAACAAAAATCATCTTCTTTCAATAGCTGCTGTGAAAATAACCATCCCAGAAATATTTTAAAATATTCTTCTTCTAGCTCTTTATATATCGTCTGTCTCCCTGGAGCAGAGGCAGGACTTAGCTAAGATTAGTGCTGGGGAGCAGGACTCACCTGGGTGTCAGACTCCATCACAGTTATGTGTTTGTCTCACTGCTGATAATGTTTACATTCAGCCTTTGTCATTTCCTGCTTTACAGCCAGATGTTTCCAGATGCATTTTTGACAACCTTAATAAGGCTTTCTTGGGTTACAGAGTGGTTTATTTGCCTAATTTGGAGAATATGGGAGTGTGCAGGTTTTATTTTCACTGAAGTCCTCCAGAATTATGATATGAAGTCTATCAGTTCACAGTACTAAGAATTGCTTATATGGCTTATAATTATTAAAAGATATTTAATTCCATTTTATTATGTGAAAAATCTCCCATAATTATAAAATTATTTGTCTAAAAACTTTTATGTGTTCTAGTTTTTGGATTTTCCTTATTCCAAAATAAAATTTTAAATCTTTGGAACAAAGTCAAGGAGTCATATGCCTTTTTTTTTTTCTTGTAATCTTTTCTGATTAATTTGTTCAGTATGTTTGATTGCTTAATTGTTTAATTTTTTCCTTCCATAAACAAGATTAATTGCAATTCACTAGCCTGAATAAATATATACCCATTATAGTAAATAAGCAAGTACTGACATTCTACTTCTGAGCTGTAATGAAAACTTAAGACGGATAGAAATGGATGCACTGCAGTCTTCTAACTGTGCCTGACATCTCCTTACACACCATCAGAATAAAAATGGAAGATTTTGAAAATATCATTGCATAGGTTTGCACCAAAGTTAGGTAAGAAGGGGATGAAGGGAGGCACTGTTTTAGAGGCCTGCATCTCCTCTCCCATCACTCCTGGTTCTGCTGGGGTAACTTTCTCTTTCTTGCTGGTTTGAAGGAGAGTAATAGGATCTCACCACCCTTTAAAGTAAGAATTCCTACTACATTTAAAGGTCATTCAGCTTCAAAGAAGCCACAGCCAGGGTTCAGGAAGGTGCCTGGCTTTGTGGATTTTCCATCAAACACTTAAAGCCTCATTCTCATCACATGGTACTGTTAAACTTTATGTGACAGGTTTGACTTAGTCCATATAGTACACACGTGAAGGATAATTACTTAAATACTATACATCGCGAGGAATGATGCAAGAAAAAATTACTAAAAACACCATTGATAAGGCCCATACTAATGAAAATTGCCATATAGCAATTATCTGATTCAAAAAATGTTCGTTTATTTTAATTAACTTAAAATATTTCCATCCCCCTGACTCCCAAGGAACAGATTGGATTAGTCAATCAAAGTTGCCACAGAGCTGCTTGATTCTGAACTTGTTTTTTTACCCATTTCATACAAAATTATATTAAAAAACTTTTTCTATCTAGGATAAACATTGTGAGCACAAAATACAATAGGATTTTTTTTAATGGCAGTTGAAACATTTTAACAAAATTTGACTGTTTTGACTCTGCTCTTTTTTTTTTTTTTTTTTTTTTGGCAAAACCCCAGTTACAGTGTATGTGATCAGAGTACATAATAGTTATGTGCAGGGTGGTCAGCTGGCTTAAGATAATGTTGAAAATACAAGTGCCCATATATTGATAATATTAAGAGATTAATATTTATGCATTTTCTTGACAGGAAAACTCTTGTAAATTAGTTAAATATGTGTGTTGATAGTTTTGAGAATTGTTGCTAACTTAAAAACAATCTCATTTTTCTGCATCTTGTATAATTTCCCATGGTATTCAAAGAATATGCCACGGCCACCTTTGAATAATTTTGAAAAAAAACCCATAAAACATACATGACTCTATGAAGGACAAGACAGTGGCAGGAAATGGTAATTTCCCTTGTTTATATTATGAAATACTTTAGTGTTAGGTTACTGGAAAAGAAAAAATCTGAAATTCATTGTAATTGCTATCGATTTTTTCTGCTTATTTAGTTTTTTGCATTTATCTTATCTTAGACATTTAAGAACTATAAAATTAAATTCACTGCAACTTATTATGGGCTTCTCTATTTACTTCCTAGATTTTAAAAAATACATTTGCTATACTGTTTCTACTGCTTATTTTGTTTTGAAAAAAATTACCATTACAAAATCACAGGTCTGGATTATGCTTTGGAATTTAGCCCAAAGACCAATTTTTTTTTAATTGAATCAAAATTAATCATCAGGCAATGCCATTTATCCATGTCTTTTTTCAACCAATACATATATCCTTGATAGTCAACATGAATTTTATATGACACTAATTGCACAGTATAGAAACTTACCTCTGTCGCCTAGATAATTTCTCACTACTTGTATTACAGAGGAAAGAAAATGTTCCGAGTAGCCTAGTGGCAGATTTTCAGCTCATGCAAATTAATATTAAAATCACAGATCCAGAATAGTTATTGTTTCAATGGCATGAGAAATAATGTATTGAGTTTTCGTTTCCAGGAGTTTTTCTTTATTCAGCTCTGATAGGTGTATGATACTAAACTCTTGAATAATTCCTTTTTAAATTAAACAGCAGATTCTTATCTTACCAGATTTATGAGTCATTTATATTCCACTAAGCCACACTACCCAAATGGCTGTGTATACAATTGTGATGAGCTGGTAGTTTAAGTACAGAGATAATACAGAGAGCTTTCTCTGAAGTGGTTATGGGGATATTAGTATAGTTGGTGTTTAAATATGTTATCAATATGAAATAGAAAAGCTGGAATAAAATCAGTCTGCCATGAGCAATCACAAGAATTTTTAGTCTAAAGTTTTTCAGAATGATGTTGATGATATGAAAAATCCAAAAGCATGGTGATACTAAAATTATCATGAACTACATATTAAGCACTATACATGTGTAGGTAATGTATTTGAGTTCACTGAAAACTGAAAATGGGCTGTGGTGGCAGAATTACCTCCAAATTATGTAAAAATATAAATTTGTGTTTCTCAATAAATTGTCTATTATGGCAGTTTTCTGGAAAGCCACTAGGTGGAAGTTACTTTCCTACTGACCAACTTTATTCCTTTTACAGTGGCCATTGTTTCCTAATATAAATCTGTAAAAGAGTAGTTTTCTTTCAGTATTATCCTTGCTAGAGTTTCAAGCAAGCATCACAAAAAGTTATCACTTACAGAAGTCCTGGAATATAAAGCCAGAACCTTCTTGACTGGGACAAGGCAGGTGCTATTCTATTAATAGTAGTGCAAATAAATTGCTAACATTTTGCCAAAGTAGAAATTATCAAGCCGAATGCAAGGGAGAAATGTGGCTGTCAAAACAATCATAAATGGATAAAAAAAATCAGCACATGCAGGAATAAATCTGAGCAGAAATTTTAAAAAGAGCTTGGTTAAAAGTGCAGAAGTAAAAAGCTCTTTCCTCCGAAATTCTCCCAGCATTTTGGGATCACTATTTTTACTTTATAAAATTAAACTCATAACACAGGCTTTAGAATAAATTATTCTGAGTTTGACTTTCCGGTCTTTTCAAAACTTGTCAGTTCAAAACCCAAATAGCAGTGAAATTTGCATTTTCTGCATTTGCAGAAAAGTTGAAAGAATCATGACTGTTATTGAAAGGATCTATTACTGAACCTCTTCTAAGAGACAAAAACTTCCTCACCATGCAGAAGATGAAGACTGGTCTTAGCCCTGACGTTGCCCTTGGTTTGTTTTGTTGCCCTAGTAGTCCTAATTTCACTAGTAATGAAGAATTGTCATTTGGTGCTGTGCCAAGGAGGATATGAATGTCAGGCCATGCTCACAGTTTCCATTGGAGCTATTACTTTCTTCTTCTGCTGTAGCCTTTACTGAAAGAGTGTGGGATGCACATCACCAATAACTGACCTAACTTGTGTTTCATGTCAAAAGGAAAATTTAAGAAACACTGAGGGATTTTTGTCAAGGCATGGGATGAGGAGTAAAGAGAACCAGAGCAGAGCAGATCATAGCACTCTTTTATCTGGTCACCAAAAGAGGAGAAAAACAACTGACTGTGGAGCATGCAAGTACAGAAATCACAGCAGAGGTACAATGCACATTGCTGGGAATACCATATACATATTGTGTGAATATATAGTTCCAATAGACTACCTGAGATATCTGAAAAACATCACTTTTCATGGCAAATTCTTGTTGCTGTTGTCATTTGTTTTGTAGAAGGTTTTTTGGTTTTATTTTAATAATTGAGTAAGCTCACGCAAATAATTAATTACGAGGAACTCAGCATTTGAGAAAAAAAACAACTTTGCCCTTTTAGCATATTTATTCATAAGAAAAAGAAGCAACATAATTATGTTGCTTTATGTAATACTAGACATTAGACACAAAATTCAGGAAACTGGTAGAACATAATAATAAAACTAAAAAATATATACCTAAAGTAAATTCTTTTGACCTTATAATGATTTTTACTGGGATGAAACATAGAAGTTCAGTAAATCACTCTAACATCAGCTACCATTCACTCATATAAGGATTTATCCTGTATGAAGCATCTTGTTAAAAACATTTGTAACAGAAGTATATCTAGATGAGAGATGGAAGATAATTGTGAGATGTAGTTGTAAAAGTCATGGAATTGGGTCTGAAATCCTTTAATGAATGTTAGCATTTGTTAAACACATGCTAATAACCAATATGAATATATTTCTTTGTCTTCTACTGCTTCAATGAGTGGAAGAGAGAAAAAATCTGTTGAAAAAGCCAAGATGGGGGCAAGTAGTTGAGAAAGTGATTTTTGGAGGATTTTTTGCCTGAACCTCTTCTCTCCACATCGATTCTTCTATGAGTCATTTGGAATAAGAAAAGAAACTGATATGAGGAGACAAAAGTCAGTGACAAACTAAATGGATACTGACTCTGGACTACAGTCACTCCTCAAGAAATGCCAGTTAATGATACTTGAGACAATGGCCTGATCTCCTGCTCTTCCATAACCACACTGAAATGCTCCTACTGGAGTGGTTTCATAGCAGCCTGGTTTCTGCCTCAGCCTTTCATCCTTTGTGGGGATGAAGTCTATGGGTCTCACCATGGGAGATTATGTTGTGACATGTGTTCATGGAAATGAAATAATTCAGAATACAGGGCTGAAGGCATTTTAGGCCATTGAATTTGTTGAGTGTTTATTTTCTTTTATGTATTCATTTAGCAATTTTGACAATATGTGTCAGTTTTCCATGCTCTTTCCTAGAAAAGGTGCCCTTCTGCAGTATCTCTAACCAACAAAATAGGGGTTGCCTGGTGAGGTCATCTTGGAGTCCTGGCTCCAAAAGAAATGCCCAGGATCTGCGACAGCAACTCTGTGATAATAATCTTCTACACTTGACAAAATTGAGTTGAGGATCGTGCCTTAGGACTTCTGTACCCTCTGCCTTATAGTGAAATTGATCTGTGACTTTTGGAGCCTTTATAAGCTGTACTGATCTAGATGTTCACTGCAGTAAACTTGGGACAGAGCTGGTGGAGGCTGGGAGAGATGTGTGTTGCAATGGCACTTAAGCTGAGGGCAGGAAAGCCCGGGACTTTCAGGTGTTGCAGAGCAGGTATGACGTGGTAACATGAAAAATAAAGTAGGATGAGTAAAGGGAGAGGAACTGGAGGACCAATTAGGAAAGAAGTTAGGAACAGGACAGAAACTGGGGATGTGAGAATGGGTGTAATGGTGCTCAAACAGTCAAAATGACACAGGGAAGACAGCAAAAGAGGAAGGAACATTAGAAAGAAGCTGTCTGAGTGAGATGGGATCCTGAGGGGCAGGAACTTCAAGTGACCTCATCTATCTTTTGATCAGTTGCAAAAGGTTCTGTGGCCCTAAATATTTCAGTCCAACTGAAGAACCTATTCCTTGACATGTAATGAAAAGTTTATTTTTCTAAATTCTAAGATTTTATAATTTGGGAAACTATAAAAACCCCAAAGTTTAAAGAAATTCACATAGAAATAGTTGTGTAAAGGTCATATATTCAAATGCTCAAACTAAGGATTACCAGAATTAAGACTGCCTTTATTATTAAAAGTACAGTAATACACTGTTTAATTCCATTATTTCATAAGCTTTTCCATCATGAAAAACATAATCTTAGTTCACTGTACATAGAGACTACTCCAAGGATGAATGCATTTTATTTGTTTCAGGATACTGCCCCCTCAGTAACCTATCTCATTAATTGCTAAAGCCTGAGAAAGCATAGAGTTGATGAGAAAGGGAATTGTAGGAAGGAACTCAGAGAGAGCCCTGATGACTAAGGCAATGAAATGCTGTCCTAATTAATTGCTTCTTATCCCAAATTCTTCCATGGAGTTCCTGTGTGATGCTGAGAAGTCACAAGCAACCATTTTCACAAAAGGACGCTATTTTTATTTTGTCACTTTTTCAAATATTGTGCTTGTGCTTCACTGTTGTTCCAAGCTGACCTCTGCATCTTAGAGCCTTTGGAAACCCTACTGTGAAAATGAAGTGCCTTGAGAAGTTAATATACAATAAAATTAAGTCCTTGGGCCTTCAAACTAGACACACATATTTACTTGTCATTGTCAATTTGGGCTTTAATGGCACTGCCTAAGTCTTCATCATGGAATTTCAAAGTTCTTTTATTCTGGAGAACTCTTTGCAGAAGGGCATTAGGTAGGGATGTGCATAAATCCCTTTCCCCTAGTCTGGTTTTATTCAAAATAAACCCATAAATCTGGTGTAAAAGAGAACTTCAGTAAGCAGAGTGTTTGCCACATTCCCTTTCCTGGACAACCAAGCTGTATGTATGGGATTCACTTTCCCTGACTTCTGCTTGCCCATCTGGAACACAGGAAGGAAAATATCACCCATCAGGGAAGGAACAGCACAGGTCTGTATTTTTATGAAGAACTCAAAGGTAGGTCTAAAAGGGACTTAAATCATATCCTGCTTGTACGATCATGTGAAGACTTCTGGACTGAATTTACATCCTTTAACTTCTGTAACTACAGTAGTGTTAATTCATGAATTTTGGCTTCTCTGCATCACTGTGTTGCACTCACACAACCAGACTACTTTCAAACCTGAGCTTCTGACTCTAAACCTGTTCTGCACTATGTGGTTTTACCAGTTCAGGGCCAATATAGTCTATCTTAGGCTTTGTTATATTGAAATCCACTCCAGTATAAAACATGTCTCCAGGAAATGTCAAGAACCCCATTCTACCCAAAGCTGATTGGAGATCTCTACAAAATGCAGTTTGGGGCACCATTTTCTTTCCATTTTCATTAGGAAAACGTTGAGATGCTGTCCCTTTTCTTACAATAGGCAGTTACTGGGGCTCCTTCAGTAATGAAACCCAGAGTGAATACAGTTGGAATCCCTATATGATGTTTTACAGAAGAAGATGTCAGGATTTCAGGCATTTACTTATGTCTTGTTATATATATTCTATATATGGTTGAGACTGTCTCTATACCATATACAGAAATTGTTTTGTATTAAAATGTAAAAATAACAGAATGTAAAAATAAAATGAATGTAAAGATACCAAAATGTAAAAATATGAGGTACCAGAAACTAAAATTCTCATTCTAGTTCAGTGCTTCAGCATTAATCGTGCTTCAAGTCCTAAGTCTTGATTTTCTGCACATGGATGCAGGTTCAAAAGAAGTAAAAGGAGAGGAGCTGACATCTGTAATGTCTTGCTAAAGTTAATGTGGGTTCAAGAGAAGATGGGACAACTATATGGAAAATAACTGCATTGGAAGTTAATAAACAGAGAAATTGCATGCAACTCTGGAATTACCTAAGTGGACAATGACTACAGGCTGGAGGAAGGCTCAGAACTACTATACATCTTTTTTCCTCTTGTACGGTTTCTGCCGCATCTGCTCTTTGCCCCTGTCAGTGAAGAAGGGAACTGTCAGAGAACATGGGATATGCCACAGGCAGGGTGGACAGAGAATAAAATTCAGCAGTAATCCATCCCATGAAGATCAGCCATCTCATGCATTGAGTGAGACACTTCCGCACAAGAAAAAAACGAGTTTTTTTGTATCTGGAGTTACAGGGTTGTGTTTGCGATGGTGACTTTAAAGGTGGCAACTTAAAGCAAGCTAGGTGGTGGGAAAGGATAACTTTGACTAGATCAGGCTAATGCCTTTAAAAATAATTGTCTTGTCTTAGTGTACACAGTCCCTTCTGTAAATGTGAAACAGAAGCAGGATCTTCCAAAGCACCAGCAGGTCTTCTATGATGACAACTTTGCCAATGCAGTCACAGAAGATACTAAATGAGGGTAACATAGACAAGTGCAGTGCAGTTTCCCTTAGCTTTTTAAGGCTTTTCTTTTTCATTCTTTCAATGTAGCTTTGTTGTATATTGTTGATTGGAAGGCTATGGAATTCTTCCTTAATACCCAGAATAAATCCCAGTACATTATCTTCTCACAGGTGAAACTGCATCATGCTTTTTCTGCATTACCCACATTGCAACCTTGTGATCCTTTTAATTTGCATTCCACGCCCCCAAAAGCATTGCACACTCTGGACTCACTCCTGATGATCCTCTTCACAGAAATAAAAGTGACTGCTTCTGTGAAAGAGGAAGTATTGCAGCGAGTGACATATGAGCATTGAGCAAAACAATGCAGTGAGTAAGCAGCTGAACCTTGAAGGGAATCTCCATTGAAGTAAAACACAAAAGGAAAGGCTAATTCAATTAGCAACTGATGCTTGTTGCTTGAACAAATGTCACTGAATTTTGAAAAAAACAGGAAATACACAGCCAATGAACATGTTGGCAAAAATAGACAGACACAAGTAAATATCTTGAGGTTTTTCAGATTTTCTTAAATCTCAGTAGGCTTCCCAGGTAACTGATATTTTGGGTTTTATCTCTTTCTCTCTCATCTTGTGTATTTTCTTCCACAGATGAAAATGATCTAAAATGGCTAAGCCTCTGAACATGTTTTCACACCATCCTACTATCCTACATATTTCAAGTACCTGCCTGTAGAGTCTTTCCTCTAGACCTGCTGCCCTCAAAGCCTTGAGTTACATACAGATTTATCCATGCTGCTTCGTTCCTATCGCTGTTTCACTCCATTCCTTTTCAAAGAAAGATGCAAACGCTCACTAAGTGGAGGTGTACCAGGCCACTAGTTGGAACATGCTGTTAACCAGCCTAGGGAAAAGAAGAACTTAAAATCACAATAATATGTCTAGTTCTCCAAGAGCCCACCTACCCAGACCAAAGCAGCCTGAACAGTGATGGCACTGATTTCAATGTTGTACAAGGGCAATTCCATTTTTTCCTATGAAAATTTTATTACAAGGCAGTCAGTCAATCCTTATGGTCACTTTAAGGGGAAATGAGAAGGAAATAAGGCAAACATCAGATCATTAGTTTTGATTATTTTCATCATTAATATAAAAATCCTGTCAGGGTAAGGCAGAATACTTTAAACATAGTTAATGTGATCTGATTTTTGAGAAGGTTATTAAGAGAAAAAAACCCAAGCAAAAATAGCAAGCAAAATTTATCCTAATTTCTATGCAAATATATGATTTCATCCTTTTAAGAACATCCATTGCTGTAGCAGAAACCCAGTTCCCTTCAGCTTAGCAATAAAAACAATATAACTTAGCTCATGTCAAAGTTTACCGTGTGACTTTAAAGCAGCTGTTAACTTTAATATGATAAATGAAATCATTACTGAATATGGCCTCACAAGGCAATTTTTTTTTAATGTTTAAACCGTTCTTGTCTATACCCCCTTGTCATTAACTGGTAAATCAGTAATTTATTTCCTATTAGAATTTATATAGTTTGCAGCAATTAAGAAGAAAAGCATAATTGCTGACAAACCCAGGGCACTATTTAAATCACTTCCTTGTTGACAACATATTTCTCCTTCCTAAAACTGAATGTCACTGAAATCTGATTTGAACAGAACCCTTGTGGACTCATCATTCAAATGTACTGCACCTGTCACCTGTGTGCTAGCATTCTGCTAAGGATCAATTTACATAACCTCATTTAATGGTTCATAAATCATACCCATTAAGCCCAGCTAACAGGAACCAAGGGTTCTAATTTATGCTGCCTTTCATAGCAGAAAATTGGGAGGCTGGAGCCTGTGGATAAAGAACCCAGGTCTTGCCTTTGATTGTTGATTGTGATGGTAAATGTATGGATGATGAGAACAGATTTTCACTTTATTGATTTCCTGCCAAAGCACAGCATGCTTTATTGTGAAAGGGGGCCTTTTGGCAGCAGTGCTAAAAGTGGCAGTTGTTTAGGAGCCCTTTGCCAAGATGACATCTAAGACAATACCGAGTGGTAAATACTAAAATAATATCAAGCTGAAATGTTAATTTTTAAAAAGAAACATCCCCAAAGGTTCATAAACTCAATGATGTTTTCTACCCCAGAGCACCTCGCTAATACATATGAAGCCAGGTGATTACTGTGGGGTATTAATTTTTCTAAAATCTATTTTTCTTAAATTCTGTATTCTATTATAAATTATTCATGGTATTTCAGTCAAAGTAATGCAGATGTTTGAAGCCTGCTGTAGAGTGACAGTTCAGCCAGAGTTGTGTGCTGGGCCTGTCTTGAGCTTTGTACTCTGATCCTCCCTTTGATTAAATACCTGGAAATAGCTTTTTCTGTCATTTGATTTTCCATTTTTAAGTTCTATTATTTAGTAGGTGGCTGAGTGCCGTATTGAATGTATTGCCAAATGGAATATGCATATGCATAGGCATACAGCAGTCTTGCCACATGAGTTTAGGCAGGGTCTCAAAATACCAAAAATAGTCTTGGTATTACTTCCTAGAATGAAACAAACTCTGTTGGTTGGTTCCCCTTGCCTCACTCAAAATTGCACCCCTTCATTTCAGCTTGCTCTATAATTTTCTCCTTGCAAGTATGGAAGCCTAATTTTTTTTTAATCTTCTCTTAGGACAGACTGATTCTTAACAACTGGGAATTTAACCCCCCATTACTGCAGATGGACAAATAACTTTGTTGGCCTGAGAATACAGTCTGTGTCTTCTGCCAGCCATCAGACTAATTCAATTAAGACAAGCAATATGATAGGTTTCTTCTGTTTTTCTAGCTACACTTCAGCAATTAAGATCTTTTTCTTGGAAAATGCTGGCCATGATCTGGGGAAATATTGAAATTACTGAATAGTCTTGATGTAAAAATCTTGTTCAAAAAAAAACTCACAACCCAGCGCTTGGGGCATTAGTTGAGCTGGGAAATTTGCTATTGAAGTCCACCATAGATTTCCCTTGTGACTCCACCAGAACTCTATTCACAAAATGCACTTAATTTCAGTAAATTCCTAAAATAAAATACATACCTAGCCAACAGAGGAGGCGTTAAAGCCCAGCAACCTGCTTCCCTCCACCATTTGCCCTGTCAACTGAGCTGAAGAATTGCATCCCGTCTTTTTATATGCTGCTTTCATCTGGTGGCTATCCATCACAGCTCTGAAGCACAGAGAGACATCACCAAGCCCAGAACAAGTTTTGGCTTTGTGGTACTTTGAGATGGACTTTGTAGTCTTCAGCTTGGAAACATAACAGAAACATAAACAAAAATCTCCCATAATGTATCAAAATCCTCTACCTATTCGTCTGTGTTATGAAAGGCACTGTATTCTTTCCTGCCTGTGTTTGTGCAGACCTTAGTCTATTAAGTGTGCTGTATGAGATCTATATGAACAAGATCCAGGCTTGACAGACAGGGGAATACTTCGTAGATCCTGGTAACTCTTAGGATAATGGGGTAGTTTGCCATTATCAAGATGGATGAACTGGACAACCAAGCACTTATAAACCTAAGAAAATAGAAAATTATGTGTTTCTTAGGAACACTTTCCTGGGAAAACAAGAATTTTGAGGATTTTAATCCTGGCCTTTGAGGGACTCATAGTTGTCCTTTTTAGAGTTAGATTGTCAAGCTCCAAGGGTTAGTTTTGGTTATTGTTGCTGGGGTAGTTTTGCACATCACCACTGTGAGCTCCCTGCCTAACCTCTCTTCTGCAGATTACTAACCCAGTCTTAGTAATGGCAAAAAGAATATGCGACTGTACTTCAGCCATTCTAATTTGGCTATTAATTTCATGGCTGTGAAAGTTTGCACTGAGGCTGAAATAGGAAGTGCAGCAGCTGGGGAATGAGCAAACCTCTTTTCCTGCAATGGTGGCAGCAACCTCTGGCAAAGAAAAAGGGAGAACAGATGGAATAAGAAATGTCTTAAACTAACATAGTTGTCTACTGTTATGTGCAGAAGTGGATCACTCAGTCTCTGTCTCAATTTCCATTTACAGAATGGGGAGAGAGTGCTGGAAACATTCAAATGGACAGGGCCAATTAAATTCACATTAATATCCTGGATTTCTTCTTTCAGTAGCAGCATATATTTAAGTGTTTTGCTATATTAATGTTAATTGTTTTGTAGATTGGAGTCCTACCTTTGTTTCTTTGTCTCACAAAATCTAATATAATATATTAGAAATGGAAACTGTTGAGTATCCTCTGCTTATTCTAATGCACCTGAGTCCTGGGCTCAAACATACCTACTGTTCAAGTCCCTAGCCTTCACTTAAACAGAAACCAACATGAAGACATGGAAGACATGGAAGGCTTCTGTTAGTGGGTTCATATCACTGTAGTCATTTTACTTTTGACATAAATAATATTCTACCTCAAGGTTCCAGAGGTGAAGAGTTTTAAACTTGAGCCCAGCTCTGCCAAAATATATATATATATATATATATATATATATATATATATAGCTGTAGGAATTGTTATTGAGTTTCAAGGTCAAATTAATAAAAAAACCCCAAGCACAAAAACACAGCCGATAGAATATCATTCTGGTTGTTATTTACATAAGCACTATTTATTTTTCAGGTGCAGGATTGAACTGGAGCTCAGTTAAGGTAGCAAGCATCTCTGCAGGTACTGAAGAATGTCACTGGCAAATCTTACTAATCTATTTTGAAGTGTAACCACACACGGATGTTCCTTAGCCTTGCTGACAAAGGTTACTGCTGCTGTAATACTGAAGCAGAGAGATCCTGTGCTCACATCTTAAGTTCATTGTCTGAAATGCTATCTTTGTCCTCCTTTCCTGTGGCAGTGATAACCCAAACAGAGCTATGGAGATGACACCTCAGGAGCTGAGATTGTCACAGACATAGTGTTTGGCACCCACAGTTATTGTTTTCACTTTATTTATGTAAATGAAAAAACTGTTGTTTTGATAAGAATGAAAGCAGATCAAGATCTATTCTAATATCTGAAGAATATTTTTTCCCAGCTACTACCCCTTCAAAGCTTCTGCACATAACTTGTGCATTGCAGGTGGCCCACTGACAGCACTAGGCCAGATCAACAGCTGACATGAACTCCATTCCAATCAACAGGACTCCCATGACTAGCAGTGGATTATGATTTTAATGAGAGGAGCTAAACTGATGAGAGACTGTTGCCACCAATTAGGTCAATCGTGGTCAATCCTTTTGACTTCAAGGCAGGCAAGGCTTCACACTACAGCATTCCCATGTAGTGTCAGTAGTATTAGTGGCTATACACCATGGTGCATAACACTACCCAAGGGCACAGAAAATATGTGGTCTGAATGCCCAGGGTTCACTGTACTGCTGGAACTGCTCATGTGTATATGGACTATTTCAATCAGTTCATAGCAGCACTACTCAGCCTTTGTTAAGAGAAAGTGAATTTAATGGGGCCATTGAACTGTATCATTCTGAGCTACCATATCTCTTAATTCTTCCTTTCCTTATCACAAATGCAAACCTGAGTTTTAAAACTACTCCATTTTGATCAGTCCAGTGCTGCTATGTGGCAGTATAATAAAGGAAAATAAGAATGTGGTGAAGAGAAAAGAGAGAGCAAGATGGGAATACAGGCGGATATCCAAGATATTTAGGTCTGTGACAGAGATGTTGATGTCACATTAGACAGCTAATACTCCTCTAGTGGGTCTTGCCACTCTCCAAGGCAGAGCTGTCCAACATGCTCATAAATCTGTCAGTTAAAGGTTTACATCCTCAGACTGGCATGTTATAAATAACAGAAATTACTAATAGTTCAATTCGACACCTTTAGTTTTACCCATTGACTTGTGGTTACTCCTGGTGACCATTTCCCAACACAGGCTGTCAGAAGTTAATTTTTATCAATAAAAATTAGGTATAGTTTCATTGAAATTGATACATTATCCAAGTACAAATCTGGTGTAAATGGAATAAGGAATTTTCACAAGGCACTATGTATCTAAAATAAGTGAAAAATCCAGTGTCTGACATATTTGTTTTACACTGATGTTAAATAAAACAGACTATGCAATATTTTTGAAGTCAAGTTGGGACCAGAAATGCAAATTCTGATCCAGATCTAATATGAGCTCACTCAAATTTGATCACACTACAACTCTGTCTCTTAAAAGTAAAAATCATTGTACTTGCAATACTCTGGCCAAGTATACCTGTTCAGCCATGATCCTATTGAAAGAGTTTTTCATTTCTCACTGAGATATGTACCAAGATTATCCCCAAAGCCCAAAAAGTCATAACATAAAATTCCAGACAAGAAACTAGAAACATTCTGTATGTGGTCTGGTCTTCTAACTTTTCCACTCCACACAGCAACTCTGTGCAGCTACTGAAAATGGGTTAAATAATTTCTTCAATATTTAGTTCTTTTTAAACAGTGGATTGAAAGTAATCCATAAGTATGCCAATATTGATTCAACTGTATTGATTAAAAGTGAAAGAAATTGACTTTTTAAGGTCATGGAAGCCCAAATGAGGGACTTTTAGCCTTTTTTCTAAAGGTGAAAAAGGTTTGTGTAATTGCTCTGCCTCTCCTCCTGCAGCTCCCCACTCCCCTTAGTAATTCCTCAATATGTAGTCTAATTTCAATGAAATTATACAGAAAGGTTGGAATTCTTAAAAGAGTGATTTCAGATTCAAGCTGAGTAGGAGCTACATGAAAGCAGGCAGCTGAGCAGGGGTGCAAAATAAGTGTCTTCATTGCCAGTGAGATCGTGGGACGACATCAGCCATCAAGCCACAAGACAGCAAGGCTAACACAGGAGAGAGACCATAGAACCAGGTTCCCTAATTCTGACATTCACAGAACTATTTTTCTCTGAGGCTTTTACATTCAAATCCAGTAATTTATCTACAAACGAAGAGATCTGCTGACATAATTTTAAAATAAATTCAAGGGGCTTTCTCCTAGTATCTTATCTCTCCTTTTGGAAGCTTTTCTGGTCTCCCAATTATAGTGTCTAAATGAATAAATAACTGAATGCAGCTATTTGTATGATTACCAAAACCATGCTGATGGAGCTAGTATGCAAATTCTATTCCAATAAAAGTAGGTTATGCCTTTTGTGTGAAAGAAAAAGATACAGTTAGATGAATTTCAGCAATGGGTAACTTTCTTTAGAAATAAAATTTTGAACAATTCTGAGGTACCTGGGAGGGGAACTGCATATTCATTTTCACAACAAATATAGCCTGGGTGCAAGAAGCCCTAGTGTTAGCTGCATTTCAAAATAGCTTCACTTAATAAACACATGTGTGCCACTGTAAACATAAATCCTATAGAATCTGCTTAGATACTCTTTACTCATCCATCTCTGCAATTGCTACTGCAACTGATGGATCTTACACATGATAAATTATGAAAAGAAATTAAATGCCCAGCTCTGTGAGATAATGACTATCTGTAGTTCCTGCTGACTTCTCTTTTAGAAATATTCTTTAAGAATTCAGTTGAAAATCTACAACAAACCCCTGTTCTCATCTTCCCTAAAGACAAGAAAAAGAAAGAAAAAGAGATGGTAGGTTTGTCTCAGTAATATTAGTAGTTTTATCATGCACCTGGTATCTTTAGATAGATTCGAAACACTTTTGATGTGACCTACAAGATCAATAATGATTACAGTGGTTGTTAGAGATGGAGCTTCCTCTGTATACATTCTTGTCTTAGCAAATAAATTCTTAACATTATTTCAATATATTTTTCTCTAATTCTATTTTATTTGTATAATATGAGGGCAGGGATTGGATTTATGGTTGTTGGGATTTTTTAGAATTTAGAGGATTTTAATTTAGCTAATTCAGTTTTCACAGTGCAGAAAAAGCTCAGACTGTCATGGGTCCTATCCATTCATGGAGAAACTGCAGGAGACAACAGAATTACACCAGCAAAGAATTTTTCTCATTGTGTTTCTTCCACTTAAATTTAATCAACCATTTGTGAACCTCTTACATTTCAATGGCATTATATGAAACAACTCAATGTGATACAATTCTTTTATTGAAATTGCATTGATTCCTCTGGAGATGCAGATATCAACACAAGTCTATAAGATCTTGTCTTCTTTAAGGTTCCTGAAACAACTGTATTTTTAGTTAATGCTTTTAGGCTTTTAGGTTAATAAAATATCTAAATGAATTTGTATGTTGAACTTGGAGTTGGTTTGTATGAGTTCAGTGTTACGTTGTTGCTCTGTTTGTACTAGAATCAATGAGAACTGCATCAAAGCTTTTATTTTCCAAATGATGTACTTCTGAAATAAAGTATGCTTATCTAGATTCCAGACGATTATTATATAAAATTCTGACAATTTATTTTTATATGTTTGATGAATTAGGGTTTTTTAGTTATTTGGATGTAATTTTAAAGTGAATTGAGAATACTGAAAAATAATGCATTTACATCTAGGGACAAATCTTACATTTTTAAAGACATTAAAAAACTCATATTAAAAGTTTAGTTGATAATAGATGCTTAGCAGCAATGTATGAATGAGATTACTGAAATTATTATCCCCCGGGGTTGGAAAAAAGTCCTTTTGTCCCTGCCAGCTTCTGAGGCAGAAAAAAAATATTCTGCAGTTCTTCCAACTGATGATGTCAAAGCACTCTGCAAATATCAGTGCTGAAATTAACAGTTAGAGCAATTTGCCAGATATAAATCCAAGGTTATTTCTCATTTTCCCTCTTTTCTTTCAAGTACAGGAATGCCAATACCCAAACCAAGAGACTGCCTATATCATTTGTGCTGGTACAACAATCTGTTTACAGGGTGCATTCCACACCAGGTCAGTAGTTAAAACATGTCTTTAAAATGGCAGCATTAGTGAGATTACTTTTTCTTGTTCTGAGTTCCTTTTTTTATCTTCCTGACTTCATTTCCATACTTGAGGAATTATCAAAAAGTGTGTGTTGAAGATGTGGTTTCCTCAAGACCAGACCCCATAACTGTATTTCATTTTTGAATATACTGAAGGGAAGGTTTATAATTGAGGATCCTGAGCTAAGGGAGACTTTTTCTCTGGCCTACCAACTGGATTCAACAGGTGAGCCAGGAAAGTGCCTCTTCACATTTGTCTCCTTGGGAACTTAAGAAGGGGACTGCCATCTGATTCATCCCTGAAAATACTTTCGATGAAAGCTTAGTGAGGAGTAGATTGAACCTTCATAGTAGATTGAATGAGCACTCCAAGAACCTGGAAGTGTCTGGGCTTTTAGTTGCTGCTTGTTAAAGACAAAGGGTCCACATACTGCAATATATCAATACCACAACATATATCAATAGCATATTAATAACCTCAGGGATTTCAGTGGAACTATTAAAGTTTAAAAGGAGAGTATTTATAACCATTTGCAAAATCAATGGCCCAAAAGTGATTCAGATCTCTTCTTCCCAGTGGTTTGAACTCCCCCATGAACAGAACTATTAGACTCACAGTAATCTTGTCATTATTAAGGCAGGACCTAAAACTGTGAAAGGTCAACAGGAAGTGCTTCTTTTCCAATGAAAAGAATTTGAATTTACATTTTTAAATTGCTTTGAGAGTTGGCTTTGAGTGTATGTCTGTGTGTAAAATTGGCCAGTGCTAGCAATCTCTGTGAAATAGTCTCATGCAGTTGTCACTATATTTTATTCTTTCCAGATACACTTTTCAAAACTTACCTACATTATGGTAATAATAAAATAAATACTATGTTCCTAAAATAACTCTTCAACTGTAAAACAGATAGCAAACCAATTCCTTCTTGCAACAGTGAGCAACAGTGTACTTTCCCGCAACCGCCAAACACTATGAAAATGGTTTCATTTACTTCCAGAATTTGCCAAAAACAGATGATGACTGAAACTGGTAATGACTATTTTCTATTCTCTATCCCTAAGTAATTGACCATTAATTATAATATCAATAGGCTGTGGATAAGTAAAGCAGACACATGTTAGGACTACATTTCATTTGTAACTGTTTTGTATATATCATAAATCTCTAATATTGGGCTATTGTCACACATGATGAATTATTGTAAGCATGTCAGCACATAGTGGAAGTCAAGTACATTCAAATACTACTCAGTCAGAATTGAATTTGGCATGATAGTCTCATAAAAGGGGACTCAATTGAGAGTTTCCACTTGCCTGCTCTAAACTTGTCACTTGTAGGTGCTAAAGAGCTTGTTGTGTTGGTTTAATTAGTCAACAAATCGGTCCTTACTTGATTGCGTGGTCGTATCACATATGTTAACACTTCACTGTTTGATGGAGATATTAACAAGTGACAAGAGTCTCTTGGTCTATGGACTTTAAAGAAGAGAAGCTCTTCTATATTATTTCATTTGGTCCTGCCAATATTTATTAGATCATGCAGGCTGCAGGCTGCCAACAAGAGAAAGACAACACAAACATTTTTCAGGGTTATGCTCATCTGTATCCCAAAGAAGGGTCACTAAACAATCGATGGTAAAAGAATATAAGTAAGATGAGTGTTTTCTACCAAAGCTTAGAAATCCATTATATGATACAGTTTGCTGCAGACCTCCTTGGAGCTTTTTTCACTTAAAGATAATTTATGACAAGAACAGAGAGGTTCTTGAAAATGCTATAGCAACTGGAGCTGAATGATGCCACTCTGGCACTAGATGCATAGTCACCAGAGGCCAGTAAAAAGGAAGTTTGCATTTGTATGAAGAACTGTATTAGTTAAGCATTCATCAGTGTTGTATAAAATATTCATATTACTTGTCGGTGGAAGATTAAACAAAAAAACTTCAATAATTAAAATGGCTTATTCCCAGGAGTGGGGGGTAGGGAAAAAGTTGGTGTTCTGCAAGTTTGCAAAAGGGCTTGTCTATTCACTTTTTGTATAGCAGCAAACAAAAGAGGAGTGCATACTTTATAGGCTCCACTTGTTTGACCACCATTCTGTTATAGCTTTTATCTGTGCTTTACTAGTAATCAAGTCTCTGAAGCATGGGCTGCAATAAAGAGAAATACATCACATGTAGAAAATCTCCTTAATCATTTTTGATGAGTCTCTTGCTAGAAAAAGCCATTTAGAGCATTGTGATAGGTGCTATAAATGCTAGTTTTCATAAATATTGACTGATTGGTCTTGGCAGTATGGGAAAAATTATAATGAGACAGCACCTCTTTAAGTTTGCTATAATATTTTATTTTTTTTTCTCTTTTTTTGGAAAGCTGGGGGACAATTTGAATAATTGCCTTAAGAGGGAAACAAATAGGATGCATATACATAAAACCTCATTGCTTCCATCTTCATTGAAATGTTGCAACTTCCCAGCTTCTAAGTTTTCACTGTAATGCTTAGCTGAACTTTTCCTCCCTTTTAAAGCATAGACTGATCCTCAAAATTCAGGGTCTGCTACCAGACAGCTGCGTTAAATCACCCTGAATTTTTTACAGTGATTTTAGGTTTTTCATGTAATGTTACTGGTACAGGAAAATTCACAAAACCAAGTTAAAAAATTTGTAACAAACTTGCTCATAAAAACCAATGATAGAACAATGTTTTTTAAAATAGTGAAGAAGTTTCTTGCCTTATTTTCTCTATGCACCTGCACCATTTTACAAAAATATTAAGTGCATTCAAAAGCCTGAACATATATTTTAAATATATAATTTTGTAAAAACAGGAATAATTTGTTAATACAAATATGCATAGATTTTGAAAAAGTGTATGCAAATGAGCAATTTTAGGAACAGAAAGTTATTGCAATCTTTTCAACTGCATGGAGGTTCCTTATTAAAACAGACAATGTTTTCGTATGCCTATGTGTAGACATGCACATTTTTGTGAAAACAGTAAAATTCTTTACTAGTAAGTATATAAAATGTAATGGCTGTTCTAAATTGATTTTTGTGTGAGTAGAGTTTTTATCTGTGATTCTCAGATGTAATCTGCATTAGCTTTAGCTTTTAATTTGAATGTACTGTTCACTTCTTGTCCAGGAATCCAGAGTAAATTGTCTTATATTGTTATAACATTTATTGCAACAATGATGAAGGTGACACATAGGTATTTAGGGCTCAGATACTCTTAAAAGAGAACAAAATATGGTCTTGCTTTTGTCTTACCTTTTTTTATAGTGCCGTTTTTTTATGGTGTATGGTCATATCTGTATCTTTGGAATATGGATTATAAATTTCCAGAGCTTTCAAACTACTTCTGCCCTGGGCAAAAGAGCACACCTTTAAGAGATGTTCAAATCTCTTAAGAGAGGGACAAGAATCTTTGCCCAGATGCCCAAAATCTCTCAGAAAGTTTGTGGTAGTGTCAATCCTTCAAGTTGTTTTGGAGCTTCTGTGAATTAATAAGTACCCTTCATTTCTATTGATTGCAATGAACAGAGGAAAATTAAAAACTAATAAAATTTAAGACTTCAGAATTCATGTGAAGTCTTTCAAAGTGAGTGTTTGATGTCCTAAATTGGTGACCACTTTGGATTTATTATGAGCTAATTTACCTCGATGTCTGTGGAGGTGTTCTTTCCCTGTATATTAGTTCAACATTTTCTTCATTGCTTGTTAATTCACAATACACTTTTTTATTCTAAAATGCTGTTTTACTCTAATCACTGATCAATGCCTTCTCTTTGTTCTTCCCTGTCTTTTTTTTTTTTTTTAGTCAGACCTGTTTAATTGATTGCTTTTCCTATTGGTTGTTATTTTGGTTCCATGGAAGCACTACCCAAATTCCACCTCCTCTGCACAGAGTTGAATGACTCTCCCAGTGCCATCATCATGGCTGACAGGTGTTCTTCCCAAAACTGATACTAGAGGCTATTGAGGTAAAGCTGGTAGGTCAGTCCAGAGAAACAGTGCCCTCCCTGCAGGTACAGGGGCCTGCTATTAGATCCCTCCAAATCTGTCTCTTTTTCAGGTTGAACAAGCCCCAGTGCCACAGCCTCTCCTTACAGGGGAAATGCTCCAACCCTTGACCATTTCTGTGGCACTTCACTGAACTCCCTCTGGCTGATCATTACCTTCCATGTTACTGGTGCTCCCTTAGCTGGGCAGAGTATCTAGATGTGGTCTCTGGGGGCTGAGTAGAGGGGAATAACCACTCTCCAGCCTACTGCCTGCACTCCTGTGACTATTGCCCTGGATGTTCTCACACAAGGTCACACATTAAGGACTCATGTTCAGCTCACTGCCCGCAAAACCACCAGCTCACCTGGAGAGTAGAGGGACTGCTTCCAGGTACTCTTTCTTCCTGGGGCAGGACTTTACATATGTCTATGTTGAATTTTGTAATGTTGGCTTCTTCTTCCAGCCCATCTTGGGTCCCTTCAGGTGGCAGCCCTGCATCAAGTGGTCCTGCTGGCTTGGTGTCACCTCACAGCTAATGAGAGAGCACTCCACTGTCTGCTTCAGATCATTGATAGAAGTGGTTAACAAGACCAGTCTCATGAGAGATCCCTGTTGTACTCCATTTGTAACCAGCCTCCAGGGAGACTAGGACTTAGTAATCACTACCAGCTGAGCCTGATTACCCAAACAGTTATTTACTTAGCCATTTCTTCAACAATTGAGACCCTAACATTCCACCTCCGACACAGGAATGTTGGAGGGATAGTTCAAGGTCCTGATAAAGACAAGATAAATGACATCCACTGCACTCCCCTCATCAACAGATCCAGTTATTTCATCATCAAAATCAATTTGGAAAAGCATGATTTTAACTGCTGACTTAATAACAAGCCAGCCAATAACCACTATCTTCCTACATCCATATATTCATTCAAGGAGGAGTTATTCTGTGATTGTCCTGGTGACTGAAACAAGACCTGTACTTTCCCAGATTGCCCCTGTTTTTAAGATGGATTCAGCATTTGCCCTTCTCCAGTTATCATGGACTTCCCCCTGATCCCTATGACCTTTCAAAGATGACGAAGTGGCCTCACTATGATGCTGCGTATAATCAAGATTGCAACAGACATGAGGAACCATGCCATAAAAGCTTTGAAAAAATATGAACTTTTTTGCTATTCAATCCCCAGTTACACAGTAGGAAATAATAAATAGTTTCAGTGTAGGGAATTAATTCAACAGGAGAATTTGGGTGATTGTCATCACCCTGTCAATAGCTTGGAAGAAGCCCTTTCAATAGTCTGAAAACAGCCTTTTATAATGAGTGGAATTATATGAAAAGTGTTAAAGAGTAAAGTCTCTTTCTGAATGCTCTTTATTCTGTCTCTCTGGATTCTTCTTTACATTATGTCCATTGAGACACTGAAGTAAGTTTTTTTTCACTATTGAGCCAGTGCCACTATGAGAGGATGAATCCCATCCCCTTTTTACTCATATATTATCAATATAACTGTTAGGTATGCATTGACTGGAACATGTGCAGCTCTATTAGGACCAGTTCCTTCTTGCATTGAGAGATGCCTCATCACGGCATACATATGTATATGCATAGTCATTCTTCAGATTAGCCACAGCCACATCTTTGTAAAATGCTTAATTACCAGAACACAAAACACAGATTACATTTCCTTGCCTAATCAACATCAAGATAGAGTGGATTCTGCCTTAGGGATGGAAGATCAGTGTGAGGACATCTTGAGATCCCTTGTAGTCCTATTACCCTTGTAACAAACAGACAACAAAGAAATCAAATTGCCACCTATGTGTGCATTGCCAATCACGAATGAGAAAAGTGATACTTAGCTGTGACTACTGAGGAATTGTCTTAAACTATATGAGTAAAGTCAGACAAAGATGACAAGTGCTTTGTTATTTGAAAATAATGTCCTCAGTTACTCTTAAATCCTCTAGAGAAAATGTTTATTTTGAAAGATAAAAAGATATTCCAGTTATATCCTCCCCAGCACCACTCTTAACCAAAAAAAAAAAAAAAGTAGGGGTGTATTACCTTTCAAGAGAAGCTGTAGCCTAATACCAAATCTTTGAGTCTAACTAAACATTATATATCATAAATGTATGGATAATTTGTGGATATCATGTGCATTATCTGCTACTAATTTAAATATTAAATGCACACTTTGCACAGTGTGGGTCTCAATTTTCTTAAGAGTGTCTGGAATTCCTTGACTATCTTCTGTGACTGCCAAAAGACTGAAATACTTGCAGGTCAGGTGCATCACTTTTAGGCAGCTTAATTGTGGTGGAATGAATCTTGTCTTTAGAAATAATGTGGAGTTTGAAACTGAGATGCTGAAAGATGATAAGATATAAGATAGATAGATATAAGATATAAAGATAATCTGAGGCACAAATATATATTCAGTTCTGAAACATCTGGTAAAGGGGTGGTTACCTCTGGCATGGGAAGTGGAATAGCTATATGTATAGGCCAAAGAGCATGAAGCAACCCTAAATATACTGCAGTCATTTCAACTTGTCTATCACAGCTCTTAATAATGCACTTGTAATTGCAGAGCAAAAAGTGCTGGTTCCTACTCAAGTTTGTAAAATTGATATAACATGTTATTAAAAGAATAAGAAACAAAAATAATTAACCTTAATGTTTGATTGTGGGTGTTTTCCACATAGAGTATGTTCATCACCTTGACCAATATATACCTCTGCCCTTTTATATGACATACAGAGACTCCAAAGTGTCATCTGCTCAGAGGTTTTTGAAAGGTCTAAATGTAATCCACTAGGTGTCAGGGCACTGCACATAGAAGCATCCTCACAAGATCAAATACACAATGAGTTTCCCTGGTCTACACTTTGTCTGGAGTTTCCCACCGACCAGGTCATGGAACCTGGGAAAGATAAAGGAACTCAGGACTAGACCTGCCAGTAAGCAGGTCCCTCACCCTGATGCCATGGCATGGAGACAGTTGGTAGATATTCTTAGGCCTTACCTCAAAATCTGTGTCAAACTGAGAAAGTGACAGAGCCACCTACAGAGGACTTAAATATCAAAACAGAGCAGTGCTAAAATCTTACAAATGTCTGAAATCTGATAAATACAAAAAAATACAAAGTTCACCTACGAGGAAACCCACAAAATGAAAAGGCACAATTGAATGTATGTCGAGAGGTTATTTTGCAACAGCCACATAATGATTGTATCTCTGTTACAAGTGCTTAGATGTCTTTTGGCTAGTTTCAGATTGTGTTCCAAATGTTGGCAAAACAAGAAGAAACAGTTTAGGACGTGTTTCAGGCTGCCATACCTGCACACTAGAGTGCTGGTACATAGTCTTAAGTCACATAGGCTCTGATGAGATACAAGGATATTAACTATATGTCCATTGCTTCATGGCTACTTTTGTTTTGAAAAAAAATGTAGGTGAACATATATTCAAGGTTTCCATCAAAGTGAGGGCATGAACAACTGTCCTACTTTTATTGAAAATATTAAGGATGGAAGTTAATAGGTGGTTAATTTCATATTCTTTAAATTCCTTGTACCTTTCACGACTCTCTATTTTGTGCTCCAAGGAAAAGACTGGCCTTCAGAAATCCCAGAAGATTCAGGAATACTTGGATGCAGTGGCTCCAAGTCTTTCAGACAGGATCTCTGTATCTGTGCTTGCTAGCCAAGTTGCAACCCTAAGCATTGCTTGGGTCTGTAATACCAGATTAAACTCCAGCAGACAAAGTTCAGCTACTTTGGGTCTGTGTAAGATGTTAGGAACAATGAGTCATCTCTGAATTTACAGCAAAACATCCAATATGCATATATATGCAGATGCAAAGTATATATGGTAAAATATGGAACTGTGATTATTTATTATATTTTTATGATTACTGCACTTACCTCTTATGTTTCCATCTCCTGAGCAGCCCTTGATGACCTCAAAAATAAGAGACAAAGTTCCAGAAAAACATGATTCTCTCAAAATTAAAATATCATCTCACTAATACTCTCTGGAGTGGGGGAGAGTATTACACTGCCAGAAAGGATGGAGACCCAAGACCAAGAAGGATAAAGTCTAACAGGCCTACAAGACTGAACACTGAAGTTGAATATCTTCAGATAAATACTTACGGTCAGTTTTAGCAGCTCCAGTTCCCTGTAACAGCAGCTGTTCTAAAAGTAATTAAATCAACTTGACACTAAATATAGACTCAAAATGTTTAAAGGCTTTCTAAAATAATTTTGAAGGGTTTTTTTATCTGCGGGAAATTAGAAATTACTTCAATTAATACAAAAATATACTCCCACTGAGGCTATAAATATATACATATATATTTAGGCTATATATGTATAGGCTATGTATATTTAGGCTATGTATATTTTTATATATGCTCATATATATACACTGAAGAGTTTACAAGGATTTTTATAGAAGAATGTCACATCCTTAAAGGTCAATAAACAATATAAAAGTTTTAAATCGTGACCATTAAAAATAACCTTCTTGGCAAGGTGGTTAAATTTACAGACTAAATTTAGGGGGTTTAATCCCAAACATTTTGTTAGTGCACTGTCTTAACCCTTGGTGTACTTGACAGTGCAGTACATTGCCCCAATTAGAGTAAAAAGGAGGAAGTCCCAGCTAACTCTGGACCTGTTTTTAGGTCCTAAAAATACCTTTGGCTCCAACCACTAAATGAAACATTCCTATTGGCCTTTATTCACTGTAAAGTTTAGAAATAACTGTGCTACAAGCATGGCAAAACATCTAATTCCCTCTCCTGAGGGTGGATTCCTGCCAACCGACTCCATTTTGGGTACATCCCTTTCATCTCAAGATTTTTGTGCACCACAGCAGAGGAAGAGGAAAAAATTGCTTTCATGATTTTCAGATTTGCAGGGAGGAAAAAGGAACTCATATTAAAAACTTAAAGGCTTTAAAAAAATCTCTTAAGGCCCATATGTCTATGTTATTACCATATAACACTGAATAGAGCAGGAAACAAAATATCAAAACGTCCCTTTAAACCCTGTAGTTAGGGTATTAGAGGCCTGATCCAGTGCCAAGGGAAGACAATAGGGAGGGTTTGTATCAAATGCTGAATGCCCTCTGAGCCCATCAAAGGGATTATGGACCATTTAGCAAATCTATATCATCCTGTGCTGGACCATGCTAATCTTATTGTGCCCTTGCAATTGTGGCAAACATACAGCTGATGCAAACATATCTAGGACTTACTTTTTTCCCAATCCCGAAGGATTTATGGAAGGAGATATAAAACTTCCCCACGTTTTTTTGCATATCTTAGCACTGGAACTTACTGAAACATATTAAGAATCCCAGAATTTCTTCATACAAAGTCCACATCTATTCCCTTACTCAGTTAACAATACCAAACTCAACCAAATATAACCAGATACTTGATTCTTCCTTCACAGAAAATATTTTACCCATTAATGAGAAGTTTTCTTATATAAAGGAATTCAATTTTTTTTGATTGGCGTTAGACTCACAGACAGACAGAAATAAGCTGCCATTCTTCCATTTGATAGCCAGACGCTGCCAGTTGTTGCTAGGGCAGTCATGCTGTTAAATTAGGTCTAATGAACGAGTAATTGCTTTAGGTATAGTGAACCATTTCAAAGAAAACAAGGATTCTAATTGATTTGCAATTTGTTTGGCACATTGCATTGTCTGTGGCTATTGATTAGTCTTCTGGATTTCACACTGCATGTGTTTCCCTTTATTAAGGGAATAACAGGTTACTGATTACTTTCCTTCTGGGTTTAATGTAGCGGTTAATGTCTACTTTGTTCTTGTGTCATGTCACAGGCAAGGAAGGAATAATATGCAAGTGGGTGGCCCTTTGCTAAGAAACTCCCCTGCTGCTTTGAGCTGTGTACTCTAAGACATGCTGAAAAGCAGATCAAGAGAAAGGGTTAGAATAGCAGAACTCACAAGTTATGGCCTGAGTCAGGCTAGACCCAGGCTGAAAACTTGGCTTTCCTTTACTATCAAAGCACAAAACAGTATGAAGTGGTTGGCAGTAGATTCCCTCTTGTTTGATTAGATGTCTCTATATAAGGAAACATAATTTTATATGCCTTGGTTTATATACAGCAGCATTTTAAATAAGGAAGCTTACAATATATTTGTCCTTTTGCTGCAAGAGATTTACTCCATACTATGCATATTCTGGAGATCACACCATTTTATCTTTTACATCTACCTTGGTTTACAAAAAAGTGAGTCCGTTTAATTAACAGTGTTGTTGCTTTCAAAGGGCAACTCAATAACACAGTTGACGTTATTAAATTATAATTAATTTCAAATGTCTTAACATTCTTAGCTAAAAATTTACATCTTAGTATATTTTTAGTAGATCTTAGTATATGTATATAGGTAAATGTATATCTTAGTATCTCTTTAACAGGTATGATGGTAAAATAAAATACACTTCATTGTTCTGTAATTGGTCTTATTTCTGGAGATTATTTAGCTTTGTATTTTTTGCCCCTGTATTGAGACCCAGTAAAAATGAAATTAAATGTAGGCATTTAGGTTACTTGCAGGGTCTAAGGAATCATGATTTCATGTCGTTGATATGTGTCTTTCACAGAGAGATCAGCCATGTATCACTCATGTAACTGAAGATCTTGACCTAAGCCTGATCCAAAGCCTGTTGAAGCCAACAGTAAATCTCTTATTGATTTTCAGAAGCTTTCCCCTGTGAGCCCATCAACTTTCTTGATTAATATCTTGAGAACCTGTACTTTGCTTCAACAAGAAACCAAAGTTTCATTGCAAGGTGAGCCATGCTGAGGTCCATGTGTCCTTCATGCTGCAGCAATGGCACCAAGTGATCTCAAAAATCTGTTTTCTTCCATGTGCCAGAATTTGAAATTTCTAATTTTATATTAGTATTTTTTGCTGACTTACTATAAAGATGACTAAGAGTAAATATCAGCAAATTGCCTGAATATGATAATTTTTTTTTTTCTAAAAAGGACTATGATACAACAGTGGTCATATTAATTTTGTTCCAAAGATCAATTTTAAACTCAATAGCTCATGATCTTTCATGATCTACAAACTGCTGATTTCAAAGTTTTTGCAGTGGGATATAGAACAGCTGTGACTTACATTTAATTAATTTTTAAGCAGGAATGCTCACAGAAAAATATCAGTAGCTACTGAGAAGTAAGATTAGTGTCTGATGATACTCCAATTGCAACCATTATATCAGATTGTGAGTAAATGTGAGTTGTATAAAAACAATTATTCTAATATGATATTACTTGAACCTCCCTAATAGCATATTAAAGCCCATCACTTGGACCACTGTGTGCTATTGAAGAAACTTGAGATGGGTTTAATGGGGATGATCTGACCTGATCTATATTAATAAAGTATACACATAAAGGTAGATTGCTGTATTAAAATGATGAGTTTTCCCCAATTCTGAGAAATCTTCTAAGTGCTATGTATGTCTATTATTTCTGTGCAAGCTTAAGCTTTTCATTTCCTCTCCTTTGTCTCCACCAAGACTGAGATACGGCATTTAATTCTCAACAAAATTATATGGAACATGACAATGAAGCAACAATCCAAAGAGATTCTAGTTTTCCCCTTTATTTGCAGGGCTGGCTGTGGAACAAACTCCATGGGATGCATCACAACTAACAGATACTTCACTAATGAATTCAACACCCAATATGCTGTTGTCAGTAAGGTAATTATGTAGTTAGCGTGTTCCAGTGAAATCTTCTGTCCTGCTTACTTAGGGGACTTACAGAGGAAATAGGTTCTTTAATTTTCTTCTAAATCTTACTCTCTTGGGTTCAAATAACCAATTTTATGCTTTCGGTCCACAGTTATATATGCTGCAGGGTGGTCCAGGATTCTGACCTCTTAGCACCCAGTAAAGAACCCTCCAAGGGCCACACCTTCCTTCTGACCACATGAAGGCCTCTGTACAAATGACAGCTGCATGTACTCAGATTTCCATGCACCCAAAGAAGTCATCAAGTCCAACAAAAGAAGTAGACCCAATGTCCCCGTGGAAAGTGTTCCACTTTTTAGAAAAGAACTGAGAGTGTGCTAGGACAGAGAGAAGGATGGTGAGATGAATGACAGCTGAGCCTAGCACTCAGAATAATTGCACAAGCTGAAGAAGTCCTAAGTCCTCTCTACATGACAGTATTTTTATAGTTTATCCAACAGGTATAATTCACTGAAGAACTAAAAGTCTTATTTTTTCTAGTTAATTTAAGTTTCTTAATCTTCAGAAGCACCTGTGAAAATGCACAATGAATTTTTACTTATGGAAACCAAATTCAAGGGCCAGAATCTATTTGAAACTTTTTGTCTCTAACACATACTTTCTGTTGAACTAGACCAGGAAAAATTGTACCAGGGAGAAAATCTGTTGTGAGACAGTTTTCTACTTTGGCATCAGAAGCAGCAAAAATAGGTGTGTATCAATTCCTTGGCTACCCAACACATCACTTAGTATGTTAATAAAAGTCCTTCTTCATTTGGTGGTGAAACTGAAATGCAAGTTTGTGGACTTTCATTTACCCTGTCTAGCAGAGTTAAAACCACACTCTCTCCTGTGTGCTGCCCTTTGTCCTACAGAGACTGCAGGCATGATATACCTATGTCAAGGGCCACTGTGAAGCTCAGCTTACTACTACTTCTGCTTATCACTGACAGCAGAAAGATTCTTAGTGTGATAAAAACAGCAATCTAGATGTGCACAGACGTTTTTCCAGTTAAAATTTAAGTCTCTTTAGGCATGGAGTGCCTGTGGCTTTAAGATATAAACTTGGATGATTGCTCTCTTTGATGTAGATACTTAAACCACCCATGAGTGGCTAATTCTTTCTGAGACTCTAGAATTTTGTTTCTCATCTGAAATACATGAAAATATTTTTATAATAACAGACAGCTCTTCAGAAATGGTATACACTTCCCATTCTCATTTTCATTAGTTGTTTTCACTGATTGTAATATTGAATGGAAGTCACAGAACTACTGAGCCTAGTGTGCTGGGTAGAGCCAAAATATGCCTGACTGAGATCATGACTCTTGTAACTGATCCTTCTGCCTTTATTGTCTTAACTAAAAGCTTGGATGCCGTAGTTTAGTTTCTTTCTCCTACATCACTGTCTTCTTCGGGAAAATCACACTGATCTCAGAGAATGTTTTTGTTGCTGCTTTCTGACTCCATCTGCGTTCAGATTTTTACTGAAAACTAAGGCAAAAAACTACAGTTGCTGAACATATTACTTCAGTCTAACATGGCTTTGCTGGTTAGCATGCACAGGAGCAAATCACATTTTAAAATATTTTTAAAACATGGAAGAGCTTTAAAGTACTGTTTAAAAAGATGCTCTTGGTTTGGTGCCAGATACAGATGCCACACTGATTACAGAAGATTACATAAATTCCCCGAGCCTTATTATCCTCTCACTTACACCTATAAAACTGGGAAGAATTCCACTGGAGTCCCTGGAATTATGCAGGTTCTGGAGAAGAATATATCCTTTCTGGTTAGCAAGCTATCCGTATTTTCAGTGGGTCCAGTTATTTCTACCTGTCTACTACTAATAATAAATAAATCACAAAGCAAAACAGGCAATCATCTGTCTATGCAAATACTTCAACCTTCACTGATTTCAACTGAGTTGCACAGATTTATATGTGAGCTGAATTTTGACCTGAATATGTCCGGGGAAAATAAAAGTCTTCAGTATCTTTGTTGTAGCACATTACTGAGATTTTCATACAATTTGTGAAACAAAAGATGACTAGAACAGATCAACCCAAATTTCAATCTAGCTCTGGAACCTTTCTGTAACAATGGTTTAGAATCAGGTGTAAGATGTTCAAGAAAAAGCCATGTATGTGTGGATGGAGCTTTCCTGCAATACAGTTGCATATCCTGACAGTTTCAGAGATGTTTGAGTAAATCATGGGTACAGCTTGGGACCTACCTACATTTGCTCTTTCAGCCATTTGCCCCAATGCCCTCCTGTGGCAAGGAGTTGCACAACTTAATTATGCATCATATGAAAAAGTTATTTCTTTCAGCCTTTTAAACTGGATGATTTTATTTATTGCTCCCCAATTTGGCTGGATGCCTCAACTATTTTTTAAGAAGACAAAATTAGTTTTCTTCACTTACTTTCTCCACACCACCTGAAAAAGTTTAAACCACTACTATATCTCAGTCATGAATATTTTCCATACTGTTCAGTCTGTTTAGTTTTCCCAATTCAAATGCCATTCCACACCATAGCTCATCCTTCTTGAATTTATTTTCTATGTCTATTGTTACTCTCTTTTGAGATGGCTTGCAAGACCAACATATAGCATTCAAGATGAGGACATACCATTAGTTTATGCATGGTAGTCCTTACCATCACAGTAAGTTTGGGCTGTGGGTTTTGGTGTGGAGTTTCTTTTTATTTCTACAATACAAAATACATGCTAGTGATGAATCTGAAGAATTCCTAGCAGAATGTGAAGATGTTTGTAAATCAAAGAGCTCCAGGGACAACGCAACCACATTTTCACATGAAAATCATTGAGAAGTTGGTATATCCTGTGATTCTTTTTGTGTTATTTAGCTGACAGTAGTAACAAAGAGAATTAGAACTTTGTGACTTGCCAAGTTTCCACAGACTGCCATCAACAGCTCCACAGACAAGCACAGGTCACGAAGCAATGGTTGGAAACCAAGCTGCAGAGAATTATTCATACTAATTTTTCTGAAAAGTTGGGATGATCCTTTATGTTCCACCAGTGTAAAAAAGACTCAAGACCTTCACTGTGGTCCCAAGCTCTCAAGTAAGATAAGAAGTTCTTACTCTACAAAAGAATTGTGTATTTCTTGAACAATACAAAGTTGAGAATAAAAACAAATTTGTTCCTTAGAAATTGCCTAGTGAAGCAGTTGTTTCATACTGCCTGTTGAACATTTGGGTAGACTGATTCAAATGTTAAAGCTGTGTTCAAACCAGAAAAAATAAAAATAATAAGCTGTCAGAATAATTACTAAGAACATACAAGGATTATACAAAGTAAACTGCAGCCTGCAAAAAGAGAATTGCATGTTAGCTAATTGTTAATTTTAGCAATTGCAATGGCTAATTACTGTGGCACACATTGACTATTAGCATGATGCCCCAGCACCTGCTTTCTCCAATGAACAGATTTCTTCATTGCTCGTGCAGGAGCAAAATGTGTAATTATTGGCCATCATTGGGGCGATTTTTCAGTGATTCTTTTGTGCGATGTGAATGACGCATAATGACATATTTTATTAGAGGGCAAATAGCTGTTTGTTAATGGAAATGATTCGAAATCCAAGAAACTAGGAGCTAGGAGCATGTTTTCAGTATCAGCATGAATTCAAATGTATTTTCTTTTAACTCTTTATAAAAGAAGCATAGAAATCAAATCTAAACTTAGTATAATATATTTAATGATATGTGCAAACACAGCATTGATTAATTGCCTCAAATGTTTTCAATGCTACACCATTTCATTTGTTACAGCAGTCTGCTAAATTTATGCATTTCTTATTTAAACTCTTCTTTCCTGGGCATATAGTGTTAGCAAGATTATGTGGCTTGTTCCTCATTTACTGGGAAAAAAATCATCTTTGTAACTTAAGCAACAATTACGGGCTTTATGAGGCACATTTTCATTGCACGCATTGTAGAACACAGTGCACTGACATTATTATTCCTGAAAGTACATGCTTGAATGTATCTATCAAGACCCAAATGTCAGCTACTGAATAGATTATGCATAGTTATCCAAACAGAATATAGATACATAAAATATCAGCAACAGAATACTCAATTTCTAAGGAAAGATTTTTATTAGATAATCTGTGTGATACTTTGAAGAACAATGGAAATGAAAAAATCACATTGAACCTTAGACTATAGTGGTGTTTAAAATAGCAAACTGCTTTGTCATTTTTGAAGGACAGGTTATGGCTAGAATAAGAAAACTGGCCTTTTCATTTTGCTTTAATTTGAATAGTGTTCAAAGCTGGGGAAAAAGAGGAATACTAGAGAACTGAAACCTAGTTTGCTGAATTCCACTGAAGTAAATCCAGACTTACTTGATGGAAAACAATGAAGCAAGTTTGGATATCCAAGGAAAATAGAGTCTCATGAATTTCTTTAAAACTTTAAACAATAATTAGGAAACCTAAGCATCTTCTGGACTCTTCAGATAGTGAAGCCAAAACTTTAATGCAAATCTTAGAGTATGGTAATAAAAGATCTTTTTTTTTGCATGACTGATCTCGTTCCATTTTGACAAAGATCCAAGTGATGACTTTTGATTATATTTGACTCAATTTATAAACACACAATTTAGATGAAATTCAGACCTAATGGATGCATATTAAATGACTGACTGAAGTAAACTCACTTTTAAAAGCATATTCAAATCAATAAGTACATAAATAAATAAATCACACATATAATAGAGGTAAAAGGAAGATATAGCAAAGGATCATATCTTTTGTATTTCTTCTACAATTGCATATGACAAAATTACTGCATTTTAAAATTGCAGCTTCAAAGACCACCATAAGAAATTAAACCAACTGTACATACACTGAAAATCTGGGTTGTCCCACATACCAAGTGTGAGTTATTTACAAACTTGAGGAAGAAACTATGAATGAGCACTTCCTCTTCTCCCCCAGGGCCTATAGCTTCTCTGCTGTTGCAAGATTGTAGATAAGTTTGGTATTCAGGTTCACTGTTTGACCCATTAAACTGGTATTGAGGTATAATTTGTGTGTTTTCCCAGTACGGTTGCACATAGAATGGGATTCATTTCCACAAGTTTGAATAAATTTATCCAGTTCAGTGAACCTGTTGTTAAGCTTAGCAAAACTCAGTAGGTGGCTTTAAAGTCCTGTAATTAGCCCATTACATAAAATCTGTACTTTAGATTTTTGCACATTGGTTAATAAGTATAACATGCTTCGTATATATAAATAACATTACATTAAACGATGCAACATAAAGGAATTAAAGGCCAAATTAGTTAAATAAAATACTTGAAGGAGATCTCAAATTAGCATGTTTAATTCCAACTCATTGAACAGGAAAAGGCTTTAGCCTTACTGTACCAGTTCTATACAATGTGCAGAATAGCAGATATTTAGTCTCCGTTTTACATGAGGTCGCTGTCATCTCTGACCTCTGTGTGACTTTGGAAAAATGTTCTAATTAGCTTGTTTCTTTTAAAATCTAATCATTACAATGTCTAAATATAGTAATGAATTACCAAGACAGCACTTGCCTCAACAATTTTTCGTAGTTTGTACATAGCTAATTAATTCTTGATCCTTAATTTTTGCTTTCAAAATGAAATATGTGAGGAAAATGAAGTTACAGCTAATTAACCCATGCAATGCTTACAGTTTCATAGCAAAAGCGCTTATAATAAAGTTCAGGGTTTTAAATAGCTAAAAAAGAAAAACACAGCTATGAATCCTATTGTACTAAGTTGAAGTTCCACTTCAATCTAACAGATTATTCATTCTTTTAATTTTTTTTAAATAGCATAACCAATATCCCAGACTTCAGTTTCTCTTCATGTCTATTGATCAATGCCATTAAATGAATTAATGTATTAAAACATAGTGTTACATATACAACCATTATATTTTTTATTTATATATATATATATACACACACACACATATATATATATATATATATATATATATATAATGAATGCTATGTAACATATAGCCCTCTTCAGGGATTCAGAGTTATCACTGAATGATATATATTTTAATAACAGAAGTCTTGTATAAATGCACATATGTATACACACATTATCTTTCTTTTTCTTTTTCTTTCTTTCTTTCTTTCTTTCTTTCTTTCTTTCTTTCTTTCTTTCTTTCTATATGGAGAAACATAATAGTGTTTTGGAGTTATATGAAGTATTTGGAGTTAATACTGCAGCCAAAGGAAATATGCCCAGATTTGATCTCATGAAAAACACAATAATCCTTAATAGTTTGTCATAATTCATAAATACACAGATTCTAATGGATGAACTGGTCCTTATTTATATGTTTATACTGAATAATGGTAAATCAATGATTTCACTTGATCTCAACCCAAAGCCAGATCTCATTCAAAAAACAGATCTCATTCATTTGCAATTTTAGGATTCATCTGCAAACTCACAGGAAAAGCCTGGATACCTTTATGATGCTCCACAAAAAGAAACAAGATTGAAAGGGACAACTTTAACACATCTTACACTTATTGTTTATTGTCTTATGCTTATTTGCATGGCAAATAAAGCTACTCCAATTTTTAATTTTATTCTGTTTATCTTGTGCCATTTTACAACATCATCTTTGAGTGCCTTTGACTTCTTTCCCATTTCATTTATTGCATGTATTGGATTTCATATATTGACTCCTCTACTGCTTTATAGTTATTGCTTATTTTTTACTTTTACTGACAATTTTAGTTTAAAGCTAATGTGATTGTTGCTTTACATGTGTATATATATATATATATATATATATATATATATATATACCCACATTTATATGTTGTCTTCTTTTTTTTTATAAGCATTCAGATGAAGAACTTTTGTCCTTTAACCAGATATATCCAGTCTTGGAGCTAATTCCATTCTCTGCCATACACATACATTTCCTGCTGGTTTCATACAGTGTTGACAACATAAAATTGGCATAAAATTTGGTCTCTGGTATAAGGAAGCATATTTCTCATAGAACTATCTGGCCTATGTTTGAAGTTAAGAGAAATCTTGAAGAAAATATCACATATAGTATTAATATACCAGAAAGTTAGATTAAGAGGTAAAATGACCCACATTGATAGCGTATTCCATAATTTGTGGAAAATTATTCAATTTAACAGTACAACAGTTAAGAAAAGTTCAGAAGATATTGCAGGAAGGAAAGCACTCAGTAGACACCACAAGACCAGCCATGAAGATCTTCCTTAAATTGTTTCTTCTGGATATCTTCCCAACCCCCCATCCTGTCTTCTAGAATACTCATGCTGGGGTTACCTTCGAAGGCCAGGCTAATGCTCTGATAAGCTATTTTCCAACACCTGTTTTGACACTTTTTTCTCTGACAAATTTGAATCGAAGCAGTTAAGTACACCATCAATTACACTTTTTTACACTATGGATCTGCTTAAGTGAAAGAGTTAGGAGGGCACAGCATATGGGTTATTTTTGTGAATGGAATATTTGATTCAGTCTCTTAATTGACCATGTGCATGATGTCTGCTTGTGGGGAAGAGATATACTTGAAGGTGAATCTGCAAGAACACTGAAGGGAGGCAGTTATGGACAGTATTTACAAAGCTGCCTTTTTCTCTCTCTAAATGAAAAATTCCTCATTAATATCTAGTAGTAAGGGAATGAACCAAAAGAACACCATCGTGCCTACCAGCCATAATTTAGTTTTACAGAGCAGGAGCTACTAATGAATACAGCACATTGAATCAAACAAGTTTTTGTGTAAACTATTTCTGTTTATTTCTATTTGCTAAGTCATTTTGTAAATATACATATTATCAGGCAATGCTTAACCACTTTCATCATTGACCATCTCTACAAAGAAGCTGAATTTAATTTACCAGATACTAGATGTATCTTACCACAGCTGAAGAGTTTTTTGGGACTTTTTTCCCAGCAAATAACTTGACCTCAAGAGAAGACTTAGTTCCCTCTTTCTAGAAATGGGTGAGTATATAGAAACAGATTAATAGTTGCCTAAATGAGACACCTATATATATATGTATATATATATATATATGTGTATATATATATATATATATGTGTGTGTGTGTGTGTGTGTGTATATATATATATGTGACAGTAAATGAAATTTTTATCAAGCAGTGAGAAATGTGTGTTTACTGTGAAAATCAGGTCTATACACTGCATTAGGTGACCATTTTTCATTGTATATGTGTTGCTAAATATCATGTCAGGCTATTGGCTGCCCCACATCAATTAAATATTCCTGTATCTCTGAAGATTATTGCTGTTATATATGAAACAGCAAAGATACAGAATTTTATTTTTGGTTGCTTTTGGATCAATAAATTATTAGTGACATAACATCTGGAAGCACCTACCAAATTTAAGGACTTTTGCTGGTAATTGTTTAGATTAGTTTGGGTTTTTTAACTATTTAAATAAGAGAATTAACCATTGAAGTACTGAAAGGTATCATTGTCATAAAGCTAGCTGAGGCAGGACAAACTGAGGTAGGAAAAAGTACTTTCTTCACTTATGTGTTTCTGGCTGAACAATACTACTGATGACTATCAGGGCTTTAGCTTTGCTTTGACTAAGTCCTTAGCTTTCCTAGATACACAGACTGGTTTGAAAATATGATTAATTTCAATTTTAATAGTTCTTTACTACTTTTCGTTATATACCACATTAAAAACTAAGAGGTACAAAAGAGAAAAGATGCTTAAGAAGCGATGTGTTTTCTGTTCCTCCATTGACTCTGCTGTTCCAAAGTTTGTAGAAACAAAAATCCATTACAAATTTCCTCATCATACTGGAGCTTTTATAATATATATTGAAAACATGTTATGTGGGAACATTCTGTGTATCACAAAATACAGATTTTTTTTTTTTTTGCTTACAACTATTATTATGAAGATACTAATCATGACTGGGCAATGAAAAATGAGTAGATCATTTTATTTAAATGTAACAGACTACCCAAGAGTAGTCTAGTATATCCAGTCATCATCACGCTCCCAGCAACTGGACAGACAAAAGTAAAATACAGGAGATATGCTGTGTAGTTTGCAATGTGTGCAATAATTATTGTTTGATCTTTGGAATTTACATTTTGAATTATGGAAGTTTTAAGCATGCTGGGAAATTTCTAGTAATTTGCTGAGTCTGCTGTCATCTCTTCTGCTAAGATAAGCTTGCTTTATACTGTGAATCTAATTATCTATACCTTGAAAAAATTGAAGGACATATTGCTCACATAGCAAATAACTCTTGATTTCATGTCATATCCTGGGATGGTTGAAAGCTAGAAGCTAGTCCCATGGATTCCTCTCACTGAGACAGCCAAAATTTTTATTTGCAGAGTAATATATATCTCTGGGAGACAAACAGTTTGTTTGTGCAAAATAACTGGCTTAAGAGAATACAGTTCAGCAAGAACCTAGCGAGAGATGTTTTTTAGCTTTCATGCAATGTGAGAACTGCAAACTTAGAGGAGTGACCACTCTCCAACTCAAATGAGAACACATTGCTACCCAAACAAGTACAAAGTTTGAATTAGAATGGATATTTTCTGTGGTATATAAGCTTCTTTAAAAATCCAAAGATGATCTGAACTTTCACAGAAAATGTTGTGGTCAGGCTGCCAAAATTACATGGCAAATATGACATTGCAGTATAATTATTACCATCACTGATGCGGAGCCTATGCTTTTACCAGTGCATAAATTCATGGAATCTACTATCACTGAGTAAACTAAGAGGAAAAATTCTGTATGAAGCACTAATAGCAATACTTTTGATTTACCAAATATTCATTCTAGAAGCTATGGTTTTGCTCATTGGCAATTTCTACATTTGTTCTACTCTGTGGGCTAGTTGTTCATCTTCTATCAAAGAGATCCATTAAAAAGACATGCTAGAGGATAAGAAAAGATAAAGGTTATTGAAAATATAATTATCCCTTTATGGGGAATATGATGTGGGTGTGTTTCTTGTGATCACCAGCAAATTTATTTTATAGTAATTCCTTCTAAAGATATATGAAATACAAACTGACTGCATTGAACTCAGGACTGCAGCTAAAAAACCTTGGACATAAGACACCTTAATGAAGTGGAAGAAGTTTTGAAACACACAGACTGCGGGATCAGACCTAAACAAGATACAAGGATTGCATATTTAATTTTAACCCATTGCTGAATATCATTCAAAAGAAATTATATTTATTACCAAAAAAAAAAGTTTCAAGAAAAGCCCCAAACACTATTAAGATGTAAAATTTGTGGAAAACACCTGCTATTAATTTAAGTTCTGTGAAAGAATCCTATTTTCTGAGGCCATTCAGTTATATGGACTAGGTAAAAGAACCATGCTTGTCTTCAGACTATGTCATTTCACTGCCCAGTAATTCAGACTTTCCAGTTGCAATCCTGCTAATGTGCACTTTAGAGAAGGAAGAATAAGTGGCAAGGAGGAAATAAGTGTGCAGGGTGAGAACTCACACAGCAGAGGAAAGTTTTAGATCAAGTAAGCAGAAGTCATATAATCTAAATTAATTATCCAAGCTTTTCTCTTGGTCAAGTGTTTAGAGAGTTGGACTGGAAGTTCCAATATTCAGGGTATAAACTTCCAGCTTGGCTCTATGCGTGCTGAAGCTTATTAATTCTTCTGAAACAAACTGTTCCTAATAGGTTCTAGCTGTCAGAACTTCCCATGCTTTCTCTGAAAGTGTTTTAATTTCATATTCACAAGACTTCTCCCACGTTAGCAAGTGAAGCACAAAAATTTCAATCCACTTAAAACTCAATGCAGGAATCTGGAAGGCCCAAGAGAAAGAATTTTGCATCTCTCTTTTCAGAGCACAAAACCTTTAAAATGTGTAAATAAAGCTCCAATTAGGTTTACCATTCTAGAGGATAATGAGAAGTGCCCATCAAATATGCTACATTCTTAAAATGTTTTGATTTAGCAGGCAAAATTCAAACCACTGTAGTAGCTTCCAGAGTAAAACCTGATTGCACTTGCATGTCACATGCACAAAAAAGCAACCAAAAAAAAAAAGGATCGACACCCCACCACCTCCCCAACACACACATATACTTACACACACACACACAAATCATAAAGCTCTAATTGGAAACCTTCCATCATCTGAGTACTTGCTTCCTGGCATACATGAAATGATCAGTGGGGAAAGCAGGGTCAATCGAGACAGACTGAGAGTGAAATTAAAATAATAAAATGTCTAAACATTTAACTGCAAATAGGAAATCTTTATACCCACCCACACCCTATTCTGTAGCATAAAACTAAGGCAACAATTATTCATATACCTCCAAGTAATTTGCAGGCTCCATACAAAAATCTCATTTAAAATAAGAAATTGCTATTTCTGCACATTTATTCTCCCCAAATGCTGGCTAATTGCTGCAATGGCCATTATAAAGAATAATTTTCGCTTAGTGAAAAAAAAAAAAAAAAAGAGGAATGAAGAGAACATTTTCTGGTTTTGTTCCTCTGCGGAGGCTCTATTCAGCGAATCCTGAATGCACAGCGTTTCACTGCTACATTTATTATGCTGAGAGGTCAAGTATTACACAGCATCTTGTATTACGCTTTGCATGCTAAGTATTTCACTTCACAAATTGACCCTTCGGTGTACTTACTACATAATGCTCTAAAAACCCAGCTAAAACGCAGGACAATTAGCAATACTTTGGCTCACGCTTAACAATGGGGACACCAATGTAGGTGATTGCATTTACAGTGTTGCTTTCTTCACAAAACATTTTTGACACATTAAAGGTACTTTGAAATTGTGCAGTACCAGTCGCGCCTCTGTTGAATGGCTTTTCCAGCATGTACCGAGAGAAACAGTTACTGTAGTTTAGGGCTTAATTGAAAAGAATTCAGACACGGCCCTATGAAGCACCAATTAGAGAGATATTATATCATAAAAAGCTGTAATATCCATTTTCAGGCTTGTTCACCTGCCAAACAAAGTAGGACACGGCTTAAAAAAGGAACGGCTCTGCAACTCCGGAGAGCGGGATGTTTAGGGAGGAGGAGGAGGGCGGCGGCCGCCTGTGGAAGCAGCGCCAGGTGCGCCCGCCTCGAGGGCACGGAGCCCCGGCCCGGCCGCGGCCCCGGGTGGGAGCTGGAGGCGCGGGATGCAGTGCCGGGCTTGGCGCGGGATGCAGTGCGGGGTTTGGCGCGGGATGCAGTGCCGGGCTTGGCGCGGGATGCAGTGCGGGGTTTGGCGCGGGATGCAGTGCGGGGTTTGGTGCAGGATGCAGTGCCGGGCTTGGCGCGGGATGCAGTGCGGAGTTTGGCGCGGGATGCAGTGCGGGGTTTGGCGCGGGATGCAGTGTGGGGCTTGGCGCGGGATGCAGTGCGGGGTTTGGTGCGGGATGCAGTGCGGGGTTTGGCGCGGGATGCAGTGCGGGGCTTGGCGCGGGATGCAGTGCGGGGTTTGGCGCGGGATGCAGTGCGGGGTTTGGCGCGGGATGCAGTGCCGGGCTTGGCGCGGGATGCAGTGCGGGGTTTGGCGCGGGATGCAGTGCGGGGCTTGGCGCCATATCCTCCTGAACTACAACGGCGGCGGCGGCGCGCAGGGGAGCGTGGCCGGGGGCAGGGCGCCGCCGGGGAAACTCCCGGGGCAGGGAGAATGAAAGCACCCGAAATTGACGAGATTTTTTTTTTAACTATTATTATTTATAGCTGTAATCATGGAAACAAACAGAACCCTCCATTACCGCCGGCGGCTCGGCGCGTCCCCGTGCCTCTCGCTTCCACCCCCAATTCCCCCCCCACCCCCGCCTGGCACTTCCCGAGAGCGGCAATTTCTTTTGGTTCATTGTGAGCAGAAAACAAACAAACATAAACTTATCGCCCCGAAAATTTTGTATTTGTCGTGTCAAGCTGCTAATAAAGCGACATTAATGGATCAGCTCCGCGAAGTGTCTCTTCACGGCCTTTAAAGTATCTTTCGAGTGCTTCGGGGAAGCCGAGGCGGGCCCATTCCCCGCCGCCTCCGCCATCCCTGCGTGGGGCCGCCGCCCACTGTGGGCACCCCCGCGCCGCTCACCGGGCGCTTCGTGGTCGCGCCCGCGCGGCCCCACCGTCCCGGTAAACGGCGATCTGCCGGAGTGGCTTGTAATTCACTGGCCGCGCTCGCCGACAATACTATTTTATATATATATATATATATATATATATATATATATATATATATATTTTTTTTTTTTTTTTTTTTTTTTTTTTTTTCCTGTGAAGAAACGGAAAGCACAGCCGGGAGCGCGGGCAGCCCAGCAGCCCTGTGCGGTGCCCTGGCCGCGGTGCCACCGCTCTCTCCCGTCGCCGCCGCCGCCACCGCCGGGCCTTCGCCCTGCCCCGGGCGCGCTCTTCCGCGGGGACGGTGTTATCACCTTAGGGCGGCCGGGCGGAGGCCCGACAGGCGCCATTCTGACGGCTAAGCCAGAGCAACACCTCAGGGCCACCACTGTACTTCCCCCGCATAGGTGCCATTCCCTCTCCGCAGGGCCTCCCGGCAGCCACGGCCCTGCCTTGGGCAGACCAGGAGCACGCAGCAGCCATTTTGCTGCCCGAGGCACCTGCAGGCCACCGTTGCCCTGTCGCAGGCAGAGCAGCACCTCACAGTGACCAATTTATTACCTCCGGCAAGGGCGACTGCCTTCAGGGTACCATGACCAAGCCTCAAGGAGGGTGAGGGACATGTCTAGGGCTTCCAGCCATTTCTGAGCTGATCAAGCTGATTAACAGAGCCCCAAACTTCTAGTGTCCTGCACAGAAGAGTGTCCCCTCCCAAGATACCCTTATCACTTAACTGAGTGAGCAGTGTGGGCTTGAGTCACTGTCCAGGGCTAGAAGAGAGTGCTGGAGGAGCCTAAAGGTCATTCTAGTTCAGTGCTCCCCGGGACACTCACTTTTGGACTGGAAGGTGTGTGCAGTCATACGAATTTCCCTTCATTCAGCCCTGTACTACTCTACACCTGGAGGTGCCAGGAGAGCATCCTTGGGGCCAGCCCTGCAGTGAACCTGTCTTTGGCCTGTGAGAAAGGGAAATTGTTACTGTAGCTACATTATTCACTATCCAGACAATTTCTAAGGTTCACCAGGATATTTCTAACCCATGAATCTCTCCCTATTTGATGGCATTTAAAAACAGGGGAGAGAGAAAACTCAGGTGTAACATAATTAATCTCCCTGTAATACATCTGGAGCAAGGTTTTTACTGGGATATGCAGTGTATCTCCTGCCTGCTCTTCAGTCCATGCTCACGGTAGTCTGTTCCTGCCTCCTTTGCAGCCAGTGGTGAAAGGGTGAAGTCCAGTGTCAACACAACTGATGGAGAGAAGATTTTCACTGTGGCTTCCTGAAAAGATGGTGAATGGGTACCTCAGGCTGTGCCCCTGTGAAAATACATGCCCTCAAGAGGAACAACAAAGCCTGCTGTAAAGGAAGGCAATGCAGAATTGCAACACATCTGATGCCTCTTCTGTCAGCTTTTCTCAATCCACATATTCTTTTCCTTTCACCTTTTTCTCAAAGCCTGGCATGAGGTCTTTAGCACTGTCCTGGCAACACAAGTGGTGCTAAGATCATGGTATGAGGGAGAAGGACTAGTAACAGCAGGAAATTAAAGCTAAATGATGGGGAGGGAGGGGAAGGCTGGGGGCAGGGAGCTGTTGGATGCATGTACAGTCTGGGCAGCACTATCCATCCTCCTGCAATCCCAGCTCCTGCTACTTCGTGTGCTTAAGAGATATACTGTAAATGATAAAGCAGAATGTTTCCTCTGAAGTGAACTGATAAAATAGCACATTTCAATGAAATATGGTTCCATCAGTGCTCCTCTGTCTTGCTCTTGAGACAGTCTTCATGTACTTTCCTTCATAAAGTACTGTTGTTTGTGAAGAGCAAGAGCTTCAAGGGCTGACAGCAGCTGTAAACTGTAGTGGCCCTGCTTTAGCAAGTGCATAGTCACGTGTTTCCCTCTAGTAAGGGCTTTTCGGAGCTGCACATAGCAGTGAGTCATGCTTTTTTGTCGGTCATACTTAAGTTTGTGACAGCTCACTTCAGGTCAGGCAACTTAATACTTTCACATGAATGGTCTGTGTGGTTCAATTTTGGCTGTGCCAGTAGCATCTGACAGACAACTTTCAGCATCTATGTATAGCCCTACCTGTCTTAACCCTAAATTAAATATTTTGGATAAGATATACAAATATAAAGAACCAAACCTACAAGTCCGGCTGAAAAGTCCTTTTTCTGTGGGCAAATGATAGTAAGTGATGGTGTGGAGGAGAGTTTGATGTGTGTGATGATGATTTTCATACTCTGCTTAATTATAAATTGAGTAAAAATATGTGATATTCATTATGGCCACAGACTGCAGCTGTTTTGACTCATTCTTCTTGGTGTAATGTTAAGTAGACTATTCCAAGTGCGCAGCAGTTATGTGTTTCAGCAGTCAAAGCTGCTGAAAGCAAAAACCTGCTCTGCTGCTCATGCAGAAATAACCCAAAGTGCAGCAAACTGGGCTTGGTGTTTGAGGTTTTTATGTGTGGTACAAAATAGGTACTTGCAGAGACCTGCTGCAGGACTCTTGTTGGGAGGCCCATGTGACATGCAATATAATGTGACATAGCTGACATTAACCAAAACAGGTTTTTCATGTGCCTTCCAGAGGAAAGCATTTTCTGTAGCTCAGTTAATGCAACCTCATAGCTGATGGTATGCCTGGTTTTTATGGATGTCAGTATTTGATACCACATGAGTACGCCTATGTCACTTTGGCGCAGCCTGTATCTCACTGCACCTTGTCTGTACTTTTGCATCCCTTATTTTAAAGCAACAGTTGATATTAGAAAGAGAAGAATCACTTAAATATTGGTAAGGGGTGGTTTTCACCATGACAAGCTAGCTAAGTCAGCTACCATAGCCACAACATGGTGTTGAGTGGATAAATGCCCCAGCAACACAACACTTGACAGAATGATGCATGTGTTGATTAATCCAGTGAAAAGTATTGTCTAATTGTACCATCAAGCTTGATGAAACCATGATGAAATATTTTTGAGACACATTTTTGTGTCTGCCATGGTAGAATAAAGTTTTAATGGACATGCAAGATAGATGTATTCTGAACCTTATGTAGATTTATCTTTCTTTAGCCATTAATCTCAAACCAAACAAATTAAAGCAAAAAAAAATAGGAGGACAAAAATATCCAATAAATGAGTTCTGAGAAGAAACAAGCTTTCTACAATCAGCATAAGAAAAATATAGAGAATCATTGTACAATTAATCAAACTTCTATACTATGTCTATATTTTTAGTTGCTTAGTTTGCAATTTTTATTTATAAAGTATTTCAGTTGCTTATAAAGAATTACACAGCTAATCAGTCAGAACTGACACACATTTTGGCTAAATACCTATAATTACAGTTGTTTCATACCTGAGCCCCTGTTTCTGATGTTGTGTAACAAGCAGTCCTGATTGCTGACATCAGCCCACTTAATGTTCCTGCATTTATGTGATAATTAGATAAAATCAAATAAAGACTTTCTAGTAACTTCATAAAATGAAGTAAATATATTTACTGGGATTAGCGTAAATCTAAAATATTATTTATGGTTTAATCATTTTCTGACAGTAAAAAGGAGCATGAAAACACATAAGAGTTTTATCTAAGCAGTGTTGCTCTATAAAAGTAACAGTGTACAGGTCTGTGATATGTGAAGTGAGATTTGCAGAGATATCATCTTTGATTAGACCCACTATTTAGAAAAATGTAGACAATTCAAGGTTTTGTGCTTGGAAGGTCTCTGCTTCTCCCAGGTCTGTAAGCTCTTGCTTGCTCCCTTAGACCATCACTGCTACAACATGAGCATTACATGTTCATGTTGATCTAGAATATACAGAGGAGCAAACTAAGCTGCCATTGTACATGAGCATGTGGAAATGATGGCCTGTTCAGAAATTAAGCTTCAAAGATATTCCAGAGCATTAGCTTATTCAGAAGATGCTTCAGGTTAGAAAAGCTGATAAAAAAAAACCTTTGGTCAATCAGAGTAGCAGATTTGGATTGAGTTGTAGATCTTTTCCCCAAAGCATCAGTTATTCAGTACATGCTACAAGTAAAATGTATGGGTGGTATACATGTCACAGAAAATCACTTTAAATGTCAGAGCACTAAAACCACATTTGTTTACCCCAAGGTAAAATTCATTGTAGAGCAGAGGGTCTGCAAAGGGATTTTTTTTCTGCATTAACTTAAAAGTGCAGATGTCCAGCGAGCATGAGCAAAGTGAATGCTCTACAGAAGTCACTCCATGCCTGGTGGAAGCCAGAAGGAAGGAAGCTCTAGCCTTTGGCCATGCACACCCAGGGTTACCACAGGAACAGTCAGTAGAGGCTTGGATTTTCTCTTTCTTTCTGTAGGGTAGAGGAGATCAATACTGCAGTGTGTCAGGCTGCACACAAACGGGCAGTCAAATTTGAGTCCTCCAAGCTTTCTGCTCTCCCCTGTTCAATTCTTTATTTCACTGATTCTAAGTCAGTCCTAGTAAAGCTCATCCCGTTACACACTCCATTGTTGGAGTTGAATCAGTTGGATCAGTTGGATCAGACTCCATGGTTGGTTGTGGATCAGTTTGCCCTTAAGTTTTCCTCAGTCTGAGTAATCTGCAGCACTGCTTCTTTCCTTGACATCTCTGACATATATCCTAGGCATCTACTTTTCATCTTTAATCCCTTAACAAAAATGGGTTTTTGATGGCCATCTGCCATAAGCCAGCAAGAGCAGCTTTGGCTTGCCAGGCTTCTCATTAAAGTGAGTACCTCTAGCTCCAAATTTCCAGGCTCCTCTTTATCACTTCCTGGGCATATGTACCAGTAAGACAATACAAAGTTTGGGAAAATTTTGAAATCAGTCACTCTGTACCTGGGCAGAGAACAATAACAAACTTTTACAGGTGTTTCTTTACCTCCTCAGCCTTTCTTTGTCCTCCACATTCAGGTAAGAGTGCCTCTGCAGAAATTTTTGTTTTTCCTATCCTGCCATCATAAGCTTTTCCCCGAACTGTAGAATTTTCCTTCTGTTTATCTGTTTTATTTTCTTTCATCTGATCTTCCAGTTAAACAGAACCATTCTGCTTTGAAAGTATGCCCATCTGTTCTGCTCCAACATCCTTTGTCTGTCTGCAAGTTACCTTCTAGTGACCCTGCAGTCTTTCAAACTGTGTGGTTTAAAAGCAGTCCTGTTAGCTCCTCTTCTCTTTCAAATCCTTCAGAAAGGCTGGAAATAAGTGGTTTCAGCCATTCAATTTCTTGAAAATTAGTTTTGATTGTTTCTCATTAGTTGGATACATGGCAGAGCCATGATGAAAAATAGCCAATTCAGAAGCTTTTAAGATAAAACAATGGCATAGGAGTTTGATAAAATTAATTGTAATTTTTCATTATATACAGATTCTCCAGAACATGGACATTTTCACATATTGTGATGTTATGAGGAAACTCCTAATATTAGGTTTATTCAAAATTTCTGTTTCCTGGAATCATGTGCTACAAAATGCCAGTTTTCATTTTTTCAGGAAATTCTTATATGAACATAACCAGAGAATGGCTTTGTTGGATCAGATCTAAATGATCAGTGTTTGACAGTGTTCAATGGCAAACTCTCAGAATCTAACAGATAGGGGAAATACAGCATGATAGTACTGTGTTTTCCCTTAGACATATAAGAAATCAATGGTTTAATGATTTCCTGAGCAGAAACTTGCACTGAGGTCATGTTGTGGCTAGTAACCACATGAAGAGTTTAATTCCATAAATTTGTCTGAGGCGTTTTAAACCCCTTACACTTCTGGCCTGATAAAACCCTGCATCAATGAATTTCACAAAAAGTTTATGCACAATTTATTTTTGTTGCTTTTCAACCTACTACTTCACCCTTTCACTAGATGCCCTCTTGTTTTCCCTTATTCACCTTCCTCATGTCAGTTTTACAGGTGTTTGTTTCCAAGTGGAAGAGTCTTAGTGTAATGAACTAAGACTTGGTAAGAAACTATGTTATCCTACTGATAATTCTGATCTGGTTTTCTATTCTTTTTTTCCTGAATCCATTGTAATCTTATTTTCCTTTGTGGTGGCTTCACTGTAGGGCTATAGTCTAATGTGTCGCTGCAGTATGAATTTGTTCATTGACACGGAGATACTCTGTTTTCTTCTCTATCTACCCCAGTAATCTCTTAACATGTCATGTTCCACGTATGCCATTACTGACCATTGAGCTGATATTTTCAGAGGACTATACAAAAAGATTGCCAAAAGTGCCTTCCTGCACTGCTGGTTAATTTAGAGCCTAACTTTGCATATGTAGAGCTGTACGTAAAGGGATTGTTTTTCTTCAGATTTGTTACTTTGCATACATCAACATTAGGTTCAATAGTCATTTTAGTGGCCACTTACTCAATGTGAGATCTTGAGATCTTTCTAAAATTCTCCATAATCAGTTCTAGTTTTGAAGAGCTTGAGTATCAGCAACAGTCTCTCTTTACTCAGGGCACCCCCACTTTCGCATCATTTATGAGTATTCTGAACAGTTTAGCTAGAGTGTACTGGTAACCTACTTCCATATTTTTCATCAACATGATAGAACCTAGACATTTATTCCTGTCCTCAAAGCAAAAAACCTACCATCTTATGCCAGGACAGTTTAATTTCAGAGTCTTTGATGAAGAACTTTATCAAAAACTTTTTTTAAAAATGTACTATACACTGTGTCGTCAACAGAAAAGCATTGATTTTTTTCCCCCCAAATTGGTGCTGAAGTTGCTAACAGCTGTTTGCTTAGGAAAACTCTGGGGGAAACCAAACACTCAAATTTAGAAAGTACATAAACAGGATTCTACACATGTATTAAAAATTGTTATCTTAAATCCTGTTTTGTAACTTTTCAATGATTGGTGTTGGCAATGCAACTAATTGCATGTAATTGGTAGTACTTTAACATTTATTTCCTTTTCCCTTCTGTACGGCTTTTATTATGCATGGCTAATTGTAGTTTGGGGGGAGGTGCCTCACTAAAAACCTGATTCACTGAAATACACCCTAAGATTTACTCTGAAACTGAAGGGGATTTCTGGGGTTCCTAGGCTTTGCATTACTGTGCTGCAGAAGGCAGAGTATCAGGCCCAGTAAGCCCAAGCCACTTTTCCTATGCAAAAAACTGAGCAGTGTAAAATGCTATCATTAATAGGCACTCCTGGTATTGGAGATAAATGTAAAGAGGGAAACTGTGAGCATACTTATAAATACAGAAGGCTTAACTTACCATTAATCCACAGTTGCCTTAATTGAATCAGAGGATGTGGTGTTACTGTGCTTCCAAAAGTACCAGGCAGTATAGCTGCTAACCACAGGAACCTTCCAGCAAGAGATTCTCTGTGGCCATAACAGGCTCCAGGTTTCCCATATATAATGTGCAACACTAAGTAAGATGGACAGAAATATCAGGAAAATGCAAGGAGTGAGGTGGTCTCAATTACTCATACTGAATCACCAATAAGAATAGTCTATGTGCCATACCATTGAGTCTTAGATATAAAAGTAGTGATCCTGCCATTATTTTAGTAAGTGGAGGTACAGAAATGTCATAAGAGCTGTAGCATGTATCTTTTAGAAGCAGCCCTGAAATTGGGATATAGAAAATAGGAGGTTGCTTTCTTAGTGTTAGTGCCTTCTCTTCTATTGCTCTTGTATCACAGTTTAAATTATCAATATCTATACTTCAGTGCAGCTTCCTACTTTGATAGAGAAATGTACTTGACTCCCCACAGTTATTGCAATTGGAGGGGGATCTGATTAGGATGCTTTTCCTAATTAAGTGATATCACCTAAAGTGAATTTCCCTACCATTGTCTCACTGCGGTGTAAAAATAACAACAGAGGAGAATCATTTGGTTATTTTATTTTCCTGATTAAAATGTCTTTACTAATTCAAATTTTACAGGGTAAAATTCCATCTTAATGAAAGACTGAGGGTCAGTTTTCTAACACAGCTAATTATGTGTCCTCATATCCCAATCACAGTTAGGGCTCAATTCCATTGAATTCAACAGCAGCACGTCTCAGTAGATCCATACATAAGGAGAAAGCCCAAGGTGGATACTCAGCCACCAGAGATCAAACAAAAGGTCCTTCAGAATGTTTTCTGCATGCAGTCAAGTCTGAGAGAAAGACATATATCATGCTCCCCCAACCACATACAGCATAAAAGTCAGTTTACACTCACTTTTCATTCCGCCTGAACTTCTTTGACTTCAGCTGATTCTGTAAGAACTGTGTATTTCAGATTCCATTTTTGTGTTCCTGCTTGTGCAATAAACCACTCTTCCCAGGGGAAACATTCCTCTAGACTCTTCTTCCTCCTGTACTCCTTTTAAAGGTGCATCTGAACCCATATTCGGACCAAAACTCTGCTCTCCTTGTGCAAGTAGTTCCATTGAACTTGTTGGCCAAATAAAGAGGATTTGGAGCATCTTTCTGTACTTCATATTTCTTGTTAATAACTACAAATATAATAGATGAGTTTGTATTTTATCAACACTTCCTCTTTGTTTTCCTGCCCTATTTAGGCATCTGTTCATGAGGTTGCGTAAGAAATTTTTTTAAGACCTTAAAAGTTAAATAGGCATGGCCTTGAAAAATATATTTCTCCCAGAAAAAGAAATAGTTTTTTATGGAAAAGAGTTGTTTTACTTAAGAAAGATAGAAGTTAAATATATTCATTTGTATTAAAGAATTGCAGGCATAGCCATTGGATCTGATTCCTGCAGGTCTTACAGCTGAATAACATATTTATGGAATTCTTTCCCAAAGCATGTTTCAGTGTCAGGCCTGCTTAGATAGATTTTCTAAATAGATTACTGTGTAATGTTCATACATTCATTTGTTGTTTGTTTACTTTTAACTCTAAAATATATGTTGCTTCAATCGTTCTCATAATTGAATGCAGCACACTTTAAAAATTAATTTTCTTTATACTAATATAAAAGTTGAGGCAGGATTTCATATGGCTTATTTAATCTCATTTTGACTAGGAGCACTCTGTAAAGAATATTTCATCCCTGTGCTGCTGTTTTCTGTGCCTTTGTGCCTGTGTGCTTAGCCACCAAGTAGTTTTCTTTCTTCTACTTCCTTTCTCAGTACTGTTGTTTTTGTTGATTCTATTACAATAAGTAACACACAAAAGAGAAGATTAGGACAGAAAGATTTCCCCAGTCCATCAATAAATTTCCTAGGCTTCATTAGCGGTAATTTCATGAAAAGACTTAGAGTTACATTTACATTATGTAAATAAAATTTGTAATCCAAGGGATCAGCTCTTTCTCATTCAATAATGTATACCAAAAATAATTCAGCTGAAGCCAGTGGCTTAAATTTGTACGAGAGTGCAGAAAACGAGGCTGGTGTACAAAATGGCAAATTCTTGTCACTTCTGCTTAGGCAAAAATCTAGAGAAAGACAGCTGTGAGAGTTTTGTCCAAATAAGAATTTTGATCCTCAGCCAAGGAGCATGAAGAAGACCAGAATTAAGTACCAGTATTTTCTAGATAGAAGTGTTTGATAGACTGCTTTGTGCTTGTGATATTTTTTCTTTTTTATTTTTTTTTCTTTAAAAGTTTTTCTTTTCAGTTGTACACAGCACAGCAGATTCTCTCCATATTAGCAGAAGACAATTTTGCTGTTGCTGTTATGACAAATGAAGCGATTGAATTTTCTCTTTTAAAATTTCTCGCACAGCATATCCTCCTATTGAGCCAAAGTCTAGTATCAACTTTCTGTAACTCCACAACTTTGGCTATCAAAAGAATTAAAATATTTTTACTAAACCATCTGACCTTTCCCTGAGATATATTTGCTTTAAGAGACAATGAGTTCAGAGACAATTCTGTGACTACTTTAATACTCAAAGTCAGTATTGAGGCATTGACATTTTATTTACTGAAAAAATGGGGTCAGCAATGTGATTTTTCATTAACCACTGATCACAAAATTGCCAACGTGTTAAGAACATTGCAGTCTTTGCAAGCAAAGTGTCTCATTCACAAATGTTTAATTGAAACATGAACATGAATGGCACAATTGTCTGCTGGTCAGTTTTGAATATCTCCTGTAATAGACGCATTAAATAATTTGAAGTCATATGCTCTATTGCAGTAGTTTATTAAATAAAAATGAGACTTCAGAGAAGCTTAAGAGCAGTCTTTGAAATTTCATTTACTTCTGCTTTCAATTCTTATTGAAAAGGGTTTGGGATTGTTTTTATTGTTTGTTTCGTTCTTTTTTTTTCCCAAAAGCAATCAAACTAATGATACAAGGTAGTTTCCTTTTTAGTGTGAATCCTTGCATTCCCTCTTCCTAATTAATCCCATTGCCAAACCCCATTCACTTTTGTCATGAAGGTGGCCCCTTTTTGGTTGGGACTGGTATTTACAGCTGAGGGGCAGAAAATGTCTTAGTGCTACTTATTTGTTGTTACAACATGAAGAGCAAAAGTGAACAAATAATAAAAATTGTCTGAGGAAAACATTGCTAGGATTCAGAAAGTTTACAAAAAAAGCTGTCTCAGTATGGCTTTTTAGACAGAATATTTTTTTGTTTTCTGTGTTGTCTAGTATGTATCCTTGTTTTAAAAAATGATTCTGAGTTTGGAAGCATTGCCTCTGACCTCAACAATAGTACACATTTATAAATATGTACACAGTGACTATTGAATCCCAGATTTTAAAACAATAACTGTTAAAAAAAATAGTGTATTCTGATGTTTTAACTGATGTTAATCCATAGACAAGCTTTGGCATCCTTCACTCTGAAGCTAAAGCTACTTTTTTGGAAAGAAAGCATTTTAGACATTTCATCTCAGCTGTTATGTAAAATTGGGAGCTGTTTAGTGCCTTTATGAAATGCATGATGCAAGAAGTCTTAGCCTTTTAAATACACACATTGCACAATCAAAATTAAATTACATAGATATAATGCATTAAATAGGGTGCTTCTCCTTGGAAAGTCGTTGGCCTTATACAAGTTAACTCTGCACTCTCCTCTGGGCCAGAATATCAGTTGAATAATTGCAATAAGAAGAAATATTAGACGCTATTTAAAGGCATTAAGCAAAGGGTAGACGTTTAATACAGGTGACTCTGCTGTGCATTCAGTTAATATGGAAATAATAACTATAATGTAGCACTTCATTATTTATAATGCATTAAATGGAGATTTTTGTATGACACCTTTACAAATTATTCTCTTGCATAACAGATAACTGAAGTACACAAAAAATAAAATAAATACTGAAAGGCTAAAAAAATCTTTAAAAAAGCAATATATACGATTTGATAATTAAGAACAGATATTAACACACACAAAAAGAATTATAAACCACATTGTTCAGTGGTTTAATATCTGGTTTTATGGAAATTTCTAAAAATATCTTCTCTGATACAGGAATACTTCTGAAATAACTCCGTAATTTGAATGAAAAAGCTATATATTTTCTAGTTATTTTCTTTACGTAGAGTGTGGGAAATTTTTATTCTAAAGCTCAGGTGAAGAACTGATGTAAGAAATGTTGTAAAGCATTTCATGTTGACTGGAGCTAATTAGCAGTGATGCTCCAGTGTTCTCGGTTTTAAGCAGGAATACGCAGTACAATGCCTTTTATTTTGCTGTTCAATAGATTTTTGCTTAAAACCAGATAAATTCAATATCCTTACAATTTTAACTGTTTTTTTTTTCTTTAAAAATTCTTGGTGGATACGCTAGAAATATTTCCACTGGCATGTTGCTTTTTATGTTTTAAAGTAAAATGTAATTTGGTGAATTTGTGCCCTTCTTCTAAGTACAGTGTATATGTGAAACAGACTGCTTTGTGACTTCTTTTCTAAATCAGAGCTACATTTTTAAGGTAGATATACAAAGAAAGCCAGTTCAGACTTAGAGAAGGCTGGAAGAAAATAAATTATTTATTTTGCCTTCTCTCATACACAAGATAACTTTGAATCAGAAGTAAATACTGCTATCCTCTACATCCTACATTTACCTCTGTTTATCTGTGGAGATACATACATTCAGGGAATTAGAAACTGGAATAATAAAAAGCTATTTCAATGCTGTAAAAGCAGGCATTTTCTTATTTTGCAAATCATGCTGTTTAAATATTACAAATGTGTGGAATGGGTAAGAATTCATCATATGACTTTAGTCGGTGCTTCTGGAATTTTAATATCTAGAGATATGCAGTGCAATGAATTTTATTTAATATTAAAACAAACCATCACTTCTAAATAATTTGCTTTTAAACATCTGATGTTTCCCACTAGCTACACACACACACACAAAAGAAATCTCTAATTTTCATCTGACTGCTAATTTACCCATCACCTCTTCATGCCACTTTTCAAATTCTTTATTCTTGTTCCAAAAGTGCTGGTTTATTTTTCCTGGAAAGTTTCTTGTCCATACTGACTCTAAGTCAGAACAAGACGTTAATCTAAATCCAGAGGGTCTAAAACTAGTCATTTGAAGATATCAGGTTCAAGAACTTCAGCTCTGCATCATATGGGAGCCTATCCCCAGTCTGCAATGGGGGCTCTATCTCCCACTTGGAATCTGCATTTTTTGAAGTCGTACCTTGTGATCAGTCTGTGCTCACCGCTCTCACTGACCCTCTGGGCCATCAGATTCGCCTTATGCTAAGGAGGGCTGCAGGAACAGTAGGAACAGGCAGTTGGCTAAAATATGCAAAAACAAACTGCAGAGTGCAAACACCAGAGTGAAGTCTGTCAGCTCTTGGACTGCAGAAGAAATCAATACCAACTGAAATACTGTGTATATTTTATGCTGGCAGTAGGTAGGACCTACCCTTTCTCTCCATCCGCTGTTATGCCCCTCAGACAACCATGACATATTCTTGGACCCCTATGAAATCACACTTCTATAAAGTGGAATTGGAGCTGAGAGGCCTCTTCAGGCTCAGGGTCAGTGAGAGTGTACTACATCTTTTGTTTCTGTTACGCTGCTCCTGCTGCTTCTAGGGATTTGAGAGCAAAGAGAATAAGGAGAGACTTGTGACTGAGATGTTAGCTGCACAGTTCAGCAGGCTATTTTCTTGTTCCCCCTCATGCTGCAAATTTTCAGATCATTGAGCCTGTTTCTTCTGCTCTCTCTAACCTATTCTCTTCATTTGGGCAAAACTCTTCTCTCACTCTTTTTCCCTGGTTGAAGCTGGGCCTGTTTCTGGGGTTTAGACACTGCAGTCAGATGATTGAGCTCCCCTTAACCTGTACATCATCATCACCTTTGCACAAGAAAGTAAGAATCATCAGAGGCCCTATGTGTGACAGTGGTCATTCACACAGTAGAGAAAGCAGAAATCTGTGACAGTTCAGAGCACAGACAGTTTTTCAGTCTTTTTCATCTGCAGAAAAATAGATACTGAAATTGCAACTTGTGGTAAGTTTCCAAAGAAAATAGATACTGCTTGTAATAAATCAGTATTAGATCACCTGTTTACATTAAATGCCTTTCTATGGAATTAAGTATTCAAAAAGAAGAATTCTCTCCTTCAGTACAACCAGTATATAGTCCAATTCTTCCATATCCTCCTGTCTCCTCTCTATTTTCTCTGGCTTTATGATTTTCATTTGGGTTTCTTATCTTCCTCTTCCTGTGCAGCCATTTGAGTTCCCATTATTACCATCTGCATTCCCCCCTCTTTGTCTCCTTACTGTCATTACTTACTAAGATTTTGAAAACAAAGTAGCTAAAAATGAAATGTTTTCTGAAGTCATTAACTTCATTGTTATGTTTATACTTCATTAACTCTGAGAGTTAGAGGCATCTGAAAAATGTGACTGCAATTCCTGTACAGTAGGAATATATCATCTGGGTCATTGAGATATATTACATAGGCCATATAGCTAACATCTTAGGTCTCCAAACCATGTGCATTTTTTCAAAAATAATACTGGTCTAGTAATGCTTCACATTGAGGGCAGATCATACTATTCCATTAGAAAGTATCACGCTGTTTTTTTCTGGAAGTCACCTTATTGGAAGTATTTTGGTGGAGCAAAGATTTCTAAAAGCAACCCTCAAATCTTATTTCAATTATATTGTACTGGATATGAAGTTAGAATTGAAAAGGTTATCTGATTCTTAGAATAAAAGTGAAAACCATGTTTCAGATTAATTGAGATTTTTCCTTTTCCTGACTGTGTTGGGTTGAAGAAGTCCTTTCATTTGAGGTGTTAAGGGCTTGTTGGAGCAGCCTGCCAAAGTACATTCTTCAACCCCAGTTAGCTCCTGACACACCAGCACTAACTGGCAGTAGAGCTGACTCCTGTGCCCTCTCCCTCCCTTTTTCCCTGCAGAAACACTGAGACTGGAAACAGAGAAGATACATAGGGAGCAGAAAAGTGGGGCTATGGCAGTGAGAAAGAGAAGTATTAAATCTAATGAAAGACAGGTGGTAAAAGCTTTCTGGAGGCCTCTTCCTCTTGAGTCACATACCCAAAGAGCCCAAAATGCCTGTAGCTTGGATAGAGTCAATGAAAAATGGGTTCTCATGTGTTTCCATCATGTGACTGTTTTCTCTAGACAGACTGAAACCGTCAGGGAACTTGTCTCAGGACTGAGTATGGGAGCCCTGTAACAGCTGATCAATACCAGGCACTATGGATTTGTGGGCAGTTTAGTGTGGACTTTTCAGTGGAAATTAAGATTTCAGTACATTCATGTGCCTGTGTGATAGCAGTTTGTCTTGTTTTGTTGGGAAACCCATGTTCCCGAGACTGGAAAGACCCCAGAACTTCCAATGCTGTGAGATACAGGTGTATGGGATGGACTTGTCAACAGCTGACTTGAGTAAGTAATGCCACTCCCTGAGAAGGGAGGTGGCTGGGATTGCTTCACACATGTGATGGATGACACAATAAGTACAGAGAAGCAGTGTTTCCATGTATATTGAGCATTAACACAGAGACAGAAGTACTTTTCTCCAACTTTTCTCTATTTGTTTTATTCACTGTTCCAGAGTTTTATAAGGGTAAAAGCTTTGCAAACTTCTCTATATATTGAATTCAGGTTAGGTGTAGCATAGATGTAGATGTCAGGTTATCAGTGTTACCTCTGTAATTGAGTGGCTAATGGTCTTGATCTCCAGTAATACCCTCTCTGAAAAAGAGACCATTGAGACCTTTCAAGGACAAAGAGGCTTTGTTGGTACAGGATTCCTCAGAGTTACTGAAACTGAGACAAGAAAGAGCCAGTGTGTATCTTCTTACTGCAGGTGACCACATGTCACCCAGTAACTTCTACATCAGGGTTCTGTGCATGCTGAAGACATACACCTTCAATTTAAAGTGATAGAGGATCTATCTTACACCTTCACTGTTGAAGATTTGCACCTTATTTCAGCTGGAGTTTGCCTAGCCTAAGCTTTCAGCTCTAAGGTGTCAAGTTTCTTTCTACTTATTTAAAATGACATCTACTATAGGAAATTTTTTCCTGTTTACTGTGTCACCTCAACCTCTTTGCTACTGCCCTGGAAAAACACACTTCATTGATTTCATATACAGAAAAAAAATGCTTGTATTCCATAAATAAATATAATTAAAATGTCACTTCTGAACTGGAGTGGAAATGGAGTATATAAGAGAGAATAAAAAGGAAGATACTATTTGCACTTGCAATGATTTAAAAAAAAAAAAAACAATACTCCTAAGAGTATCTTATAGGAAGAGAAAAGAGTTTGGATTGTGGGGCGTATTTTTATTTCCGTTTGCTATGTAAAGCAAGTGGTGTTTCCTCCTACTATGAAAATACTCATAAAACCTTGTGGTTTTTTTCTTCAGAGAACATACCAGCTATTCAGGATAACATTTGTACTGCTCAAAATAGTGATGTGTATAGCTCATGCTCTAAACTCGATAACACTAAAGAGGACATTAGAAATAGAAAATCTTTGGATCTTACAACATTGCTTACTGACTCAACAGGAAAAACATGGTTTCTACAGGTTCTTCCAATTTCTGCAGCTTCTAGAAAAAAAGTTGCATTACGGACTGCATGAACATCATGATGGAACTGATTCCAAGAAACAGGAAAAGAGAGAAAGAGAAACCTTAAATTTACTATAGCACCACAAAAGAAGTTGCCCTATGTAGCCTGCCTCTTTAACAGCTCAGGAAAAATGAGACCTTGAACAGCCAAATGAGAATCGTCATGGTTCAAAGATGTTGATATTCCTGATACACCCAGACATACCTGGGAAAGTCCAAGAATTAATGAAGTTCGGAAAGCTCCCAGACACAATTCTGATAGCACTCTTTGAAGCCAATTATTCTATACTTAGCCACTTTGAGCATCTTGTTTTAGATGTAAGAGTGTTGTCCGAGGAAAGGGTACTGAGTTATATGAGCTACTGGTCTGATTTTTGCCTTTGCCTTTCTCTAAGCCTAACCATTGCTTTATGAATAATGTCCTAGTTTCTATGAACTTTTGAATACTCACACCATCCTTATTTCTTTTCTGTCCCTGCAGTATTACCAGGATTTTTGTCTAAGCTGTAATAGCCTCATACACCTCCATGAGCCTTACCCCTTCATAAGAGCTTGTGTTTTATTGGTGCAGCACACTACTGGAAATGAGTTGCAGAAGTTTTCCTCACTTCAGTCAGTAAAGATTAGCAGAGAACTTCCAGAATACACCATCTCACTTTCTTTATTCCTCCAAGCTTTGATACTAGTGTAAATTACAGTGCAAGCTCTTCATTGCCAAGCAGACTCTGGATCATTCACTTTTTTCCCCTGACTATTTTGGAATAGGCTGGCCTGGAGGAGACAAGGCACCCAGAAAGAATGTGACTGCAAAGACATTTTTGAAACCTGTTGTCCTCTTTAGAGACATCTACCTTTCACAGTTCTTGACAAAATTCAGATTGTGACCAAGGCATATTTTTTCAACTCATAAATGTGAAAAAATAGACCCATTTCATTGCTCTGGGCACATTATCTTAAAGGAAACAATAATAAAGATTGCATAGATTGTATATTGAAAAGTCAAGGATTCCAAATAATCTGTTTCCATTATTTATATTGCTAGAGGACATGTTTGTCCTGCAGCTTATGTCTTACAAAGCAGTCTTGACATCTGGGTTTCACTTAACTAATATGTTAGATAAGAGAAACAGGAAAAAATACTGAAATGCTTTTGCCACTGAGGTCTTCTTTTCTACAGACAAACTCCTCACTGTTTCATAAGAAATCCCAGTGCATTGAATCTGTAAGCCAGAACTGGGTGTATCAGGTTTCACTCCAGAATAAATCTGTCCAAGTGACAACAATCCTAGCAAAAAAAAAAAAAAACAAAAAAACAAAAAAAAAAAAAAAAACCAAACAAACAAACAAAAAAAAACCAGGAGAACTCATCATTTGACTTCTTCATTTAAATATACCTGTAACACAGAGGACTTCAGAATAAAACTAAATTTTAAAAAACACTCCATAAAAAACTGTTGTTCTGTGTGCAGCTGCGTTTATGACTGGCTGTTACTGGCTGCTGTAGCAGTCAAATCTCTTCTCACCTCTGAGCTTCCCAAAAATACTTACTAAAGAATTAACATAATTACATCTTCAGAAGCCAAGAAAGCTTTTCCATTAATTTCAGCACAAGGAAAATAAGGCCACTTCTGCATGTTTTGAAGGCCTTTCTCAGACTTCTCTACAGGTCTGTTTTTGATAACACTGGGTCCACCCTTTCTCTAGTTGGGAAGACTTCCTCCACATCCTAGGAAGTTGTTGGTTGCAGGTCGTATTTCACTTTCCATATCAAAAGAGCCTGCTGGTATGCCTCAGCATAATTTAGAGGCTTATCACTTAAGACCCCTTTGCTCCCTCCTCGATTTCAGCACATAACTTTCCTGTGTTACTGTGGTGTAAAACCTTGTTCTTCCTCAGTGAAATGTCAAAATCATCCAAATAGACTCAACTGAGCTCACTTGCCTACAGTCTGATCAGCTGCTTCCTAATTCTAATAAAATCTGGAGGCTTCTGGAGGACAGGATGCCATGCTGATTTTGCAGAGCTTTGTACATGTTAGCATTGCTTTGGCTTGTTTCTTCATGCTTGCTCTCCATTCTTACAGCAGCCTCTCTCATTATCCTAATCCTGTGTGAGATAATGCTAGAAGAAAATACTTAATTCTCCCTGTTTTTTTTTTCCTTTTCTATAATCATTTTTTCAATACAAGCATGTTGAGAAAAGTGTCAACTCTACTTCCTAGCTTTAGTCTCTCCTTTAGTGCTTCTCTAGTTCTTGGTTCTGTCTCAGGCAAGTATAGTACTGAAGCTGTCAGTTTCTTTTGTCAAAGTAGAACCTTTGCTGTATTTGCTTTGCCATAAGTCCAGATCTTTCTGCCTTCTGTGAATAAGCCACCCACACACAGTCACAGGTGCTGCAAGCAGAGGAAAGAGAAGGGGCAGCAGAGATACAGGGTTACTCTTGGACTGATACCCAAAAAAGTCTTGTCATTTGAACAAGTTTAGCTCTGTTCAAGTCTAATGTAAAATAGATTAAGCTGTGGCCTCAGTTGCTTTCATCTGTTTATCAATCTTTCAAGGCAAGAATTGCCCATTGTTTCAGGAAGAAAATGTTTTTGCCTGCATGACACCATTTTAATAAAAATACTTTTTTTTAGCACTAAAATCAGTTGATTTGGAGCATCCTACAATCTGCAGAGAGTATTGCTGGATTCTACTATTTTATTTTCTTATAGCACTGATTATTTGGTAAATGTATCTCCACATTATAGGAAAGGTCTGAAGAGCACTTTATTATGTAAAAATATGTATAGATCCTTTCAAGTAAATATCAAGTTTTGTTTGGCAAAATTGTGTCTGTGGCTATTGGACTGAAAGCGAAAGATAAACTGTAAATCGTGGTATGTCCAAGGAAACAGTAAAATTCTGAGGTTTAAAAATAATCCTGCAGGAAAGAAAGGTCAGGTTGATATCCTTCTAACAGCCCTGAAGAAAAGTTTTTAAAGTGATAGTACCAGACTACCCCAATGCTCCCTTTGAAGAAATTTTCAGGGCAAATGGAGCAAGCCTAGCAGCATAGTAATGGAGCAGGGTACACATGGGAACTCTTGCACTCCAGCACTTCGTCCCACACTCAACATCATGGCAAAGGCTACTCAGAGGGTAACTTGCTCATTTTTAGAAAGATGAATTTGAATACTTCAGCAGTCACCATCGGGCTGAAACATTCTGAGCAGTACAGGTTGATGGAGGTGAAAGATGCAGATGGTGTGATTATTTTTTACTATTATTACTTATTAGACTTCCTAGGGAAAAGAATACCAAAAGAGCAGTAAGTTATTGATATCACTGCCTGTGGGTTATTGTGGGTTGCGAGAGGTGACAGAGAGCTGTTTGCTGTCACCAAGGAAATGTGGGATAAATTTAGGAGGAGCAATATCATTGCACCTGACCGGGTCAAGGTTATAATGGTGGTTGTTGGACATGTGCTGATGCTATTAAACCTCTATTAGCATGGAAGTGCTTGATCCTATTCTGCTAAGAGCTGGAGGAGGTCTCTCATCATAACTTCAGCAGGAAAAGGATCAGGCCCTGGCAGTATACCCATGGCAAATATTTCTCTCAGACAGGGGGAAAAAAATTGTCCCCAGATTTTAAACGAAATAACCTCAAATTTTAAAGCTTTTTACAAAGTTTTGAGTTTAATTCACAGAGATTTGATAAAGACTTTTCGAGAAGCCCTAATGATTGGGGGTTGGGGGGGGAGTGGGGAGAAAAGAGGAAAAAAAAAAGAAGAAAATAATGAGAGGATGGCACTAGAAAACCGTAATTATGTGACTGTCATTAGTAAAAGCATCCCTCTCGGGCTGTCCATATGAAACCTGAACACAAATAGAAACTTGTCATACGAGCGAGGAAATAACCCCTCTGAGCGCGTATTTTTCCCGTTTCACCAGTGTGAAAGCCTGGCAGTAAAATCTCGGACAGCGGCAGGCAGGTGGCGTGGTTAGGTGTCGCTTTGCTGGGGTGCTCTCGGGAAGCCGCGTTGCGGGGGATGTGCTCGGGCTGCCCGCTGCCGTCCGTGCCAGCGTGCTGCCACGGCGGGGCGGGGGTGCGCAGCGGGAGACTCCCCTCGGGAACCGACCCAGCCCACGCTCCGCAAACGCCGACAGCCACGGCCGCGACCGCTTCAAAGCCAACGAGCCCTGGGCCCGATCCCGGGGATGGTTCACCCCCCTCCCGCCCCGAGGTTTTCCCGTTCGTAGGCAGAGGGGTCCGGCCCAGGGGCAAGCCACTACTCCCGCCGGCTCCTAGAAGAAAGGGATGCAGCAGGCATCTTCTTCTCCCCTCCGCGTCGCAAGGAATTTCAGCTTGTTTTTTCTTTCCTGCTGTTTCCTATTCATTTTCGCCAGGGAAACCCGAAGAGTGCTATGCACTCCAAACCGCCGAGCGATGGGGCGGTAAGGATAACATTCAGGGGTTGAAAAAATTAACTATTGCCTGGAGAATATCACTTAAAAACTGCTCCGAAATATTCTGTAGCTCTTTAATTGAAGTAAACAAAGTGCAATAAATTCTAACTCAAATATGATTGCACTGAGATTAAGCTCTAATTGCTTAAGGCTCAGGTGGAATCTGCAGGCTAAAGCCTATAAGAACAATCTGAATTTCACAATCATTCTGTCAAAAGCAAAGAGATGAGAGCCCACACGCTTCCTAACAAGTCATTTTTAACAGTTACAAGCTCCTTACAAAGACCACACAGGGAGTCTAAGAGATGCAAATCTAATCCCTGGTCATTCTGCAGGCCTTCAACAAAGATGTACTAAAGCCTAATAGAAAAGAAATCAGTTCTCTGTCACCAGCTCCTACTAAAATCTATTAGAGAAAGTACGGATCTTGTATTTACAGCAGTTCCTTTTAAAGGTTAAGGACAAGTACATATAAAAGGTATAATTTTTTAAATGTGAAATATTTAATGAAATCCATCATCTGCTGTCTTTTATTCCTGAAGATGCTTTGGCATTTAGTTTGTATTCATTGACCATAAGAATTATCCATCCCTTTGTTCTTTGAAATATTAGCAACAGATTTTTTCTTTTAATGTTTAATGTTAGTCATTTGGACGAGTGCCGTGGGTTTTTTTTGTTTGTTTGTTTGTTTGTTTGTTTCCCTTTCCCTCATTTATAAGCCCGTGCAGGGACCCTAAAACAATGGTTGGTATCTTTTCAAAATACTTTGGAATACCTCCATTCCATCCATAGTTTGACCACTGTCCAGGAGTGAATATTTAAATCAAAAGAATATGTAAATAAAGAAGAATAAAAACTCTGTCTGCGCTTTGGCAAGTGATACACAGAAATATGCAGCCTTTTCTATGATCCTCTGATAAGTTTTGGGTTTAATGACAAGTTTTGAGTTTAATGACCTTTTTTCACCCTCATAGCTCTCTGTATACTGAATTAACCCTATGTCCCGGCAAATCTCACCCTGATTTAGTGCGGCTGTCTATTGTACGTTTGACTAACTCAACACGAAAATAAACGCTTCTCTACACAAACACACTCTAGCGAAAACACATCTACGCACACCTCAGTGTATAGGCATACACCATGATTTTGCAGAATCTGCATTAACACGGGACACACACATGCACTTGTAGCATGACTGATTTTTAGGTCACTTCTGTTCCGAAAACGTTCGCCTGTTCCTTTTGCCGAAGCGCGGTGGACATGGTGGTGGCAGTAGTTCTTAAATTACAGCTGGAATCAGAGACTGTGAAAACACGCGATGCTTCTGGGGGTAACGTGTCTTTCTAGCTCGGGACTGTTACCGATGTGGATGAAGTTTTGACCTCCGATATATCCTAGTATCTTGGTCACATACACACACACGCACACATACACACATAAAGAACTAGACTGTTCTTTAGGAGTTATGTAAAAAAGGAAATCGGATCGGAGTCGTTTCCCTGTTCTGCTGAGAGCCCTGGAATGTTTTTCCCAGGTGACGAGAAATTCGGCGCGATTCAACTGGGTGTCTTGAGGAGAGAAGAAAAACACACGGGGCCAAAATCTACTCCTGGCTCCCTGTGATTATCACATATATTTTGGTGGGACAAGTCGCATGAATAAAACCATCGGTGTTTGTGCTGGGGAGTAACTTTTCCTAAGACGAGTTGGTCATTTTTCTTTCTCATTTTTCTCACCCCATACCCACTTCCCCACATCGTGGTCTTCGTGGGTGAATCAGCTCCAGCCACTGGGCAGGGGGAAAGCATCTCTCCCTTGGAAACAGCGGCGACCGCGAAGCCCTGCTTGGGCACAGCAAGTGGTAATCCCCGCTGAGCGGCGCGGAGCGCTGCGGTTCGGAGCCCCGCGGCGCCCCTCGCTCGTCGGCTCCGAGGGCCCCTTCCTTCTAGAAACTGGCCAACAGCTTCCCCCCACGACCAAATTTCTGTCATGAATGTGAAGCCAGCCCGGAGGAGGTCCCTGTCCCCGTTGCTCAGCTGGTCATGGGAAGGGTCCCATGAGTGATCAGTGCCCAGCCTTTTATTTGGAAGAGGGACAGGACAGAACAGGTTTGTCACTGTGAAACCTCGGGCCGGGGAGGACGCTCTTCAAAGCACCGAGCACAGCCGTTCGGGGCCTCCAGCACCCGGCCCCTTGCTGGGCTGTCTGGCCCGAGTCCTAATTAGGGCTCAGACCTAAAGAGCCGGCGCGGAGGGAGGAATGTGGGTCTTCCTTGGCGGGCTGGGGCAAGCAAAGTAAAAATCCCAGTGGAGAGAAATTTCCCGGCTCTTTATTGCACGGGAGAAGGAGGGGCTGCAGGTCGCGGGGAACGAAGTGAGAAGGGACTGGGTGAGCAGCGGGTCCCGGAGCTCTGTCCGGAGCTGCCCCTCCCGCGGATCCAGCGAGCGGGAGAGTGCCGGGCCCGCCGCGCCCCGGAACGAGCCCCGGTGCTCTGTACAAATCCACCTGTCATCCTCGTCAGTGTGTGTGTGGCTTGCAAGTCAGTAATAACAGTTTGTGCCTCTTGTAGGGCTAATTCAGATTTTTACGACATTGCCTTATTTATTCAAATATTTATTTATTTACCATATCCGCACCCCCCCCCCCCCCCCCCCGCCTTTCCCGACAGCTGATTTGGTCTTTTAAAGTGGAAGAGAATAAAACAGTGTGGCAGAGGGTGGGAGCCCGGAAAAGCAGGACTGCTGTGACTGGGACGGGAACGCTATTTAACTGTAAGAAACAAGTGTCTGCCTTCAAAATCGAAACAGAGAACAGGGCGAAGGGTCGCGGCGGGCCGGGCCGCTGCCTGCAACTGCGGCGCGCTGTCTGCGGTGCGCACCGCCGCAAAAACACGTAAATGAGGGGAATGGGAAATGCCAATTAATTCACTTGCGCGGGGCTGGGAGCGCCTGTGTTCCTCCTTTGGGTACCCACAGGCGAGCCTCAGCTTCCTTGCCCGTTTCTATCCGTGGGGTAATTATGGTGGAGGACGCGCAGGCCTCCCGGCTTTCTCCTGGCTACGGGTACTTGAGGAATAAGAAAAAAATGCTCTAGAGCAAGAAGAGGCGGGGAAGTGCGGTGCCTGCTTGGAGTAGGGATAGCTGCGGGAGGGGTCGGGGGACGAGGCGAGAGAGGGGGTCTGCCCTCCCTGATGCCCTATCACCCCCAAAGCTTTGCGGTCTGACTTTTGCGCATTCTTTTCCCCACCCTCTCGGCAAGACGGGTCGCGGCTCTCGAGGGCCGCGGCCGCGGGGAGTCTCGGTTTGCTTGGGCACCCGCGGGTGGGTGCGTGTGCTGCCCTGGGTCCCGGCCCCGGTGGATGGGGCTCCTCCAGAGCAGAGCCGGCTTCAGTGCCGGGCTCTGGGCTCGGCGGGGGGTAGCTCCTCTTAAGGCCCCCTGCACCTGTCCCTCCTTTGGGCCTTATTTTAAAAAATAAATTACCATTTCCTAGGGATCATTTACCCGGTGATTTTTTGATTAAATGGCTGTTAACCCTAAGCTGATAGGACAATCAACAGGCTTTTCCAATCACCATTTTTACTTGGTGGGCTTTTGTTTTGTGTGTATGTGTGTGTTTTCCACAGGGACTCTCTCTATAGGTCAAAACCTTGCTTTCCAAAGCAATTAAGGGATATTTAAAAAATAGATAAAAAATACGTCGTGATTAATACCATCGTGTAAAAAAATGGTCTGCAGCAGAAAGAAAATATTTGGTGCTTGTCTGTAGATTCTCTCACCTACCACCTACTCTGAATGCGTCCTGTATCTTATAGCGTGTCCGGCCCTCATGATTGCAAATAGGCCTGTTTTCAAATGGAAATAGGACTTCCAAACTGATTATGTGTATTGAATCGGAATCACTCGCTAGATCCTCTTGTATAAAATGTATTGAAAAAACCATGATAGTTGCACAGCTCTGAAACGGGCTCCTTCTCATCTCAGGGAGGTCGATCTATTTTGCAACTTTTTGCCGTTTGTGAATGTTTCAGTTAGATAATTACGCTACCATTGTGGAAAGGCGATGCGCTGACACAAACACACACACACGCACATACACTCCCTTGCGCGCACACACACACAGAGCCAGCACCGCGGAGCCTACTCTGTGCACAGCCCACGCCGTGACCAGACTCCCACGACAAGAACACGCCCGGCCTCCCCACGGCAACGCAGCTCCAGCGCCTCGCCACTGCCACACAATCACGGCGTGCCTCAGCGCTCCGCCACCGCCACGCACAGCCTCCCCGTGACACCGAGCACAAAATACACGATCCATCAGCACCCTCCCGAGCCCCACAGGACAGCACGGTTCCCAGGTCTGGGTTCAGCCTCGTGAGCCACTAAAGACGAGTAGGCAGTGTGTGTGTCCATGGAAAAGTCAGAGGCAGGGAGCAACAGCTATTGCTCACACACTGAAGAATGGGAACAACCTCCATGCAAAGGTTTCGCTTATTGATATGTAATGAGAGCTTTAAACCCTGTCATGTCTCCCGAAGAATATCCATTCGAATTCGGAAAAGTAATTAAAAAGCGATGAGAGAAAAGAGGCATGTGGACCGAGCAGAAAGCGGACAGCTTCCCTCACCCTGGGGAGAAAATCGGTGGCAGGAAGAGGGGTTCCCCCGCCGCGCCCCCCGTGGGGGGAGGGGAGCAGCCCTTCACGTCCGCGCTGCCCTGCTCCCACCCACCATTGTCCCGCCTCTGTTCGCCCAAACTTTCTCAGGTGCTCCTTCGGGAGTTGCTTTGCCCCACCTAAACCAACCAAACGAAACCCGAGCTGGGATGGGGTGGGGGTGCCCAGTCCTGCGTGCCTGGCGGAGCGCGGGGAGCCCCCGCGGCCGGGCTGGCCGGGCAGAAAGGGGTCGGGGCCGCTTATCCATCGAGTACCGCGAAGGCAGCGGCGGCCCGGTACCACCCAGCAGAGTCCCTCGAAAGTGGCTGCCACAGGAAACTCCTGGCAGCGCAGAAGATGACAGTGCTGGGACCTATCCTCCGTCCTTGCCGCACTCGCACAGTACCTTTGCGAAGACGTAAATTCGGCCGCCGCATCCCGTCTTCGATCTTTTTTGGGTTACCGTGGAGGTGCCACGCACTTCCCTGCCATTTACCCCGCTAGGCAAGTGTGGTGTGTGTTGCAGTGACGGGTTCCCGAGCCCCATGCCACTCGCCCTAGCTATGGCAAGGCGCCATAGGCGGTCAACACCTTGTCAGGACGTTTGGGAGCAGGGCTTGGACCAAAGTCAAAGGGGTTCCTTGCCCGACGTTTGCAGCCCTCCCGCCTGGGCATCGCCCCAGTGCCAAGGACGAGAGGGGCGGTGGGTGCACACAGCTGGGTCTGCCCGACAGCACCTGCAGCCTGGCAGCCTGGCAGTGCAGGCAGAGCCTGCCATAGTCGGCATTAAGAGAATGCAGAGGGAGACAATCGCTGCTCTCGAGTAGCTGTAGCCCCCGGGAGAGGAACCCCGCTGGGTTGCAGCCGACTCCCGCGGGCAGCAAAGCCTCGGGGCTGTGTGAGAGCCTGTCCTCGGCACGCAAGGGACCCCGCGGCCGGGGTAGCAGAGCTCACTGGCAAAGGGCAGGATCGACCCCGTCCCCTCGACTGGGAACAGAGACCTGAGCACCGCTGGCAACTGTGACCGTGCTGGGCATTCTTGGCAGGCGGCGCGGGCAGGGAGGACGCGCGGCGGGCGCCCCGCTGGGCTCCACGCGGGCTTCGGGGGAAGCCGGCCCGGCTCAGGCGCTGCGGCTCCGGTCCCACCGGCGGGGCAGCCCCGGTGGGCCGAGGCGGAAAGTTGCGGGAGGGTCTCCGCACTGTAAAATTAAGAGCGGAGGGCAGACCCAGGCCGGCGGGCATTGCTTCTTCAAAGCAAGAGTTTTCCTGTCTGCCTCTCCTCCCTAGACTCCACAGTTATTGCCGTGCACATCAACTCCTAGATACACTTATCAGACGTGCGCATCTATAGATATAATGCGTGTATACACACACATGTGTAGTCTAAGCGCTCCGCATCGGCCATCCATATGTTGTTTTTTTTTTTTCTCTCTGAAGTGAACTAATGCAGCTAGAGGTGCAGAGGACGAGCTCCGAGCACCGTATTTCGCAGTAGTAGCAATACGTTTGTTAAGTAACGCTCAGTGTAAGAGCAAAAGCAGAGACAAGAAGGTGGTGAAGTTAAAGGTAATATTTTAAGAGCTTCTCTGGAAAGCAGCAGCACTGAAAACAAAAAGTTTAACGAACAAATGCAGCTAGAGGAACTTGGAAAAAATTGTGTCCTAGATTCACATTATTAGGTCAGTAACATGCTGAAATTATTCAGCCACTTCAGTAACACCTTTGATGTGAAGCAAAAATATCTGCTCCCCTTACAATCCTAGGTGTTTATAAGTTTATCGCCTTATAGCGCGTTATTACTTGCCCAAATATGCTTGATCGAGAACTCCGGTGAAATCCACCACAACAAATGGAAGTGACGAGTTCATACTTTGTTCAGTTTTCTAAGCAATGCAACTATCCTTTAATTTAAAAGGAAAACAAAACAAAGCAAAAACCCAAAAGAAAACCCCGAAAAAAACCCGCAATCACAAACCCAAACAAACAAAGTCCCCTTTCCTCCCGAAAACCCCGCAAACCAACCCACCTCGTGAACACGCACTTTATTCTTTTCCTTTACTCCTTACACTTTAAGGAGCCCCTGTATTGATGAAGCGCTACTCAGAATGATACGGGGAATTCTCATTGAATAAATTCAATGAGTCATGTACGTTCACTAAAACCTGCCATGTCAATTCACTTGCTAAAGAAGCACAACCTACCAAGTAATTTAAAATGACTCCGAAAGTCCCGCTGGGTTTGGTGAATAGAAATATTTTTGAGAAAAAGTTATCATCTCATTCAGATATAGTTGTTAGCATGAGATATGGAGCTAGCCAGTCCAACAAAGACTAAAGTATCTTGGTAAATATTTTTAGAATATACATTTTCAACCTTTTTCCGTTTCTATACGCCAGCTTAGGACAGTAGATTTACACCGTCTTTCGAAAGTAATGCATTCGGCTATCTGTAAATGTTTTTCCTTCTCAACCTGTGTCATGGTGAAAAAAATTAACACCGATTTCCCTCTTCGCCCTCCCTCTAACAAAAGCCTTTATATCGAAGATTAAATGTAATATTTTTCATTTTCATTTATAGGTTTCCCAAGAATTTTTCTGTGTCGTAAGTTGTTTTAAGCTTCAAAACGAATTTCAGGTTTTTTTACATCAATATATCTTATGCACCATCTTATTTATAACGCTGACCAGAAGCCTTTAAGAGAAAGACATAGGATATAGAAAACTTTGACCTTACCTGCTCCCTAATGTGCTTGCAGCCAGAAAAGGAGGCGGGGGGGGGGGGGGGGGGCGGGGAAGAAAAGTAATTTCATATTATTCACCATTTTGCCAGGGACAGTCGTCTCTCTACTTCATAGAAGCAGCCGCACTGGGTCAGATGTCTGTACACATTTGATACATATAAACAGTATTTTCATTAACTTAGAGTTTTGAGGGGCTTTTTCCCCCCTGATGGGGATCGTGAGAGGAACAGCGGGTCAGACAGAAAAAAAAATTCTCGGCTTTGCTCCCGACATGGCTATGAAAGGACTCAAATGCTTCAGAAGTCACTCAGTCTTTAACTCTAGATCTCCTTTGTAAAGGCTAAAGGCAGCGGTCACGAAAAGTTGAACAGGAGCTGCCTTCCCGGCGAGGCCCCTTTACCTGCGCTGCGCTACAAAACTCCTAAAATACTTTTTTTTCCCTCCCCTCCCAACCGTAGCAACTTCTCTTGGTGTCATCTCAGGGCTGTCTCAGATTACATTGTTTGGGATCTGCACTTTCAACACCGTCTTAATGCTCTGCACTGCCTTTTGAACCGAGATGCAGGCAATGTACTTTTGGAAGAGCTCGTCATCCCTTGCCGCTCCGTAGGTACAGTGATACCGCACCGCGCCCGTCCGCTGCTACCGGCGCCACAGCAGAGCCCGGGGCAAGCTCTGCCGCCCCCGGCTCCCCCGAGCCCTTCTTCCCGAGCATCCCTTTTGCTAACAGACTGCTGTGAAACAAACAAAAAACCCAGTAACCCACAGCCCGTTTGGATATGGAGCAGCCCATATGAAAAAGAAGTTTGCTATTGTTGCTGTTGCGGCCGTAGTAGTGATATGGTTTTGTTAGGGTTTGGGTTTTTGTTTTGTCTGGGGTTTGTGTTTCGTTTGGGGTTTAGTTTGGAGTTGTTTTTGTTGTTTTTTGTTGTTGTTGTTTTTTATTTATTTTATTTTTTTTTCTCCCACAGCCTGCTGTGCCACTTCACGCACACTTCATGGAACCTAAGAATGAATTCCTATTTACAGCAGGAAAAAATGCCTTCCGTGATTCTCCTACGCTTACTAGCAGTGCCAGGCAGTGGGGGAGTGTGAGGGAATAGCCATTCTTCACTAGATCCTTTTATCTCTCAAAACACGGGGTGTCCACGGTCTAGCGTGGATAAAGCAGTTATATTGGGAAACATGCATCTCTTCCATCATTTCAGATTTGAATCATGCTGCCCCTCCCCTTTGCCATCCCATTATTCAAGTTCTGCATTGATTACCAGGAGACTGGAAACCAGCATATTGGAAGAAGCAGGAATTTAGACGGAGGAGCATATTTTAATTTCAATTTTTAAAAGCTATACAGTAACTTAGTTCTCATGAGTGTTCTCAAGGGAGACTGGAGACTAAACCGTATTTACACCCCTCCCTTCAAATATCTTCATCCTAATCAAGGCATAACTAGTTTACTAAAAAAAAAAAAAAAATATGATAAAAGGCAGTATCACAATGTCATAAAAAAACTCTATAAAAATTGTTAAAGAGCAGTTTGTTTGCATTTCTCCTGATTGATATGTAAATACAGTTTGAACTGTGTTTGCTCGGTCTCTAGTGCTTAATAAAGAGATGAATTCACCTTTCTGTGGAACAAGTAAACAGACTTTAAACTAAGCCGACATCAGACAAAGTGGAAACGAGTTTATTTAATCGAAACTAAATCTAGTTTAAGAAAGATAAGTCAGTGTACATAATAATCCATTACAGTAATTACACCCACCACCAAATATGTGTTTATGAGGTTGTCGAGACATAATAAAATTACTTTATTTCCCCCGAAGTCTATAATGAAAAGTCACTGACTGGATCTCTATCAAACATGCTAACTCAAATATTCGGGGGCGGGGGCTGTAATATTTCTCGGCTATATTAATGCCTTTCGGTGCTCCTCACTTCTGAACATTCCTAGGTTTGAAAGAACGCACATTAATTACGTATGAAGGGGAAATGTCGACTTAACCGGAGCACTTTCCCCTCGGTCTTGTGTATAAACTCCGGGAGAAACTAACCCTAATTTTGAAAAATTCCTTAAAGTTAACCCTGCTCTCGCTTCCTCAGCGGAACCTGGCAGCTCTGCACCACGGTCCAGGAATCCCCAACATTTTCTTCTTTTAGCAGAAATAACAACACTAAGCTCCAGACACTCTGCCGCCCCCCCGCCCATCCCCCCGCCATGCTTAACACGATGCTATAGATCTGAAATGAATATTCCGAGCAGAAGAAGGACAAAAAAATTTTGAATAATCTTTGGGTTAGTTAAGAATGTCGCTGTATAAATCAGGACATAACCTAAAGAATGAAAGGTCTCGAAATTCCTGTTGACACACGTGATGTCCTCCAGTTAGAAATAAGGGGGAGGGGGTCAGAAAGAATCCGATACTTTTTTTTTCCTTCTGTGTACTTCCCTTTTTCTCCATCCAGACTAGCACTTGGTGTCCGACTAACATCAGCTATCTTGTATAAATAAAGAACTGGAGCTTTCGAAAGCTGCTACTTAAATTGGAAGTTGAGTTGTTTCCATCCCAGGCAACCTGTTTTCTTTCACTTCAAAAATATGATTATTTCGTAACCCCTCTGTAATTCAGAGGTGTTTCAATGACTGCAGTCGCTTTGTATGGAATTGGGAAAAAAAAGAAACTGAGCAACAGATGCAAAGGAAAACACGCTACGAGATATTTTAGAAGGGGAATACTTCTTAATTTGCTACACTCGCAAAACGGATATTTGGGACCTGAAAATAGAGAATTACGGGGGGATTTCGGACTCGTCAGACACGAACTGTTTAGCTTCATATGCTTTATATATTTACAGAAAAGTTACGTCTAACCGCCTTGCATTACCGACAGTATTTACCTTCTGCGTCTAAGCCCGGCGCGCACCTATGCACACCCACCCACGTGCGCGCACACACTTTCTCCTCATCTCCTTCTTTACAAACTTTCCAAATGGCTCCACAAAATAACCCCCAAGAAACAAACAAACAATCAAACTAACAACCGCCCCCTTAGAAAACAATGCGACACGAAAAACAGCACCCAAACCAAAGAACCGAAGGCCGTCTGTGTTCCAGCGAGCCGCAGCCTGCGGCTGACCTCCGCCTGAGGAGTGGGCTGGGCTGTACAGGGGAACCTGCGTGCCCGTGAACGGACGTGTGGGGTTGGATATGTAGAAAATGAAATGTATGGAAATGTAGAAAATTAAACACAGCTGATAAAGAAAGTTAATTCAAACTACATGTTGTACACAATAAACTATCTTTTTATTTTGATTATAAATAAGGTGACTGTACTTCCCTTAAAATACAAGTACATAGGAAAACCTGGTAGAAATTATCTTTCTTTTTTTTTTTTTTTTCTTACAAGGTATTAAAACTGGACACTTGAAATCGGACTCACGTTCTATACTGACAGCAGGTTCTTCGCTATTTTATTTTTTTTTTCCTAATGGCGTTAGACTTTTACCTTCTTTCTCCTCCGTGCCTTTGGCATTTGAATTTCTAGTCCCCGAATACTTTGCTTTCTCTAGCAAGAAGTCTCTGAGGTGCCCTCCGCCCCCACCCTCGTCCCCCAAAAAATAATCGGGCTAATGAATTTGGACTCGATTCCTTCGGTTTCGAGTTCGTGAATCCCATGCGTTTGCTTGTGCTGTTTGCACGCTGAGGACTGATCCTGTATCCCGTTAACCCTCTGGCACAGCTCTCCTTTGGGAATAGGGTTTGGGCCCTGGGAGGGGCACGGGCCTTCCGGGGTCTGACAACATCCCGGGTTGATTTTCCACCAAGAAGAAAAAAAAAGCGGGGGGGTGAAGGGGCGAAATGGGGAAAAAAAGAAGAAAGATGTAAGGAAAGGAGCGTAGGGAGGGGAAACCAAAGGGGGAAATAAAAAAGAATATTCGTAATGTGTATAATTTATTAGAAGCTTCTTAGGAACTATATTTAAGCCAAATATCTACATAAGTTACAACAGGAAAAGGCGGCGTGCGCAAATAACAAACTGCCGGAGGATTTACGACGGGGTGATCAGTGTCCATAAAAAAGGTGGGGGTTGGTTTGGTTGATTGTATTTTTTTCCTTTTCTTTTTACAACAAAATATACAGGCTACTAAAAACTATGGGTTTAGTCCAACTTTTGACAGCATTATACAGCTACAGGTTCACATCAAACGTAAGGAGGAAAATAAAAGCCAAGCCTTTGATGACTCCACGTCTCCATCCGCTGGCCCTGGCGGCGGGCTGGGAGAGACCGGGAAGGGGGAAGCTGCTTATTGTGTCTGGGTGACGCGAATGCGTTTTTTGGTGGGGAAAACCACCCCATCCCCCAAAATCTCTGTATTTACATGCAAGTCCTAGACGCTGGCAAAGTGTACATCTGATATCCAAGTCTTCAGACCATGCCTAAAGATGGTCCCCTTTCTGCAGACTGCTCCATGGTTATTAGTCTGAATATTTTTATACACCCCACAGGACAGCTTTGGGGGACAAAAAACATAAAGACCCCAAACCATCAACAGTAACAATAAAATGGAACAAAAAAAGTCTCTCTCTTAGAGGTCCGCAGGGACCGCTCAGTAAAACGGGGGAAAGGGAGAAGAGCATTAAAAAGAAAAAAAAAAAAAAAAAAAAAAAAGAAAAAAAAAAAAAGCACACAGTAGTTTGGAGAGGACAGAGATTTGTGTAACTGGGAAAATTTGTTGATTTTTTTTTTTCTTTTTTCTTTTTGCCTTTTTTTCCCCTTTTTCTTTGTTTAATCCTTTTACCAGGTCCTACCGTATAGCAAGGTGGAGCAAGACATGGCAGTGCCATAGTCAGAAGTAGAAGAGTTTAGGTGAGACAAACTGGAGACTTGGCTCTGCAGAGAGGAAGGGCTGGCCGAGTGCTGTCCCATGTCTGGAGACTGCCCCGCACTGTTTGTCTGGTGGCTCTGATGCTGTCCGAGGCTGTTGCCATTGGTAGCCACTGTGATCGTTGTAGCTGCCTGCTGCTGATGGCTCTGGATAGCTGCTGTGGGTGTGTTGGAGCCTGCTTGGCAGGGCTTGCCATCCTTCACAAGCACTGGCACTGCCACCCTTCTGGGAGACTGCTGCTGCTGGCAGGAGCCGTTCTCCTGTTGCATCTGCTGCTGCGCAGCCTTGTCTTTGGCCTGGCGTTTCATCTTGTAGCGGTGATTCTGGAACCAGATTTTGACCTGAGTCGGGGTGAGATGTATCATGCTGGCTAAATGTTCCCTCTCCGGGGCGGAGAGGTATTTCTGTTGCTTGAAACGTCTCTCCAGCTCGTAAACCTGGGCCTGCGAAAAAAGGACCCTCCGTTTCCTCCGCGGCGTGCTCTGGAGCGGGGCCATGCTCTTGCTCACGTCTCCCAGGGAGCCGAGGCTGCCCATGCCTCCCATGTTCATGCCCGAGGACGGCGCCATGAAGCGGGAGACTGCAAGGGAGAAGGCGGCACGTTTTAGGCGGCTCGGCTTGGCCCGGCCCGGCCCGAGTGGGGCCCCGCGCTCCGGCAGCCCCCGCCGCCGCCTGCCCCCAGCGGAGTTCCGCAGCCCCCCGGCAGCCCAGCCCCGGCCGCGGCCTCGGGACACCCGCGCTTCTAAACAACGACTCACGTCCCTGGGGCGAGCCGTGGCCCCCTTCTCGCCCGGCCCAGCCCCGGTGAATAAGGGCGACCACTCACCCCTCGTCCTGCCCGGGGGCACAGCCAGGAAAGTACCTAATGTGACAGCCGCGGCGGCAGCGGCCGCGGACAGCGGCTCCGCCGGCGCCGGCCGAAGAGGACTCTGCCGCTCCCCTGCCGCTTCCCGGGACGCGGCCCCGGCGCCTCCGGCTTCCCCCCTCGCCCGCCCGGTGCCGGGCGGCGCGCAGGCGGACGGGCACCGCCGGGTCCCTTTGGGCCCCCGGGCCGCGAGGCTCCCGCCCCGCTGGACGGCGAAAGCCAGGCTCTCGCTCCCCGCCACAGCCGGGCTTCCAACCCACTTGCCCCATAAAAGCAGCCGCGGGAGGCTGACATGCAACCAGCCGGGGTGGAAAGACCGGGTACGATCCTCGGGCAGGAGGAGGAATTTGGGGTTTGGGGGGTGCGTCTGGGTTTGAGACCGACTTTTGCCCTGTCGCGGACCCCCCGTGCCTTCTGACCGCGGTGTGTCGGGGCAGTTGCGCGGCAAGCCCCCTTCGGCCACCCAGCCCCGAGCTGACTTACTTGAGGAAAAGCGGGGATCCGGGTTGGTGCCGTACCATCCTGTCGCCGAAGCGCTGTTCCTCATGGTGTCCTGGTACGGCGGCAGCTCGCTCATGTTGCCCAGGTTCCCATTGCAATAGCCCCCCATCGTAGCATGGGAGAGCTGGGGGACCCCTGCCGCTGTCATATGGTAGGCGGCAGTCACTGTTCCGTTGTGGCCCATGGGGTGCTGCTGCATGGCCGGCTGAGAAACCTGAGACTGTCTGTAGGCTGACAGGGGAGCCCCCAAGTTACTGGCCTCCATGCCCACTTTCTTGTAGCTTTCCTCCAAAGGACTCAAGATGTCAGACACTGAGAAAGGAGTCGTATGCTTTGGGCTCATCGACATGATTCGGCGGCTGGGGAAAAAAAAAAAAAAAAGGAAGGGGAGGCAAATCTTTTTTTTTTTTTTTTTTTTTTTTTTGCCAGATATTCTGGTGTTGCCTTAACGCCGATCTTGTTGGATGTACACGTAACCGAGTGGACGAAGTCCGCCTTAATTGGATTGAGTGGAGGCTCAGGGCTGCCTTTCGTTTGTTTTAGCCAGACGCCAGGTTTTAGGCTGCCACCAGAGGCGGGGCATAGGCACTAAAGCAACAAGACAATAGAAGCCTACATCTTGCCCAAGATAATTAGCTTACATGCTGATGACAAGGTAAACACCTTTAAGTCTTACTTGTCAGAATTTTTTTTATGTCTTTAGGAAAAAAAAAAAAAGAGAGAGAGAGACAAGAAAGGACGGGAGAGAGAGGAAAAAAAGAAAGACCCCGTGAGCACAACTCTTTTTTTTTTTTTTTTTTTTTCCTCGGGGGTTACAATATCGTGGACGGGAAATGGAAGGCAAAGCAAAAAAGACCACCATTTGACTGGGTGAAAGGATTTAAAAACAGCTCCCGGGTGGCAAGGCTGTCAGCCCAGCCTTTGTGAGAGCTGGGGAAACGGGGTGGAATGCCAGTAAGCCAAAGGACAGAATCTCCCTCTTCCCCCACTAAGTTTGGTCCGGAAGGAGCCCCGCCGCCGGGAGGACAACTCTTCGGAGGGCAGATCTTTCTCTCCGGGCCACAGCTCCCCGCGCCCCGCATTCCCCGCACTGGCTTGTCAGATGCCCCGGCCGGCTGGGGCTGAACAAGCGCTTGGGGTTTCGCATGTCGGGAACACTCTCTCTGTCTCCTAAGACACTCAGTGCGAGGATCGTTTGTCTCCCTAAACCCACAAATTCCTTTCAGATAGGGATTTTTTTTTTTTTTAATATCTCAGAGAGGGGTGGAAGCCACAAGTTTGCAAAATCAAGCAGTAATTTAATTGCCTGGGACGAGAGGCCGATGAAAAATAGGTTAGCGCAAAATGTCGCTTGTTATTCTCAAAGGCAAAGACTCTCACAGTCTCTCGTGGTCCCTCTGAAGCTGAAGCTGCTTTCTAAGGTTATTTATATAGCACGGGAGCTGGATGGAGAAGACCTCTCCGGTCATCTGCTACACGACCTTGCCAATAAATTCCCTGTAGTTTCCAATAAACTGCAATTTCTGGCACTTTCGGATCTGTTCTCGGATCCGGTGTGAAAACAAAAGCGATCCATTAACAGCCACACGCACACGTACAGGCAGCCAGTAGCTAATGTCATCTGGGTCTTTGAAGAAATCTTCCAACGCCTAGTGTCTCCAAATCTTATATTTCGGGGTGATCGGGGCAGAGGAGAGAAACCTCCCCTGAGTGTTTCACACCCCGGCCTACGGCCCTGGCAACCACAATTTAATACAGCGATTACCTGAATATTAAGGAAATTACAGCGAAGGTACAGTTAACCCTGGGACTTTGAAGTGTCAAGTAACTATTTAGTAATTGCACTTGTAAATATGTTTGTGCTCGGCTAGTTCGTGCTTAAAAATGCAAAAGTGCACTTGCTACCCGGGAATAACTAAATATCTTTGTCTAAAGTGGCAGCATAAATAGCCGGTCGCTTTGTGGCTGTGCTTGATATTAGTACATAAGGATCATTTTGCTTCAATTGGAAGGCTCTCATTCACTAGGCAAGAAACCGTTTAGGAGAAAGTAGGTTCCCGTATGAGAGTTAACATCCTTCAAGTGTAAGCCTCAGTCTTGATTACACTTTAGAGCTCTGCAAGAGGTGAGCTTTTCCACACAAATATAATCGGGGGAACTTTCCTTCAATCAGGCCTCCAGCTCTCTTACATCATCTCAGCTGCTTCTTTCGGCACTAGCTCCCTCAAGGCTGAATATCCCGAAGTGGGCTGGTTGTGAGTCTGCCGGGTCACCAAAGGCAGAGAAGGGCGACTTTGGACTAGAAAGGCGATTGGTTTTTACCTCTTCTTTTTCCTCTTTTCTTTTGAAACCTTTCAATCTTGTCTTTCCAGATCTCTGGAACATTTCTTTACACCCCACCCCCTCCCTGCACCCCCCTCCCTCGCCCCGGTTTTTCCCCTTTCTGCGTGTATTTTTGAGTATGGTCTTTGGTTTTGTTCCCACACAGAGAGAGAGACTCAACCGAGACTCGACCTTGCCTTAGAGATTTGATTGCTTGGGGTTTGTGGTTGGTTTTTTTTTTTTTTTTTCACCCCGAATTTCTCAGACACTCCATCCCCATGCCTCTTTCATGAGCCTTTAAAAGAAGGGGGTGGATGGAAGAAAAAAAAATTAAATACTGCAGGATCCACCAAAACGACGGCTTGGTCGGTTTTAATCAGAGGCAAAAGGCGGCAAGTGACCGCGCAATTTGAGGGGCAGGAGCAGAGACTCCGTTCCCATCCACAAGAGTGCGAGGTGGGGCAGCCGGGTAGGCCCCAGCAGCAGCTCCGGCGGCGGGAGCGGGGAGCGGGGCTCCGGCCACGCGGGCGGGCGAGGCTCCCCGCCGCCCTGCGCCGGCCCCGGAGCGCCGCCCGAGCGACCCTTTGGCCGCCGGCTGCGCCTGCCAGAGCTTGTTTATCCTCTCACTCGAATGAGAGCAGGTTAAATCGCCTCCGAAACATTGCTCGCTTAGGTTATCCCGAGCGAGTCGGGCCTTGGCTCTGCGCGGGGTCTGGTAGAGGGAGGCTAAAGCGAGAGAGCTTCGTTCACCTTTGCTGGGAAGTGGGTGAAACTTCTCTTGTGCACCGCTGACCGCTGAGTTAGGAGTACACCGGCGCGCGTACAGGCACAGCCACGTCTAGCTGCTTTTAGCACGGCTAGATCGACGCGGTGTAAAGGAAACAGGTCAGCCCCTGCACCTGCTTTCCCGCCCCAAATGAGCTATAACGGGGCAAGTCAGACCATGGACAAGGGACGAGAAAACTTCCTCGCTGGTGTCGTCTCCCTTCAGTCTCCCTTTTCTTTCAAGTCCTCCACCGAAGTTTTGTCTACCAGAGATGGCTGCTCCCAGCTTCCGGGGAGGGTGGCCGTCCCGACAAAGTCCTGCCTAGGCTGCCTTTAGCGAAATGTTCGTTTACCTGGTGATGCTGCTTAGTAAAACACTCGAGTTAAAAAGAAATGCTAAAGAGGAGAGCAAGGAAGATGAGATGCGTACTGCCTGGTGGAAGCATTTTCATGAGAAAGGCACGGTTTTCACCCCGTGTTTGCAGAAATGCGGCTACACGGACGTCCCTTCAATAGCTTCTGACCCCACACAATCCTTTTGATAACACTCGAGAGGTGGAAGAATGGGAGACTTTGTCAATCAAATGGTGCCAATCCCAATGGAAACTGTGCCACCAAGACCGCAGAGCGTTTCCTCATCAACTGGATTGCGGGGGCTGGGAACTCAAGAATCAGCTTTTGAAAGTGCGCACAGGGCTCTCCAAAGACAACAATGTCTTTTTTATACGAGCTGCTGTGCCTCCCCAAGGGGAATCAGATATGTTCGGCCAGGCAGAGCTCGGAGGGCTCGGAGGGCAGAGGGTAAGGGTCCCACGCAAACCGCGCGCAAATTCTTTCTCAACAAGAAAGACGCTTTCTAGGTGTAACTTTCTGATACAAAGCCATGAGGTGCTCCGTGCTCCCTCTGCATCAGTTCACGGGTGCACGTCTGGCTGCACCCCCTGCCCAGCCCTCCGGCCCCGCTCCCAGCGCCGAGGAGGCGGCCCTGCCCGCTGCCCTGCCCGCGGCCGTCCAGCCCGCCCTGCCGCGGGGGGCAGCGCTCTGCAGCGGGGCCAGCGTTCCTAGAGAGGTCCGAGTTGGAGGTGGCAAGAGCAGATCTGTGACAGAGCTCTTTCTTCGCGTCTGGTCATCAGTATAAGTCTAACACATTCATCGAGAGATGTAAATGACCATCTGGAAAAATGGCACCACCGAGGCAGCTTGCCGCAACTCGCCCCTCTCGACCCACCCTGAACGAGCTCATAGAAACCTCCTCTGGTTGCTTGTGCATGTCGGTGTAATACACCCTCTGTTTCCCCATGCTCCCCAGAATGGAAGATGTGCCCAGCACACCTACGCCGGGAGCGGAGGTTTCCGTAGTGATAGTGTAGGGCGGACTTGTGTCTCTGCCGGCCGCGGGCAGGGCGCTGAGAGCCGCTCCCGCCTGGAAAACACATGCTTGGGCGTGTAAGAAGGCAGGAGTCCTCCTAGAGACGCACCCTGCGAGCGCTACCTAGGCACGGAGCGCTCTGGGTGTGTGTGTGGGGGGAAACGCCTGTTGTGGCTCATGGGGACAATTCATCGCCGTGGGAAAGCCCCCCTGCCCTGGTTATCTCGTTAGGGTGGGAGAAACCCCTCAGTACAGCGGGCGAAACCTCTCCCCCTGGCGTGGGAACCTAAGGCAACCAGAGAGACTACCAAAGGCTAAAGCGAAAATCCTCACCCCTCCGCAGAGCACGCACAGTTGCTCCTCCAGCTGCCCAGGGCGTGGAGCATCTCGCAGCTGGGGGTTCTCGGGGCCCCTTCGCCACCGGTGCCTGGCGGCCCCACTCGCAAAGCTCTGTGCGAGCGAGGGCAGCGTTGCCTCCGCTCAGCTCTTTTCCCTCCTTCCCCAGTTGCTGGAGGACGGCTGAGCCCTCCTGCCCTAGTCCTCGACACCCTCCCCGTCCTTTCCTTCGCCGGGCCGTTCCCGGCCTAGAGGGCCAGGGTGGGGCCAGGTACGGGGTGCCAGGGCAGGGCTCCCGGAGCCGCGGCGGCGGGCGGAGGGCCGCCGTGCCAGGGCGGGGGCGGCGGGGCCCCGGGGCACGCCTCGACCCGCCAGCCACACCGCGCCCCTCCGCGGCTGCCCGGCGCGGGGACCCGCGGGAAAGGGCTCTTTGTAGGCATGGGTGCCCCGGTAGTCTCGGGTGGATAGCAGCATCACTCGCCCCGATGTGTGAACTACTGTCTGATCGCCTCGCCCGATATTATCAGCAGTTAATATAAGCCCTCCACATCTGGCTTTCTTAGTGTCAGCAGACTGTCACTGCCGCAACAGTGTCAGTACACACATACAAGACTTATTGTTACCCTGAAGCGTTTTTGATACACCCATGACAGCGGTGATTATGCAGAGGATTTCTTGAAGGTGGTTGTTGAGACAATTTGCTAAAAGCCTGTAGAGATAGTTAAAAATATAAGCACGTTTTATTTAGATAGAAAATACTTTTAATCTGTATATACCTACAAACAGAATCCTGCCGGGATCTATCTATTTATCTACTTTTAGGTATAACTATTAGTATATTACATTAACTATCTTAGGAGTCATGCGCTTTTGTGTGTGTTCCCAGACATGCCTACACACACACATACAAGCGTGGGGGTGCATACCTCCGGCAGTGGGTATGCATGAGTATATATTTACGCATACATTCACAGTCCTCAACCCTGTCGTCTCTTAAGTGTTTCAAAAAGGAACTCAGCTTTTAAGTGGGTCACCTCGCCGCCCTCCCTTCCCCTTTCCTCGCCCAGGCCTGCGGCCGCGCCGGCGCCGGGAAAAAGGGTTCTCGGCTCCCTGGTGGGGTTGGACGCGAAGGCGACGGACATGGACGTGCCTGCGGATGCAGAGTGGGGGGCGGGCCGGGCGTCGCCCCCGGCAGTTTGATTTTCCGACGACCTTTTTTGTTTCAGCATGGCTGGCGGCGGCGGGCGGCGCGGGGGCTCGTTGCTCACTGCCCCCCAGCTTGGTTTCGAAGCCCTCCCCGTGCCTCCGGACCGCCCCGCCGAGGGCCTCGGGGAGCTGCAGCCTGCCTTGTGCAGCCGCCCTCGGGGCTGCGCGGACGGCGCACGGGGCCGAGCCCGGGGGCGCTCCGCCGCGCCCGCCGGCAGTATGCGCGCTGGTGGACAGGCGACCTTTCCCCCTCGACCTTACCCTGGGGGTAACCAAAGCTCCCTTTTATTTTCAATGTCACTTCGGAGTTTGCCTTTTGTTCCCCTATACCTCTCGCTTCCAGGGATACGGGTGGCTCCCCGCTGTCTCGGGGAAGGGCTAGCGGTTGCAAAGATATCTCCTTTAAAAACCACAATGGAGTCCTTTCGACCAGCCCGTGTGGTGCCCGAGCTTCATTTTCGTGCCGGGGAGAATGGAATTGTTTGTTTTGCTTTTGTTTTCACAGCAAAACTCGAGGGCAAGTTACAGGAGGGCTGATAGGAACCCCGGCCCTTTCTTGTTGCACTTGGGTGCCCAGCAGGGCCACCCAGCCGAGGGCCGATGCATCCGGTATTTGACCACGGTAGCCCGGGATCCCGCGCAAACGGCGGCTTCAGGCGGATCCGTCCGCGGATGCCCTGCTGTCACTGATTTCGGAGTGACCGAGTGCTCTGGTTATTGCCCCCAAATTCTTTTCTGCCTCTCCTCTACTCCCCCGTCTGCTGCTGGACCTGAGCTCTTCCAGTGGCTTTAATTCGTCAGGAAGCTGCCATGTGTCTCACTGTGCCCTTGGCTTTTTTATCGGGGCAGGGGCCACCAGGGCAAGGTGGGCGCTGCACGCGTTGCCAGCCGTGCGGACGGACGCACCGGGGCCGGTGCCGCGGCCCGCCGGGGCGGAGGGACCTGCAGCGGCCTCCCTCCGCTGGCCGCCGGGGAAAGCGCAGCGCCGGGCCTGGGCCGCCAGCGCTGGCGCTCACCTGGGCCTGTAGACTTGCTGCTGTTGCTGCTGAAATTTCACCCTGGCCAAGGCAAAATCATTTAAATGAGGAAACAGAACGGGAATTTGCTCAGTTGCCCTTGGGATGCAATTTCATGGATATTCATCTGTTTTCACTGTGTGTTTCTCCAAATCTAGGGGGGAAGGATTACCTTCTTTTACTGTTGCTGCTGCTCCTCCTCAACACTTTCCTATAGAGGTAGCTCTGCCTCTAAGCAAGTCTTCCCCCTCCCAGGAAAGTGATATTTGCCTGTTCCTGGATCAAGAGGATCTGTTTAATGATCTGTGCCTGTTCCAAGAGCTTGCTTTACAGCAGCACAGTCAAACAGTTTCAGATTGTGCTCTTGTTAGTTGATAGTCATATACACAAAAGATTGTCACTCAAAAACTGCCTTTTGGGAGTGACTCTGCCTCTTTCCCAGCTGCTTCCTACCTTCTGAGCTTGTCGCCCAGGAATCCATCCTATGAGGGCTGCTCTCAGTCCCTGCTCTGCAGGAGCAGTCCAATTGCCCCACACTCTTCTCTGAGTGTGGGAACTGAAGATGCAAATGCCATCGAGGGCTGATGCTCTTGGAGGTAGAGCTGACATGAATCAGTGAGCTGGCCTGATAGGGCCAGAGTGACCCAACTGTCCACTCAGGGTTATAGGTGGTTTGTTTATCTGTCATGTGAGCCTTAAAAATCAACATCTCCTAAGTCTTAAAAACCCAACCAACCAACCAACCAACCAGCCAACCAACCAAAAAACAATCATGCTCACTCTGCCTTGATTTTTTCCTGTTCCTTTCCTGCAAGAGAGGACACAGAAATCTCTCCTAAGCAAAGAGGTCCATTTCAGAAGCACAAGGGCAAACACAGAATGTTTCAGAAGCCCATGTTTAATTTCATGGGAACCAGTGTCTCTGGGAAGATCACGCCCTCAGTCTGGCTAGTACAACTGGTAGGTCTAGTTAAAAGCTGATATAAAAAGCTGCAGCACAAAGGATGCCATTTGTAGCTAAACTCAACAATGAACTTTATTGGTCCCGCTATCAAACCCATTAACAAAGCTCTACACTCTGCAGCATTGTTTCTGGGGCTGGGTTTTGTTAACCAGTTACTGATGCATGTATATGGCCCAGGGTGCTGATTTAACAGGTGCATTCCTCTTGCCAGGAAAGGATTCAGTTCAGTTACCAGTTTCAACTAGTTCAGTTTCAAATACCAGTCTTTCAACTGTTTCCTGCTGTAAATAGGGTCTCTAAAGTTTATTGTACAGTGGGATGGATATATGCATGACATACATATCAGGAAAGGCTCTTCTTGGGCCATGAGATCTGTGCCAGGAATTTGACAACTCTGACAACAGCTCCTATCGTCTCTAAGTCTACAGGTCAGGCATCTCAAACCAGGTCAGCTTCTATCAGCAGGACTACCCTGCAATACTCCATCTTTCACAGAGTCTGCTCTAAAAGCAGTGTATGTGGCTTCTCAGTCCATCACCAGTGGCGCCTATATTGTCATACATAGCAGAGTTCCTGTATTTTATACAAGAAATGGAAATAGTGAGTTACAACTATTTGCAGGACCAAATTACTTCTGGGATGTATGGGCATCTGTGTTTTTCTGCAACTACATGCACCCCATATCTTTGCTCAAACATTGTAATTTTTGCTCTGCCAAATATGTTTGCTTATATGAATTGCACAGTGTAAAATATAGGATGTTTTTGTTGCCAAGGAAGGTGAAGCAATAGGTTCATCAAAATGTTTCACCTTTTCCTTGTCCCAAGAAGAACCAGTAATCCAGAAAAAAAAGACAAAATTGGAAAAAGATCTCTCACCTTTGCAGCTATGTGAAGAACAGAACTGCTCCTAAATGGCTCTCACTGTAATCAGCTGATGTCCATGTCTTCCTCTTGTGTCCCAGCAGCAACCTCTTTTCCCTTTGGTTATCCATTGGCAGGATTCTTTGAGTCCCATACTTCTAGGGGATGGGTAGCACAGTTCCACTTGCATCTGAGGGTTTATTGAAAGGTTTCCCAGATTTAACAAAAGATGGACTCAGCCTTGCAGAACCTTTCTTCCTGGAGTTGATCAGCAAGAAGGAAAGAAAGTAGTTCAGCTTGAGGTTCAGCTGGGCTGAAGGACCCAGCACTGGGAAGTAAAACCAAAGCTTCTTTGTATTGTAACCTAAAAAATGCACCCAACAAATTTCTGAATGTCCACAGGGATCTTATCTTTGAATAAGAACAGCACTTTCTATTCAAATAGAAATCCTGAAACATATGCTAAAACAAGTCCTTGCTAGCAGCTCTATTTTCTGTTTTCCCAGACATTAGTCATTATTAGCATTGTAGTACAGAAGAGTCTCCATGTAGCGGGATTATCTTCTAAATTACTTTGGATGATAGATATAATGAAGTTAAAAATTTCACTCATCTTTGCCCTGTCATAAATGAAAGCACGTATTATACTTACTCAAAAAATAGCTGACCATAGAATTAGGTTCAAGTTACATTTTCAGTGTAGAAATGTTTATGCTGAAAAAGCCTAGATACTTTCTTGAAAGTAGTTTAATCATGTAAAATAGTCCATTAATGGATTTTGACTACTATTCAGTTTTTAAAATAATGTCCCTTATAATTAGTTGTTCTATCATTCCTTTATGAGCCTTGCTTATTTTGAATTCCAGGGAAAGAAGACTGCTAAGCTGACATAATGAGATAATATCCTTCACTGGCATAAGTAAGGCTACGAGATGGACTGCTACCCACATTGGTAATTATACATGCTCCATTTCCACAACTGGAACCAGAATGAATGCTCTACAGCATTTTACTCTGTCTGAATAACATTAGCTGAAAAAAACCAAGTGAGTAACTTGTTTACATATTAGTGTTGGAGGAAACAACCTGAGCTGGCTGTCCTTGAGTCTGTAGAGTCAAACTCATTCAGCAAGCACTTAGCACAGGACTAAGGAGGAAGTAATTTTACCGCCTACACACGAAGCTAGTGTGCCAGATCTGCCATTCCAGAGGTGCCAGCTTCAGGCTCTGTATGGCCTGGGAAGGGACCAGACAGCAGAGAGAGCATTTGTCCAGTTGTGAGATGCAAGCTTCACAGGTGAACAAAAGTGACACTACTATCCCATCTTGTCTGTGTGAGCTCAAAACACCCTGTGAATATTAGATGTTTTAGGGTGAGAACCTATTACGACTTGTTAAAAGATGCAAAGATTTAGCCCATGGTCATATGGGCAATAGATCAGTCCAAATCATCTTTTAGAAACCTTTTCTGACTAATGAAGGGATGCAAATCCACACATTGCTTATCTGGCCACACTGACCTCGCTGGCAGCACAGCTAACACAGTTTGTTTTTGAGACTGAGAGGCAGAACTTCTGGTTAACAGTACATGCACTCAGAGCATCTCAGTGCTGCACACAAATGAAGCCCTCAGTGGTCCCCGTGCCTGCACTGGCCACAAAGCATCTAAAAAACATTTTGAGAGGAAAACCACTATGGTAGCCCAGCAGTTCCACAGCCCCTCCTTATGTGAGTGCAAGCAGGGCTGCCCATGGTGCCTCAGGAGCATTTACACTGCCATCATCTACAGGCAGGCAGGCAGGCAGGGGTCCACCCTGCCATTTGGTAACCTGTGGCCTGGGACTCTGCTGGAGGGAGAAATAAGGATGCATTTAAAATCAGTGGGAAGAGTCTCTGGTACTTACAGCATTTAAAGCTTGCACTGTAAAACCTATCAAAGAGTACTTGCTTTTCATTATAGAATTTTGGTGCTTTTGCGGTGAAAATACTTGGTCCTGAATATAGCCTGGAAACATAAAATAGAAATACATATTACATGAAGCAGGGGTTTCCAAACAGACCTTTGGGTACTGCTTGCTGCAGCAGCCCTTGCTGATGGCAGGGATGGCAGCTGAGGCTCCTGGCATTAGCTGTGGCCAGGACTCCTGTCAGCAATATGTGGCTGCCAGCACTGACTTTGCACCAGACCTATTCCTCATTCCACCTCCTGCTCCTCAGCCACTCATCAACGCTCTCCCAGCACCAGGATGGCCTAATCTTTCCCAACCACACTGCATTTCTTCCTCTTCCTCCTATCCCCCTTTCCCAGCTGACCAGCGCCGGCAGTGAAAGGCAAGAGCTGGCTTTGGTGGCAGAGGCTGTGTGACAGCTTGCAAACAGGTACCAGCCTCACAGCTGAGCACCTTTCTTACGTGACAGAGCAGTGTGAGTAGCAACAGTATTACACAGGCTGCAGAATCTTCATGCCCAGGAAAATTATGGATTAAAGCAACTAACCACTTCAGAAAAAAGAAAATAAAGGTATCAGAAATGTTTGTACATTTGCAAAATGTTGGTTTCTGTAGAAACTTTTCAATGAATTTTGGATGCTCAGCTCTCCATGGCCTGTTCCTGGCAAGGCATAATACTTTACTGAATGTGCAGCATTTTCAGTTGCTGGGCTTCTCTAAATTTTCCTTTTCTGACTAAGTCATTATGTATCCTGCATTTATCAAAAATGGCTAGAAATACAGGACTTTTCCTTTCTCTCAATTTGCATGTCATTCCTTTACAAAGCTTGAAAATATTTTTCCTCTGGTATTTATTCATTTTGCCATGCTGTAAATCCAATTAGACTATTCTGCTGTATTCAGAAATGAGAACAGTTCCACCTCCCTCACATCCAGCTCCATTTCTCTTCAGTTTCATTTCTCTCAGGGTCACTGTTAGGTGATGGTATGCAGTAATGTCCCGAGTGAGGTGCTGTTTCCATTAGCTTTCCTCTTCAGAGGTGGTCAGAGGTCTGAATTCTTACAGGATTTGTTTTCTTGGCTACTTAGAAGATAAGATTCAGTTCTGATCCCTCTTCTAAATGGACGTGCTTAATTTTCTGTATTTCTTCCTTTTCTAATAAGGCAGCATCTTTTACCTCTGATTTTACAACAGGAAGCATGTCTTTGTGCATGTTTTTTAATCAGCATTCAATACTATTTATATAAAATGGCTATAAAAGGAGGAAAAAAATCACATGGCAGAACATAACATCTGTACACACATACTAAGAAGATCACAGAAAATGCTCTCAAACACATCTACATGAAATGCATTGAGAAAGCAAAAACAAAAGTCTTCCTGTGGAGCACAAAGTGTCTTCTGTAGATGAATAAATGTGTAAGTTCCATAATAAATGACGCAGTCTGTTCGGTAGGTATAAACTTTGCTGAATTAAACATGATCCAACATCCAATGTGCTTTGGGGGAAGAAGTGGGATGACAAGTCAAACATAGCAGTTTTCCATTCTTCCCTCAATAAAGGGTCATTTGAAAGCTCATATTCTGAAATGGCAATATTTTTCTCATCATGAAATTGTGACATGTGTAATTCCTTGTTGCACTTTACCTGGCAAGGGTGGCTATCTCCCTGCAGTTAGTATTACTTGTGTTTACACTTCACACCACTTGAGGCCCACAGTAGGTCTTTGTGAGAGAAGCTGGAGACAAATGGCTCTGTACTTCACCATCATGGACCTTGAATAAACTAGGTTTGGAGACAAATTAGGGCAAGCATCTCAGGGAATCCGTGGCCCAGAAATATGGAGAGAAGGTTTGGACATGCAGCGTCTGTTACTGAAAAATCAGAATGATTGCCCATATAGTCAAACCTACAAATAAGCATCATATCTGGGGTGAATTTCAATCATCAGTTGGATTTCTTTCACCCAGTTTTGCTGATCTTTCTATGTTTTCATTGTAAATTTTATTCCCTACACTATGTGATGGGCTGACCCTGGCTGGATATCAAGTACCCACCAAAGCTGCTCCATCACACTCCTCCTCATTTAGACACAGATGAGAAAAAATACCACAAAAGGCTCTTGGGTTAAGATAAGGGCAAGGAGGGATCACTCACCAATTATTTTCATGGGTAAAACAGACTCACCTTGGGGAAACTAACAGAATTTCTTACCAAGCAAATCAGAATAGGATAATGAGAAGTAAAACCAAATCTTAAACAAAACACCTTATCCCTACCCCTCCCTCCTTTATAGGCTTAACTTTGTTCCCAGGCTCTCTATCTTCTCCCCTCCAGAAGCGCGGAGGTATGGGAATGGGAGTTGCAGTCAGTTCATCACTGCTGCTGCTTCCTTCTCAAGGGAAGGACTCTTCACACCCTTCCCCTGCTCCAGAATGGGGTCTATCCCACAGGACACAGTCTTCCATGAACTTCTCCCAAGTGAGTTCTTCCCACAGGCTGCAGTTCTGTATGAACTGCTCCAGTGGGGGTCCCCTGTTGGGTCACAAGTCCTTCCAGCAAACCTGCTCCAGCATGGGCTCCTCTCTTCACAGGTCCTGCCAGGATCCAGCTGCAGTGTGGACTTCCCACGGGATCACAGCTTCCTTTGGGCACTCACCTGCTCTGGCATTGAGCTACTCCAGGGGCTGCAGAAGAATATTGGGTCCATCATGAACCCCCAATGGCTGCAGGGGCACACTCTGTCTTACCATGGTCTGCTCCAGAGGCTGCAGGGAATCTCAGCTCCATGGCCTGGAGCACCTCCTGCCTCTCCTTCTTCACTGACCTTGGTGTCTGCAGAGTTGTTGCTTTCACATATTCTCACTCCTCTGTTCTCTGGTTGCAATTTGCTTCTGCCTTTCCTTAACTTTCTTTCCTTCCTTCTTAACCATGATATTCCAAAGGTGCTACCACTGTCACTGATGGCCTTGACCTTGGCCAGTGGTGGGTCTCCCTTGGAGATGGCTGGCACTGGCTCTGTTGAACATAGCTGGAGCTTTTAGCAACTTCTCACAGGAGCTCCATCTGTAGCCTCCCCCCACTCCCTGCTACCAAAACCTTACCATGCAAACCCAATAAAATTGGGTTTTTATTTATTTGTATTTTATTTAAATGCATTTATTAAATACATTTAACAGAATAAAGACCCATCAATAGATATTACACTATAGTTAAAGAGTGCAAGTTTAAAGCTGGACTAAACCATATAATTTTCAGTAGATTTTTTTCTGAATTGTCACCTTTTTCTCTTGAGCAAATCTAATTTAACCCCACTCCTTAGGGGTGCTGATTGCCACATTTTTGTTTGCCCTCCAGTGCCTTAGGTAGATATCATTGCCCACTTGTATTGTCAATTAAAATCTGATGTTATAAAAAATTAAATTTTCTCTTCCAAAAGTTTTCTTTTCTCTGTTTCAAAACAGAAGTGAAGAAAGTCTCAGATGTTAAGGTGTTTTCAGAAGTAGAAATTTCACTGGAACTTTGTTGTTTAGATAAATGGTCTGAATTTAGGAGGAGTATAAAATTCTTCAGTGGGAGAGAAATTTCAATTTGCAATCATCTCAAATTAAAACAAAACAAAGCAAAACAAAACAAAACAAAACAAAACAAAACAAAAAACAATTTATCTGAATTCTTAAAAAAATTTGAGTAGGTGAACCTATGTGAAAATCTAATAGTCTGCTTCCTTCCAGAGAGCAGAAAGTTGCCGAAAAAAAATCTCAAACTGCACACCTGAACATCAAATATTTGACAGGACTCTGCTCCATCACAGAGTCTAAGTAGTTGACATGAATGTTCTCCTCTTGTATGAATAACTAATCCTCATGTACATAGTTTATTAGGGTGAGAATGGGAAATCAGTTGTGTTGTCACCACAGCAGGACTTACTGAGTCTTGTTTAGCATCAGGAATGTTATGACTGTTTTCCAGGCACTGAAACGTGCCTGACCTGCCTTTGCCAATCAATGTCCACATTTGTTACCTGTCAGAGAAGGGTTTCATTCTTAGCTAGCAGGGAGGTTTGTATCCAAAGACCAACATGGCTTAGATTCTTAAATTAGAAGACAGAGAGGTGGAAATCAATGTAGCTGGGAAACAACTTGAACCAAATTTTAGGCAGCAGCTATGGGTACTACATTCTACCCATCTCTGTTTATAGACACCCTTATAATACAGAAGAACTGCAGAACTCTTTTGAGCAGTACAGACTCTGATTGAGCCATATTGTGTCACTGCAATAGAAAGCCTTCAGATAATCATTACACTGAACTGCCTACATGTTCATCACTGCTGAGGCAAGATTGAGGCATTGCCACAGGCAGGAATCCTGCTCCTTGTGTCTGGGCAGTAGCCCTTGTTTCCCAGAAGGATGTTCCTGAGTCTTGTGAAGCCATCTCAGATACAACACCAGAGACTGTCATGGCATCCCAGAACTCAGCACAGAAAATCTAGAAGGCACATGATATGGATCTTGGGACTTTTTAAACATATCATTCTCTCTTTGCTGATTAAAAATAATTTAATAAAAAGTGGTAGCTTTTTCTTTTTAGCCGTTGTTCCCTTCATGCATATTTGTTTATTTTTGTCTTTTTTGACAGCATTGTTAACTTTTACTTTAAAAGATGCTCTTCCAAAATGTATGGTCCTCAACAGGGGATCAGAATGCTTTTAGCTTTTTAGTCTGTTATTGAAAAACCAAAATCCACTGTCTCCGTATGAGATGCATATTAGCCTTTTATTTGGTGAACAAGACCATTCTGTACAATCAGTTTTCAACAGAGAATTGTGGAGTGCTGTGGATAAGACAACACACAGACACAATACAAACCATCATAAAATGTCTGCAAGCTTGAATTTACTATTACAATATAAAATTAATTTGTTTCTTGTTTTCAAGTCAACAGCTCAAGATGCATAAGTAAATGTTTTGTCTTCTTTTTTCCACAGGAACTGTTTTCCATCAACTTTTATGATGAGCATTATTCTTTGTATTCTATAATGTATCTCTCTGGATTAGTTATCTGAATGGATAACTAACAAGGACTTTCAAACCTTCCAGTCTTTATGTGCATACATAACTTCTACTGATCTCACAGGTCTGAGAATGGGTAGAGAACTGGAAGTGACCAGGTGGTGACCTGGTAGTGACCAGTGAAATAGTCATTCTTTCAAATGCCACTCTGTGAATCAAACTTTTCTGTCTCTGATTGTCTCTTCTTTCATCTGTTACTTTCTGCTCCTAAGCCTTGTCCTTCCCTTTGTCATCTGCATGCACGGGTGTTCTCTCTCTCCCATTTTTTTTTTTTTTTTTTACCCAGAGAGCTGAGGAGACCAAGTAATAGTCCAGGAGAAGACAATTTTATGACTACGAAGGACACATAGTTGTCAAGTATATTTCTATTCCAAATCCAGCTGCAAGTCCACTTGTTGTAACAAATCTTCAGAACTGATGAACTAGGGAGAAAAGGAATCGAGGAGAAAGTGGCATATATGAGTAGAAGCTGTTTTAGAGGCACAGATTTGTTTTGGCTGTTCAATGAATGCATGAGTTGCTCAAAGGGTGTCTAAATGGTCTGGAAAGTAGAAAACATGGAGATTTCTCTCCAGCCATTTGTGCAGGGGAAAGGGCCTCCTAGGAGGTCTCTGTGCCGACACATGCTGGCGAGACAATGGAGCATTGCAACATGTGTTTCTCTGGCATCCACTCTTCCACGGGGTATCCCCCATGTATCCCCCCTGTCTACATCTGATGTACAGCTTTTGGATTGACTTCAGGTGAGGTAGCTGCTATTTGTGTCCATTCACCTAAACTCCAACGCAGGTCTCCTCAGACAGCCTGGAAAGCTGGTCATAAACACCTCATTGTCCCTGTCACACTGCCCAGGAGGCATGTGATGAGGTCAGGAGATGGTATGGCTGACTCTCAGCCAGCAGTCTGATGAAATACAACTTGTAGAAAACAGAGGCTTCCACAGAGACTTAGGGGACAATACTCCTTTTTTGGTTGTTGTTTGTCAAGACAAGATTTTCATGGGGCACTGGGGGAAAAGGTGCCTTTTCCATTGTCTAAGATGACTCAGTGTGGCTGAAGCTTTCCCTGAGTGTCTGAATAAAAAAAAAAAACCTTCTCCAGTATCCACCTACATGATAAAATCTCTGTCAAAGTGATTGTATGAGAGAGGAAGATGGAAGATTCTTATGTTTAAATAACCTATATTCATGTTTCTTTCAAGGTTATTTCCTAAAGGGTAGGTGCCTGGAATATAACTGTATTGACTTCAGTAGTTACTCCAGGAATGCTTGAGAAAAAAGTAAAAAGTCAGGGACAAGCTATTTTTAACAAAGCAAAGCTTATTATTGTGATTCTTTAGAGCTTTCTGACACAATCTGTGATCTGTCAGGCAATGCTAATTTTTAGAGAGTAATGGTTTATTGTTTGCAAACTCCTGCTAGCTGGGAACTTTGATATTTTGTGAGATTTCCCCTTCTCATCACCTAGTTTTGCAACTCTTTTCTTCACTAGCCCAGACTAGGAAATTTGCCTGAACAGCTGCTTCTGGTAGCTCTCATGGTCTCCTGTGACTACCTAATTTATCTGTGTACTTATACATGAATCATGAATAAGAGAAAACAAATCTGAACTCTATAATTTCCACTTGCCCAAATATGTAATTTTAATGAGCAAGAAATTTGCTGGAAAATATAATATCAGTTTGCATTATATTATCCCTGTGTAAATTGCTCAAAATAGCAGAACTAGGTGGACAACATAACTGGATTGTCTTCCTTTTAATTAAAATATAGGACTAAGATTCTTGTGGGAATCTAAATGAGATTACTGGTCCCAAAGGCTAGTGCCTTCATCTCGTTGTGCCTATTAGACAGCAGCTCACTTCTTCCTTGGCCACTTCTCAGACTGTTGCTCTATGGAAGATGAAATGCAGGCTGGAACAGGGGCAATCAGAGCCCAGAACAGCACCCTTCATTGGACAGCACAAGCATGGTCACCCAAATGTCTGGTTTGGTGGTGTGGTTTACACCCAGCAGCATAGCTTCAACAGTGGAGGATTGATTACTCTTTCTCTTATGCTTTATCTTGTCTTGGATGGGTTTGTCATTGCTTTTTCTGAGGTTTTTCTCCCTCCTCTAATTTTACTTTTTTTTTCTTTCTATTGCAAGGTCCTGCTTTTATTCACACATTTTGTTATTCCATCACTTTTAGCCATGCATAGTCTGTTTCTCACGTTTGTGCTACAGATGCCCTCGTTTGCCCTGTTGTACATACTTGCACTGTGAGGAGTTGACTCACCGTAGAAAGACTTGCTTTCCTGTATAGACTGTGAAATGTAGTTTATGTAGCTGTCTCTGAGTAAAAATCCACACACTGATATTGCCGATTAGCTATGTTGAATCTAGTTCTTTTGGCCAACACCAGCATCCTTACACAATGAATGCCGAGGGGTCCAGCAGTGTTTTGACATTCTCTTTCTCACAGTGGAACTGCCCAGGAAGTTAAGTGCTAGCCCCTTGGTCCTTTCTTCTTGTTCATTACTACCTCTTTCCTCAAAAATGAATCTCACCATCTCTTTTCATATGCCTTTATTAAAAGTTTTCCTTTTTTTTTTTTTTTGTTTCCTCTTTCTTTTTCCATCTAGTAGAAATGTAGCTTTTGAAATTACATTCATGAGCACAGTATATTGCTGTGAAAAATTCATATCTCTTCTCGCTGCCCTTCTCTTGCCCATTCTTTGAAACGAAGTCACAAACCTAACAAATAAGATTCCTTTCCTGAGTTTGTACCTAATGAAGATTTTTATTTCTACTTTAAATGGCTCTTCTGCTGTTCATAGAATCAGTAAGAAGATACAGTTTTTCATTAGTCATAGCATAAGAAGTATTTGCTGGACAGCAAGTTTCAGGCAGTATTGTTATTTTATCATCAATATGCATCATCAATAGAGGGCAATTGAGCCTTGAGTAGCCTTATTCTGGGCTTTCCTCAGTTCCTTCCACCTTCCATTTTTTCCTAGGTCAGTCTTGTAGTTTTATTTTTGTCTCCCAAGACTCCTTTAAACCTTTCATATTATACAGTTGTATAACATGATGTCCCCAGCAAAGGATGGAAACATTTCCCAGGGAAGAATCCTCTGCAAATGCCTCTAGTGTGTTTCAAATATGTTTTCTCTAATCACACTACAGATATTAAATAAAACCAGACCTATCTTAGGTCTCCAGATACCTTTCCCAGCTTGTCACATTAGTGTTTATCATTACAGTCCAACAGCTAATTTATAACTCATGTGTTAGTGCTCTTGAAGAAAATTAATGTACGAAGCAAAATTCTAGGCCTTTTGAAAGCAAGGGTGATTATTTGCTTTAAAGAAAACTGACTTCTGTCCCTCATGCTCCTTCTCCTACAGACTTCACTTGCTCATGTTCTCACATTTATATACTTACAAGAAACACAGTGCATATGTCCCCAGGATCAATTGTGTGTGACTGGGAAGAGGGAAAAAGCTATAAGAGTCCTCCCTATACTTTGTCTTCCCCTTTGTGGGTAAAAACAGGCAGCAATTTTAATATTTTTTAATTTTAATAATTGTGATATGATCCCTTGATGCCAAACCTTGCTTATTTCAACTTTCATAGGTCTAAAGTTGATATCTGTTGTTTTGGGTATCTTTAAGGCTCAGGCCCAGCTTCATGCTGAGCTACCGGCAAAAGGGAGAACCCATGTCATATACCATAGTTTTTTTACCCCACTCTCCTGCCAGCAGAGGTCTGTGCTGTGGCCTTACTGAAGCACAGGCATTGAAGTCTTCATGTAAAAATCCCATTTCTCAAGGTGTACCAGTTTGACTGCAGCTGATAATGTCCTTGGTTATCAATACAAGGCATGCTTTCTTATTGGTCAGTAAGAATGGCTGCTCACAAGGAATTTTCAAAGTTGCCTCAAGAAGTAATTCAAAGAATTTCCATTGATTTGCCCATTGTGGACTTCTTTATAGGTTTTGGGTTATGTGTAATCCACTTCCTTTAACAGAGCTGGTCAACAGAAGCTAAATATGATTTGCTTCTAAAAATCTCAGTCTCAATAACCAGTCATCTCAGACCCCAAGTTAATGTGTCACATTATCAAACCACTCAGACAGAAAAGGTCCTATCCTGTACAGTTTGACTTTGGTAGAGTAACTGAAGCATACTTTAAATATGGGGCAAATAAGTTCTGTATCGTGATGGTTGGAGAATTGCAGTCTGTTGAGCTGAATCAATTACAAATGAAGGGTCATTCAAAGACAGCAAAACATTTAAACTGTAATTTCTCATTTTGCAACAATGAGTCAAACAGCACCGCACAATCTCATCTTCTGCACGTTTTTGTTCAATGTCTATGGTTTTTAGCACTGGTGGTGTTAGCTATGAACACACAAACCCAATACCCATATTACATATTTATTCTATTTCAAGGTCAAGATTTCCTGAGAGGATACAGATATACAAATAACTTACATTTGATATGGCTGGGTATTCAAGCAGCAGCTCTATTGTAAGTGATAACAAAAGACAAAATGTAAGTCTGATGCTTAAGGCCAGAACATGTTGTTTTTCAAATCTTTTGTATTAATATGAAGGAAGAGAAATTTTATTTTCCTCAAAAAAAAAAAAATCTTTATTTCTCTGTATGTTTAGTTCATGATATCAGCTTTACAAAGTGGTTCAAATAGGCTTTGCAATAAAAGAAAACACACTCTAATGTTACTACATTGTTAAATACTATTTCTTGATACACATCAGTATCCAAAGGTTGTTGCTTTGTTGTCAGAAAAAAATCTGAAGCACTGTTTTTTTGTGTTTAATTATACAATCCTTACATTTCAGTAAATAAATCCTGACCTCACTTATGGATCTTTCTGTAAAAATGGCTGTTTGGGTTACTGTTGCCATTTTCTGTCATTCTGTGTGTGTGCATGCATTGTCATCTCTAGTTTGGATTGTATAACTGAAAATCTGGTAATGAACATTAGTGTGCACATATATGTCTAATTTCTTTGTCTTCTACTAAGTTTAGAATTTCACAGACAAGCTAGGATAATCCACATGAGAAATATATTGTCTTATATAATTCTTTTTGGTTCTACCACATTATTATCCGCTTTATGTGAAATCATTAAATAAAATTACAAGTTTTAAAGGTTTTTTCCCATATTTCCTTCGTTAGGGCTGCATTATGCCTGAACTAAAGCCCTTTGTAGGAGAGGGGATCACAACACATTCATGGGGCTGCAGTGCTCACAAAGCTGTGGTGGATGACATTATCCTGGCCTCATTTTGTTCCCATGTGTGCTGGGAAAAGCAGTCATAAGTCGAATTTTATATAGGTTCATGTTCAAAATGTAGCACAGGGCACTGGAAACAAAGGCTCCCAAAACCTTGTAGCTCAATTCCTACCCTGTTCAATGAGGAAGGATAAAAAAGGAGACAATTTTTCTCCTAATATTTTGTCTTTTCCTTCACCTGTGTTTCCAAGAAATACAGTTTTTAAAAGTTCAAAGTAAAGCATTGGGCCAGATATTCTGTGCAGTATTTGGTAGCTTATATTGGTGCCTAGCTGCCTACAGGTTAAGCCATGACGCAGATCACTTCAATGACTCCCAAAAAATGGGTCTAAACAACAATACTGACTAAAGACAATAAATGCAAGCATCTTACACCTCATAATGCTTAATTTAATGTCACAGATTCAGCACTGAGTCAGGGACAGGGTCTTGACTTTGGTCAGTTGGTGGTCTCATATCATATCCATTAGTCTTCAGTGGTGCATTGCTTTTCCCATTCCTAGAGACAAAAAATACAGGAATGAACAAAATTATCTCCAGAGCCCTCCAAAAAGGAAAAAGACCTAATCCCCTTACCTCGTTTTCCTCCAATCAGGAACTCCAGCTCCAATAGACCTCTTATTTCAACAAGCTGCCAATAAAAAGCAGATCTGCAGTGGAAGCATTAACATCTATCCCAGAACAACTGACAAAGGAGACTTGCTGCCTTTGCAACTTTTCAATAGGTGATGTGTGTCCTTGGAATTTGCCAATCTCTGGCAAATCTTCCCCTTTGCTATTAGCGTGAAGCACTGTTGACATGGCCGCACCCTTTCTTCCATCCACCATCTGCCTCCAGCTCTAGGAATTTTGCATGGGGAGTAACAAAGGAAATTTGGAAGAGGTGAAAGAAGTACAAAATGTTACTTGGAGAATGATCCCTGGCTCATGCATGAACGAATCCCAAATCATACTTATATAATAAGTCTTAGCAGGGAATCAGAATGGGTTCAAGGTTACCATCTCTGAAAAACTGAATTGTATTTTCCAGTAGTATACCTGTATTGCAATTCTTGTTAACTTACATATTCAAAGAAAGAAACTACTACTGCCAGCTCTCGCAGACAGAGAATAGGTATTCAGGCATAGAAGTGCTCCTAGGGTGAAAATTCAGGGTCTTCTTGAGAGATCAATATGAACAACCTATGAGTTTCAAGATCCTTTCCTTCTCCTTAAGAGAAATTCAAGAAAAACTAGTCAAAAAATCAGAATTTTTTTCTTTATTTTTTAAAATGCTCATTCCCTAAAACTAGCACTTTTCATAAAGTTACTTTGTCTTCAGCCAACTTTTGACTAAAGCATTTCTTAGGCCTCTGTTCTCCCAAGAGCAGATATTATTAAAGAGACATGATGTTTGAAACCAACTACTTGGCTGTTCTTTTTTTTGCACAAAAGAGAGTCCAATTTGGAAGGGGTAATCTCCCTTTCTTCAGAGATTTCATGGGATACTCTGCCCTGGAGTCATTGTCTCCTGTGTGGAGTGTCAAGAGGGTGAGCAATTCTGTCATATGAGGAAGAGCACATGAGGCATTGGGAACATACTCTTACATGCCAGGAAGGGACAGGCATCTTCTTGCACTCGGTTTGTACTTCTGTGCTTTGTTCTCACCATGTGGTACCTTGGCATCCCTGGAGGCAGCTGCTGAGAGACATTATCCTGGGTGTCACTGCCAGCCAACACCAGCATCACCTTTTGCTGAAGTTAAACTGAGCTGTGTACTGACAACCTCAATGTTCCCAGTACTTATCACACCCAGCAAGCTGCTCAGCCCCTGCTATTTGGTCCAGTTCAAGGCACAGCTAACATTGCATCTGCTCCTCAACCTGGCCTCACATTTTGAAACCCGCCTGTGTTATTCATAATAATGACAATGCAAGAAATATCATGTTTTCCTCACTGAAAACTCAAAGTTAAAAGCCATCACAGCTGCTGCAGAGGCTTCATCAAAAGCCATATCAGCAGTTTCTGTTTTAAAAACATTTTTTTTTTACCCAGTCACAGTGATGCAGCTGCAATTTTCAGCAGAGCCTTCTCTGTGGCTGATTTGCTGTTTTCTCTCACTTTCCATTAAAAAACATTTAGGGCTTTCAACACCTCAAGTCTTAGTTTTTGAAACTCTGGAACTGAAGGTTAAATATATCACAGCATCTGGCAAAGCACTGTTTGTGCCAAGGTCAAGTATGTTGCATTTTTGCATGGAGGAAAATGGAGGAAAGTCTTCGTCCTCCTACTGCATTCTCAATGCCAGTTGAAATTACTGAAAGTTGCCTGAAACTTGCTGTATCAATTACACACTGTGAGTACCTCAGGGCTGATGGCTGCTCCCTGATGTAGTTGAACTGGTCTCCAAAGCCAATAGCAGTGGTTCCAGACCTCCATGCCATGACCTCGCTTTCATGAAGGCAACCAGGACCTGGTTGGTTAAATAAAAAGGTATAAACATAGGTTTCCCAAATGCCAAACAGCACTCCACGGGAGGAAAAGGCTTGGAGTTATTGCAGCTTCCTCAAAAAACATTGCCCCAAAATGCTTTCCCTCATGTAGAGATTCATCTCCACTGCACTCAGGAGCCACCTGATACAATTCCTCTGGTCCAAGGCCCATGTTCCCTTAGAAATAGAAACAATTGTGTGATAAATGTTCAACATGTGGAGAAAGAAGAGAGTGGGCTCTAATGGGCACCGTGGTAAGAGTTTTCTGTGATGATTTGAGTCCTCCTTTGACAGCCTGGCCTGGGCCAGAGTGGGTGACCAGGCTGGTCCCTGCTGGGCTTTACAAGGGGAGCCCACAGCAGACCAGGGAAGGTTGTTTCCATGCCCCAAGAATTGTGGCAGTCCCAGAGCAAGACACTGGGAAAACCTTGAAGACAAAAGAAAATCTCCAGTTAGGACTTCTACTGATGTGACAGAAGAAAGGAAGAGGCCATGTCATAAGCTTAAAAACTTCGTTTTCCCTCTTTTAATTTATTTTTTTGTACAGTGCTCTTGGTTGTTGTCTTCTGTAAGTGCTGTTCCCACACATCTCAGAAACAAATGGATGGTTGAAAAAGATATTCTTCTCCAGCTGTGCTTGATATCAAGGCAGAGATGAGTACTTTCTAAGGTAAAAGAGAAAAGATGCAAAGACTGATTATCTAACACCTCTGCTTGACATCTAGCTTCTGTGTCCATATATATGAAAAGATACAACCCCTTCCCCGTTCATTTCAGTCTGTGTCTGTGCTAACGGAAGTGAAATTAATTCTGTATTTTTTTCTGAAATTCAGTGCATGAAATTTAATAACAAAAAATTGAAACAAAAATATAATCAAAAAATCACCAATAGTGAGAACATATCAGTGACACTACCATATCTCTTTGTCATTACAGCAGATATCTGAAGCAGTAACAAAAAGTGGTCTGAACAAAGAAAAACTAAAATGATTGAATGGCAGTTAGTGCCATCTCCTCTCTCTGGTGGTCCTATTTAATTTCTGTTAAGCTGGACAGATATAGTCATTTGTCTGAGGGCATGTCTGACAAAATTCTTACTTCAAGGGCTTTCCCAGAGCAGAATCTCATCTTATATAAGATTTTGAGAATATAGGAACTTCAGTGCTAAGTCAGATCAAGGGTTCATCTAAACAATATCCTATAATGGTCACAGGAGATATATGAAGGAGAAAAAGGGGGTAGGAAAAAACCCATGTAGTGATGCATCTCCGAAAGAACTTTCCAGTCTCCAGAAACTTGTGGCTCAGAAGTCTCCTGAGCTAGATAGAGTATTTAATATTTTTTGAGTTTCTGATACTTGAATTTTTCCAGTCTTTTCCTGAATTCATGCACAGTTTTAGCACACATTTTTGATTAAAATATTCTTTTGTTTAATGACATTCTTCAGAGAAACATTTTTTATTTTATTTTGTTTTGTTTTGTTTTGTTTATAATCTCATACTTGCCAAAGTCATGGGATGCTCACTTTCTTTTTTACTGGGAGAGAGATAATCATCACTTTCTATCTGTCCTCTCCTTGAAGTCCACTCAGGACTTCATACACCTCCAGTATATTGTCCCTCTGTTGCTTCTTTTCAGGCTGAGTAGGGAACAAAAACAGGTACTTTCTCAATGCCCTTTTTGAGAAGGATAACTAGATCTGTACATACTGTTCAGGATACAGACGATTTTATACACTTTCGTGTTGGTTCTCTTTTCCTTTCCTCGACATTTTTAACATTGTTCCCATTACTAAGCACTGAGATGGCATTTTCCTTTTATAACCATCTGTTTTAAACTTCCATTCCTGAGTAGTCATCTCTGAACCCATAATATTATATGTGAAGTTCTGGATTGTTTAATGTGCATCACTTAATGTTCATCTACACATTCCATTTCTATTTAGAACCCTGCCACCCCACCTTGCAAGATCCTCCTTAACAGTTCTGCCAACCTACTGCTTATACCTGAAGCATCCAGTAACTGTTATTTTAAAGAGTAAAACATGCATTTAATTAATATTTAGGCTTAAGAATATATTCAAATTAAATACATAAGAGAGTTATAGCTGCCTTATCTAGTTTGTATATTCAGTAGTGCCTGGCTATTTGTATATTGCAAAACTGTGAGAGAGGATGAGAAGAGAACCTTTCCCTGGAAATGTCTGGTAATGTGATGGTGGGTGAGGGATGCATCCAGGGCATGAGCTGAAGCACTCTCATGTAAATAAATCGCGCTCTCTTCCTTCACTATGAATAAGCTACTTCTTTTTGATGTTGCTGCAGTGGCAACATATGCAACATTGCATGTGCAGCTCAGAGGTGTCTCAGCAGATGTGGCTGGCATTTGAAGTCAGAAAAAATCTGGAATCAAATGCCTCGTTCTTCAGCTTGAATAATAGTTCTTTATATTTTTTTTTTCTCTTGAAAAATACTGTTTGGAATGATCAACTGCTGATTAGGAGAAGGACAGAGAGCAATGATACTACTCTCAGTCTGTGGGCTTTGACACATTAATTTTTCTCCTGTACCTCTAAGCTCTACATGAGGCACAAGTGCGCCACAGAGGGAGTACCCAAGGAATGCTCTTACCCAAATTCCCTTGATCCCTATGATACTAGAGTAGCATGAGTCCAAAGGAGAAAATGAGCCTATCATTTCCCTTGTCCTGAAGTCCCATATTCACCATGAAGTGGGCCTTAATTTGCAGCATTTTCAAAACAGAGTACAAGGAAATATGGAAGATGATTAAAAATAGTAAGGATGCAACCTAAACTTCATCAAAGACACCTTGTAGAAGCATAAACTTCCCCCTCTGGCTTCATAGGAAGGATTTAACTGCCAGGACGCTAAGGAAACAGAAGCTAATTATCAAATGAACATTGTCTTAATATGTTAATGAAGCGGTTTTGCTAATAGCGAGAGACCTGAATTTTAATACATTTTAAGAGCTCCTTGATTACGTGTTTGTTAGTTGTTATGATCATTTTAAATTATCTGTGCATGGCTTTATAATGGGTTAAAAACTGTATTAAGCACTGTATTCTAAACAGGCCTTGATGAGGCAGGTGAATAGTGCAAACATTGTCGCTAGGAAATTCACTTCAAAAGAAATGTAAACTAGTTAACCTAAAACGTGTCATCAAATCCAACAGTCACACTTAGCAATGTAAGTAATTTTTTATGTCAGCTACTTCAGAAATGTTTTTTCGCATGCAAAGGATATTCCAGAAACCTTGTAGCTATTATATCAGAGTGTTTCTGTATGCAGTATAAGAGGACTGAAACCATATTTTGCTGTTGGAATTTGAGGACCAAGTGAAGTAGTTCCAAATATACTGAGATAATCAATCTTGCCCTTGGTAGGGGCTTTTTATTCATTTGCCCCCACATATTTATTTTGTTCTTCCTCATGCAAAGAATCTCTATATTTGTCTTCAAGCATGTCTGGGACCAGTGTAAATAAAAATACTTTCTGCAATGACACTAGCATAAAAATGTGCATACCTAGATAGCACCTTTTTGTTAGAAGGCATCTTTATCTTCTTTTCCATAAATTAAATTTCAAATCTAACCATCCTGGACCATTATCCTTCCTTCTCCAACTTATTTTTCAGCTGGCTGGAAAAGCTTCTGTGGAGCTGTTAACTGAATGGGGTCTGCTGCTTAAAAAGTCATGACTGTTATTAGTCCTCTGGTGACACTTTCTGCAGTTTTTTGAAACAGCCAAACAGAGGTGTCATCTCCAGAAGATAGCCTTCAGACCTTGAAAACCCATTGTCAGCCAAAACACTGACAAAAAGACATCATGGAGTCCATGTGAACTGAGAGGTTGTAAATTCTGGCTGGGCTGTTTACAACACTTATGTCCATTTGGATTTTTTCCCCCTCCATTTTCCTGCTTATTGCACTTGATTTCCTTCTGTGAAAGGATAACCCACCTAGTTGATCTAGGAAAGTCAGTAGATGTATTTTTGGATTTCAGTAAAGCTTTCAATACTGTCTCTCACAGGATCCTTCTGGACAAAATGTCCAGCTCACAGCTGGATAAACACATCATGGGATGTGTGAGAAACTGGCTCATGGGTCAGGCACAAAGGGTGACAGTGAATGGGGTGACCTCAGACTGGTGACCTGTCACCAGTAGGGTTCCATAGGACTGCATCCTCAGCCCCGTGCTCTTCAAAATGTGCTCTTCATAAATGACCTGGACACAGGACTTGAAGGAATACTGCATTTGCCAACAACATTAAATTTGCCAACAACATTTAATTTACTTCCTCAGGGCCAAGAGACCTTGCAGAGAGACCTCAACAAATTAGAGGGCTGGGAAATCACCAACTGAATGAAATTTAGTAAGGGCGTGTGCTGATTCCTGCACTTGGGATGGGGCAACCCTTATTTTTGTTATAGAATGGGGAATGAGAGGCTGGAGAGCAGCACTGCAGAAAGGGACCTGGGGGTTCTGGTTGATGAAAAGGTGAATCTGCGTCAACGCCCCAGCAGCCAGAAGGACCAACCCTGTCCTGGGGTGCATCAGGCACAGCATCACCAGCCAGGCAAGGGAGAGGATTGTCCTGCACTGCTCTGCACTGGAGCAACCTCACCTTGAATCCTGTGTGCAGTTTGGGGTGCCACAATATAGAAAAGACTTTAAGTTGTTAGAAAGCATCTGAAGAAGGGCCACAAAGATGTTGAAGGGTCTGGAGGGGACACTGTATGAGGAGTGGCTGAGGTCACTTAGTCTATTTGGCCTGGAGAAGAGGAGATTGAAGGGATATCTCATTGCAGTCTTCAACATTCTCATGAGGGCATGCAGCTGAGTCAGGGCACATTTAAGTCAGGTATCAGGAAAAGGTTTTTTTGCATAAAGGGTGGTTGGGCACTAGAAGAGGATCCCCAGTAAAGTGGTCTCAGCACCAAGCCTGTCCGGGTTCAAGAAGCTTTTGGACAACACTCTCCAGCACATGCTGTGATTCTTGGAGTGTCTTTTGTAGGGTCAGGTATTAGACTCAATGATCCTGATGGGTCCCTTCCAACTCAGTGTATTCTATGATCCTATGATTGCTGAATTAAATTATAGCTGAGCTGTGTGTACCAAAGTCATGTAATCCAAACATGCTCTGTCGGGGTGTGTGTGAATTCTCCCTGCTCAGAAAATTAAGGAAATAGAACCTTGGTTAACCAGAAAGTGGAGATCTGGATGGGAAGTGAATGAAACTAATGGGAGCTGTATTTATATTAGACAAACAGTCACTATGTGATTAAACTTGCTCTTCATTATTTCCATTAATGTCAAACACGATGCTCATGCTTGGAAAACAAAGGTGTTCTGTGATTCTCATACACTGTGTAATACAAAGCAATGCTCACAGAATATAGACCTCCTCATTTTGAAAAAGACGCATATCCCTCCCTCTTTCTGACAACAAAAGGAGCCTGGAGGACTGGGCGATTGCAGCAATGCAAGGAACATTTGGACTACCTTAGAGCACCAAATCCCAGAAATGGCTGATTAATTAACCACTGATCCCTACCTCCCTTGTGCTTGGATACCTCCGGATCAAGCCTTTGGATCAATGGTAAAGACAGGTAAAATCTTAAGGCTAGCTCAGGGAAAAGACACTATCCAAAATCAAAGCCATAAAACCCTTCTTAGGAAACCACCTGAGAGGATGCTTAAGTACACCACACTTGACTTTGACAGTTTGCAAAATTAAATATATGCATTATATGAGCTAAAGAAATTATGTAGAATTATATTGCCAACCTTATCATATTGGTTTTCTCATATAATTTGGAAACTCTAAGTATCTTCCTTCTATTTCTTGTACCTTTGTGGACATTTGCCAGAGGAAAGAGGAAATGTAATCCTATTTAACATAACTAGCCTTTGGAAAATCCTAATTGCTTAGCTCAGTTTAATTTATTTTTAGGTCATACTGCCCTCTAGGGGATTAGGCAGATAGCGAGTGCGTTTTGCATAATACAAACCTTTAATTCACAGGGAAAAAAAAAAATCTTCCTTTGTACTGCAGTAGAACATATTGATCCATGTCTAGAGCTCGTAATTTAGCATTTTGGGTGTAATTTTCATTCCTTTTCTTGGAAGCATCTTTAAAAATTAATATTGAGTCTCTGCTTTCTGGTTGTGGTGTTGACCTTCCATGCACAGGATATTCAACTTTTTATATAAGGAACTACAGCTAAATCAGGGAAACTTTCCCCTTGATTTCAGGTGGTACTACATGTAAATTGTGAGAAACTTGTGTACTTATATGTCCTGAACATCTATATTTGTACATCAAACATAAACTCTCATTCAATATTTTTAGAAACATAAAAGATTCACCTATTTAAAATAGAACACATAGCAGCAAACTCACCATATCAACAGTTGTGACTGCTTTTGGATGGAAAATAAAAGTAGCAAGAAGGTAATTAACGTTTTGGAAAAAGAAAGAAAATTATTAACACAGTTGGCAGTTAGGTGGGCTAAGAACCACAAAGGCTTTTTCAGTGATGTCAACACTTGCTAAGCAAGGAGAGTAGCCTTCTGCAAAAGGCTAAAAGGCCAGGCATTTAGATGCTTAATCATCTCCATAATGCAAAATCTTGCCCCCTTCATTGTTCCTTGCTGATGTTCCTCCCTGCTTATTCCTGCCATTGACTTATCTTCATTCCAATTTAATTCTAAAATAGCATAACCTTGGCTGGCCAGATTGAGTTAAGCAATAATGCTCAGAACTGGGGCTGCCCCATCAGGTCATCATTGCGGTTTTTGCTTTGCTAGCTGGAGCCATATCTACTTTGCTGCTTGGATTTCTGTTTTGAAGAAGCCAGGTTACGTAGCAGCAGAGTTTTGGGGGTCTTTTGAAAGAGGATCTTGGTCCAGCAGCTGATTCACTGATCTGTGATGTTTTGAGAATGAGTCCTTTGTCCAGGTATTCACTTGGCTGTAGGAGGTTCGGTTGTCACTGCCCTCATCCTACTCACCAGTATTTAAAGGCAGATATTGTGGGCAATTCTCATTTGACGCAGATTAATTTGATCCTACTGTGAACTGTGTGGAACATCTGCTATGATCACCTAAAATTACAAAAAACCTGAGTTTGTCCTGGCCTCTTCCCAGCATCACGCTGGGGTTTTGTGAGATTTTAAAGCTGTCAGCTTCAAATGATTAGGCTTCTGATTTCAATCTTAGCATACTTAATCCTATTCCATGCTAATGGTTCATGAGAGATTTATCTACTCATCCTCTAGTTTCACTCAGCCATGCTCCTGCCTCCACAGACTTTAAATAAGTCTGTATCCACTTTATAAAATTTCTTCTAATACCTGAAAGGATAAACTACTGAGACTTCCTAGGCAAAATCCCTCTTTCATGCTCCCTTGCATGGCCATAGGATTGTGGATTCATCTATGAAGCATTTTTTCACTTGATCAGGACAGCCCTATCATTTATGCAGACTTGTACAACCTGTACTGTAGTCCATGACTGCTGATGGTTTCTTTTTTCACTTCTAGTGGCCCAGCTGTGTTGTGCTATGCTCAGTGGCTCCACAATAACTAGATTTTCTGAGGCTCTGCTGATTCTTACCTCATCATATCAAAATCTCAGAACTGTGTATAACCTCATATTCAATTTTCCATTTAGGGGCAGGGATACCTTTATTAGCTTAAGTTTCTTGGTCCTCTTAGAAATACTAGTAACCATGGATAGTAACTGATGGTACTTGTCTTGAGGTGGTACAGTGGCTTGATGACTTGTCTACCTGCTGATGTGCCAGAGCCTTTCTTAGGGTCACAAACTAGAGAAATGTTTGGTCTGGGTGGTTTGAGCAATAACCTGTCTCATACGCTAGGCTGGAAATTCATTCCAATGCTCTGTTAACTCTCTGGTTTGTTCTGCTGTAGATGTTCCATCTACTTGTTCTAGCAGGGGTAGGATAAGCTCTTTCTGTGCTGACCTGACTCCAGCAAAGCAAACCGAAGTGTCCTCGCATATTAGTCGTGCCCACACAAAGAGATTTCACAGAATCACATAATAGTTAGGGTTAGAAGAAACCTCTGCAGATCAGTAAATCCATACAAAAGCAGGCTCACCTATTGCAGATTACACAGGAATGTGTCCAGGTGGGTTTTGAATGTCTCCAGAGAGAGATTCCATGACCTTCCAGTGCTCTACCATCTTCAATGTAAAGAAGTTGTTCCTTACATTGAGGAGGAACTTGTGGTTTAGTCCTTTGCCATTACTCCTCATTCTGTTGCTGGGCACAAGCAAAGGGTCTGGCACCATTCTCTTGGCACCTGCCTTTGAGATATTTACATGAATTGATGAGATCCCTCCTTGGTCTTCTCTCCAGACTAAACAGGCTCAGCTCCTGCAGTCTTTCCTCATAAGAGAGAAGCTACAGACCCCTTTTCATCTCTGTGGCCTCTGCTGGACCCTTACCAGTAGGTTCTTGTCTTTCTTGAACTGTGAAGACCAGTGTTGAATCTAATGCCCCAGAGGTGGCCGTACTAGGGCTGTGTGAATATAGACATACAGGTAACCAGGGCAACCACCAAACCACGACTGAAATGCAAAGAGTAGATTTATTTCATTACCTCCCTACATATGCCAGGCAGCAAAGACACACAGGGACACAGGCTCCGTTAGGCTCAGCTCATCCTAGAGAAAAGAGACACATGGGGACACAGGCTCCGTTAAACTCAATTCATCCTAGAGAAAAGAGACACATGGGGACACAGGCTCCATTAAACTCAATTCATCCTAGTGGGCAGTGCCAGGGGAATATATCAAAGGGCTTTACCATGTGCAGTTCATCAGAAGGCTTTTAGGATCTCTCTGTCTCCCAGCAGGAGACTCAAACCTGTCTGTGAGTGTGTGTTACCTCTATGCAGGAATTCTACTCAAAACAGGCAGAGGATGAACACAGCAGGCATAATAAATGGAGTTTTTTCCACACCATTTTTAGCATTCCCAGTGGCAAGGTCACTTTACACAAAACTATTCCTTCCTCTCTGCCAAGTCTTCTGGTTTTAACCCTTTCCTCCCAACAAAGGTGGAGTAAAGAGGGAGGATCACCTCCAACAACTTGCAGGCCACACTCTTCTTCATGCACCCCAGGATACCATTGTTCCTCTTGGTTGCAAGAGCATACTGCTGTCTGATGGTCAACTTGTCATCCACCATATTTCCCTTTCTATTATTAGTTTATATTATTTCTCTGTAGCTGTAGCCATTGCTTTCACTCTCACACTTATCCCAGTGCACAGTTTCCATACTTATGGAATATGTTCCTATATGTTCCTCTTTGAAAATTACCAATGATTTGCTGTTCTCACTGGGATTATAGACTGAAAAATTCCATTATGTGGTAGGAATTGCATTGTCTGACTGCACACTTCAATCCCTGCAAAAATGGCTGTCTTTTCCCCAGGTTGTGGGACCTTGCAGGTCTGGAGGTGCCATCAAAAGTTGGCTCTCACAGGAAATATGTGTGTCCTCCATCCTTGGCGGTGCCAGTCCCTGCATGGTGGAAAGGGCCAGGGTTTGCTCCTGCAGTTATTTGTTGAAGCTTAACATCTCTAGAGATGCTCTCAGGTTGTCTGTTTTTTCTGTCAACTAAGCATGCCTTTTCATCCCTGTGGATCCCACAAGCAAATCTGTTCCCACTGTAGTTTTCAGCCTGTGTGAGGTAAGAATGCAGCTGCACTGGCTTCCTGGGGAGAGGTTTGCTTTTTGAAATTATACGTTCTCAGCTAATGTTAAAGACATGGGCAACTAGACTTGGACTACTCTTCCCTCAAACCTGTCCCTTGGTTTCCACATAGGCAGCCTCTTTGCATGGAGGGATTGTGCTTGGAGACCCAAATTCTGTAAGGAAATCCAAAACAACAACAAAATCTGTGCTCTAGTTAAGAAAGAGAGCTAAACAAATAGAAATGTCCTGGGGAGAAAAAGAAAAAAAGAAATAAAGTTATGGGAATCCCACAACTTCAGTTTGAAACAAAAAAGTAATTGCTTTGGCACTGGCATGTTAAAAAGAATTCAGTGAGGCTGAGCAAGTGTCAGAGGAGCTTTTCACATTCTGTGCTGCTGACCACAGTCTGCTGACCCCAAGCAGGAAGAAGGCATGAAGGATAAAAATGAAACCACATAACCAGTTAAGAATCTGTGTGGCTTAAAAAAAACTCCTTTAAATGTAATTTAAGACACATTCTACATAATATATTTTCTTAGATCTTGTATGCTTGAATGAAGAACTTCTTGACTCTGTAAGTGATTCTCTGATGAAAACAAACAAGGGTTGATGGTGACTAAAGTGCTCCTCAACACAAGAGCAGCACAGCAGCCAGATTCTGCCACAGCCATTCTTGCATTAAGTAGTGACTTAGTCTACAAGTAGGATTTTTAGTCTCAGCCTGAGCACTGCTGGTGAAAGGTGCTACTCAGCCTGAAAAAAGAACCTGCTTTACAAGAAGAAATACAAACCAAAACAACAGCTTCTCCAATCACAATGGCTGAGTGGGAAGGTTAAGATTTAAGATGCAATGCTTGAGTTAGAATTTACCTTGGAAAGTGGGGTTAGATCCTCTTTACTGCAGCTCTCCTCAAAGCCATCCTGCTTGCCTGCTCTGAAGATCTAGTCTGCAAAACTGGGCTCAGAGTCCCACTGTTCAGCCCAGACCTATCAGTAGTATTGCTTGTGCACTGATTTACACTGACAAGAATAAAATCAGAAAGCAATTAATTGTGTTGCCCGGCCTCCTGTATGTCACCAGTCATTCCTTTCGCTCTGTCTTGAGCCTTGAATGTGATCTAAATGTGCATTGCACAGGGGCCTCTTAATTAAAAGAGTCTTTACCTTGGCTAACTACTTGCACATTTCCAATGGCCTGAGCTGCTCCAAGATTGGGTTTGTCTGGCTTTCAGCCTCTATTTTTGTTCTGACCTTCTGCCTAGACTGAAGATGGGTGTCCTCTAGGAAGACTAGAGCAAGGTGATCCTGTAGCTCAGACCTATTACTGCAAAGGGTTCAGGAATAAAATCCCATATGTCTCTTACCATAATTATTAGCATAATAACCCTATGTGTCTCTGGGAAGAGATCTTTATGATAAAATGAAATGATGTTTCAGTCTTTAGTTAAGCCGAGCAGAGATAATTTTTCAAGTATTTTAGCTTTTTATTTTGATTTTTCTTGGATTGGTTTGTGAATCTTGTTTGCATGTTGTTTAGAAGATATGGATGCAGTCAGTAGTCATAGTGATCTAGTACTCATCTCATCAGAAACAGAGGTGGAGAGAAATCACTTCCTTCCTCTGGCATTCCAACTTGTCTTCAAAATCCAAGGATTACACTAGCCTTTTTTACCCTCTATTTTTATGTCAGTTTCCGCTGAACTGATTTACTAGATCTCTTTCAGACTCTGCTTCCCAGCTATCTTTTCCCTGGTCCTTCTGTAGGACCAGTATTTTTCAATCCTTGATATACTGCTTTCCTGTGGCAACATGGAAATGCATTTTTTAAAGAGCCATTTTTCAAAGGAACATGGGCTGCATTTTATGGTTGCCCTTTTTACTCACATCTTTCCGTACACTTTGGGTGCCAGGGATGGGAAGGGAAATGGATGGCCCTTCTAGCTTCAACAAACTGATAGACTAGCTCAGCCATCTTGCCATTGAATCAGTGAATCATAGAATGGTTTAAGTTGGAAAGGACCTTAAAGACCCTCTGGTTCCACCCCCTTGCCATGGGCAGGAACATCTTCCAGTAGACTAGGTTGCTCAGGGCCCCATCCAACCTAGTCTTGAATATTTCCAGGATTCAGGAATCCACAGCTTCTCTGGGAAACCTCTTCCAGTGTCTCACCATGTTATTGACAGGAGAGAGAAAAGATTTTCTGTCATGTGTGTATGTCTTAATTTGGAAAAAATAATGTGAAGAGCTGGAAAAATACAAAACATTGTGCAATTGCCTTCTTAAGGAATTCCAGGCATGTTGTGTGCTGAGGCGGAGATTTCATTGGAGAAATTCAGTGTGATCAGTTCTCTAAATTTATATCAGTGTAAATAAGCCCAAGGGGCTGCCCAAATTCTGGAATGTCCTGGTGTTTGAAGGGTGAAATTTGCAAATAAAAAGACACTAAAAGATATTTGTGTATGGAACAGTTGTTATTTATTTCTCCCAGGAAATAGCATCTGGATAAGCATGAGGCAGATCATGAGGTTTTCATTGAAGTTAAGGAAGAGATTAAATGCTTCCCTGAACAAGACAGGCCTTACCTATCACTCTAAAAGTACAGGTCAATGCAGGACCTTTTAGACTGTATCCTTAGGCTTCTAAGTACACCCCTAACCATGCTGAGTGCTAGTTCTCTGAAGTCTGTAATGTCCAACAACTGCATCCTCAATGCATTTACTTGCTTACTGTACTATTTTTCTTATCTTTTGGCCAGTGAGGGAGGTTCTGACTGTTTATTACCATACATTTAGAAAGCTCCTACAGAAATGTGGAGCCTTTCCCCTGCTGACAGGCTTAGAAGCTGTTCTGCTACAGATAAATACTAGTTCCATATCTAGACAGTAAACAAAACCAACAGACAAAACCCCCCAAAAAAACAGACAAACAAAAAAAATTTAAAAACCCTCCAAAACCACAGACAAACTACAATACCAAAAAATGTTAAGATTCACTTATTTCTTTTCATTATTTTTTCAACAGCATTTGTTTCTTATAGCAAAAGTTATTTTCATTGAAGTTAAGATCTGCTATTCTTTAATCCCCAGGAAAATGATTACTATCATTTAAGAAAATTATATTCTTCCTAATTAAGCTGTTTTCAGACAATTAAATTGCTTCCTGATTTTCATAATTGTCTCTTTGCTATGATCTACCTCTTTCCTGATTAGCAAGGTGGAAAAAACCCTTTGATTTTACTCTGTACAATATTTAGTAGTTAAGAAAGATGTTTCAGCAAATATAATAAGTCAGACTCTTCTTCCACATTACCTTCTCTATATATGCTGCTCTGGCTTCACAAAGTCAGATCAGATAGCAAAGGCACCCAGAAGGGTGACCAGAAAAGTAGGAGGAAAGCTTTTTTGGAGAGTCCTGTGATCAAGCAAGCATGGGAGGCAGCATACCCTGACAGGCCAGGATGAATCTCTCCATTGCCCACAGCTTTCATGAGGTAAAGACTGGCTTTCCAACCAGCCCTGGTTAGTCAGCTGTGGATGTGCAGTCCAGACTGCCCCTCTCTGCAGTGCAGCAGAGGTGCAGGTCAACAGCATGTGTTTGAAAAATGCTAGTACCATGGCACTGCCTCACAGTTACAGAGCACACAAAAATCAAACTCTCAATGGCTGCATTCCTTATGATATTTCAGCCATTTCACCTGCATATTGTCTGTCCTGGTAGTGGTCACATCTGAGACTCCAGATTTCCCAAGAGCTGCGCATGGCTACTGCATGAAAATGCACTTTTGCTTCCACTCTTTCTGTGTGCACGTTCTCTTCTTTCACTCTTTCATTTACTTTTTCTCTTACCTTGATTTCCTTCTTTTTTTTTTTTTTTTTTTTTTACAGTAGGGCATTAGCTGTTAATGTAAGGAGTCTAACACTTGTTGCAATGTACAAGTGTCCTGGGGGACCAGGCGTCCTGGGGGACCAGGTGTCGGGGCTTCGGGAATGCCATGTGGCTTCTGGCCTGTGAAAGGGGCACAGTGAAAAATCCTGTGAATCTTTCCACATCTGTGGCATGGCTGGGCCTGCAACTTCATGGATGCTGTTCCAATCAATCCGGAGGGTTAATACCCTTAAGTTGGGTTTTGAAGGGAAATATGTGGATGGGGAATCACTGTTTCAAAGGATTTGATACTAATTTGGAATGCCGACACTGGCAAATAGCTGTTCTGAGAAATAAAGATAACACATTAATCAATGGCTGTGGACTAGAGCCGTGTACATTTGAAGGGGGGAAAATGTATATTATGCATACATCAATGTCAGGTGATTAAATTAATCAGGTCAAACATTTATCTGGGGATGGATGGATGGATGGATGGATGGATGATGTTCCTGCTGCTATGGTGATGAACACCATCTGAATAGCTGGCTTGTGATGCTTTTAAAGGTAGGGATAAGGCTGAATGGACCTTTCCACTACAGCTAAACACATTATTTTTAATAATAATGCTAAACAAGCTTATTTTATAGCAGCTAAACAATATTATTTTATAGCAGGACTTCGTAAAATTCATCAACTCAGGATTTTCACAGGTCTGCCACTGTAATATTTTCAGTGTCCCAGTCCTTGAAGTCAAATGATGAAGTGACATACATGCAAACACAAGCCATTTTAGTTCTCACTGAGCTTGAAGAGCTCTTCTGAAAAGGCAAAATAGATCAAACAACATTTAAAATGTAACAAAATTGTTCTCCAAACAGAAACTGGAATGCAAAAAGGTTATCCCTTTTTCTTTAAATCTTATGATTATTTACATTAGCCTCATGGTTTTTGATATCTGATTAATTGGTTTTTAATACTACTGTAGCATGGTCTTGAACATGTGGTACGGGCACATAAACATAAACACAGTAATATAGCCAGAAATATTCCTTTGTTAGTGTGGTGGGTTGACCTTGGCTGGACACCTGGTGCCCACCAAGCTGTTCTACCACTCCCCATCCCAGCTGAACAGGGAAGACAAAATAAGGCAGAAAACAACTCATAGGCTGAGATAAGGCAGTTTACTAAAGGAGACGTTTGCACGCTGTTAGGCAAAGAGAAAAGTTTATTCTCTATTTCCCATCAATATGTATTGTTCAACCACTTCCTGAGAAACAGAGCTTCAGCACCAGTAGTGGTTGCTCCAGAACACAACCACTCTATATAACAAAGGCCCTGCCCCCCCTCATTCCTCCTCCTTTCCTTCCCTTCCCTTTTATATCTGAGCTGATGTCACATGGTATGGAATGTTCTTTTGGCCAGTTTGGATCAGCTGGCCTGGCTGTGCCCCCTCCCAGGATCTCACCCACTCCCAGCCCCTTGGTGAGGGGGACAGTTGAGAGACATTACTGATGCTGTGCCAGCCCTGTCCAGCAGTAGCCAAAACACTAGTATGTTATCCACGCCCTTCTAGTTACCTGTGCAAAGCACAGCACTGTGAGGGCTGCTGTGGGAAACATTAACTCCAGCTCAGCCAGACCCAGCACAGTTAGAGATAGTCATGTGAGTCTTAGATATCTCTTACAGTCTCGTTCCTTTTACGTTTCCAACCAAAAGAAAGAAGAAGTCCTGAAAGCAAATTGTTTTTCCCTCCTGATGTGAGGAGCTGCTTTGTTGCTATGTCAAAGGTCATTGTTATTATTAACTGCCTGTTTTGTCTTTCAAATTGTTCCATGAGTACTGATTTTATATGAGCTTCATTTCTCTGTTAATCATTGTATGAGAGGAAAAGTAATGGCAGTCAAAAGGAGGTTCTGGCACAGCCAGCATTGAAAGAAACACAGATGGCAGTGCAATTGTTAAGGTGCAGTAGTTTTGGGGGACAAAGGAGCATAAAAAAGAGGGAAAGATGGAGCCACTTAGTCCATAGGGTTTTTTTTGGAGAGTCAAACCTCTACTTTCAGCCTTATTTTGGTTGTTCTCAGGAATGCTGACATTCATTTTCATAAACTTTATGCCTTTTTCACCTTGCGCTTTAACAGCCTGTCTCAAAGGATGTTAATGAAGTACAAATAAGTTTGGTCTGTGGAAAAGAATCCTGCAGAAAATACCATGCGTGGGAAGTGATCCTTCCCAGCACCTGCATGTCCCCTCCAAACCACCAAAGGCTGAGCTAGCTGGAGTATGTTATGAGTGATACACAGATGATCAGTAAGCTCTTTGCTTGGCATCCCTTTTTAATTATGCTGCCATTTTAGAGAAATGTTTTTATAGCCTCTGCTTGATTTTTCATCAGATCCCTTCCTCCCTGTGATTCCTCCCTTCCTGCTTCCTACAGAATGTGGCCAGCTGGTTACTGCTAAATTTAAACAAAGATGCACTACTTGTAACTCTCTTTGCTTCATGCACACAATATTACTAGCCTAACTCATCTAGAAAGAAGTACTTCTATTTTGATGTGCACAAAAACTGTAAGCCCAGATGAAGGTCAGTGAAGGCTGTTGCATAGATAGATCATGCTGACAGGGAGTGCTCTGTTTTTTTGCAGCAAAGTGTTGATTCAGTGGAATTGGGAAATTTGAGGGGTACGTGTGAAGAGGGTTCAATATGTGGGAGCTTGATGGGAATTCAAAACTGGGTGTCCAAGGGAAGCCCACAGAGCAGCTCCAAGAGCAGCAGCAAAGCACGGCCCAGGTCTCCATCAGTGCTGTAATTCTACCATGCTGATGCACAATGAAACACCCAGCATCTCCCCTGAAATAGAAATCCTCCTTTCTTGTCAGCTCTAATTACAACAGCATACCATGTTTAAACAACCCATAAAATTGGGCATCAACAAAGAAGTGACTCCTTGTATCTCTGAGATTCATGCAGCATCCAAGAGCTCAAACATCAAGGAGAAAACAGCAGGTAGTTGAGCTCCCAAGATCTCTCCCCTGCTGTTGTTATCATTGACAATGAAGGCAGTGTTGTAAGTGCAGAGTGCAATGGACAATTCATGCACTTACCATATCTTGCGCTCTAGCTACAGGCGCGTGATTTTCTGAAGAAATGATGACAGGATCAAACATATTCTGGCAGATACTCACAAAATCAGAGCCCCTTTCACTCAGTAAATGACCGTAAAAATGCTTTGAAGATGACAATAAAAAGTTATTTAATCATGTTCAAAACAGAAGCACCTGCCAAGTCAATATGTAATTTTTTTACATGATTGGCTGATACAGTGACAATAGTGAAAAATGCAAAGTGAGGCTGTTAGGAGCAGCTATTGGCCTGATTCCATAGTAGGCATAGCCTGATGGTGGAGAGAGAGAGCAAGGAAAGAGGAAAGAAAAAGCAAGATAGTCACACATACATTTCCTCAGCCTCCTGATTTTTCAACTCTTTTCCCAGCTGTTACAAGGTGCCCTTGGAAGTCTGAAGATGTCCTTAGCAGCCCCCATTTTCTGTGAAGTCAGTGCTAGAGGGAGAAAGGACAGTAACCAAAAGGAGACCTAAGACAGCGTGGGTGATTTTCATGCTGCCGTAGCACAGGGGAAAAGGTGCTGGGGAGAAGGGTGAGGATCTGGCCTTCTGCTATCACCACTGCCTTAGGATAGCTGCACGCTTGTAGGTGGGGGCTGCCCAAAAATAGAGACACAGAGTGTTACGTGCAGCTGGGCACAGATTTTTCAAGCAGCCCAGGAGACCCTGCACCTGCCATCAACAACGTGGGCTGTGGGGCCGTGCCACGCAGCAAACAAGAGCCTGTACTGTTACACAGCCTCAGCGCTGCCCTTGCAGCTGCATCTACCCCAAATTCAGCAACTCTTCTAGGCAAGTCATTTACCTGGTGGTTGGCTTATGCAACTGTAGCATTGAAGAGCTTTCTACCTATACCTGATGCAAAATCCTCTTTTTGAACTGATTGATTGGGTTCTTTCATGATTATCTGAAAGCAAAGTAGCCCAAGAGTGGTGATAATTTGCATTCTGGTACCTGAAGTCCACCAGGTAGCAAATAGAAATGTTCATACTTAAAGGTCAGAAGGGTCAGTTCTGAGCAAGCACTGTCATCTCCAATACACTATGAGCCATGGGGATCCCTGGAATTCATTCTCAGCATAAGGCAGATATCTATGACTAAATGAGAATATTTTTGCTCAAATATCCCATGAAGTTTTTCAGAGTCAGGGATTTTGTCACCAAATCCTGGTAAAAAGGCCTTATTATTCTACTAGTTAGGAGTTGTGACAAATTTCAGAATAGGTTTTGTCAAACTATTGGACCTCATTAAACATTGCTGCTGAACAGAAAGGCCTTTAATGCCCAAGACTATGTTTGCTGTGTGAGTGCTTTTACTTCAGTTGCTTCACCAGCCTCTTTGATAAGCTAGAATAGACAGGACACCTACCCCAACCTTCACTCCACAGGATGATGGCCAAGTCTTCACCTTTCCTGCTGTTCTCCCACAATGGCTCTCAAGTGAGTCAACATCTTTTTAAAATGTAAACACCAGAACAGTATTCCTGTAGTGTCATGAAATTTCAGTGCACTCAACTCTCTGTTGCCCAAGGAGTATTTAAACTATAGTACTCAAAGACAAAAACATAATAAAGTCTAGGTTTCTTTGAGGCATAGCTAAAGTTATTTTTCAGTAGCCAAATCTGAATATTAAAATGGGGCAGTATTCACACATGTACACATTGGTACTGTGAAAACTGAGTCTGAAGGTTACAAGGTAGTAAAATTATTTCCCCAAGTTCATTATATTAGACATGAGTGAAGAAAATAGGGTGCTAAGTTACTGGTTTGAAAAGAAAATATGAGGGAGGAAAGAATATTAACACCATATCAGCCACCAGTAGAAGGCAGGTAAACCATGTACAGAGGAAATACATGTGGTGATGAAGGCAGAACTTCAACATTAAAGATCCCAACAATAGCATCCTGAGGCCAGTGTAGGAGAAGTAAAGGGAAAAGCTGAGTAAAACCAGTCACGTCTACCTTTTAACTGTGCATACAAATAGCATAGAAGGATATCTGATAACAGGAAACTCCCTGAAAGCAGCAGAGAAATGGAAGGGATCATGAGGACCTCCCAAATGGTGCCCAGAAAGCAGCAGAAGAGTTTTCTGAAGTGTGATGGCAAAGCAATTATCATGGATGATACTGCATTTTGCAGAAAGCAGATGTGTCCAATTAGGAGCTCTACATGAATGCACACAAACAACAGAAGGCTTTTTTTTCTCTCCAGATTGATATTTTATTATATTTTTAAGCAGCTATATTTATGACTAAGTAAAATCATGATTAGTGTTGAATATCATAAAGCTATTACCATAGTACTAAACCCTCCACCAACTCAAACAGGACAATAAGGACATAAGAGGAAAACTGCATTCTCAGTGTAAAAAGTCAGATGCTTCCTGCCAAAAAATATTACAAAGTCAAACACTGTGGGAATATCAAGAAATCATTTTTGTCCACCCTATGAACTAATGAGCAGGGCTGCCCTCCATGGGAGATGCCCCTGACTGTTCAAAAGCAGCAAGGACAGTCCCATGAAAATACATCCTGTGCACCAAAAGTGGTGAGGAGATTTATTCTTTTCACTGTTGTTACTGGTTTTCCTATGTCTTTTTGCTGTGTCTCTCTGTTTCTTTTATCTTTTAAAGTATTACTCATCTGGAATAAATTTCTGTGAGATTCTGAAGAGGATATCTAACTCTGAAGCTGAAGAATTAGACTGAGCAAAGCCCTGTGAAGAAGTAAATGATTGGGTCTCCTTTTATTTAGAAAGGTAGCCTGAAACCAGTGGATGTCAGAAATGAACTTTTCTCCATGTTGGTCCTGAATATTAAAAAAGTTGTAGCTGTGTTCTGGAGAGATTTTTGCTTTTTCCAAAACACTTTTTGACCTCTTTTAAATAGAAAAGCACTTGAGAAAATAGGGTGAAAACTGCCAAAATCCTTGGTCTAGAGAGCTAATTTCCTTCATCATTTAGGAGGCAATTGTGAGCCTGAATATGATAAAAAACAACCTGATCTCATAGCTCAATAATTTGTGCTTAGTGGCAGACAGAGATCTCTTTAGGCTTGTTACACCCAGTAGACGTGTGATTTTTTAAAAATAATTTTAATAGCGTTACTGTTGATCTGAGCTCCTCTGCTCCTGAGTGTTACTTGAGCACTATGCTTGAGGAGCATAAAGGAACTTTTCTGCTATGGATAACTCTCCATCCATTGCCTCCTTTCCCACGGGAAGTTCTCTTTAAACTAAGTGCCATGGTTTAACTTCAGCCAGCAACTAAGCACCTCACACTCTGCCACTGAGGGGATGGGGGAGAGAATTAAAAGGAAAAAGTGAGAAAATTCATGGGTTGAGATAAAGGCAGTTTAAGAGGGAAAACAAAGGTCACTCACACAAACAAAGCAAAACAATTCACTTCTTCTCATGGGCAGGCAAGTGTTCATCAGACAACAGTTACTGGGGAAAACCAATTCCAGAGCTCTGAAAAACCCTTCTTCCTCCTTCTTCCTCCTTCTTCCTCCTTCTTCCTCCTTCTTCCTCCTTCTTCCTCCTTCTTCCTCCTTCTTCCTCCTTCTTCCTCCTTGTATCTTAGCTGTTCCCATTTCCCAAGAAGCAGCAGCTATCAGGGACTCAAATCCAGTGAGACACTATCTTAAACAATGAGCTGCAACTTCTGAGGGTCACTGAGTACACTGGGAGAGCCAGAACTGGGCTTCTCCACAAATAGAGTTGGACACCACCAGTTTCGGAAAGCAAAGTGAGCTCACTGTGATCCTAGAGCACCAGCTGGGCTCTCAGCAAGGGTGGAAAGCCTATTCCCATCAAATGCTATGAGGTACAAGGGGATGAAATTCCAAAAGTTTCGACAGACCTGACCTGCACTTAGATAGCAGCACAGTCCAGATGGGTCATTAACCAAGACATAGATACTGCAAGGCTGCCAGGAGCCTTTCCTAAGTCAGTGACAAGAGAATTTGGAGCATGGCAGAGCTCTGCTTCAGAGGCGATGTTTTTCATCTGTTGTAATTTTTAAAATGTATGGTGTGTGTATATACAAAGGTGAATGATGGATGTGCATTGGCAGGGGCACACTCAACTTGTTCATGGAGTATAACAAAGAGGCTGGATCATATACTCTTTCAGAACTATTGTCCAAAAAATTGAGGCAATCTGGTGACTTGTTTTAATGTCTTAGTTCTAAGTTAACAAACATGTGCTCAGGGGCTCCCACTGAAACAGGGCTGGGCCTTTGCAAAGTCAACAGTTTATTTACTAGCTAAGAATAAAGCACACAGGAATATGTTTGTAGATATTAGCAATGCTTTTCATTAGCTGAATATGGCATTAGGTCTTGATCATGGTATGCTTATTCATTAGTTTCAGTGAAATTCATAGGCCTGTTTGCAGGGTGAAAGTAATAATGAGACCTAGTGGAGAAAAAGAAAGATAAAAGGCAGAAACTGTACATTCACCCCTTTGAGGAGGAGGCAAAAAAAAAATCCGAATCAACAAATGAGATGATTTCATGCCTTATCAAAAAACAGGTCAAAGTAGCAGACGCTACACTGAAAGGTGCTAAGTTTCTCTTGTCCTAAAGCTGTTATCAGTGACACTTGTTAAGAAGTATCTCCTAGATACAGCTTAACTGTTGGTAAAGTTAACTATTTTCCTTATTAAATGTGCTTAAAATTTAGGCAGATTAATTTGCTTCTGTCAGGAAAAAAAATATTTTCAGTCCCACCGTGTAAATCTCCATAGACTATTGAATTTCTTCATTATTTAATATTCTTCTTTCTACTTGGATGCATTAAAATAAGAGGGTTGCTTTTTTTCATGCTTGAACATGTCTCTGCCATCTTCCCTGCACCCCTCTTGAGACGCCTTCACTCACCCTGCAAGAGCACCTCGTTAGCCTTTGCCAGTGCCTGGGAATTGCACCTTTCTCATTCCCTGGACTTGGTAAAAGGCAACACTCACAAATCGCACATTTTTTGTGAAGAAACCCACATCAGATGACATTGCAGCTGGTGATCAGAGAAAATCACTGCAACCTGGGATTGGGAAGGGACATCCCCTATCATTACCTGGATGTACAGTAGCTCATAAAAGCAGTCATTTAAGGCTCCTATTTTGTAGAGCCTCCCTATAGCCATCTGTGGGCTCTTGGACAGGACAGCAGCTCAGATGAGTGAGAAGCCAGGGAATGATCCTTCCAGGTGAGATGCTGCAAACACTCGGCAAGCGGACGGAGCGTAGATTTGTGCTGAGGAGGAGCAGTCTTGTCCCGTTTTCTTTGTTTCCTTTTCTAATGACGTTATCACACTATTTTCACAGATGATCCTGCTGCATAGCTGGGTTGAAAAGGGTTAAAATGGAGGGCAGCATCTGTACTTTTAAAACTACATGTGACAAAGTCCATTGCTTGAAGTCTGGGTCCTTTCTATCCCCGCCCCTCCCCAGCTTCCAGTAATCATTTATTATTAGACGGGTTTTATGATACAAATTTGATAATCTCCCATACACATTGGCACTGTTCTAATTGGAGTTGTAAGCCCATAAAATTCAAGCCCTTTGTTTTCATGAAGGCCACAAGGTTTTAAAAGATGCTATTGTACCGCCTAAAACCCATAAAATTGTCACTAGGGACTGATTAAACAGTCCTGAATCGAAACAGTGCGGATTTTGTCTAGGTCCTTTTCATGCACAACAATGCTCTTTTCAACCTCCAAGACAAAAGGAGGTTTAAGGAGCGATTCTCTTGGAGATTCTTCTAAGATAACCCTATCCATATGGGAGACAAGGTGGCCAGCAGCTGAGACGAAAAAAAAAAAAAAAAAAAAAGATTTCGGATGGCAGGAGGAAAAATAAAGGGAAAGGGGCGGGGGAAAGACAACAACAACAAAAAATCAAAACCCACCAACCAACCAACCAAACAATAAAACCAAACCCAGGTGACACAGAAGCTATGTTTCCCCAGGTCCTTCCCGCACAGCCCAGAGGCCTGATCCGCTCTGTGCCTTGGTTTTGGCACACGGCCTCCCGTGCAAGCAGGGAAGGAGATGTAGGTGGGAGGACTGGCGTCCCTTCCTTCTCCCCAGCCTGTCCTGCACTGTAGCTGGGTCTGATCCTCCCGCACCGAGGACAGAGGCGACACCGAGCCGCCCAGGTGGCGGGTGCGAAGCCCTGGTAAAGTAGGGCTGGGAGGAGAGCGGGGCCATTCCGGCGGGGGAGGCGGCCGAAATCACCCACGGAAACGGGTGTGTGCTTTTGGTCTCTTCCTCATCCGCGACGGCAGCACCTCCCAGCTTCGCTCTCCGCGAGCTCCCCGGGATGTGCAGTTAGCACACCACATCCCAGAGCCATACCATGTCCAAAATTATCTCCTTCCAGGGTATTAAAAAAAAAAAAAAAACCCCAAAAAAAAAAAAAAACAAAAACAAAAACAAACAACCCCACTCAAATATCTACACATTTTCCTCGGCGGCCACGTTGTCTGCATCAGTCCCCGTGGGGTCTTTGCCCCAGATATTCCCTCAGCGTTCGTGGTCCACAGGTGCCGTCGGAGGAATGGAAACAGCCGGTCTAGTCCATATTTCAGGGACCTGGGTTTAGCTTTGTAGGGAGTTTTAGGGATTTTCCCTATTGGAGGTTGGCAGATAATATATATTTTTATTTTCACCTCAAGGCAATAAAATCGATAGTTTATCAAATAGTTTCAAAACATAATTTTCTTGGCTATGCCTCCCCAATAGAAATTTGGAACGGTTTCAGGCTAACGGAAAGATTAGCTTAATTCTGGATCCTGCCTTAGTGCCTCTATGGAAGACTTAAAACGCAAAGTCGTGGGAGAGGGAGTCGCCGGAGCAGGATACTCTGGGCTCACGCTTACTGTAGGAATTATGACCGCATTTACATTGAGATGCTTGCAGCAAAATTTATTCGTAATTTACCGGCTCATATGGATAAAATAAAAGAAATTGAAAGTCAAATTCGACTGGAGATATTGAGACAAGTATTTAAGATTTTATAGCACAGGAGGCAATCCTACGAAACAGTCCCAATCGTCAAAACTACACTTCTCTGCCGGGAAAAAATTTATTTGCCAAAAATCATTTTATTAGTCACTGGAAGAGTCAGCTATTTTAAAATACACTAGGTCGCTAGGATGATCATTAATTTTTAACAAGGAATCTCTCGAACGGGAGGAGGAGCGGAGGTTTTACAAAATTCGCGCCTCACGCGGCATCCTCGCCCTCGGGTGAGGCCGGTGCAGGGCAGCGTGGCCCCGGCCAGCTTCGTCCCGGCCTGCCGCCGCCCCGGAGCCGCGCTCCGCCACCCGGCCCGCCCGAGCTCGGCCGCGCGGTGCCCCGGCGCTTTCCGCAGCGCCTTCCCCGCGCTACAGCCCGGGGCTGGGGCGGGCGGCCCCGCGCCCGTGGGATGAGTCCGGCCCCAGAGGGCTGAGCGCCGCTGTCACCATCCCCAGGAGACGACGGCGGGGTGCGCTAAGTGCTGGTACGCGGGGAAGACGCCGAGGGCGGCGGCGGGCGGGCAGGCTCGGTAGCCCTGCAGGGCGAGGGCGGCCTGGGCGCTGCATCCCGCCAGGGCGCAGCCCAGCTTGGGGCGCGCTGTGGGAGCCGGTGGGCTGGCGGGGCAGCCACGGCAGGGCTCCCCGTCCCGCACCAGGACCGGCACCACCACCCGGCGCAGCAGGGCCGGCGGGCGCGGCTGGGGGCTGCCGGGGCCCTCGCTTCGCGCCCGCTTCATCTTGTAGCGGTGGTTCTGGAACCAGATCTTCACCTGTGTGGGGGTGAGGCTGAGCAGCCGGGCCAGCTGCTCCCGTTCGGGCGCCGAAAGGTATCGCTGCTGCCGGAACCGCCGCTCCAACTCCAGCGTCTGCGCCTTGGAGAAGAGCACCCGCCGCTTCTTCTTCTTCTCCTCGGCCTCCGAGCCGCGGGCGGGGAGCGACCTTTGGGTGGAGTCGGGCAAGCTCATCTCCGGGCCGCTCTCGTCGGAAGCTGGGGACAGCGAGTGGGTTAGAGAGAGGGAGCAGCCGGGGCCGGGAGCGCGGCAGGCATCGAGGAGGCCGCCGAGAGCTGAAACGCCTCTCGCAGGGAGAGCCCCGTCTGTCTACCGGGCCGAATTAATCCCAACAGTCAACGAGAAATGTGAGCTAACCCCACGAACACATTAAACCTAGCCCACGGGACGGAGCGGGCTGTCGTACGGGCTGGGACCCGCTTTTCCTCGCTGGCAATCCCAACAGGGGCACGGCCGCTTCGCCGCGCACAGCCTGGGGTTTGCGGGCTGCCAGCCCTCGTGTTCCCTGGGTACTGAAACAGAATGTGGGGCTCCCCGGTCCTTTCATAACTGCTTTTCACTCGCCGCTCGATTACCTTCATATTTAACCCATCCCGGGGGTGTTCCCGCACCCATTCAAAGGACGATATCCGCCTGCGCACCCGGTATGCACAGGTATACAGTAAACGCCGTATATCTGTGGCACAATTTATGAGTGCGAGGTGCGAACAAAGTGCTGCACAGCTGGGTTTGCGAGCTGGAGCGTGCCCGCCGCGGTGGCAGGTGCGTGGATCTAAGCGGTGGCGCAGGGCGCTCCGCGGCAGCTCGGGGTGGCGAGGCACCGGGGGTTGCTCAGCTTTCCTCTGCGGAGCGTGGGGTGGCCTCAAACCCTTCAGCACAAAAAAACAGGATTTCTTGCAACAGTGAAATGGGGGTAAAAACTAATCCGGGAAATAGGCTTAAACGATAAGCGCACAGAGAGAAGTGGACACAGCCTGAGATTTTGGTTTCTGCCATAGCTGGGAATATGCACTGATTTACCAAAAAAATCCCAAAAGCCTCCCAAAATAACCCACAACAAAAACCAAACCATCTTTTCTGTCTTAAGATCGTGCCCGGAACATTTCTGCTGATTCGTTGTTGCAATTCAGTTAATATTTTATAAAATTCCCAGCCTGGATTCCCTCGATCTTGTAGGCTATGTACACTGTCAATTCGCTGCTTCGCATCTTCGTCAAAGGAATGGGGGGAAACAAATAAAAGATAATTGTGCGGAGATGGCGAATTCCTGTCCGTTTTATACTCACAGGGATAGTGATTCTTGTCTGTTTCTATCCACCCTCGATACGGCGAGCCGATGTAGTTCTCCGCTGAGTGGCGATGGTCAGAGGCTTGCTTTATGCTATTAGCATCCTGCTCTGGTAAATCCAAAATGCTCCTCACTGTAAAACTGATCCTCCCAGATGTGGCCATGGTAGATTTTGCACACACCCCCAAAAAATATCACCCCAAAACGAACCCCCTTCCTTAAAAGCTGCGAGGAAAGGATTGCGTCCAGTTACTGGGGAATCTCTCGGCTCAAGAGGACCTTCCTTTCCATCGCCACCTAACCCCAAATATTAGTGTCGTTTACAGAGGTGTCCTGTTTATATAAACAGTCCTCCCCACCGCAAACACTGCCTGCTTTCAAACCGTCCCTGTCTATAGGATGCTAAGTACCTGAATTAGTCAAGTGCTAAAGCCCTAATGGGAGTAGGTGTAACCCCCCCTCCCGCCACCCCCATGAGAGAATAACCCGTTACCTCCCAAAGACAGCAGGAAACAGGCGTCATCATTACATATTCTGTCTGATTAGCCAAAAGTGGGGACAGATAATGGTAATTGTTAGCAGTGAATAACATCTTGGGTGGCATGTGGATGACCAACAACCACCCCCCTCCATCCGCCACCGAAGCCACCAGCGTCCCTTCTATCCGCAGACAAAGTGAATCCTCCCAGGACATCCGCAGAGCATGCCGAGAGCCCCCTCCCCACTTCTCCCTCTTTATTTTCCCCCCTCTCTTGCCTCTTTCTTTAAATCTGGATGGAATTTAAGTCGTTATTTGTTTTATTTGCCGGGCTGTTTGCAGTGCTACCTCAAATTCTCTTCTTCTTGTTGGCAGGTTTCCTACCCTCAACGGGGCATTTTTCACACCTCGACCGAGGTCTCGACGGGGAAGGCTGGCGGCTGTGTGCGTTAAGGAATGGGATCTCTGGGATGGGGGTTTTTGTGTCTCCTGGGCATGGTAGATGGAAGGTGCACCTTTTTCTCGAGAAAGATGATAGCGAGAGCTTGGCATACTCGGTCTACAAGGAAGAGTCAAGACGGGGGTAGGGGTTATTTTTTTTTTTTTTTTTTTTTTTTTTTTTTTTTTTTTTTTGTAATCACCAGTTTGTCTTGTACTAACTCAGGGAATATCCCTTCGGGCGGGGTGTGTGAATGACTGAAACGACCCCAGCTGGGGACGGGGAGGAAAGATCAAACACGGCACGTCTATTTATCCGCGCCGTCCCTGCCGACCGCCGCTTCATCTGCCGAAAGAGGCAGCAAACGAAGCCGAGGACCGGCGCCCCCCGGGAGGAGGGTGCTGACACTGTCTGGGCACGGTTCGGGGACGCCCGGCGGCAGCTCCGCGGGACAAGCGCCTTCTCTCAGCTTCACCTCCCCTCATCCTTTCACCGGGTGGCCCTGTCCCCTCGCGAGGCTGCGGCCGGGCTTTGCCCAGCCTCGGTGGCCGCCGAGGACTTATAAGAAAATACGGTACAGAAGCAAGCAGTCCAGCGTGCCGCTCAAATGCAAACCCGCAGTGACAGGGCAGCGGTAGAAGTGACCGATGGGGGCGATGTTTCACGCGGGTCGCGCAGCGTGGCTCGAGCCGTGGGACCGCAGAGGGCGGAGGCGGGACACGCTCCCAGCCGCCCGCCGCAGCGCCCTTCCCCGTAGCTCCCCGCCGGTTTCGCGGGAGGGACCGGCGCACGCCTCGGAAAGAAGTGGGAGGCCAGTCCGGCTGAATGGAGCAAAACCTGGAGAGAAGGAGACACCCAGCCTCTCCCCAGCAGATCAGCTTTCCTTTGAACACGGGCCGAGGCTCTCACAGCTCATCCCCGACGGGGGAACGTCGCGAAACCCTGCGGCGATGCACTGCGGTCCTGCAAAGGGAAACTCAGATACACGCGGAGATACTCTTCTCTCCGGCCGCTTTGTCGGTTCTTATTTCCCTGTCCAAACAGGCATCTATAAGCTATTGTGTATAGATTATATCTATCCAGCCCCTCTCTCGTCCCCCAGACCTGCTGCCCGCGTGCCCCCGGCCGCGACCCCCCCTCCCCGCCTTGGTCTGGATGTCGCCTCTGGGAGCGTTACAATTCTCGGGGAAAATGTCAATGAGCAATAACGGCAAGGGAGAGGTGAGATTTATATCGACGAGATTTGTGGGCGAGATGAACGGGGCACAAGGCTTCATTTGGCCACCTTCCCGCATATTTCTTCGGGACTGGACAGGCTCCATATAAACGATTCCCAGGCCGTGATTACTGCAGCCACCTATCAAGCGTGCCTGGTGACAGTAGTTATCTCCCAGCTCCGAGCACAGCCTCCCAGCCGTCCTGGGTGGTCGGAGCGAGGGGAGCACAAATACATGCCAACTGCTAGGCCGTGAACAAAAGGGAAATGTAGCCCTATGTCCCGGACCTGTTGGAAGCATTTGTTCCAGTCAAGATTTTGCATTTGTTCAGATCTGGAATAATAGGTGATTGACGCCTTCCCACAATGTGCTTTAACTCTCCGGGATAAATCGGAGCTTGTTCCTTGTTGTCATGGTTTTCAATAGGGTTCAATGGGATTGAACCACTATCGACTCTGCTTTACGTCTCCGGCAGCCCCGTCCATACAAATTTATTAGTTACGTCTTTTTAAATGAGATTAAATTGAAACGACGTGTCCGTCCTCGGCGGAGCGGCTACTCCCGCGGTCGCCCTTGTGTCCCCTTCGGCCCCGACTGCCCGTGTCACCGCCGGGGCAGCCCACGCCCGGCGGGGGGACTGGGGGCACGGCCCCCCCGCTGCCAGGTACAGCCACGCTCACCTGCCCAGGCCCGGCCGGCGGCGCCGCCGCTGCCCCGCGCTCCCGAGCGCCCCGGGTATAAAAGGCGACCGAAATGTGCTTATTAATATCTTGACTCCACAGGCAAATATTTGCTGAATGCCTGCGCAGAAGAGGAGCTTCGGGAGGGTCGACCAGAGGCGGGGAGGGGGCCGGGGTTCAGAGCGCCACAAATTTATACAGTATCCGAGGTGGCTCTTAAGAGGAGTTTGCCAAGGACACTCGAAAGAAAGTGCAAAAACTTTGCAAGGAAAAAAAGTCAGGATGAGAGAAAGAGAGTCTACTTCAGTGACCTCTCTTAGCCTTTTAATCTATTTAACATCCTAAGCCCACACTGATGTGTAGAAATAAGTAAATGGTACTCTTCAAGCCTTAAGAGCTCTTCAGCGTCAAATATTTGCACTTACTCTTAGAGTTTTTTCTCAAATAGCGAAAGACACATTCCCCTTGGACGAGCCGAGCTGTCTAAATATACCTACGCATTGTTATCTGCGGGAAACGGTTTGCTTCAAAGGCAGAACGTAATAACCTGAAATGTTTCATCTCTTGGTTTGCTTGAGACAGACTTGGACGCTTTTCAGCTCTGGCTGCCCGGTCTCATTTCGGGGTTTGCCGGTTCAGATTTCACTCTCTCCCGCCAGACTCCCGCGTGTCTGCCCACGGGATCTGGACCTGCCGTTCCCGTGGGGAGGCATCCTTGGACCGAGAGGTGGGTTTGCCGCTCACCTCTCTGTACCGGCCGCTTCGGCGGGTGTCCTCGGCGTCCCACCGAGAGTCGCCCTGACGGTATGCATGGGAAAGGAGACGGGGCAATCATTTCTCCGGCGTTGTTAAAAGTACGTGGCAGGGCCCACGCGTGTGCTCCGCCTGCAGATGCGTGGGGTCCTATGGCAGGATCCGCCCCGCGATGAGCCCGTCGCTGTGGGCCCACGGGGTAAGACCTTGCTGGCCTTCGTGGGCCCGTAGGGGTTGGCTGCGTGTGCCCGACCACCTTATCCCTCCAGATAAATCCACAGAAACTCTTGGCTTCCCCCAGGTCTTCGCCCATTTAAATGAATTTTCACCTTTCCCAGGGGGTTAAAAAAAATTTGCTTGTTTTCACACTGCACGCAGCGAGCTTTTCAGTTCATTCTCCGACGGACACCTGTGGCTGGGTTCGTGTGAAACGGGGTAGGAGAGTGAGGAGCCCGGGACCCCGGCCGTGTCCCCGCAGCCGCTGGAGCAGACGAAGTGGGGGCGCGGTGGCCGTGGCACCCCTATGGCGGCTCCGCCACCAGCGGACACCGGTGGAGGTAACCCCGCAGCGTGGAGCGGGCTGCTCCCGGCGAACCGGAGCCCCAGAGGGACCGCGCGGTTTCCTGCCCGAGGGGCGGCCCGGCCTGCTGAGGGTATCCCTGCTGAGGGTATCCCTGGGCTGGGTCGGACCGTCCCGTCGGGGCGCTCGCCGCGCCCTTGCCCGGCGCCCCTCCTTACCAGCCCCCGCTGCAAAAACACCTCCGACTACATCAGAAAATAGCGGCTTTTTCTATAATTCCTTTTCTTTTTTTTTTTTTTTTTTTCCCTACTTGAATGGGTTCATTTACTGTGCTCAGTGGAGGATTGCAAAGCAGATTGACCAAATCGATGCATGTGCGATGCAGAAATCAAGTATTTTCCTACACCAGTTGATCGTCCCTACACTTCCACAGAGGAGGAGAGAAAGGAGGAAAGAAAATATTATCAACATAGGGTTCGTCTAGATCTGATTGGTGTAGTCCCGACTTTGAGGAGGAACTCTCCGCAGTGTATTTCTAGGGGCGTTATATGCGGTACACTGAAGTGACTGAAATGAAAACCTGACCTCACAGAATTTAATGTGAATTTTAGAATTTATTTTAAAACAGGCAAAATTCCACCTTTTAAATAAAAACCAAATAATTATTTACTTCATTTTCCCCAGTAGTGAACTCTCCCACAACTTTACACCCTTTTCCTTCATCATCTGAAATAGTATTATTTATCTTTTCCTCTCAACTATAAACCAGCTTTAGACTTTGAAAACTAATATAACCCCTTATCTGTCTTTTTGCTTTGCAGCTGATACTCATTGTGATACACTTTCTAATTATGGCAAGACTGTGGAAGACATGGAACATACCCTACAGGAAAACATACCTTAAGGTTTCTGTGTATTTCTGTGTGTTGAATATGTCACTCTTTCCTTGTAGAATAATGAAATTTGCTGTGCACATTTCTTGATACATCTGAACAACCTGCACCATCTCCTTTATTTCTTTTTTTTTTTAATGACTATTCTTAATTTTAAGTACTTAAATACATCGACTTTAACCCGTTAAAGACCTCAACAAATAAACTAGTTTCTTCTGTAGCCATTTTTGAAGATGCTTATTCTCTGGTGCACTATCTGCCATCCCATCGAAATCATGAACCCCTTTGCTATCAGTTTTATTTTGCTGGGTTTTTTTGTTTTGTTTTGTTTTGTTTTGTTTTGTTTTGTTTTTTTCCCAGAGCTCATTAATTTAAACCAAATAATAATTATTAAATCCAATATGTGCAAAGCACGTTATACAAGACTTGCACTTTCTATGAAGCCATCCATTTTCCATTCTGCATTTAAACAAGAGGCTTTGCTCCTTGAAACAGGGATGCCCCACAGCAGCAGAGGATTCAGGGCTGAGTTTTTAATTTGCTCTGTGTGATCATCCTGGAGAAATTATTTTGCAAGTTGATTGAAAACAAAGCAACAAGGGACAACCGCCCCCTTGTTCTGTAAGTTGGTTTGGGACTAGTGTGTGCAGAGCCAAACTGGTGTAGACAACAGGAGCAGGGCTAGCCAGCTGCTTGTGCTTTCTTTCCTTTGGGCTCCTTGAAACTCAGCTCTCAGGAAAGACTGAGGGGATGGGGCTTTTGCTTCCCACTGGGGTTATTTGGCTCATGAGCACTTCCTCTGTTATGAGCTGGCTGGACTACAAGCTCTGTACCTACCACCTCTGCAATGCCATTTGTCTCTTTGCTCAGTTTTTATCTCTCATTCTCAGCCTTCATGGGATATACAGAGAGGCAGGAGCAGGTTCCAGCTGAGGGGTAAAGCATGCCCAAGACAGGGCATAATCTTGGGCCCAGATTCAACTCATATCTGGAGTATGTGGCCTCTTCTCCTTCCTGTGTAACACACTCGTGCAAGATGCTCAGGCTCCCGGATGGAGACAGTTCATCTGGAGCTCGGGGGCAGCCAGCAGCTTCAATGGCCTTGAAAGGGGCTGCTCTCAGGCAGAGGCAGAGACCCTGACCGGGATACACCTTGCATTTAGGCATCTAACCACTCTTTACTTCACAGGGAATTGGGTGCCTAAAGCCTCTTGAGAATCTGGTTCCAAATCTGAAGTGGGTGCTGCCAGGAAAACAGGGTGAGTGGTAAGACAGAAGGAAAGTCCTTAAGCAGTTATTGAGAAGCTGCAATAGAGGACAAAGTTTTCTTTGGGAAAAGCTGTCCTGTTGACCAATGCCATCACATTCAACAGACCTTCATAATGACAAAAGGCATTTTGTGTTTTGGATAGTTTAGAAGGATATATACTTGATTTCAATGTGCAATTCCTTGTTCTGCGCTATATTGTATCACTTACATTTTAAAGTAATCTTTAAGTTCTGATAAATATCCTCTATTAGTTAAATTCTACTGAATTATCATAATAAAATTGGCAGCCAAAATTGCAGAATTCTAAAAGGTCCCTTTATATTTTTCATAAGGCTTTATTTTCTTCCTCTAGGACTTGTTATGTCACCAGAAGGCTGGGTACACACTGATGGACTGGCCATCACATGAGCAATCTGCTGCAATGCCAAGAACATGTTTCCTATTAGTGAGCCAAAAAGATGGGATTTTTCTCAAGCCACAGACACACACCTTCTGTGACCATAATGGGGTTTGAGGCATTTGACCATCTATCAGATTTGGCTGAGGCTTTTTTATTCCAGATTTCAGGCAGAAAATAAGATAGTCTTATGCTTTGTGAAATTATGCTAAAAGGCACTTGTAGATCCCAACAGAAAATGTGTAAGAAAAGGTATCTCATGGCTGTTTCCAGAACTGAAAGATTTTTTCCTGATGCTGCAGGTAAATAGATAAGAGTACAGAAACTAAATTTTAAAATTGCAGTTTCTTATCACTCTTAGGCTGAATTTTCCCTATTGTTTACACACTGTTGACTACAGCAGCCTTTAAAATACAGAGTAAAATAACTCTACTGACTTCATGTGCAGTTAGCTGAGCAAAGCTATGGGCATGCCACACAGTGAGTGACAGAGAGGTTTTGGTTGTACAAATTACCATGAAGGAGTTTACAGGGGAGTCAAATCCAGGTCATAGCAATAAAATCAGCTTTTATATTTGATTGTATGTTGGCCAAAGTCCAGATGTAAATGTCTTAATTTCCATGTAATTAAAAATTAGATTATGATTTTTTTCGGGTTATTTATGACATGATATTCAGCTGGTTTTTTGCTCCTGCAAATGTATGTTGTAAAAAAGATTGCTCCCACAGGTTTGTGCAGCAAGAAGCTACAGTTTATTTTCACTTACAACAAGCTACACACATATGATTCTCTGTATTTTATGCATGTACATGTATACATGTGGGTTCTCTGCTTTTGATACTCAGTACTTAACATAATATTGGTCTTTATATCTCACAGTTGATGATTCTTCTTCTTTTCTTTCTCAGTGTTTTACTCCAGAGCTATCTTGGTTGTCTTCTCTCACCCCATGATTTAGCTCTTTTTTTCCCTTATTTTTTCCCTCTCCACAGTTTACATTCTAAAGCATATTTGCAGTCATTTGCTGACAATAACATGAAGTACTGAAAGTCCTCTACCTTCAGAGGTTGTATTAAGAAGCTGGGAGAACCTGTAGTAATTTCTCTATCCTGTCACACTTTCTTAAATGCCATTAATAATTTTCCTAGATTGAACCAGAACTAGTGTGGTCAGCAGGAGTAGGGAAGCAATCCTCCCCCTATGCTTGGCACTGGTGAGGCCACACGTCAAATCACGTGTTCAGTTTTGGATCCCTCACTAAACAAGAAGGACAGGTGCTGGAATGAGTGCAGAGAAGGGCAACAAAGCTGGTGGAGGGTCTGGAGTGCAAGTCTGATGAGGAGCAGCTGAAGGAAAGCATAATCTTATCACTCTCTACAACTACCTGAAAGGAGGTCACAGTGAGCTGGACATCTGTCTCTTCTCACAAATAACAGGTAATAGGACAAGAGGAAGTGGCCTCAAGTTGCACTAGAGGAGTTTTAGACTGGATATTAGGAAAATTACTTCAATGAAAGGATTGTCAATCATTGGAACAGTGTGTCCTGGGAAGTGTTGGAGTGGCCATCCCTGGAGGTATTTAAAAGATGTGTAGATGCAGCACTTAGGGACGTGGTTTAATGGTGGACTTGGCAGTGCTGGAGTAATAGTTGGACCTGATGACCTTAGAGGTCTTTTCCAACCCAAATAACTGAAACTGAACAGCCAAGCTTTAAAAGATCTGGTCCTCATTTTGCTGTCATGTTATATAAATGTAGCCCCAAAGGGCAATGAGGACTCCAATGAGGCAGATCTAGTCTGGGGCAGAGGCAGAAATGTAGTCATTTAATTGAAACAAGAAAATCAGTTTATGTGGCTACTTTACATGTAATGAGACTCTGCATGTAGCATCCCCTCAAGTTATTTTCTCAAAGGTTCATTTACACAGCAATTGTCAAAATCCAGCTTGAGTAATAAAGTAACATGATCTAAAGGAGATGTGCTAGATGAGGATGGAGGAAATTCTAAAATGTGATTTGGTTCTGCCACTTCTATCCCATATGGCTTTGTGTTTCCTCGATCTATTTCCTTGCTTTTAAAATAGGGTCAGATTCTACTAAATCAGCTTTCTCTAACAACTGCTGTAGTTGTATGTGGTGTGATTCTTGGGTATCCACATAGTGCATTAAAAATTCTAAATAATCACTCATATGAGTTTGTGGAAACAGGTATTTCATGGAAGCATTTGTGTTCCATTCTGGATTTTTGTGTGTCATGCTTTTGTTCAGTGAAGCAATTCAAATGGCTGCAGTTGTCAAGGCAGAGAAGTTATGATTCATATGTTGAAACAGCTGCTGCAAGAAGATTTCAAAAGAAAGTCATTTGGGTGTTTTACTCACCTGCAGGGCCAGTGACATCATATTAAGTAACGGCTTCCAAAATGTGACTGCTGGAGCTCCCATAAAAAAAAAAAACAGGAGCAATTGCTCATAAAGTTTTCAGCCAGGCACTAGTACTGTTAAAAAAGGAAAAGCTAATTTTTACTTATGGGCAGCAATTAACAATGTAGATAAATCCAATTTGCTTTCACACTACTTCACCCCCACTTGTCATCATGTTCCTTTCTCAGCACAACTTCATGGCAATGCTCAACTGCTGAGCACACAACCTGCTGCCTTGTGAGAAATTAATCTTTATGAATATTCACAGATGTGCTTTTTGGGTTTTTTTAACCTTGAGTGGACGTGCATGATGTTTCAGAGTTATGTACTCCCCTTGCAGTTACTGTGGGCAGGGGCAGTGTGCACTGGAGAACAAATTAATCCTTGTGGGTGTAGAGACAGGACAGAATCTGACTCTGCTTCATGCCCTACAAAAACAGCCAGCAAATCCTCTGGCAGGTTTGTCAAAGAAGATGCCAGCTGAGGCATCAGACAAATCCTGAACACACAGGCTCAGGAAACAGGAGGTACAAAAAGCCAAGGGGCTAAAAGAACACACAATAACTAATAGTGAATAAATGACTGCTGACCCTCCCCGTCTCTGCCCTCCTTTTCAAGCTGATCCCAGTGTAAGGTTGTACATCACTGTTGTTTTCTTTAGGAGTGTGCAGTCAGCTTCACACATACAATTTTAAACTCAATGGAATAATCTGATAACTTCTCTGGTGATTGATTTTGTGCTGACATCCTTCCTAAATTAAAGTACATGGAATTAATAATGCTGGGGCCCTTGTTTGTGGTAATATTTTTGCAGATTTTTGCAGGTCAAATACAAACCAATTGAAATACCTAATGATCAGTTCTATTTGAGTTAGAGCAGCTTACTTTTTGGGTACTGCAACTAAGTGAGAGCTTTCACTAAATTTCTCAAAATTATGATATTCCCCAAATCATGTTTGTGAATATCCCTTTCTGCCCCCAGGCTTGGGCACTGGGTGGATATAAAAACACTTCCAATATTTTCACCCTCATATTGCAATGCTTAAGCCTAGTGACAGGAAGGAAGAACAGTGGATGATTAATTTTAAAACAAAACATTCCTGCCAGCCCTCTGCAACTAAATGGAAGTTGTGGTGACTGTGGAATTTATGGAGAGTATTTCAAAGTGAGATATATTTATCCCATGACAACACTCTATTGCCATGGCATTTTGTGGCATACCTTTAATAATGAGTAACCTTTGTATAATAGTTCACACTTTATAGAATTTCTTACATCAGTGGAAAAAAGCTACTTTACAGTTTTTGGAGCAGACGTATTCAAATTTTAAAAAATTTTTCTTTTTCTTTTTTTTTTTCTTCCCTAATGTCCCTGTTTTTTTATCCAGTCAGCAAAAACATCTATTGATTAACAATAAAACTGAAATTTCAGCTCACAAAATCCTATGTATTATGGCCAACATCGAATAGATTTACAGAACTTAAAGTAATGATTAATAATAATGGCTTTAGAAGGATGACTTATTCCATGAATTCCGATCTGTTGCATTGATTTAGTAGGCATTTAAGGTTAAACAGTCAACATAAGATTGCATGATCCATATTTAATCTGATAAAAATTTTTTGTTTCTTTACAGCAGCAGCTGGTTTATTTTATGTATTTAACCAAAGAAGTACTCTGTAAAGCTATTCTGTGTGTCGGTCCATAATAAATGTTTTCTTTAGAGTAGGGAAAAGTTCAGCTGTGCTCACATAGTTACATTATGCATGCTTTCCTGCTGTACCACGGGGGGGAATTACATTTGCAAACAGAAAATAAAAATGGAATGGCAGAGGGGGAAAAAAGCAAACATTCTTTTTAGTGCCTGTCTCGCAGACACATCTCAAAACACTAAAGGGAAATGATTGAAAAAACAGTGTTAGCAATGATTCCTCAGAAATCACAATGATTAGCGCCCAGCTAAGGGCTGCTGGCCCGACTGTGTCGTGCCTGCGGAGCCTGGCCACAGGGAAGGTGACAGCGCCGGTACTGCCAGGAGCTGCGGGGCCACGTGCACAATGGCTGAAAGAGCGACCACCCAAAGTGGTGCAGCTCACACTGAGCAGGCACAGAGACCTGTATCAGTTGACCTCAGCCTGTGACCAGCCGAGTAAAGAGTCACTAACTCCGAAAGGTAACTTGGGCTCTGCTCTTTAATGGCTTTGTGAATCAGGATAAGCACCTTATAATGAATGCAAAAACTTTCTCGGTAACCAAGTGCGACTGAGATGGGACTGGGAGGCTGGGGCATTCCTAGGAGCAAACCTCTAGCAGCATGCAGAGCCCAGCTGCTCTTTTTGTACAGTACTGTCTGAAAGGCCATGCAGCAAACAAGCCAGGCTGCTAGGCAGTGTTGCAGCGCTCAGTCTAAAAGTGCTCATCTGCACCTTCTGGTTGCTTAAGTCACCAAAATCAACAGCCTCAGAATATCCCATCCAGACTTTTGGAATGGAGATGGAAAACCATGTAATTCTTACAGGGGCAGCAAGACAGCTAGGAGATATATTTTAATATCCACAAAAACAGTACTTAAGCTTTCCTGGACCTAGAAAGGTATTTTGTGCCACTGGGTGCTCCCAGGACACCTTTTTGCACCTTAAATAAGTGTTTTACTTGGGATGCAGATAAAAGATACTGCTTCCCTTAAATAATGTTACAGTTTATTGTGACTTTTGGCCCTCAGAGGGTTTTAATTTGTTTGGATGTGACAGCTGTGTTGCAGCTGCAGGCAAAATATTCTGTCTTTCTTTAGTGTCAACAGCAACATTTTTAGAAATTTCCTGTATTGCCTCATTTGGTTCTTTTACTTTTTCCAGCTTTTATTTTATGTAATTAGTCTTTGTACGCAGAGTGTTTAAGTTTGTGCTCTTCCTGCTCATTTCTGATCCTCATATGCTCTGTTTGGTGTTTCACTTGTGCAGTAACCACTACAGCAACATTTTCCCTTTTCCTCTTTCAGATCCAAAACCTCAGGCTACAGAATTTGCCTATGACTAGCATGTGAAATGCATGTTACATTTTGTGTATCACACCCAGTGAAGGGAGGCCTAGCTCAGAACATCTTCAAATTATTCTTCTACATTTCTCTAATCCTATCATTTGACTTACCCTAACTATAAAACATGTTAGTGCAATGCAGAACCAGAGCCTGGATTTTCAGTCTATTGTGAAGATGTAACACTCACTGACATGAGTCTTAGTCTGAGATATTCTCATTTATTCAAGGCAGCTATGCCAACTCAAGCACATTCAGATCAATATTGACTAATAAGCTCTCAATACTTCTTTAAATAAACACACTCAGAAAAATAAAAGCGAAACAAACTGCAGGTAGACTTATGGCAACTAGTGAGTACTGAGACTTTGTTTTATATAAAGCCAGATTTTTAGTGTATATCCCTATTGCCACACTGACTTGGTGGAGCTACCCTAGGTATAAGCCAGTTAAGTTCCGGGCTTTAGCTATTTTATTCCTTTCTTTATTGCCTTACCATTCCAAGCTTTCAGAACAGACAGGAGAAATGAAGGCTTACAACACTTGAAAATGAACTGAAATTTTACAGTGCTGGTTAAGTGTTTAACTGCTTGTCAAGGTTAACAATGTGTTTAGTGTGCACACATGAGGGAAATCTTAAACAAGTGGATTTACAGAACTGGGTCTTTGCTAGACTGAGAGTATAAAGGCCTATAGCTACAAGTTGGAAGATAACAGCTTGAAAATATTGCTAAAAAAATAAACCATAAATCTCCACAACCACCTTCAGATAATGTCATGGGAACAGGCTGCATGCCAAGAAACAGCAGGGAAGGTAAGAGCTAATGCTTACTCCTTTGCGTCCAGCAGCACTCCAGCACGGACTGTCTGCTCCCAGCCCGGCTGGATGCCCAAGTCAGGCTTGTCTGGCCAGAAAATTGCACCATACAAATAGGAATAACAGAGAAGAGAATCAGGCAGCACAGCTTCCAGACTCTACAGCATTTTAGGGAAAGGATTGCACTAAACAGAGATTTCATCCAGAGTGCAGAAAGCTCCCTTCCTTTTTATTTTTTTTTTAGTTATTGTTTTTTAAAAATTTTTTTTTCCTTTTTTTTTCCTTTTTTTCCTTCCGTATGGTGTCATATACCATGGAATGACAGCTGGCACAACTTCTGTATTCTGCCATAATACAGGTCCATAAACTTTTATTGAAAATCTACCCCCTTTGTCCATTTCTACACAGCTGTTTAAAGACACACTTGTTATTAAACAGCTATGAATATACTTGAGATGGAAAAGGCAGAGTTTGTAACAACATACCAAAGGCTGCAGACTGGCCACCACTGGTAGGAGTTTACTTCCCGGGAGTATTGGCATTAGCCTATGTCTCTTCAACCAGTCGAAAGGACAGTGCCATGGCTTCTGGCAACAACTTTTTGGCCTTTCAAAATTACTTGTCATTCCTTTTCTGTTGGAAAGCTGTAAATAGCAAGTAAGAAGCATGGTTTCTCGGTCTCTGGGCTTGAACATGTCTTCCTCTTCAGATTTTTTCCTGGGATATAATCTGAGATATACATTAGGCTATCAAAAAATAATCACTATAATTAGCATTCAGCATCAATATTTTAGAGGAGTTATACAGTTAAAAATGTTATAAGAAACAATGTATTAGCCTCACTGTAATCTTTCTTAAGATCACTACAGAAGTAAATATTTTCAAGAATTTTCAACAGAGGGTTTTTTTTCAGATGTAATATTAAAAAAAAAAACCATGCTGCAATGTAGCCCCTAAAATGAGCTAATTATAATCATATTGTAATAGACAACCTGGTTCTAAGATCCTTTTGAAAAATGATATCCTGCATACACAAAAGCTAGAAATTAACCTTCTTTGAAAGCTGTTTCTTTTATGTTCATATGATGTCAGGACTTGGGGCCTTGAAGGAAAAAATCAAATTACGATAAATATGTGAGACTTATCGGCCCTACAAAGGCCTCATCCCATTCCTCTGACAATACAAAATGCCTTTCCAGGGCATCTGCATTGTGTTTGTATCTACTTTAACAAACTTTGATGTTTATTTGCAGAGTGAGGCCCTTAGTTTAAATAACAAGCTGCACTTCTATTTTTTACAGTAATAACATATCACATTGCAGTCTTGAAGAACTGACATTGTTCAGGGGACTCAAATTAAAAGGTAGTGGAGAATGAAAAATATTGATTAAGCCCTAAATGCCATGAGGGACAGTGATCTTTAGTAGGTATATATGGCTTTAGGGAGGAAAACGTTGGCAGAGGTTTTCCTGCAACATAGCTATTTGCTCCTGCTCAGAAGGATAGAAAGAGAAACTGAGCTGGTGTTTTTAAGGTCTTTAAAACCACATATTGAGAAAAATATCAACTGTTGCTAAGTCTGCAGGCTTAAATGTACAGCAGCAGCATTAAATCCTTCAGGGAATGAAGCTTGCTGGCAATCTTCTGATACTCAGCCCCATTGCAGGTGGGATGAAGGAGATCATGGGTTCTGACAGTGACTCCAAATGAACAGTACACTTTTTAGTTCTGCAGTGTGGATGGAAACAGTTCTTTCCCCAGCAAGTGGAGTATTAATGGCCCAGTGCATGCTGGAGCCAGTAGCTTGGATGCCACTGGCTAACATACTAGAAGTCAGCAGAGGGCTTGGAGAGCTGAAGCCTGTGGAAATGTACCAGGTTGTTATGTACATGGTCTGTGTGTAGGTGTTATGCTGCCTTCTCTAGGGCAGCACAGCCAGCACAAACAGTAAAAAGTCACATAGATGTTAGAGGCTTGTGAGTAGGACAAGGAAGCTGCTGGGACCTGAACACGAGAAGAAAACAGTCTGTTTTCCTCCTTGCAGCATTCCCTTCTTTGTTACAACCTGAAATATTTCATGGCAGCATAAAGACAGCACAGAAAGGGAATCCTAGCAATGCTTATTTTTAAAGTGTCTTTACTTCCCAAACAAAGTCCTTACAAACTGGTAAGTAAAAAGCCCTTGTCAACCTTCCACTCCATTTATTTCTCTGGCTCCACAATGTGATCTTCCTCCGTGCATCCTTCTGCAGCCCTCTGCTAGCTCTTTGTTGTCTGAAGACTCATGAAGATAAACAACTTACCTTAGTTGCTCAGTGGAAAAATATCAGAGTATTTCGTTTTATCAGCTTGAAGTACTCTGCTTTTCTATGGCCAAAGCACTTCAATACAGCTGTAATATTTTGGCTTTAGCAAAATAACAAAATAGCCTAAACTGTAAGCACTGAAGTCAATGCAAAAAGATTGACGTTTGTTGTGGATGTCTTTTTGAAGTATTTTGTGTCATGAGCAATTTTGATATTTTTTATTCTGATTTTAAGCAAGAGGGTTTTTTTTTTTTTTTTTTAGGGAAAAAAAGTTTCTCCAAAAGTCTGAAACAGAAATTACAAATTTTGTTCTATTCTAATAAAAATAGTTATTGTCCAAGCACTGATTACTCATATCAAAAATATGATTACTTCCCCCAGAATTCAGTCTTTTGATTATGACTGACCATAACACGATACATAGATTGACAGGGTTCTGTGGAAGAGTTGTTCTTCATAGCTAATTTACCTTTGATTTTAAACATCATGGAAATTTACATTTTCCTTTGCCTGACCACACTTCTCCTGGGTTTAAAACATGAGAGTCTTATTGCTCCTCTCCCCTCCCAGCTGGCCACAGGATCCCCAAACCACAGGGAACCTTCCAGAACCAAGAGAATGTTTTTTCCCTGTTTTAGCCCTGTCCCCATCACACTGTCCTCCACTGTAGCAGCGCGTTTTGAGGGGTGGGGGAAAGGGGAGTGAGGGGGGAAAGGGGAGGGGGAGAGAGGGGCTGAGAGAGCACCGGCCAGGAGAGCTGGAGAAGAGAGAGAGCGAACCGTCCCCCCGGCACACTGAACAGGGAGATTCAAAGTGGGCACGGAACAGATTGGGCCAATAGGCTTGGAATAAACCCTACATTTTCGAGGGGTGAGACAGAGCACACCATTTAACTACAATATAACACCACATTCCACTGCTCTCCATGCCATGAGGCTGATGTGTGAGCCTGCCAGGTATCTCTCCTCCCAAGCCCCAGGTGGGGCCATACGGAGGCAGGCTGGGTCACTGGGAAAGCTGTGATGTCCATGCCTGGCACCCAAAAGGTTTTGGTAATTAGCAGGATAAATACAGAGCTCAAGAGCATGTACAGGAGTCAGACCCAGCCACATTCAGTGATGTGACTTCTACCCACAAAAGGGTCTAGATGTTGGAATAGACTCATGTGAAATTAGCTGTTGGCAAGGAATTTATGTCATCCCAGTATTCCATAAACTACTTCAGAACCAAAGCAGATATTTAATATTATTTTTGTCCTCAAATGAGCAAAGCTACATAGATGAATCACACAGGCCACCAGCTCAGAAAAGGCTGAACATCCCTAACATTTTCTAGACTTTTCTCTCTGGAAAAAAATTAAATTGCTCAAGCAAGCAACTAGTAACTGAAGAGAACCAATTATCTGAAGCTGAGAGGTTGACTGCAGCTTATTAGAGGGTGAAAAGCCCTTTTGCATGGGAGTGAAAAAAGGTGTACAGTTTTTCTCAGCTGTTCGACCCTCTTCTAATTTCATTATGACTCAGTCCAATGATCTATATAAAGTAAAATACTTTAAAACCTTAACTTCAATTATAGGTTCCATGGAATCAGCAATAATTATAATAAATTGGAGCACCTTTATTTGATTTCTGTTTACCTCAGATCACTTTTCACATCCATACAAGAGCATATGGTCAAAAAGCAGCAATTCTAAAATAAACTGGGGAGCACTTAGAAATGCTGTGATTATTTCATTTCCTAGGAAGAATTTTAGCAAGCCTAGGAATTCTTGCGGTTATTGAATACAATGTGTCTTCTTGGCCTTTCAAGATCACAAAAGCAAATATAAAAAGGATATTGTGAGGTTTTGCAACTCACCAGCCCTCTCATCCTCTGTAACTGAGATTTTCAGCCTAGCAGATTAGGATCAAGGGAGCGAATGTAGCCAAAGGTCTGCTCTGTTTTCTGCAAGGTAACTCAATGGCCTTTGAAAGAGGAATCACCTGAAGAGTCAGGTTCAGAGATTAAGGAGGGAAATCTTTGTGCTGTTGATAAAAATCATTGCTTTGAAATGCTACCATGTCCAAAAGCAGCCAAAGTACTGCATAGGTCAGAGAATTACTAAATATGAAACTCTCTCTAGAAAATAATTGAGTTCCTAGGTTCTGCTCATGTCTTAATGAAACCAGTGTGAAACTGTAAAACTCCCTCACTGGTGCCATAAGATCCAGCATAAAAAAAAACTGAGTGGGAAGAGAATCAGTAAAAGCACAAAGATACCCTGAAGAAGGAATTTGGAAATGTTAATTCCAACTGACATATGTATTGTGTTTGCTTCACATCATTCTCACCAGGGGAGAAATCCCTGATTGCCAGCAAGTGGACTTTGCTCTGACCATGGAAAGGAAATAGTTTCATATTATCATTGAATAGCAATCTGGAACGAGACCCCAAGCATCAGCTGGTCCAACTTTTCTTGTCAAAAGCACAATTTAGACGCGATGGCCTGGGACCCTCTCTACGCTAAATATTAAAATTACCCAACATACAATAAGCATCAAAAATAAAAAAAAAAAAAAAAAAAAAAAAAAAGAAGAAAGGAAAGGACTTTTTCCCACACCGATTTTGATCTTTTGAAATTTAAAGTTAAATTGAGTGTATTTTGCTGAAATTCTGCTCTACAAAACAGTATTATAGAACTTAATAACGTTGCATTTATTTTGTAATATTGTATTTGTAAGCTCACAAGGTTTAGACATTGTGTCTAAACTTTTTATTTTGCAATGTAAGATTTTCCTTAATGTAAAGGGGTGTCTATATAAAAATAATTGTTGTGCTTTCACATGCAGTCTTGCTATGGTACCATGATGTTTTACATTCTGAAATATTTATTTATTTGAAAATTTTATCTTGCAGGAGTTTCTAAATTCTAACTAAATTATACCTAATCTACTTTCAGTTTGAAGAGGCAAAAAAAAAAAAATATTGTTAGTTAGTTAGTTTTTTCCCAGGATAGGAAAAAGGTGGAATTTTTTTTTCAGTATCTTGACTTCTGAAAATCTCTAATTTGGATATTGCCTCGTGTGACCAGTTACCTGTGGTTCAGCTCAGACCTAAATAAAGTGCAAACTGGAAATGTTTCCCAAAGCCAAAACAGGCCCAAAAAAGATCTGCTAGTTCCACTGCCTGCAAAGAGAAGACTACTTCTCCTTCTTCTGAGGAAATCCATGTTCAAAATGTGGATGCTCGTGCTGTGCATCGGGGGCTCCTGACTCTTTCCAGGCTGGAGCAGCTCCAAGCAGAGCAGCCGGTGCATCCATGGCCAGCCTGTGCCCAGTGCATTCAGCACCCTGCAGCTGCATCCAGCTGAGTGCATGTGCACAGGACAAGGGCACAGCAGAGGTGCTCAGCATCTCCAGGCACCTTGTGCATGGGCTGTGCTGCGAATGTACACGTCAGAGCTGTCAGGGCCTTCCAAACATCTGGAAACTCCAAGTAAGTGGTGACATTCCTTTTCCATCTGGACTTCATTTATATACAATATCCATGCTAGCTGTCGTTCTGTTCCCTTATCTCTTGAATGACCAGCAGGAATGAGGAGGGCAAGAGTGAATGAATTTATAATAATTTATAGTCATTGTTTTGCTTATATTCTTCTTATGTACAGGATTTTGCATTACTGATGCTCAGGACGCTTGCGGAAAAACGAGACAGACATTTCCACAGGAGCAACATGTCCTCTGCTTACAATAAACCAAATTTCTATCTCAAAACTTCACTCCCAGAGTGCCCATGAGGCAAGCAGGCACACTTAGGTCTTAACTTGAGTAGGTCTTAATCTAATTAGGTCTTAACCTAATCTTTTTTGCCCCGTCCTCCAGGGTGTGACAGGAGAGTGCTAGATGTCTTCAGGCCTCTGTAGTGTTGCAGGGGAGGAGGGTTCTGAAGACAGCGCAGGAGCGAGCACGGCTGAGCGAGCATGGTTATGTGAGGTTATGCGGACGACTCCCGGCGCCCCTGTTCAGCTCTGCCCAGCTCCACAGCCTGCGCCTGTGCTTGAAGCAGAACGACAGGCGATGCCACAGACTCCCCACCTGGTATCGGAGCAAGGATTGCTAAAGGCTTCCCACAGGCCAGCGCCTCCAGCCCCAGCAGCAGTGATGCTTTCTCGGGATTCGGTGGCATTCAGCGGGAGTTGTGAGCGAGGGCGCCGGGGCAGGGGAGCTGCGGCCGGGCGGCGCTGGCAGCAGTACACGGGTATCTACCCCCCTCTAGAGGCTGCCGCGGCTCAGGCTCCGCTGGCTGCCGCACCGCTGCTACAGCAGCAACGCAGCTCGGTTACTTTTCTTCCTGTAGGCCTTGAATGCTCACATCTCCCGCCTTTCCCATCTGTAGAAACTCTGTGTGCCTGTCCAAAGTGGGCACAAAGCCACCACCGGTTCGGCCAGATTGCAAATTACAGACCTCTGCTCAGGTATAAAAAACCATGGAAGGAAACAGAGAATTCAGTTTTCTGTCACAGAGTTTACTGCACAGAAAAAAAAAAAAAAAATCATGCACATATTGTGGTGGGTTTAAATATTTCTTAGTATTTTGCCTTCTTTGATTCAGTCTAAATCACACAGTCATTGCCTGTGTCTCAAAGGAATAAATGCATTTTGGAATAAACACACATATATACATATATATACACACACATATATATATACACATATATATATATATACATACATATATATATGTGTGTGTATATATGTATATATATATATGTGTGTATATATGTGTGTATATATATATATATATATATGCATATATATGTGTATATATATATATGTGGAACCCCTGTATCTGATAATCTCTGAGCTCTACCCTTCCAAACAGAACCAGCATCTCACAGAAACCTGGACTGGCAGAGAAACCCGCAGGTATCACAATTATTATGCAAAGACACACCAGATTTACCAGTATACATGTGGAAATACGTTGCATGACTTTTGCAAACCCATCTGGCTCACCTGAAGCTGGTGGCCTGGAAAACATTACAAGGCACAAGAAACTGTAAATGTACCATCCCTTAAATATGTGTATATAGGCTATGCAATAGTTACACTGTTGTACCAAAACTGATACGGCAAAAAGACACCATGGGCTTGCATTTAAGCTCTGGGGGCTTTATTTTGTCAGAAGGTTCTGCTGATGCAGTCCTTACACCCTCAGAAGTCAAGGTGAGCTTTGCTTTATGTCCAGAGCAGGAGAAGAAATAAATAAGCACAGTTGTGATGTTAAGACATGAAATTATTTTGGTGGACACAGACAGGGATGCTCTGACTGGAAAGACAGAAAGGCTTTAAAAGAAAATGTATGGTCTGTTAATTTGATTCTTAAAGTACAAATACGCAATCACAAATGTACAAGGGTCCACTTCGTTTGAAAATATTCTGGTGCAGGTTTTCAGTTACATCATACATATTACCCTGATGATGCAGGAAATCTTTGTGGATGTGTAATCAAAATGTGTAGGTCTGTCAGCATGGGTCAGAGGGCTTTACCCTCCTGAGGGTCAGGAAGCTTGAAATGAACTGAGATAACATAATAAACTTCCAGTATGTGTCCCATGTTTTAGTTCTTTTGTCCTGCAAGGCCACAGAATTAGAGAGTAGTTGATGTTGGAAGGCACATCTGGGGATCATCTGGTGCAAACCCAGGCCAATCCCACCCCTCAAAGCAGGGTCAGCTACTGAGGGCAGTGTCTATCTGGGTTTGGATATCTCCATTATAAAGAAACAACACTCTACAGGCAACTTGTTCCCATTTTTCACTATAATCAAAGTGATTCCTTTTTCCTTACGTTTAAATGGAATTTCCTGTTGCAGTGTAAAGATGAAGCAGAGGATGTTGATGTTGCTTTTACCTCCATAAGACATTTTTGAGACAAAATACTACAAGGACAAATGTGTATCCAGAGAAAGAGGAGGATCTGACTTCTGTGCTAACACTGTGTATGTTAGAAGTTCACTGTATATGTGAGGTGTTCATGCTGCTTCTGCACAAGTTATCTGTAGAAGTTCATGTCTGAATCTGTGAAATCCTTCTTATATAGTAAAATGTGGCCATTTTAAATACAAGATACCACATTAGACAAAAGAACTTTTCTGAGGGAGGTTCATTTTGATGCTTTACATCTGACTGGAATTTGATTCCTTGTTATCTCTGGTTTTAAACCCAGGGAATCATATTATGGTTATTGATTATCATTATTATCAATGCTCTGCAGATCAGCCTTGCTAGGTGAGCGCTCTTGGGTTACTCCCTCTAAATTCCTGGTCTAGGATTTCCTAGCAGTCCAGGAAGAGCTGCTTTTCAGCTTTTAATCACACTTTTTGTGGGAAAAATGTGAACACTGACACAAGCCCCAGAGAAAAGAGGAAAACATTTCATTAGGCTTGGTGAGTTCTCTGGGATTACACATTCTGACAAATGCTGTGCATCTTCCTAGCAGATTTCTGTGCTTTGGTTTCAGAAAACCTCAGAACCCTCGGGTAACAAGAGTGACTGCTTTATCACCTATTAGAAGGAAATTCTCTGTGTGCTGCTCAAGGCTGAGCCACATATGTAACATTTATCTCATACTCACCATTCAGACAAATTTCAGCTAGACTCAGAGCCAAATAATCCAGAGACTTTGTCAACACCTATTACTCAAGTGATGGAAGAAGAAACAAATTTGTTTTGGTAAGTAAATCTGAAGGTATATTTCTATGCCTCATTAGTCATGTATTTCTTCTGTAATGGAGAATAGTTTGAATGTTTTCCTAGACCATTTTTCCAGAGAAGAGATTAAACTTGGTACAAGTTCATGGTCTGATTGGGGGTATGGAATGTCTGATTTGCCACAAAATTTGATTTTATATGCAGATGCTGGAGGGAGCCTGTCTCCATAAAGAGAAGGAAAAGAAAAAATATTTTCTGCAAGTTACTTCAGAAAACGTGTTACAAATACACCTGCAAGCCTTCATTACTATGAATGACATAGGAAAACATTCACACTTACGCATATACCCACCATTAAGACGTTCACAAAAAAAGCTTGAGTGCTTGGTTCCAAAAGGAAAAACAAGAACTTTAATTGATTATGACTTGTGGTGCTAGTCTAGCCAAAGGCAAAATTGTTGTTGGGCAGGAAACAGATTGCACAAAACCACACTTTTTCCAAGATGATCACATGTTCCAAGCAGGAAATTCACTTGGCTTTTGGTAAAAGTGTTATGATTTCCAGGATCTATGAAAAGCAGCGATATCCTGCTTATGCAGAGTCCTCTCCATCACCAATTTCTTCCTTGCAGTGTCTTTTATAAATCATGTTCCACAAAAAGCTAAATAAATTTATATGTGTGTCCATATTAAAAAAAAAAAGAAAACCAAAACAACAGAAACAAGCCAAACTTTGCAAAAAAGGAATTAGAAAGGAAATTATTTTGTCTTATAATATAAAACTGGAAGTTACTTTTTAAAAGTCAGATAGTATTAATAGGAAAATAAATATTTCTTACTAAACAATTATAATTTGGGTCTCTATCTAGATGAAAAATGATTTGAAAAACCAAAGTTCTGTTGCTACAGGCCTGCCTTGTACTGTGGCCAGTCCTGTGCTTACAGGAAGGTGACTCTGGCTTCTTCTCTTACACCATTTCTCTGGAGCTCTGACCCCGCTAGACTTGTGGGTATAAATAACAATTTACAGCTGTGTGAGTACAGATGACATTCACTGAAGCCAGTGGAAGCAGAGCAAACTTGAACTTGCAGCACAGATTAGAACTTCAAAGCAAAATCCTTCTTGGTGTCCTTTTATGGTGTAATACATCCTTGCAGTAATTCCCTTTGCTCTCTAGGACTGAGTCCATCACAGATGATCTGCCTGTAACTTCAAACCCAGTAAAATGCAGCTTAGACCTGCCTCCAGCCATGTCTAACACATCTGCCTGGTTGAAAAGGAGAGCAGAGTAGCAGGAACACAGCATCTTTATTTTATGTGACACATTCCTAGAGTGCATGGAAACTTAAGAGTTATCTGTGTAGAGACACAAGAGTTTAATGAGTTTCAGAAGGAAGGTGAATTTATTTTAGGTGTATTAACACTGTTTTGTGAATAAAGCAGTTAGAAAAGCCAATGCAAACACTGTGTGATGTTTCATAAATCTAGCTTGTAATTGTTAACACATGAAGCACACTTATTTTACTGCAAGTAGAATTGCACAGTAAAAACTTGATTCATGAAGGCATTATGCAATAATTAAGTGGGGTTTCAGTGAACTTAACCAATAAAAAAGTGCAGAAAGGACATGTCTGGAAGTTTCACTGGTCACTAGAAGTTCACAAGCTGGCAACACACAGGTGTTCTTGAGGTATCGGCCAGTTCCTGCTTACAGCAGGGAACTGTTTTAGTGTTAGAAGTGTTTCTGAAGAGGTGTTTTCTACATAACCTTACACACTGCTTCGTGTAGTTATGGTGCTTCAGGCAAGTTAGGGCAAATATTTTAAGTATCAGGTTTGCCCTAAAATATTAATATGACAAAGGGAATCTGTGGCATGAGCCCTTTTTGATCCTTTTCTGTATATTTAAATATATTGTCTTCATCAAAAAGTTTATCTTGGTGTGTTGGACAAATATCTTACATAGGTGTAAGAAGCACTGAAATATGGCAGAGTTAAGAGTGTCTGCATTGCCACAAGCTTGGATATTTTTTTCCCAAGAACTAACTAACCCAATATTGCTAGTTCTGTAACTCTCTCAAGCCACTTAACCAAAGAGCCAATTATAGCTTTCTAACTTAAAAAAGCCCTTGAAATAATTTTACCTGCGGGTGAGGGGCAGGTGTGATATGTTATACCACCTTACTCTGCCTCTGCACAGTGAAGTAAATCCCATTATAATTCAATTAGTGAATCAGTCATAATCATAATTGCAAATATCCCTTTCTACAACAGGGAAGAAGAATGGAAGAATTTCTGTCTTTGTGTTTGCTTCGGAAGTCCTGTTCATATCCATGAGAGTTCTTGAGCACCTAATACACCGACCCTTGCATCTGGAGTGTGCTAAGAGCACTCATGCACTCAGCCACAGCAGCCCAGCTGAGAGGATGTCACTTGTTACTCAGCACTTTAATGTGTGCAACTACCTATATCCTAGACTGGTCATAAATCTGACTTACTGCCTATCCTCTTTTGAAGAGACTGAAAAAAAAAAAAGGAAGAAAAGCCTCATTGTCCTGACAGTTACAGATGCACAGGATAGAGATCACATTCTGGATGTGAAATACGCTGGGCACGACTTGCACCAGTTCTCCACAGCCCTGCACAGGCTCATCATGCCATAATGTTTCCCTGGCTTTGGGCTGTGCTGGACAGTAAAGGCCAGAGGGTGGAGGGGGCTGCAGGGCTGTGCTACCATACTGAGCCCCATGGCCAGAGGAGTGGGACCAGCTGTTGAGGAATTAAAGAAGTGTAAGCCTTCTGAATGTCTCCAGAGAGGCAACAGAAATCCAGACCATTGATTCTCTTGGTCCTTTTGTGAAACTCTTCTGAATGCACTATAGCTATGATTCATTCTTTTGCTAACTGTATGACATTTATCAGGACACCACATCACGCATTGTGGGTCTGACCCTGGTCTGGTTATCCTGGGCATCACCTCAGCTATTGTCTGATTGTTGGTTAGGAAATGGATATCAGTTCCATAATTGCTGAGCAAAACCTGCTGTTGTGTCCCACACCCACTGCCCCTAGAGGAACTGATGCAGCTAGTTAAAAAAGAGTGTTTCCTGGGATATTGGAGGCATTACCACATATAAGGATGGCAGTGGCTTATGAAAAATTGTCCCAGAACAGATTTACATTGAACATTTCCTATGTGGAGCAGAACTTACCAAAGGCTGAAAGTGTTTAAGTGCATTTCTGCCTGTGTGAGTCCCGTGTCCAGCAGCCCATAGCACTGACTTCCACAGCACCCTGCTCCATTCCTCACAGCTGCTACCTGACCCTGAAGGTGCCTCTTTCTCTGCACACCCATGCTTCTCTTGCTGGGCATGTGAGAAGAGCTGAAACCTTTTCTGTAAGGAAGCAGTTGCCATGTAAATCTCATGGGATTCACAGAACAAACATCCTTTCACCTGTCTTCCCTGGCATCCCTGACCTCTTTCAGACATGAGGCAGCATTACTGATCCTAGGGCTGCCATTCCCGGGGACCCCTCATTGATGTTACACCTACTTTAAATACTTTTTAAAACTAAATCAGTTTGATGGTTTGGGAGTATTGTTCATCTCACTCATAAGCTATATCTTTTGAAGCAAATATGAAACACTATCTAAAATTTATTAAACTCCTTTCCTGTGACCTATGATGCTTTCTCACAGCTTACATTTCAGTGTAATTTTTTCTGTTGATTCTTGGTGTCAGAAACAGAGAGGTGTCTCCACAGAGAAAAATGCAGGGTGCCCATTTCCCTTGCTACTGCTGGTTTTAGGAAAGAGGGGACTGCAATATTTGCCCTGCACTTCCCACTATCCCAAACAGCAGACAAGGCCAGCCATAATTGTCTCTAGCTCAGCCTTAAAAACTTTCTTGGACAAGGAACTTATAATCTTTCTGAGTAATTACTTCCAGTACTGGATTAATCTCCTAAGAAAGAATTTTCTTTTAACATATGATCTGAACAAGAGATGTATTTTTTTTTCTTCAGCTAAATAATTGAAAATACTTTCTGAAAATGTGAGCTTAGCATGTTATGTCTGTAACATCTTTCAAGTTTTGCTTATTTTTGTGTGTGTTTTCCCCCCAGAGTAGTCTTAGAAGTTCATTCCACACACATTCAATTCCTAGTGAATTGTGGGGTTTATACCCCACAATGGGGTATAGCCCCTAATGGGGGCTTATATGTCACTAAATAATAATATGTGCTACATCACATTTAGAATAATCACAGAATAATTTATGTTGGAAAATAGCTCTAAGATCATCTCAATTCCAGCCTTTGACCCAACACCACCTCGTCAACTTAGACCATAGCACCAAGTGCCAGCTTAAGTCATTACCTGAACACCTCCAGGGATGGTGACTGTGACTCTTGAACACCTCCCTTGGGTGGGAAGTCCTTGGGAATGCCCTTAACAAACCCTTCTGTGAAGAAATTCTGAAGCTTCAGGCTATTGTCTCATTCTGTCATCAGTTGCCTGGGAGAAGAGACAGACCCCCACCTGGCTACAGCCTCCTTTCAGGTATTTATAGAGAGCAATAAGGTCTCAACCCCTGAGCCTCCTTTTTGCCAGACTAAACCACCCCAGGTCCCTCAGCCACTTTTCAGATGACTTGTTCTCCAGACCCTTCACCACGTCCATTGCCCTTCTCTGAATGCACACCAGGACCTCAGTGTCTTTCTCGTAGTGAGGGGCTCAGAACTGGACACAGGAATTGAGGTTTGGCCTCACCAGTGCCAAGTACTGAGGGACAATCACTGCCCTGGTGATTGTCTCAATAATAATATGTGTGAAATAATGTGTGTTGGTCACATTATTTTTGTTACAAAAATAGTAAAAAAATCAGTTCCACTGTCTAACCTCACCTGTTTGTCACACTCTTCCCACTTCATTCCCTTCTTCCTGTGAATGTAGCTGAGGCATCCCCTTTGGTCCTTTCTACGTTCTCACCTCAGCTGGTGTTGTGTAAAATCCCTGGAGCTCCTACATCTGAAACTGCTTTCCAGTACTCCACTGCTTCAACTTAATTCAACCTTTTCTATGAGTAAATATCTTAGTTGTCATCACTTTCTAATTTCTGTTTTCTTCTGCATTTACTTATTGCAAAACTAACAGTGCCTGATAACTCTGCAAAAGCACTTTGGGATGCAGAACGTATGAAAGTTGTGATCCCACACACAATGATGCCTTTGGGCTGGTATGTTCTTGAAATTTCTGTCCTCAGTTCATAAATATGGGAGAAGTCAGGTATAACTATTCTATTTCTAGTGGAGGGCCACCTGCCATGTGAACCAGTCATAAGAAATTTATTGGAGGTAATTTTCATGTTTTTTTCAGTCAGATGGAGGTAACATGAATCCATTTGGAGATTCTCTTGTGAAGTGCCCAGTATATCACATATTTTCCCTTCTTTATATACAAGTAGCTCTTAGTGATGCTGATGGAAATTACAGGCGTGTGCATTTAGAGGAGGATATAGATCTAGACTGTGCAAATTGCTTCAGAAAACAAACTGGGTTTGTGGACATGGACTGTGCAGAGCTGAGCAGCAGTGTATTTCAATCAATGTTCCCTGCATACCACACAGTAAAGGAAAAAAAGAGGCTGGGGAGTGAGGGAGAGCAGAGATCTGGATTTCAGAGCTACTTTTAATAACAACCATGAAGGATAAAAACTACAGAGTTTTGACCAGCTTCAAAATCACTTCTCACCTCTGATTTTGAAATCTCCAGCCCAATTATTTGTTTACTTGATAGTGCTAAAGTCTTATTCACCATCATTATTTTCTTGCTAGTAAAGAGCCAAAAAACCCCAGCAGTCCAAAGGTAACCACACAACTAAATCACTTCCAGATGATAAGTCACACTCTGATGGTGAAAGCAGACTTTACAGTTTCAGTGTGCCAGGTAATATATGGCAGTCACCCAGTTGCTATTAGGTTTTTTTAACAGCATATACACATACTGTTAGGTTTGGGTTTAGTTTCTTTTTTTTTTTTTTTTCAGCTGGATTAGGGTTGGCTAATACTACATACATTAAATATTTCGCTTGATTTCCATCACAAAATCTCCCAAAATAAAAGGCAATTTTAAAGCATCCATTATCCCTAATCCCATTTACACATAAGTAATATTAATAATTTTTATTGTGATATTAATTGCGCAGCAGTTTGAATAGCTGTCCTTAGGAGTTTGTATATGCTCTCTCCATGCGCATTTTTGTGATGTCACCTTTACATACTTTGTGCCTTTCCCACAGGATCCATAGCTCATTCACTGCTCAGGATGGGTGTCATTCATTTATGGAAAGGCCTTTAGCTATTTTGCTTTCTCCATGTGTTTAATATGTGGCCTAATCCCTATTAACTACTGACCAGTTGATCTTGATCTTAAGAAAGAGTTTTAACTCTTAAGAAAGAGTTTTAATTTTAAATTAAAAGTTTCCCTTGGTTTGATGACTGTAGTGTCTAAGCAGTTCACAAATGTGTATTTATTTTCAGATCACTCCAATTATTATCCTCATTTTACAGCTGGAAAATAGAAGAACAGAGAAGTGCAGTGATTTTGTGTTCAGTTTAAGACTCCTAATTTGTCAGGGTACTTACCATTATGTAATTTTTTTAGATATTCAGAGCAGAGCTCCCACTGAGTCCTGCTGCAGCTGTGAGTACTCAGCTTTTTTCCAAACCAGACCCTAGAGTCTCAAGTCAGGTATCCATACAACTGGGAACATGCAATTAGTGACCATAGTGCAAAATTTGGTGTAAGAACTTACTGATGTTGTACAAGAGATATGTGGCACAAGCAGGCAGGGATGCACCCTGTTCTACAGACTGACATTCAATGACTTAAAGCAAGATGGTGTTCATTGTTTTCCCTGATCCCTGAACTTCATTCAAAATACACCATTCCCTCTGAAACAAATGATTAAGGGGCTGAGTATCTCTTTTTACACATTCCTGACTTATCTTGAGCAGCCCGAATAAAGGTGATATATCCTATGCTGGAAAAGAGTATGTCTTCCTCTATTGCCAATGCATTGGCATGAAAGGGGAAAAAAAGCCCAGATAACTTCAGTTCTGGCACTTGCTAACTTTGCATATTTGCTTTGGCAGCTCACAGACTTCTCTTAAGAGAGTGTTTGTAGGTGATTTCCTAGTTACTTAATGAAGCAAAGTGGAAAAACAAAACTCCTATTATGTGGCATCATATTAACACCTCAATGCCTCATACTATTGGGGTTAACTCTTACCTTCTCCATATGGACTTCTGCCCTCTGAGTTAACAGGGTAATTTGTAGTATTAATGAGTTGCCAACTTCTCTGTGGAACAAAGGACAACTTTCCTGGGGGCTGAGACCAGAGAAGCATTATGACCCAGGGTTCTCATAATCCATTTCTGCCCTGCAATGACCAGTGAATGGACTACAGTGTCTAAAAAACATTTCCTTCTCTAGCTCTGTCTTACTTCCCTCTAGCTGTCTGTGTCCCATTCCTGCTCCTTCCTCTGGCTACTTGGTTCAGCCTCTGCTGTTCCTGTCTCCCAGCCAGTCTCAATTGCTAATTCTTTCTTTTTGTCAGCCTTTTAACTGAAGGAGCTGGTTTCTCCCATATGGATTTTATGTCCCAGTCCCCCTGGGTCTCCACACTCATATTTCTACCTCATGAATTCTGCTTCTTAGCTCTAGGTTTCTGACTATGTATGAACTTTCAAAGCCTTACCCCTGTTTCCTTGTCCCTTTTCATACCTGATCTGTATTTCTCTCTCATCATCCTCTTCTACTTTAGTCCTCCTGCAGCCACAGAGCCCCCCAAGAAGTGCTGAAGTAAATTACCTTCCACTGGGATAAAACCACCTGTCATCATCTAGCATGTCTCCCCTCCTTACTACAGCTTTTTTTTTTTTTTTTTTTTTTTAATTACATCCCTTCAGGATGTCCACTTACACTTTTACTATAAATAATGGAGACATTTTTCATCCTTATAGCTATGCTGCTCTTTCTGGAAGCAGTCTGTCAGATTAATGTGACTCAGCCCCATAGAAGCCAGCAATCAGTTTTTCAGGGAACATAATTTTCTCTGGCTGAATAAATGCCTATGTATGTAGTGTTGACACTGATGCTATGATTCAGTGTTGTGTAGCTTTTCACCAGGATTTCAGCAGGGGTCTGCAGTAGAGGCCTGAGAGGTGGGGTCAGTGCCTGGATTTCTTTTTGAGCTCTGAAGAATGCAAGGCTCTGCTAAGCCAGGCACTGATGAAAATAAATAGAAATAAGGGTATGGGGAGAAATTACATGCTGCTGCTTATGGGGTTCAGCTTGTAAAAGTGATGCATTAATGCTTGGGTAGAGCAAACAACTTTTATCTTCAACAGAAGAGGTAAGTAAAATGTCTATATTATAAATGTATGTGTATATCTGTACAAAGACACTGATATAGAAACAGACACAGCCCATAGTAGGGGCCTTATGCTTCATAATCTTCATGCTTTAAACTTTAAGACCATCAGCCCTTGAAATCTGGAAGATTTGCACTTAGCTGAGGAAGACCTTGGTCACACCTTCGTGTCAATCTTTGGGTTTAGTCTGTACTGAGCAATGGACAGGGTGAAGTACTGGACACAAGTAAAATTTTATCTTGCCTGCGTAGTTTTCCTATCACAAGAGCAGGGAAAGAATGCTGGTGTAATAATCCTCTGTTTTAAAATGGTATCTTGTGCATGTGGCTCCTACCCTTCTTGTGCATGTACATTCATAAATAAAGTCAAATATTAAAAAAAAAAAAAAGCTGACTAGTAACAAGGTAATTAGTCAACCAAATGTTCCAGAACTGTCATAAGGAGAAAGAAATGGTGATCTCAAGTTACTTCAGCTCACCATCAAGATCAGCTCAGAGTGTGAGTCCAAAGCTAAACTATTGCATATGCTGCACATATGAAAATGGAGATGGAAAGTGATGAGCTCTTTATATGCCCTTTTCCAAATAAATTTGGAGAAGAGCTTAGGTGGTTAAGCAGGTCCCAAATGGTTTCTGCTGCTGAAATAGTCTATTGATGCTTTATTTTTCCCTTTAGATTTTCCACTACATTAAATATTTCAAACTACCAAATATTTCTTTCTAAAGGGAAATGGAATGAAAAGATGTCTTACATGATTTATTACAAATTCAGAGGGAAATACTCCCCTTGTAAATAGCTCTACAAAAAATAGCATCATCAATTTAAATGTTGACGTGCTTAATATTAAAGGATCATACTGTACTGAAGGTCTTTAAGGAGAATTTCACATCCAAAGGAATTTATTTCAGTGTAAATTGATTGAAGTAGGGCTTCTGATTTTTGGTAGTTGCTCTCCCTCTAAGCCAATTTTGTGATCTCCAGTGCAACTTGCACCTAAATCTTATTTTTTGTGGATCAAATGATTTCACTCCCTGTTTCATCCTGCAGGTTCCCATGCCACAGCCACCCTCACACTGCAGGCACCTAGGCTGAAGCCTCACCAAGTGTGTGCTGATGTTTGGGGACAGATGGGTGACACAGCACACAGGGGCTGACATAGGAAGTCAGAGCCCTGACAGGACTTTAACTGGTGCTTACCTTGTTCTCAGCACACACTATTCCTGCTCAGGTTATCTGCTCAGGGGTTGTAACAGTGATTGCAAGAGAGCTCAAAGTCAGACCAAATCATCTTATCAGTCACCTACAGCACAGCCTTCCAAAAGGTTCCTTCCAAAGGTTTGCCCTCACAGCCCAGTTTTCCTTTGGCAACTCACACAGACAGTGAATGCCAGCTCTTCCAGAGGTGATTTCTGGCTACCTCCACACCCAGGCCAATCCAGCAGCTTCCCCAAAGGGGCAGAGTGATGTGCATTCTCCAAGTGGCAGGGTGTTCAATATTTAACACATCAAAACCTGTAGAGCAGCTCTTATCATAAGCACAGGCTGGATTTCCACTGGAAAAAGTCCTCCACACTATTTCAAGTTTTATATTCTATTTGTGATTTTAAGGTTCGTGTGCATTTAGGGATTGTTTTTTACCATTAAACTCAGTGTTCTGGAAAAAAACCCCAACTTAATTTAGAGAAAATACTCCGCCTGTTTTCTGTCTTTCTGTAATTTTTCAATATGAAAAGGATATTGTAACTGCATATTCTGCTGAATATGCGGTTTGGCAGCGAGCGGCTATTCAGCTGCCCTGCTTCTGCCTCAGAGTTTATTCAGGTCATAAACGAGACATATAAGCATTTGAGTTAAGATTTATAGTTACATTAACTGTATCAGAAGCTTTTTGTACTTAACATAAAACACACTGCGGGAGCTCAACTTTCCTTTATTCCACAATACACTCAATATTAGACATGTTACCTGTTGTAATTACTGACATTAATAGCCTCAGGAATAATGGAAAGTGAGTTAAACACCAGTGTGGTAGATGTAAATGGGACTTTATAGTACATGTAATTTGGAAATATTGTATGAGTCATTAAATTTGTACTTAATATTTCTTCATTTAGTAATTAAGCAATAACCCAGCAAAACAATGTCCTCACTTTAACACATAGGTCAGATTTTATTATAAAATCAGAAAAGTGGTTGCCAAGGATTTAATTTAAATCCCATGAAAGATTCAACCTGGTCCTGACATAGCAAAATTGAACCTCTTGCAGACAATTTTTAGGAGAAAGTGGGGACCAGGATTTGTACAGCCCCCTCCAACACCTCGGAGTGACTCATGTGAGGCTTTAACCAGAACTGCATAGGATAATTTTCTCCTGGAAAGGAGGCTGAAGCCACCAGCAGCTCAGACAGGAAATCTAATGTGTATGTCTTCAAGCCACCCAATATTTGCTGATTTGGAGATGTTATTTTTACCCAAGCTTCCTCAAATTTTAATTTTATAAGTAATCTATTTTAGAAACTCCCACTTCCTTCATTGCTTGTTCATTTGCAAATAGATGTCTGTTCCAAGCCTTTGCACAGAAGCAGCCCACTGCTGCTTCACAAAGGTCTTGAAAGACTGGGAAAGTACAAGAGTGGGGTTTCTTAACCAAATAATATCTCCAGAATGAAGATGCTGTCTCAAATATTTTAGATTATGAATATACTTTTAGTGCATACTTTTCTCTACAGTCTTCTACATCTATGTAATAATTAAGCTGACATCCATGTGCACGCAGTAAATATATTAACATTCAGATAATCCTTTTTTAGCTTGATGCTAATAATATGTTAAGGTGAACAAAGAAGAAAATAGAACCCATATTTACCTATAACCCTGGTCTATTTTGAGATCCCAAGGCTTTTATGTTAATAATAAAAACACCAATAAATCCTCATCTCTTTGTTTTTTAAGCCTGACAGATAGTCTTTGAAGCACTATTGCGTTTATTTCTTCCAACCAGATGTGCAATTTATGTTTTATTTGAAAGTAAACCTTAGCATTATAGAAGACACTTGTGCTAAAGTAATAACACAAATATATTTTCCATCACTGGGTAAAACCTTCTCAGAAAAGTCTCCAGTCCCCCTGCCATATTCCAGTGCCTTGATGGTATTCTTGGAACAACTTGTGTGATACTGGTAAGTCACATCATCCATTTCACAGAGATCTCAATGGAGTCTGTCTGAAAACAGAAATAATACAGTAGGTTTAAGCAGGGAGACATCTAAGCTCCCAGCCTGCGTTTGCAAGCAACACACTGTAAAGAGAATATTTAAATGCTAGTTTTGAAAGAAACTTGCAATTTATTTCCTTAAAAAATAATCCAAGAATCACATGTGACTTTTTAAAATTTTGCAATAATTGTAATGTCTTTGGGTACATTGGAAATATGCAAATAGTATATTTGTTTTTTGTTCTCTTACATTTTTATGTAGTGTGGACCCCCTCATACAGTACAGAACTGAAAAGTAAACACTTCAGGGATTTTGAACAGTTCACACGTGATTCCTGTAAAAGAAAAAATTCACAACAACACTGGTGGGTAATTCACTGGCCCTTCTAGGTCTCTTATGGCTGGTGAAGGTGACCCAGCAAGGGCTTCTGATGCTGATGTCCGTTGGTCCTCTCTAGGGTCAGCTACTCATACAGTTACAGCTCACACAAGTAAATGCCCCTTCACTGGGAATCACTCCAATGGCAGAGTTTCCCTCCGCTCTCTGAATGGTGTAGCAGATGCCTTGAGGCTCTCAGACATTGGAAAACATGTGCCTTGCCAGGTTAGAGATACTGACAGCTGTACTTCCTGCATATGGTACTGCCGCCCATCTGTCACAAGCCTTCAGGCTTTTACTGGCTGAGAAAAGGGATTAGTGTTTCCTAAGGAAAAAATTCTCATCAGAAGTGTGAAGGAGTTGTAGACCTTTACCCCTGCACCTAGAAGCAGACATGCATCATTACTCACCTCAGAGGGACACAGCAGTCCAAGAGGTAAAACAGGAGGCTGAGCTGTGGCTGTCTTCTTTATGGATGTGCCCACATGGACTTTTGGTCTTCCTGAAGGAACATGGTGGTAACAGTAAGGTAAATCACCTTCCAAAGGCAGTCCCCCTCATTATTCATTCTTTATTTCCCCTGTGTTTTCTAACCTGGATTAGGGTTAGTCTGTGCCATTTTCAGTACCTTAAATTTGCATCTGTCCTTTCCCTAGGGATGAACCGTGGGACTCGAGTGATAAGACCCTCCCACTCTTGATTCCCCATAATGTTATTATTGATAATTGTTTCTACTGCAGGAGAATCATTAGGTAGGATCATGCCCAGTTGTGCCCACAGTTGTACTAAATAAAGAGGAAGATATAGAAACATTTCACAAAATACTACAGTCCTACATAATGTGTGTATGTGATGTGGTAATTAGAGTTACTGTCCTCTTGGTGGCAGAATGAAGTCTATAAAAATAGCATACTGAGAAACCAAAGGATCACAGTAATTTGTGTCAATTTTACCTTCTGATCGATTTGAAAAGCATTTATTACAAAGATAAATGGCAGTAGCAAAAATGCTGCCCTGGGAGCAGTTCGGATGCATACTAATTGCAAACAGCTCTGCACATTCATTACACATCGTATGGCTCCTCCTAGTGAAACCCTGCAGGAACAGTTGTGGACTGATTTTCCTCGCTTCTAGTATTTCCACCACATCCTGAACTGCAGTTACTTACGGGCTAGAGCAGCAGGGGGATGCTGGGACATTGTGGCAGGGGGTAAGGGAGTACTATTGAATTATTTGCAGTTTTACTTCATAAAGAAAATTCTGCCTTCAGATGCCTGTGTTTGGCTGCTGCTGGCTTCTGTGGCTTCTTTGCAAGTACGTGTTTGCCAGCTACCAACTGGACTTTCATAAATCAAATAACTGTCTCAAGGAACTTCAGAGTGAAAGCATAAGCTGCAAGAGTTTGAACTTATAAGACAGTTGTCATCTGTTATACAGTATAAATCCTCTTTCATACATTTTGGTAGCTCCTACACTCTCTGGAACATACAGCAGGTGAATCGTAAGGCAAAACTTGGCCTTACAGCTTCTAAAATATTGCATTTTGCATTCATACAGAGAAATTAAATATTTTATCTGAGTTAATTTATTTATCATTATATTTGGATATTTCATTGGGTAGTAAATATCATTTTTGCAGTTCTACCAGTTTTACTGTAATGATTACTTCATGATTTAGTCATAAATATATGTCAACAGCAAAAATAGAAAATAAGGTCATAGTGAGACAAGAATCTTCGTTGTCAATAATGTTAAAATGGAAGGAAACAAGAAAAGGATTTGGTAGAAATATTAAGAATTCATACCTTAAAATTTCTGCAAATTTTTTTCTGGAAAATTTTGAAATCTTGAGTTAATTACAGAAGAAGTAAAAAGTTTCACCTGGGAAAGGAAGTGATTAATATAAGCTTTAAAATGCTCCCCCAAAGTCTGTAGGAGGCATTTACCTACAATGTATTTGTAAGGAAAAAAATCATCCTCCAAGGCACATCCTTAACAAGCTTCCTCATGGTTTGCTCAGTCCTCTTTTCTGTGCTATGCTTGGTTCCATCAGGCACTTGGGGGCAAAGGAAAAGAAGATATTTGGGATGGAAAGGTGCTGCCATTTAGAAGAAAATGGGCAGAATTCCTTACACACAGGATACTGTTTATAGCAAAATTTACTCCTGTCCTGAAGCTGGGAGAAGCCTCTGCTACTAGCTCTCTTCAGTATCCTAAATCTGACAGCAGATCTTTCCACAGCTAGTAAGCTGGAAGCTGCAAAAAAGCAAAAGGGCTGCAGGCACAATACTCACACAGTAAAAACCTAAAGCTAATGTCACTCTCACTGGGAGGGAATACTTTGCAGGGGCACAGAGATCAGGACTATACCAATAATCTATTAATGTTTCAGGAATATTAATAAAAATAATTGATAAATTAAAACATGGGCTAGAGTTGACCCTGAGGACTTACCTGCATCCTTGTCTGACTTTGAGTCTCATCACTGCTATTTCACTGTATTACCTGTGATGGATGCAAAGCTCCAATTGATGAACAGTTGCTCTTCCCTTACACATAGGTATAAATCTGTTATGGAAATCCTACTGGTTATTTCTCGACTTTCTTGAAATGACTCTCTAAACACAGCTGCCTCACAGTCATGGTAAACATTCTTCACAAAGGCCAGTTTGCTCTACAGGCCCCAAGGAATGTGACAGCTTGATACCTGGATAAGCCTGGGCTCAGTTTCTGTTTCTACAGAAAAGCTGGAGTCTCCAGTGGATGTTGGTAAACAAACCCTGGAGCCATTACGTGTTAGAGATCATAAGCTGTTACTCAGCACCTTGCAATATGGAGTTGGATGTGACCTAAATGAAAGAGAATGAAAAGTCAGAAAAGTATTCCAGAAATACCTGAGATGAGTCACTGCACACAGAGCAAGCTGGTACTGAGGTGTTATGCTCAGTTATTCAGCTGTTAACCCATGGCTTGACTTGATCACCACGCACCAGGCTGAAGTACTCACACAAGTATTGTAGCTGCTGGTAGGCACAAGACCTCTTCCTCAATGTCTATATATGTCCAGAACATATATGTTGAGCAGCAACAGAAGGAAGGGTGATAGCAGGGAGAGTGGGAGAGATTGTAAACCACTCCTGTTATCAAATATAGGGACTTCTTGACTAGAAGACGAAGCAATTTTAATATTTGGTCTCTGAAAGCAGAGGCCAGGTAGATTAATGTTAGAAGCAGCATGCACAAAAGTCAGTACTGATATCCATTAGATAAGTATATTTAAAAGTGTTTAGTTCTCCGTTGCATTGCGGGGTTTATGTCTTCACAGGAGTTCAACACTAGAAAGGATATTTTGTAGCTCAAGGTCTTAAAGCAAACACGACCTGGTAAAATTCAAACTGTTGAGGAGCCAGACCTCTCTGAACTCTCCAGCTCTGAAGCTGGAGCTTTCTGGGAGCTTCTGTTTGTTATTGTGGTGGGAAGGGCATGTGGGGAGTGTTGAAAAGGACGCAGGTAAAAAGCTATTGTTGCTGTTGTAGGACCAATTCCATCTCCCTGACTGAGTGAAATTCACTGATGAATAAGCTACTACTTGCTCTGGTACATGATGGTAGAATTAAGCCCAGAAAGAACATACTGGGAAACATGGGCCTGACTGTGTTAGTGTTAGGCACCATGCATGAAATGCCAGTCATGCCAATGCCAGACAGCTTCTACACTCACTTGGCAGTGCAGGGAAGGCTGCCTTCTGCCCACAGCAGATCACCTTGGTGGCTTTAACAAACTAGTTTGACTGAGAGGACTTCTTTCCATGCACTGTGATCAACTTGAAGTGACTGTTGTCCCAGGGATCAGCAGAAAGGTTTTCAGGTTTGCATCTTCACAGGGAGACAAATATGACCTGAAGAAAGATCAGAAAAAAACAGAGATTTCTTAAGTTCTTCACAAGGTGACTCACTGGGTCTCAGGAAAGACTACAGGACTTCGACAGTATTGAAGTGCTGATAAAGTAAAAATAGTCTTCAAGGAGAGAGACTAGCATTAGCAGAGGAGCCCTTGTTTGGTTGTAAGTGATCTCATTCAAGTGCAATATTGATACCAGAGAAAGAGGGAAATCAGAAAGTTAAAGCTATAATCCTGGGACTGGCAGAGGGAAGAAAGAAAAAAGAGAAACCTGCTGTCAGAGCTAACCTGTTCCTTGGGAGTGTATCGATCTTGTTTCCTTTGGTCTTGTGTTACAGCAAATAAGGGAATCATCACCACCACCATCGACACAGCATTTGCCTTCTTTCAAGCAGATGGCACCATACGCCAGAAGAATAAGGCTTGAATCTGTCTCTAACAACTTACTAGTTACTCGCAAATACTGTGTGATTGACTCCAGCAGTCAAGGGAGTTACAAACAATGCCCTTAGCCCAGTATTACCTCCACGGTCAGAGGGGAGATAGGACAGGAGTGTGTGAGAGAGAACACTCTGGTATATGAATACTCTCTGCATTACAATTCATGCAGCCTTGCCATGACCCACCAGAAAGTCACAATCTCATTCTCTGTCACTGCAATGTCTCATCCCAAATGATGCAGATGAATTTAATCACAAAGGCCTGAAATACTTTCCAAGGGAAAAACCCAGTTTCTGTCAGTAAAATGAAAGTGGAAAATTCCCAGCACAGTTAAGCTCAGAGACTTTCCTCCACCCCAGCTATTCACCAAGCAAGGGTTATTCCAACCACAGCTCAGAGCAATCTGAGAGCAGCTGCTGAGATGCTTCTCAATTTTAAATGTGAAGCCGCACTTTAAGAGGATGGCTGGCAGACAGAAGGGGAAACACGACAGCTGTGGCTGCGGGAGTTATAGGGATCCCGTGCTGCTGCAGTCACCTCCAGACAATGGGATCACCCTTTGTCCCAGCTCTGGGCGGGACCCAGAGACTGCCTGGTGGGCCAAAAACTTGCAGCATCATGGTTTGGATGGGGCAGGCACACTGACCGTAATCCAGTGCCTGGAGAAGGGGCTTCCATTACCTGTTTCCTTCTCCCCTAGGGGTGCTTTCCCAAGACCTGTGAAAAAACTCACGGCAGCTGGGGATCACACATCCTCTCCGGGACGGCCGAGAGGCATCGAGGTCCGACCCTGTGCCTCTTTTGGGGTCTCCTCTGTCAGAGGCACACACAGGACGATTTGAAGGGTGGTGACTGCTCCCAGAGAGATCTCTGATAAACAGGAAGAGACAAGTATTGCTACAAATCGCTAATCACTCCCAGTATCAGCCTAGCAAGAGAATAAAACTAGATTTCCCTAAGGACCAAAGATGTAGTGCTTCTGCCTCCCCTTCCTGCAAAATCAGAGCCCTGAAGAGTACGGGCAGAGCCATTTCTCTCGCAGACTGCTTTTTCCTACTGTGCAATGTGTAGAAATATTCTAGAAGAAGCACAACAGCCTCTCCAGGCATGCAACACCTTGGCAAACTGGCGGAGCGGAGTTGCCCCTCCGGCCGGCGGGAGCTGCGCCCGCCCCGCTGCGGAGCTGGGAGGGCTCCCCGCAGCCTGGCCCGGCAGCCGCCGCCCACTTCTGCAAGGACTGCAGGCTCTTGACGGGAGACGTGTCACTCTCCAGGCTCAAGAAAATATGTTTCTCTCTCCCTCTCTGTCCACATTATCGTACCCACATCCCTTTCCCATCCACCTCAAAAATTCAAGGAGAGATGGAAAAAACAGGCATAAGTGCCTGCGTTTGCTACGTTTGCTTCTGACGCCAGAAGGGATTTAGGGATATTACCGGCAGCTTATTTAGAGAGTCCAAAACCACACCAAGAGCAAAATAAACGAACAGGAAAAAACACGTTGGGTTTAAGCGCACAGTCGGGGAGCATCAGTTCGGGAACCGGGGCAAAGGCTGCTCTGGCTTTCCAGCAAATTCCCGGGAAAGGAACCACGTCCTCCTCTCAGAAAAACGTCCCGGTTAGTGTAAAACACAACTAATGCTGGAAACACACACACACACACATACACGTGTCTCTCTCTCTATTACATACACACATACACACAGGTCTCTCTCTCTATTATTTATATACGGCACTATTTATGGATAGTGCAATGGGAAAGGGCTGTCGCACACCGGTCTCCTTACCGGGAAAGAAAGCAGGGACATTTCTCGGCCCGGAGGCTCGCTCTGCTCCCCGGCAGCCGGGGCAAGGGTCTCTTCTCCCGCCGAGCCGAGCTACGCACAGCGCTCGCACTATGGTGCGTGGTGCCAAGGCAGAACGGTCCCGATGCCTCACCCCCGCTGCTCCTCTCTTTCCGAGGGGTGCTCCAGCTGGAGGTGAGGGATGGGGTGGGCAACGTGAGATTATCCAGTGTACGGCTTTCCTTTCAAAAAGCTGACTTCTCCGAAGTGATAAACCCCCGAGCGATGGCGGATTTTACCCCGTTCACAGCCGATATTGCTTCACTGCGTCCCCTTCCTCCGGGTGCGGGTCGCAAAAAGCACGGGCTGCGTCCCGCGGGGGCCGGGTATGGCCCCCGGGACTGGGAGAAGGGAAATAGCCGCTGTGAAAGCGGGGCACAAGGGACAGGCTCATGCAGTTTTCATGCTGTCGCCTTGAGCTGGCGTTGGGCGGGCGTCACCTGGGGACGCTAGAAAACGATGCTCTTGTGGGGAAGAGCCCGTGCGGTCCTTCAGTGTCACGGCGGGCGTCCAACTTCATCACACTGCCGGGCCCTTGGAGCAAGCGTCATTCACTCCCTGCGCTCGGCCTTTCCAAGCCGATCCATAAATCGCCCAGATTTACGGAGCCCAGAGCCTGTAAATTCCTTTCTCCGTTGCTAATGAATTTGCATGTCCTAACAGCCTGTCCCTTAACCCAGCGAGTGGGCGCTTGCAAGCAGAGAGCCAGATACATAGACCTAAAGAAGACGAAATTCAGTGTGCACCTGCACATTCAATGAAAATACAAACCGGGCAGTACGAGCACAAAAACTATATCTGACTTTAAAAAAAAAGCATTCCTGAAAGACAAACTACAAATAATGTTTATCATTTAAATTACATATTCCCAATGTAATTCTACCTCTTTCACTCTTTTATTTTCTCCAAAGAGAATGTTCAGATTTGTTTGCAAATGAGAAACTGTATTTTATGCATGTAGGCATAGAAATACTGAAGATAATAGGCAGAAAAATTTTAAACTTGAAGAAAATATCCACAATTTTTTGAAAGAATGTTGTACAGTTATTAATATAGGAAGCTGGTCGTGATAGCATTTTTTGTACTTTCTACGTTGCTGTACAGTGCAAAAACAAAATAATTGTAAATTTGCAACACCAATACATTAATATTTCAACTGCAATTATTTTATTCTTTTAATTAATTTTTTCAGTCAGAATATTGTAATTATTTGGTTTTGCAGCTATATTTAGCAGGAGTGGGACTTCTAATACATAAATTATTTTCTTTTGATAGTCACAATTTATTAGTGGAAGGTATAGGTTAAAACTGCAAGGTAGAAAGGGTACTTTATTCAAATCATATGGAAGCCCCCACCTTCATCCTAAATTACGTGCATACAAAGAACAAACTCTTCAAATGTGCAGAACAACTGGATGTTATTTGTTTTTTTCCCCCTAAGTGACATTTTATCTTATTATAAGTCGACGGTGTTTGTATATGTGTGAAAATGGAGATAGAAACCATGTGGCTCATACCGTGATATCCAAATACTAAGAGGCTGTTCACAGAACTCTGGATGAAGTAAGAGAGATGTAGGACAAAAATCTGCATGTTTTGACAATGAAGTTGAGATGAATTTCCCAAACTGCTGAGTGTTGCTGAGTTCATAGATATGGTAACTAATCAATGAATCTGCACCCAAGCCCCACCTCGGCCACTCCATGCTGCCCCTGCGAAGTGACTGGCAGCAGGTCTTTGCAGGTAAAGGGTCACTATCTTGAGTTAGGCCTTGGTTCCAGTCTCGATCTGGGAAGCCAAGAGAAATTCGGACCTGGAGGGGGAGCTTCCGGCTTGGCCTCCTGCCGAGGACACTTGTGATTTCCCTGATATAGGGTAAGCATCGACCTTTACCATGGAGAGAAGCCCTGGTCCAGGGCTGTGGAAAGTCGCCATACAGCATCTCCAAGAGAGCTTCATGGGGTCCTTTGCAGCAGTTATTCTTGGACCTCTTGCCAGCAAACTTTCTCTGGAGGCATTGGCATCACCCTTTTCTCCATCACATACGTCTCCTACAAGCATTTAGGTCACAAGCGTATAGGTCTCCTGCAAGCAGCAGGAAAAGCCCACGCTTCCCACAGCCCTGTTTCCCTCCCCCGTTGCTGAACACTTCTGCCTTATTAGGTACTCAGAGATGAAGTAAAACGCCCGAAGACAAATGTCCCACACGGGGCTATTTCAAATCTCATCCCTGGTGAGGAGGAAAATTGTCAAGAGAAACAATAGGGCACTGGTGGGGGCAGGTGGTCAGCAGCAGGGCCTGTGACATGGTCCCTGTGCCAGGGCCAAGTCGGTGACCCTGGGATCTCCCGATGGAGCCTGAGCCGCGGCTAAGAGCGAGCAGCCCCTGTGGAGCGTGGAGACGCCCACAGCTGCTGAGACTCTGCTTCGGTGCTCAGCACAGTGCTGTACGCAGCAAAACTCCCTCACCTTCTTCCCTCCGGCTTCACGGCTGAAAGCAATCCCAGAGCAGTGTGTGTGGATCGGCTTCTTGCACACCGGGGGAAAGAACCCTTTTCGGGACAACACATGGACCGTAAAAGCCGTACCCGACTCTCCAGCCTGGGAATTCCCCCCATCGGGACTCAGTTGCCAGGAGCGGGGACCTTCTGCAGCCCAGGCTCTGGTCCTGCTGCGCCTTTTTCCTAGGCGGTAGCCGGGATTTGGCTTTGGAACAGCTGCGGGAAGGGACAAGAGATCGACCCGACGTCCCGGGTTGCTGGCTGCGGGCCGCCCGTCTTCCTCATCCGTCCCTCGGAGCTGGGTGGAGGTCCTGGCAGGGAGATACCCTTGTCGGACACCTACCCCTTCAGGGACAAGGACATCAGCGTGTACAGGAAAAGGGGTATGTGGACAGAGTCAGAGCACGGCGGGGAAGCCGAAATGCCCCTCAGCAGCGCGACTGGCGCCGCATCGTCCCTGGGTTACTCGTTATCGCTGCATTTGGCAGAAAACTCATGGAGAAGTCGCTCTGAAATGTCATTTTCTGACTCTGCCAAGAATCCCGAGGGGAAAAAAATCCTCCGCGCCGAAGGGCATCTGCCCTTTCCGGAAGGCGAGTCCCGTTTAGGCAGGCAGTGGAGGGGGGCAACAATCTTCTCGCAACAGCGTTCTTCTCCAAAGGAAAAAAATAGTATTTCCAACATTATTCTGCATTAATTATTGCGGCGCCTCATCTTTGCAAATGAACTGGGTGGGGGGTATTAATATTTGTTAATATCCTGTTCATATTACACTGCAGCTGCAGAAGAGAACCGTTTTGCAAACGAAACCTAGGCAGCGAAAACCGGCCCCCTTGCCCTGCTAGCCCGGGCGCAGCGGCTGTTCGGCGGCCGCGGGCTGTTCTGGCTCGTCCCGCCGGCCTGCCAGACCCTCCTGTCCCCGGGCTGTGCCGCCGAGGGGCTTCTGGCGGAGGAGCGGCGGCGCGGGCTGCTGGGGACAACTGCAATATGGCACTTGCGTGGTTTGCAGCAGCAGTGGTGTACTTTCATTTCCACGCGTGGTGTAAGCGGGTAGAGCTCGACCCCGGATCCGCCGTGTAAAAAAACTTACTGAGTTTCACCGCAAAAGCTTTGAGCTGGAGAGGAAGAAACTTTCGTTTACTTTATGAAACTCCGCAACAGATAGTGAACTCTGCGCCGGGTTATGTCTTTGCTATTTCATGTCTCAAATAATTTGTTTTCACATCAATAATGCAACACCTCTGGGGTCGACGCTGAGGTTCCCCGAGGACCCACGCAAGGCAGAAGGGGTTGGGACAGGGAGTAAGGTCAGCTCGGCTCTCTTCTCTCGTATCATTTTGTTGTTGTTTTTCTTGGAGGGTGTGTGTGTAGGGGGTTGTTCCTGGTTTATTATCTCAACGAAAGAAAACCCTCAGGGCGGTAATGACCTAGTTTTCTACAGGCAGTAAAACATTAAAATGGCCACAAACCTTTCAGCATAGACCAAAAAGCTAGTCTTCTCTTCTCTTCTCTTCTCTTCTCTTCTCTTCTCTTCTCTTCTCTTCTCTTCTCTTCTCTTCTCTTCTCTTCTCTCTCATTTCCTACTCTATCAGGGAAAAAAACCCTAAACACCTCGGTGTTTTGTGACTATGTAATGCAGGGGAAGACATGGTTTTGAAGGAAAACGCAGCCCTTTTTCACCCAGACGGACAGCTGTGTTCTGCATGACACAGATGTTCCTACCTGCAGAAGAACCCCAGGTCATCTTGGAGGTCCAAAGCAGCAGGGCATCAACGAGCCTAATGCATAGGATGAAGATATCCGTGTACACATATTTGGACAAAGTGTTTTTGCACAAACAAAGCTGTAGGAACTGGAAACCCTTATAGATAAAGAATCGAGGAAAAGAAAATATGCACTTTCAAGCCCAGTCAGGAAGGATCGTCACCGATCTTAGATCCCAATAACAAATATTTACGTGATCGGGTTAACCCGAGGAAAAGGATTAGTGGATACAGATTCTAACAAGAAGACTTCCTTCCCGGCGGAGCCATCTTTGTGCCGGTGCTCGCCGTCCCTCTCCCCAGCCCCCCGAACCCCTTCGGCCTCGTTCCGTGGGACTGCACGGCCGCAGCGAAGGAGACCCTCCGTGGCAGCCAAGGCCTCCTCCACCAAAGAGACGAGGGAGGAGATAATTATTTTTCCATCGTAAGACATCAGTAATTATAAATCGTCAAGCGAAGTAGTGCCGCAAAGTGTGCAGGGGAGGTCCCCAGAGCCGGGCTTGGCTTACAGCTGCCTTTCCTAACAACACAGCCAGGAGACAAACCGGCATTGATTTAAGTCGCCGTGCAGGAGAGTTCCTAAGTTCTCCGTATCCTTAGGTGTGCTGGGCTCTGTCGGCGCAGCATCGGGAGCTGGCGGCCGCCCACGCTCTGTCTGGCCCCCTCCCTGGCACCGAGCGGGACATCACCAGAGACCCCCCCCAAAGGCTTCTTGGTGTAAGCCGACGGTGCTGCCCCTCACCTTTGCTGGCTGCGTCTCCCAGATTCCCGCGGGAAGGGCACCGTCACTCCCACTGCCGTGGCACAGAGGAGCGAACCTGCATCAGTCCGTGGTCTCAAACGAAAGTCACGAAGAAAAACAACGCCTTTCGAAGTCAGACTTGCTGCTGTGCGTCCAGGAAGACGACAGAGCTACCAGGACTCTCAAACGCGGAATTCTGGTTACTTGAAAGCAGTTCGAAAATGCAATTATTCCTGTAGGTGGCACTGGTACTAGATGTTGCAGAAGCGGAGGCAGAAATGGAGAAAATTGCCTAGGAATTCCCAATTGGTTCCTATAATTTATGGCAGAACAATAGAGTTATTTATTTTATTTACTCTAAATTCATATAACATGTGACAAATGAAAACTCGATTTCTTTATTAGAACAAATTATGCTTATAGAATCTAGTCCTCTGTAGCTTAATGGTCTAGTCCAAGAGAATTGTCTATTCCCCTATATGTCATTAAACAAATCCTAGTGCAAATAGAAATTAACTCAACACGGCTCATTCAAGTCAAATGCTTGCACCAGGGAAGCCCTAATGAGACACTGTCTGGTTTCCAGAAGGGTTGCTAAGTACGATTGGCGGCAAAGTTATTAAATCTGTCCAAGCAGCTAACACATCATTAAGACACCCCACCTAACCCGCCCGACCTCAATCTGAATATTCAAGAGAGGGTGAAAGGGATATGACAGTGGTACCGATGCCATAGACCAGGTAGAACTCCCCACGCCAGGGAGAGGAACTGGGATAGCCCCAGGTCTCGGCAGCGGAGGGAGTCATAGAGGGGTTTTGCCGGGGAAACTTGGTCTGCGGGGACATCCTTAACGCCCGGCCTTTCTCCCGGTTTAGCACTACTGTACATTTATTTCACCTGTTCACCCGGCTTCAGCGTGTTCCAGTGAAGTGCACGCACATGCCTTCACTGCAGAGGGTCTGTACGGACCCGAGACGGCGGGCTAAACCCCGACCGGGTCTGTCGGTCTCCTCCTTTCTCCTGAGAATGGGTCAAATACCCGTAGTCACTGTCCCCGAGTCATCTGAGTTTCTACAGACGCTGTCCTTCTCCCACCAGGCCGGGAGACGGCTCCCCGCGGTGTCGTAGGGACTGAGAGCCCCGGCCGGGCCAGGGAACCAGCCAGCCGGGGAACCAGCCGGCTCCGAGCGGCGGGAGAGGCTGCTGGAGAACGAGCGGGGGACTCCGGCCCAACCCCCGACACAGCCCGACACCGAGTGGGCATTTCTGACCACTGAAGCTGAGCTTCCCTGCTTCTGCACGCCAGGGAGTAGAGCTTTGCAAAAGGTTGCGTCCTTATCCCAAAAGCAGGACACCTAAAGTCCTTGTGTCTCGATTTATTGCTATGTTTCATTTCCTCAGATTTTGGGTCTGTGACAACCGAAGTAACTCCAAGACCCGATTGTATTTTGCCCATCACTACTTCATAAATATGCAGGAATTGTCCAGACATGGCTCGTTTGTATCTGATGAAACTTTGTTAAACAAAATTTCCTCCTGTTATATATCCATTCTCCATCTTGTCCCTGACCTTAAAATAATGTCTTAAAATTGAAATCACACACTCTTACACAACAGAGCTCCTTCTCTACCTGCCAGCTTGTGAGAGTTTCGGAGTTGTTGCGTGTATTTCCGTGCATGTTTGAATACTACGTTAATTAAATTAAGGTAAAAGTACCCTCGCCTCCCGAATCACAAGTAAATGAACGCGGGCAGTTTACGCAAACACAAATGTATAAGGCTGTGGTTTTTAGCGAGCTAAAATAAGGTAGCAGGCTGTAACAAGAAACGCAACATCGACCAACGAACAATCATCAACTTATGCCAGGATCATTCTCGAAACGCCCTTTTCCCCCTAAGAGGGGAAAAGTGGAAAACAAGGCCAGCCCCTGCAGAAGGGCGGGGAGCGGGGGTCCCCAAAGGGTTAGGGAGCTGTTGAGAGGCAGCGGTCCCTATGTGCAGCGGTCCCTATCTGCCGGCTGGAAAGGACGTCTCCCTGTGAAAATCCCCCTTCTCTTTCGCACAAGAGTTTGCCGGTGCATGTGCTCTTGTACCAGGCTACCGGGGTGAGGGGGGGGGGGTGCGGTCAGCACACCTGAGAACTGGGGGTCTGCTCGGGTATTTTCAGGTTCTCAGGCTCGGAGAGGGAGCGTGAGCGGCGAGGTCAGCCAGGATCGCGAGCGGCCCCGCACCCTCTCCCTCTGCCTGCTAAAGCACGCTGCCCTCGCTAACCTACTGCGCTCAGCTATTTTGTGGCATAAGGAAATGCACATGGCAGCCAGTGATGCGTGGAGGCCCCTGCATCCTGCGTTTGGTTCCTCGCAGAAAACGGGAATAATCCCTGGAGATTCTGTGGGATTTTATATGCTTACGTGTAGGAATAGCTCTGTGCAAAATGAAAGCCCCGTTTCAAAGCTCCGTGGGTCTCATCCCTCTCAATTTCACATAGCACCTTCCCTCCGGGATGGGTCACCTCCGGACATAACTCGAGGCTCTCGCTGGGCTGTCGCTAACCTTCCACCTGCCTCTGCCCGCTTTTCCCTGCCGGCCCTTCAGAGGTGTCCAAAATCTCCTCCGACATCCACACCGCGTTATCCCTTCATCCCGGCTCCGGCTCCAAGATGTTCTTTGCCCACCAAACTGTCTATATAGCTTCCGGAAGAGGATTTCGCGGCTTTGAGCCGCATGGCAGGAGCTGGGGGCGGGGGAGACAGGACAGCTGCGACAGTCGCTCCGGCCGCCGCACCACGTCCGTCCCTCAGACCTTCCCCACGCCACCTCGGAAAATACGGCCACCCGACAACTTACACGTCGGGGAACTGTGTCCTTTGGGAAGGATCGGGGGACTTCTGCTTACAAAATACGTTACCGTCTGGGCATTCTTCTGTCTAACAGCGCCTCAGTAGCCCACTCTCCTCGAGGAAGGTGAGGAGGTTATCTTCCTTCCTCCCTTAAAAAAAAAATCAATAAAAATCTGCAGCTTCAAAGAGGCGTTGGGGCGGGGGGGGGGGTGTATGTGCTGTGTTGGATTTGTCTGGTTTCTTCCTACAAGGGACAGCGGAGGCATTTGGGGGGCAGAGCGAGGCACAGAAAGGCCTCATGAAGGCAGCTCTGAGAGGAAGGAGCAGGACACGCCGAGGTGAGCACGGCGGCGCAACGGAGCCCTGCCGGAGCGGTGGAATACCGCAGCGTCGGGAATCTGCTCTCAGCTGCGGGAGGTTGGGCACGGTGTGGAGGCCTGCCCGGTCCCGGAAAACGCCGGAGAAGGCCTTCATGGGCGGGGGCAGCCAGGGACGGCCAGCCGCCGCCTCGCCGGTACCGGCTGCGCACTGAGGCTGCTGCAGCCGTACACGCGATTTGCAGCGGGCAGCTCACGCCGAGTGTGTTTTGTGGAGGAGAGAGGAAGAGGGAGCAGAGTTTGAGGGAGGGAGAGGAAGGGGAGCGCCTCTGGCTCCCCTCTGCCACGCAGCAGTGTCGGGAGAAGGCAGGCAAGGGCAGCGACTCCCGAGAGACACCAGCTGCCGGTACCCGCGGCTCCGGCCGCGCCGTGCGTGACGGCACCACTCAGACACTCTCTCGGCACGGAGGGAAAGGAATGGAAGGGGAAGCCCGGCTCCTGTCTGGCACTGGATCGAGTCTCTTGCAGCTTCCCCCCGTTTTGCTTTGTCAGGCCGGGGGACCCCGCGGTGAGGGCGCGGGTGCGTGCCGGGGCAGCCGCCGGCTTCTCAGGGCGAGCCCCCTGCCCTGGCACGCGTGCCCTTCCCCGGTTGGAAAAGCCTCGACCCCGCGCCCCCCTCCCTGCTGCCTTTCCCCTCCGATTCTACAATGATTTCCTACCTGAAAAAAAATAATCTTTTTGCCAGGCAGGTCAGAAGCGATCAACAGTCTGTTGTATATTATGTTTTCATATTCCTCTCGTCTCCCCCTGCCCTCTACCGACTCACTGTAGATCTGACCTTTGGTATTTCAGCCCACACTCAGCAGTTGAATGGAAACAAGTTGAGCACGTTCACTTCTGATAAACATTATCCTTAAACCACTGGAGACCCGAGCAGAGTAAACGAGCTTTTCCGACAGGACCACATCAGGAACACACATTGAGAAAGGGAAAGAAACAAAATATCCAGGAGATCAGAGGCGGGCTCGAGGGTGGAGGGGTGGGAGAGGGAAGGAGGGGGAACAGACAGGTTGGAGGACACGGCGGAGGGGGAAGAGAAGGACCCAACCGTGAAGACAATAGACACAGATGGGAAGAGAAGCTGCCCGGGCAGCGTGGGAGAGCAGCGCAGGGTCACGCCCAAGCATCCCAGCAACCCTGAGGGAGCTTTAGAGGCGCCGAGCGGGTCCAGGAGCGGCGGGGTCGAGCTTACACCACCCGTGCGCTCGGAGATGGTCCCCGGCCACACGCCACTGGACCGGATTAAAGCAATGGGAGTCCCGCGTGTTCAGGGTGGCCGTGTCCCGTGTCGGCGAGCAGCCCAGGCCCTGTCGGGCTGTGAAGACACGCTGTAGGGCGAGCAGCCTTGTCGGGGATCCCGACAAGAAACTCCGCTTCCACAAGAAATACCCTGTTAAAGCGGATCGGAAGTTTTACGGATTCCCACCCCCTTTCATTGCTTAATTACATAAATAACTTGATTAAGGCTAGATCCAGGTCCCACTAGTTCAATGCCTTCTGCCTTAAAAATAGTCAAAGGAGATCAGTTCACAACACAGAAAGGGGTTCTGGCTTCAGCAAACACCCGCTAGTACTACTGCCTGCTCAGAATGCCAGCGCTCTCGGACAGTGGCATTTGTGCGGGTGTGAGGAGTGCCAGTTATCCCCGTACCAGAGATAATTCTATCTAGGTTGAGGAAGCACCACAATTTACAGGTGCGATATTCTGAAAGGGCAACTCGTATTTTTGAAGTAACCACAAAACTGCCATAGAAAAGTTCCTGTTGTGGTTGTTTGGTTCTGTTGGGTTTTTTTTTTTTTTGGTTTGGTTTTGTTGAAGGTTTTTTTGTTGTGTATTTTTTTGTTGTCGTTGTTTTTTTTTTTTTTTTCTTTTAAATCCCTATGGAGAAAACAAGTATCCGCCGATATTTCGATCAAATGGAAGAACCTGCAAAAGAGCCATGATTACCTTCTTTTCACCACGAAACGTTTACAACATGCCGCTAAGTTCTAGGAGATCTGCTGCAACATCTTATTTCTTCATAGTTAGGAATGTTCATTGCGGTATGTGCAGGCTCTGAAATCTCGCTCAATCTTTATCCTAAAAAAATCTTACATTTCAATTAAAATAATATCGAGACAATGTTTATACACACCAGCGACATAATTTTTGTGGTTTACTTGGCGATATTTCGTACACTAGGATCACCGCCTTATTTATTTTCATATTTTATTTAATTTACAAAGTCTGTACCTTTGAGGGAAAAAAAAAAAAAAACAAACTAAAAACCAAAAAACGACAAAGAAGAACCTCAGGAGAATAATACAGAAAAAATAATCAAACCCAAGACAAATCCTTAGCTGGAGCTAAGAGCCCATGATCTCTGTGTGCAACATGATGTAAAGTAGGGCATAAGACGTACACACACAAGATCAGCTCAGGATCCGTACACCGCCAAGCCAAACATTTCTTCAACATACACGCCACATATCCTTTAATTCCTATCAGCTTTGTCTGTTTTTCTTTTGATTGCTAATATGTATCAGTACCTTTAATAAAGTTTAAGTCAACTGCGAGGCATTGACATTTTACGATTAAGCGCAGTGCAATATTTGTGTGGGGATGAAAGCAAAACCGGGGCCGGTCTGCGTTGAGCAGCGAGTGCCAGCATCCCGGTGCCGGTCTGCGGTGGCCGGAGAACGCAGCATCCCAGTGCCAGGTGCTACAAGCCCCGTCCCGTCTCCTCCCAAGGCAAGGGAAATTGCAGCACGTTTCCCGACCGGTTGGTGATTTTCACCAAAAATGACGCAACTCTCATCGCTCACGGTCTTCTCGTACACCGCCCGCGAAACATTCGTTAGCGAAAAGGTGATTTATTATAACGAAGCGATCAAACCCACGGAATTTCTCTCGCAGTCTGCAAACTCAACGCGGGCAAACCGTGTGTGTGTCAAGACATGGCTCTGCTTCATTCGGGGAAAGGGGGAACCGCTCTGCCAGGCTCGAAGCCCCCTCTCCGGCTGCTTAGTCCGGGAAAAGGGCCAGAAAGGGCGGTGCTGCCTTGCCTGCCGACCGTGCCCCGGCCCCGCGGAGCTGCCTGCCGAGGCCCCAGCCCCCTCCGGCCGAGCAGTGCCCTGCCACGGCGCCGGCCCCGCTCAGCACGGCCCCGAGCCGGCGGCGCTTCCCGCGCAACTCACCGCCGCAGGTGCGGAGCCGCCGTCCCGGCGCGGCGGGCCCAGGTGCCGAGCGCGCAGCGCGGGAGCGGAAGGGCCGCCGCCGCCGCGCTGTCCGTCATCTCCCCTGGCCACTGGGAGGGCGGCTGGGCGGTGGGGCCGCCCCAGGGGCGGGCTCGGGGGGGCGGTGGGCCACGGGCCCGGCCCAGCCCGGCCCTGCCCACGCTGCTCTGAGGTTGAAATGCAGAAGTCAAGGCTCTCTTGTCGGGATGTAGATTTCCTTGTAGTTCTTTTCTTCCTCACGCTACTGTTCCCTCCTCAGCGGAGATCAGAGAGGCTCGGGGCCAGTGCGGCCAGGAGCGCAGGAGGCCGGGAGTCGGTTCCTGGGCATAGGGATCCGTTGGGATTTAGGGCCGGCCTCGAGGTGTCCCGCTCAGAGGAATGGGTAAGTGGCCGGGAGCCGCAGGAGGGTTCAAGTGCTGTCAAGAGAGGGGGAGCACCCGTGCTCAGTCATCTGCCACCGCCGCGGCTCCCTTATTGACTTTGTTCGTGTTCCTACAAGTTGTAAGAACATGCTGAGGGTCAGGAGCAGGGGAGAGAGAGCGCTAATGACTAGTCGGCTTGTTATTAGTGTTATTAGGCGAGTGCGAGGCAGGATCGCAGCCGAGCGGATGGCTGGAGCCCGTGACACGTTGTATATTATTCCTGACACCGATCGTAGCAGTTAACATTTTAACACGCTTGTTTTACAGTCCAGTGTAATCGTGCTGTTAAGCGAAAGGCGCTAACAACACCAGGATCGGTCTTTAAAAAGTTAGTCCCGACTCAGAAGTACCGCGCTGCCCTCGTCTCTCCCAAGATGTAAAAGAATTTCCTCAACTACTTTTCCTTCCTCCCCCTCCCCCACGACTTAGATGATGTTTTTCTTTTCTTTTTGTTTTGTTCGCGTTCCTTTTTCCTGTGGCAATAAAGCTGAATTGTCTGTTGGGGCGATCTCATTTTTCATCTCTGGAATGTGCTTATTTTTGGGAATATGCTTGATGCACAGTCCGGAGAGCTCCGACATTTGTTGCCACGGATTTTCTTTCTTTCTGTCTTTTCATTTTTCTTTCTTTCTTTCTATCTCTCTCTCTTTTTTTTTTTTTTTTTTCTTTTCTTTCCTTTTTTTTTTTTTTTTAACCTCTCACTTCTCTTCCTCCCTCCCCTTTGCCTCCTTCAGTCTCGGGGGCATCCCGCTAATCTAAAGAAGCGTGCGTGGAGTGACCGGGGGGGGTCCCTGTCTGTGACATCTGTCTGTGATGAGGAGCAGCTCAGACGCCCCCTTCTGTGCCGTCCGCCGTGTCCGACGGCTGTGTTTGTGCATTTGCTTGCAGAACCTGCCTTCGGGGAAGTGAACCAGCTCGGGGGGGTATTTGTCAACGGGAGACCCCTGCCCAATGCCATCAGGCTGCGGATTGTGGAACTGGCGCAACTGGGTATCAGGCCATGTGACATCAGTCGGCAGCTCCGCGTTTCCCACGGCTGTGTCAGCAAAATCCTGGCTCGCTACAACGAGACCGGCTCCATCCTACCGGGGGCTATCGGCGGCAGCAAGCCTCGGGTCACCACTCCCACGGTGGTAAAACATATCCGGACCTACAAACAAAGGGATCCGGGCATCTTCGCCTGGGAGATCCGGGATCGCCTGCTGGCCGATGGCGTGTGTGACAAGTACAACGTGCCGTCGGTTAGCTCCATCAGCCGCATCCTCCGGAACAAAATCGGGAACCTGTCTCAGCAGAGTCACTACGAGTCTTACAAGCAGCACCAGCCGCCCCCACAGCCTGCTCTGTCCTACAACCACATCTACCCCTACCCCAGCCCCATCGCTGCTGCAGGAGCCAAGGTGTCCACACCTCCCGGAGTGCCTGCGATCCCCAGCACCATGGCCATGCCCAGGACGTGGCCGTCCTCTCACTCGGTAACGGACATCCTGGGGATCCGGTCCATCACAGACCAAGGTGAGAAATGGGGGAGCCGGGGCCACAAAGGCAGCCAAACAGGGCCGGAGGGGGTCGGTCCCCGAATTCTGGGTTCTTTCCTCTCCGAGGGTCGGAAGGTGGTTTAGTTGTTTGATTCGGGAAACCCCTGGCTTTTCCCGGGCACGGGCAGGGCACTGAGCTTACTGGAGGACGTGTCTCGGAACGTGGGCAGACCGAAGGGCCTGGGTGGGCTGCAGGCGGACCAGCAAACAGGACACAGCGGCCGTCACCTCCGCCTCTCTGACCCGGGAAGTGAGGATCTTCGCCGGAGGGAACGGCCCGGGGTGCGGCGGCACCAGGGCGCACTCGGTCCCGGTCCCGGTTCCGACCGAGGCTCGCTGCTGCACTCCGGTCACGGGCGCTGCCTTGGCGTTTCTGAGAAGTCAATTTTCTGTAGTTTTCGCAATCAGGCCAAATTTGCTTCGGCAGGAAGTTCAAATGTCATCTAATTGCTTTCATTTTGATGGTGTATTTTCCTCCGAAGCGGTGGTCTACGAAATCCAAAGGCCCAAGATTTGCCTCTTTTATCCCTTTCACATTCTTTCGGCTCCTCCGCCTGGAAACTGTGTCGCGTCTCCCAGCCGCTCGCTAGCAAGGGACATTTTTTCCATTTCGGTCTCTGCCAGCGAACTAACAGTAAAAGCGTTACTCAAAGTGTCACTGAAAACAACAGTCCAAAATAACCTTTGCCTACAGCCATCTCTGTGTCCCATTCTTCTCTCAGTATTAGTGGAGAGGTGGGAGCTGTGATCTCTGTTTTCACTGCCTTTTTAACAGCAACAATCCAATTCTACCAGCATTTAAAATGCAAAATGATCCTTTAGGCATTGCAGAATAATTTTCTTCTTATTTAATCAGAAAGGTGATTTTTTTCAAGCAACACATGCGTATGCACAAGCACAGGTTTTTTATTTGTGTACATGCAAAAAAAGTAAGTTTGTTCTTCTTTGCCCTTCACAATATAAACTTGATCCTAGTCCTCACTGGCACAAATGTACTTGTTTCTGAATCGACTTCAACAAATAGATGCCTGGCAATCTAGAGGCAGTGTTGGCAATGAACATTAAAATGAACATTAAAAAGAATGAGAGCATTACAATCACATGGGATTTTTTTTTTTTGTGTGTGTTTTTTTTTTGTTTTTTTTTTTTTTTTTTTTTTTTTTTTTTTTTTGTGAGTTCCTCCTTTATTAACACCATATTGGCAGGCAGGCCTCTAACGGTGGTGCCGGGTGCCTCGGTATCTGTCCCGTCTCCCTCAGCCCCCGCAGCGGCACACATCTTTCTGCAGTGTGAAATCTCCCCCCTCCCCTTCCCGTCAGAGGGTCAGGGCTGCGGAGTGGCCGATGCCGCAGATGGGGGCTGCTCGCCCTTGATTTATAGGGCAAACTGACCTTGCTGACACGGAAAGGAAGCCCCTATTCATGGGAAAGTGTGAGATCAGCAGAAAAGGGCGCTCGCCGAGGGAGCTCAATTTCTTAAGACAACTTCAGATTTGTGCCTTTCCCCAGCACGGCGAGGGGCCGAGCGAGGTGGTGTGTCAGGAAAGCCCCCTCCCACGGCAGCTCCGATGCGGCTGGGCGCGGGGCTCCGGGCAAGGTTCCCCCTACTCCTCCCCTGGCTCCCCGGTGCGGGAATTTGGCCATTCGAGGAATTTGTCCGCCAGCAAAACATCCCGGTATGCCCATGGCGCGGCTGATAGGCATGTAAATAATAGGACTGTTACTTCTGTTCGTCCCCGCTTTCTTATCTTCCTCCTTTTATTTCCCTAATTAAAAAAAAATATTTACTTTTATGTTGCATTTTCTTTTTCTCCCAAAAAGTGTTTGGATCCCAGTTCATCCGCAGGCGTGTCAGGTCTGTTTGTAACGCGGCGTATCGTTTCTCCTCTGACTCACAAATACACACACGGCGGTTGCCGTAAATTCCCCTTTAGGAGATCCTGGAGGATAAACGCCGGTCGGCAGCTCCGTCCCGCCAGTGCGGGGACGTGGGGACGAGCGAGCCAGCCAGCTCTGGGCTGGGGTGCTGATCTCTGTTACAGATTTCACGGAGGGAGCTGACTCCCTTCTGCCCACGAATCACCCTCTCAAGGAGCTTCCAGGAGCTTCAGCGAGGTGTGGTGGGCGAGGGACCGGTTTCCCCTTAGCTCGGCCCCACAGACTGCCCTCCATGTGGAGAGGGAGCCGTCTCCATCCCGAAGCAAAGCCATCTCCATCTCCGAATCCTAGCCTCTGCCTCTAACTCCCTCTCTCCCGCTGCTTTGTTTTCCAGCAGTGAATGACACTTCGCCTTACCCCAGCCCCAAGGTGGAGGAATGGAGCAGCTTGGGCCGAAACAGCTTCCACCCGCCGACCCAGCATGCCGTGAACGGGTTGGAGAAGAGCTCCCTTGAGCAGGAGGCCAAGTACAGCCAGGTAAAGAAAGAGGTGGGGGGCGGGCAGTGATGCTCAGGGCTCCTGATCTCGGCCTCGGGCTACCGTCCTCGGTTTGGAGCCGGTGCCGGACTTTCTTCTGTTTTGGTTTGCAAAGACGGGCGGAAAAAAGCCTGGCTCTCTTCGCTCCTCTCTCCGCTTCCTCCCCCGGCCCGGCAGCCGCGGCGCCCAGCACTCCCATCCCGCCCTGCTGCCGGCGGGCGGAGGGCTGGCGGGGCGGCAGCGATCGCATCCCGGGCCCGGGGCTGCCCCCGCCCCGCCCGCCCAGCGGGCGCTCCAGACCCGCCGCCATCGACCCCCGCCCCGGCCGGGCCAGCGGGCACGTCCCGCCGCCTCCGCCCATACAGCCGCGTTTTACTCTGTCCGCAGCGTGCTCTGTAGTCAGGGGAATAATTTGAAAATGAGATGTAATTGCTTCCTACATTAAGCATTTTTAAACGCTTAAGTAGACGGCGAATTTCCTACGTTTTAATTACAACACAATATAACTGTTACTTAATAAATCTCTGTCTAAATCTTTGTACTTGCTAATCAAGTCCCATGCCAGGAGAAAAGCTATAAAAGGCTCAACTGTTACTCGTTGGGAAAGCACAGGTTTTGAAAACATTTTTTCCGTGTGATGGAAACATTTCAAAATGCATCAGAGGTCTCTCAGACACACTGACTTCCCAGCCACACATTTGTTGTACTTAGAAGCAAGTCGAATAAAACCCACAATTGCTGTTTAGCATTTTTCCCATTCAAAGAGAGAGGTTTTGGACGTATTTTTTGAGTTCTGTGTCTGGTTTTAGATCCATGTAGAAGAAACTTTTGTAGCTCGTGTTTGATGGTGAGAGTAGCTGAATCAGACCCTCACATTCAAGATGTGTAGCACAAACTGCGGAACACTTGCAAAGAGTGGGCACAGTTGGAAATACTGTAGATCCCGATAGTGAACAGCTACATCATTACATATATTGCCTTTTAAACACTACACCACCCTCAATGCTATCCTATTTGTTTTGTTTTTCTATTATCCCATTATTATTATCTTCATTTCATAGCACAAGTTATGTGTCTATAGTGTAGCCATTATTGTATGATTAAAGATAGAATTAGACATAGATTTAGTGTTAATACTCCTTCTACAATTTTCTTTAAAGACTAAAATAAGCATTAACAGTCTTGCTAAAAAACAGTAGACACAGCTTGTCACTACTCTGTAAGAGCAGCTGTACTGTGGCTTCATTGTCTTAGGTTCCAGGCTGGGCCTTCTGCACACAGTCCTGCTGAAATATTCACAGGATCTTGTTCATAGGCTATAAACCATGGCCTCTGATGGATCTCATTTATTTCACAGATGTGTTGAGAAATAGTGTTTGAGTTATTGAGTTATTTTCAATGTTGGTTTGGAAACTATTTTTTACCTTTTCTTTTTTTCTTTTTTTTACTTTCAATATTTATGATTTCATCTTCATAATATATAACTGTTCTATTGTCAATATCAGTTTTACTTTAAAGTTTTGTTCAGCCTGAAAGATCACCTGATAAATGTTATTTAAACATACACTCTATTTAAATTCTGAGAAAATTGCTATTAATAAAATGGATTTCACTTATCCAAATAAATTGTCCAGAGAGTTTCAAAGGGCAGAAAAGCCATATTCAGAACCCTGCTTTCTAAAGGAAGATATAGACGAGGTTCTTCCCAGCTTCTTCCCTGTAATAATAATATAGGTAAAGAGAATTTGGCTTTGGAAAAGTTTAACACACAGACCAGTCTATTTATATAGTATTCAGAATTGTTATCCAGAGAATTAATTTGAATGTGCATTAATTGCTTTACAAGTGCACTACCTTGCTAATTAAGAATATGTTAAAAAAAATCATGCTAAATAAGGATGGGAAAATGTAATAATTTGCAGTTTTTGCCACATTCCTTTTGCCAAAATATTTATTCCAAGCAGTGTGAAGTGAAGCTGATAAACCAAATTCCTGCTGCACATAGTGCTGACTTACTGTATTTTTGCTGAAGTGTAGTGAGTCTGGAGTGACAGCCTGTGATAGTAAAGACTTACAAAACTCTCTGACATCATCGGATTCATGGTCTCTTGCAATGTATATGGTTTTGGGTGTAAAGAGATGAGCAGGGGATATGAGACAATATTGGTTCATTTGTGAATCTAGCAGGGAGGTATCTGGAATGGTGGGAAAATGGGGAAGTCTCAAATATACTTGATATTCCAGAAGGACTATGGTGAAATAGGCTGCGTCATTGTACTTCGGGGTAATTGCTATTTCCTTATCTCTTTTGGGCAAAGCTTGTTACAAAAACTCTTAAGGGTCTTATGGAGGCAGACATCAGATTTCCCCCAGAGAAGAGAAGTGATTGTTCTGTTTTTGTGTCTGTATTATCAAAATCAGAGGTGCCTACAAGAGGAGGGAATCAAGTTTGGATGTTTAACTTAGGCTTCCCAATTTCACCACAGAAACAGAGGAAATGTGCTCTGAAGCACATTAACAATGGATTTTGTGTGAGGGATAGGTAATTCTGTATTTTCCAACAAATATAATCTATGTATTTAAGCATCACCAACACCCAAAGTTCACCTGTCCATAGCTTGCAAATAGCTCCATAGTCTTTCATAGCAAGTGAAAGACTTCTTCCTCAGCTTTAGTCATGCAAGATAATATTTTGCTTCTCAAGAAGTCCCCTGGAAAATCCCTCTGTGTGAGAAAGACTGGAAAAATTGAGACCAGAGAACAAGGTCTTGTGTTCTTTTACAGTAAATTTATTTGAACACTTCTTTTAAATTACATACATTTGTTTTAAGACACAGGATAATGTAGCCTTCTTGTAGGCAAAACTCTTATTGACATCCAAGACTTGTCAGGCAGCAGCCAAGGCTGACCTCTCCTTGGTTCCAATGACTACATTTCAGCCCTTGTCCCCACGCATCAGTGGGAATTCACCCACAAAAAAGGCAGGAAGACTTCACATTTTTGCCTTGACAATATGCAGTCACACTAGTTAAACATGAAACTGGACCTCTGGATGTAGATTTTTCATTTTTTGTATTATGGATTTCCTGGGGCTTTTGTTTGCAATGTTGTTCCTATTTGGGTTTCGGGAGTTGAAAGCTCAGCCTGGCAGACTGCGAATCTGTACAAAACATTCCAGAGAAAACCAAAAGATGCCTTGTCAAGTTTCCATTCAGGTTTAATTACCTGATGTCCCAGGTTGTCATTTATACGTAAGCAATTGCATAATTTCCCTGGTGTATCACACTCACAGATTTGTCACATGGCTTTCAAACAGGGTGACTGTGAATCAGAGAAACTGAAAAGGAAAATAGATTTTCCCAAGAGTTTGACAGTTTTGTGTCATACGCATTTCATACAGAGTTCAGTTATATTGCATTATTTATGGAGGGAGGCACATTCAGCGTGGTGTTCAGGTGCTTCTAAAGATAATTATGCTATTGTTGCAAAGGATGAATATTCTGAGTATTTTCTTTTGCATTGCACAGCTGATACTGACTGCATTAAGAAAAAATAGCTGAAATGACTGCAATATGAACACATTTGTAACCTGCATTTGAAATCAAAACACTTAATAAATATGTATTGTATCTAAAATGCAGATCTCAGACATCTGATGCTTGTGACTTGCTGGACTAATATCATAGATGTTCAAAGTGAAAAAAAAATTGTGATCTGTATTTACACATGTATGAGAATGAAGAAAACCTGACATACGTCTATATGATTGCTGAGAGGCAAATAGCTCGGAAATAATTTCTTTTCAGAATGACTTTCTGTGTGCGTTGCAGGAAGCAGATGTGCATATTGCCAAAGGGAGCTGATACTCATTAATGGGAAAAAGCTTGTAACTGGGTGGGTCTAAGAGCAAGCTCGCTCCTGGAAATGGTACACTTTTTGGAGGCCTCATCCCAAACTTATTGGAGCTGCAGAAAATACTCCTCCTAATTCAGAGGGGTTCGTGAACATCGTTTGAGTGAAGTCTTCCTCTGACACGCTGGCCAAACCCCTTAGCAGCAACTACCTCAGGTCTGTCTCAGCTGAACTTCATCAGCTGGTAGGGGATGAGTTTTTGGCATTGCTGGGATATCACTCCCTGTCCCTCAGCTGCATTCTGACCGGGGGCCGTGAGCTCTGTGTGCTGCAAGCACATAAAGGGAAGGCTCCATTTTAGGGCAAGTGATTGCAAATGTAGGTGCAACTCTGGACAATTACTTGCACAGAAAATGTAGCTAATGTAAACATTTAGTTCCAGATCTTTCATTTATAGATGAACAGTGAACAATGTTTGGTGGCCATGCATCTGTAACTGTATCTGCAGTGCTTAGAACCCACAACACGGGGTAACTTCTTTGGGGACAACATTAAAATATAGTCTTAAATATTATGGCAAATTATACCGCCCTCCTACACACATGATTTACTGAAAAAATTAATTAGCAAATTACTTATTTGGCATCTTACAATGCAGGATCCAGGCAGTTGGATTCCAGCTATGGGTCTGTGCAAAATCCATCAATGACAAAGGTCCAGACGTACTGCTCCTCAGTCATACCCAGGCAGCAGCGGGGTGAAGCTGCGAAAGAGAGGTGTTTATTTGCTTTCTTGCTGTAGTACCCAGCAGCATTGTTAGCAGAGTCTGGTGCAGGGGTTCAGACCTTGGCTTGGAGACTGGTTCTGTGTCACTCTCACTAGGATCTCCAGACCAGGCCTTCTATCAAGACATTGCCACTAAGACAGCTTGCTCAAGGTCTAGGCATCCTTGTCATTGCATGTTGTGGGTGAGGGGGATGAGCTGATCCCACTACATGCACCCGATTCCTCCCCAGGTGATCTGGATGGCACCCAATTCGAACCCCATTTGTGAGACCTGCCTCTTACTGGCCACCTGCTTCCACGGCCAAAACACAGTGCCCTGTCCACCAACCCACATGGCTTCAGGGCACTCCACCCGGATGAAACTAATAAAGAAAGTCAGAGAGGTGAGTGAATGGTATGATGACACTCAGACTGCACTCTAAGCACCTTCTGCTCAAAGGACCCCAACCCACCAGAAGGTCTGCCATGACAAACATGATCACGGACTGTAAAGCGGGAGTGATGGGAGATATCTATCACAGCCAGGGAGCAGAGTGCCAGGAGCAGAAGTATTAGATATGATTTGACCTTTTCAGTCTTGGTTCTTGCAGTAGATTGGCAAGTATATAATTCTCCTTAGTGTACCAGCTTCCCAGTAACTGCCTCTGCAGCATCAGAGATTTGCTAGGCATAGGAGACTGCTGTTTTGGCTGTCCCTGAAAAGAGCAAGGTGAGGACTTTACCAGTTTGACCCCATATTTGCCTAGCTTTTAGACATCAAGAATCCCTTTGAAGTGTCTGTCTCTCTAAGTCTCCTCCCCCAGTTTAAATTAAATAACAGCATATTGAAATGACAATATATTGCTAAGTATATAATAGGAAGGCATTTTTCATAGAAACTTTCAGTAATACGTTATGGTGTTAACCAACAGCATAGAAAAGAACTAATGTTTATTTCTTCTAGTTTATTTGCTTGTTTAGTGTCCATGTGTGCCCTGCCCAATTCCAGATTTTGTCAAAATACCAAGGGAGAAGTATTGTGCAAATCTTTTCTAAAACTATGGGAATCTGTTGTTAATTTCAACTCAAAGGAGATTGCTTATATGACATGATTTTTTTCCCCTATGCTTTCCTATTGTCCTCATAAACCCAGTATATCTGTCTAAGGAAGACTAAGAGGTGTTTTTGTCATCAGAACCAGGCTTTGTGCTTAAAGCAACCGGAATTTTTTTCACTCCACTTTGAAATAGTCTGGTTGTGAAGTTTGTTAAATAGTAGAACATACCCCAAGATCCAGCATCTTCACTGGAAAGGCAGTGACTTTGATTTATATCATCCTTCTCAACCTGGTGTATGAAAGGGAAGCAACCACTCAATGACATTGTAGACCTTGAACTATAATCTACATTTGGAGATGTTTAGGGGGACCTGTTAGTGTGTGGTATGCTGTGATCTCTTCACTGTGAAAGCCATCTAAACCCACTGTGCTTCTGAAGAAGCACTGGAAGATCTTGCTCCCTGCTTTTCCCTCAGAATGTGCTTAGGTTTTACAGCAACCTCTGTCTGCCTTTTATCCACCATGCCTTTTTCTCCTCTCTTTTCCTCCATTGTTTTTGTAGTAGATTACTCAGTGTCAGAGAATGAGTGGTGTTTTTTTCCTTTTTTCCTTCCCTCCTTTTCCCTATCCCTTCCCCCCCGCCCCCATTTTTTTTCTTTTCTTTTGTTTCTGCTGTAGTTTGCATTGGAAAAGATATAAAATGCCCCTGGCTCCTTCAGGAAAGGATTGGTGATGGTGTGTAAATTCAAGTTACTATTACTATTTCCAAAACTGAGATTTTATTTCCCTGAAGAGGCTGAGATTTAAAACTGGATAAGAAAATATAATTTAGAGTGATCTTAATGCATGTCCCAACTATAGTTAAAACACTCAGTTGATATTATCTGGTTTGTGTTATTCACTGCAGCTCGGGATGGCGATAGGTAAAGGAAACAACTTTAAGTTAATAAAAAAGCACATTAAACACGGGGAACGGGATCTGCTCATTATGAAAGGACTGAACTTTATTTTAGAAGAAGGAGGGGTGATTTTCTTACGCAGTGCATTGTTGTCCATTGAATTTAATAATGAGAGAAATAGCTGCAAATGAAATGGCATCTTTTTAAGAGATAATGTATAGGATTGAGTAGCTAACTATGTTTGAAATCTTAGAACACTTCAGCTCTAAGAATAAGTCTGTTTTAATTTTGACTTCAACTAGAATTACAGCATTACTTTGAACAACTTACAGTGAAAAAGAAGGAGTGTAATTCTCCATTCTTGAAAGCTCTTTTTTCCTTTTTCAAATCAGTCTTCTGGAAGTCAACCCAGTTCAGCTGAGCAACAAAGCAGCTATGTAAGCCCCTTGCCCATGTGTTATTTTTAAAAGCTTCTCAATTCCAATGTATTATCACTGTTCACTCTTTCTTGAAAAAAGGCAAATATTATATTTTATAATATTATACAAAATTAATTTCTTACATACAAAATATTTCCTCTCCTAAGATTTTTTTTGTATGTCAAAATTATTTAATGTCAGTGTCCTAATTTTTTCAGAGTCTTATTTTCTGCTGATTGCAGTGAAATTAACAGAAAATCAAATCAGGAATATGTTCAATAAAATAAGTTTATTCATCTAGGAATATGGAGATTTAGTCTAATGAAAATATTTTTGCAAGAATATTTTCCAACACTATAAACAGCAAACCATGATTTGCATGATTAACTCTGGCTAGGTTATTCAAATACACCTTAGCAATTTAATCTCATTTTTTCTTAAAAAATATTTTTAGTAAAAGTCATTATCATAAATAGGGGAAATTTACTTAGTGTTCACTTTTGTATACCCTTCTTTAGGTAATTGTGACTTACCTGTGTAGGCACATTAATTTTAGTGGAACACTGATCTGAATTGATTTGTAGTATCATAATTTTTCCTGTTGATGCTGTACAACTGAATTGCAGCTTCAAAATTTAGCTCTAATTTAGTAACTACAATTTTTACAAAAATATTATTTAAGTTTATCAATTTTAACACCTAAAAAACCTCAACTTCTATTACTTAGATGATTTAGTAATGCCATTTTCCTAAATGATACTTCTATTACATGCTTGCTGCTGCTGTTTTACTTGGAAAATGTGTTTGCTCTTCCCTAGGGATCCCATATGTTGGCTTGATTTATAATTCATATTTAATCTCCAATTATAAAGGGAGATTTAGCATGTTTGCTTCCTTGATGTTTGCAGTTTGTGTTTGATTGTTCCTCGTCTTGTTGTCATAATCGTTTTAACTGATTATGTGCATGTCCCTAAAAATGAGATATCTGGATTTTTGTGCCAATTTGCTCTTCTGATTGAAGGACTAGATATTTTGCTCCCTGCTACGATTTTTCTTGCTGTGGAAAGAATAACTGCTGCAATAGCTTCTTCATGACTGTGTTTACAGGCCATTTGGAAAAGATTCATCGTTTCCAGAAAATGTTAGAAGGTTTTCATTTTGAAAACCATCAGCGAGAGGGTGTCTGTGTGTGTGCGGAGCTGCGGCAGTGTCCCTGCAGAGAAAGCTGCTGCCAGCGCTCCACGGTGCTCCCAGTACCTGCTCCCAGTACCTGCTCCCAGTAGCTGCTCCCTGCTACCTCTGCTGGCTGGTTTCTGTTGCTCTCGGGGAAGGGCTGTGCTGCAGGATCAAGGCAATGTGCTGAGCTTGCTGATCCAAGGACAGGAAGGATTCATTCCATCCAAGTCAGTGTTAGAATTGCGAGATACAAACGAAAACAGCAACCTTATTCACCAGAGGTGTGTCCCTTAAGCCGTGACACAGACTGAACTTTTGATGACTGTAGCAGGGGATTTTGGGCTGAGTCACTGTCCAAGCTCATTCAGGCTGCTGAACTAGGTAACTCGAGCTTGAAGGCTATGCTGTTTCTCCAGAAACATTTTTAAAAATAGTAATTTAGAATACTTCTACAAAGCCTGCGTTCTTAGTCCATGCAATACATGAACTATTTAATTAAATATTGTAACAGTTATATTACAATGGCCAAGTCATTTAAATAATGATTTTATTATTACTTACAATTATTTAAATAATTGTAAATAATAACAATAAGAAAAATAATTTACATTCTTTTTTACACCTGCTTTAGAGTTAGACTATGAAATTGAGGAGGCATCCACCTGTGGCATCAAATGTGCTCTTGTTTGTATTCACATAAAACTGAAATGAGATCCTTTACATTATTGCCATTAATGACAGCTAACATAAATACCAGTCTGTGATTTTGAATGTTACAATCTGTGTCATTTTCTGAAACATTTAGAAGCAAGATGGGAAGAGAAATAGGAGATGAACTAGTTTTGACACTGAGAGAACACATATCTAGCAAGCAAAAGTCAGAGAAGGAAAAGTAGGAAAGGGAATGAAAAAAAAATCATATAAATTCACTACAATATATAATTAGAATTTATACCATGAGGACTGAAAGTGAAATTTAGCTTGCATGTTTCTCTGGTTCTTCTGTGACCAAGCCAGAAAAAACCAAAATCAGGTAGTTTGTCTGACATGGATTGACTGGGAAGTTTGTCCAGAAAGCTTGCACCCTTGTGTCTTCTTACTATGAAGGAGAGAGGAAGCTGAAGCTCTGCAATGCATTATACAAGCATAACCATCAAAACAGATATCAAGGTGTATGTGATGGTTACCTCTGGTTGTGAAAGAATTATTCAGACTTTTAGGAGTCCAAGCAACTAATGGAAATTACTTATTCCAAAGACTTTCTCACATTAGCTTGGTTCTAGTCTTGCTTTTCATCCACCCTCTGTGTTGCAAATTACAAACAGACTAAAAACAATGACAGAAAAATTTGTCTCTAGTTAGTATTGTATCTTAAGTGACCAAAACTAAAGATTCCATCTGTTAAAACTACTCAAGCAACTCCTTTATTGGTAAAAATATGTGCAGTCTGCTTGTTTCAGCAGTACCATTTTGTGTGACCCAAAGCAAGGCTTCATGTCCACCCTGGTTTTGATTTCTCATCTCAGTATTCCTTTTACTGTCACTGGCAGGTATCAGCAGCAAATTGGCAGAGAGGCACCAAATCCAACTTGTGATTCTGACCCAATTACTCTTGTTTTGCTGGTAGCTTTGCAAGAACAGGTTTAAATGAATTTGTGAGTTGGTGGGAGGTGATGTGTTCTAGGTTTCAAATGTAGCTCTAAAGTTTAGAAATACTTATTCCATCAGTTGTCTGAAAACATTGATAGAAGCAGCAATTGAGAGCAAAAGTTTCTCCCTGATTTTTGTAGAATCCAGAAAGTAGGTACTTTTAAATGGGATCCCTTATCTCCTACACAGCAGAGATTCTTGTTCAGCTACAACTAAATGTTTGTTTGTTTGCTTTAAAAAATTAGATTTCCCTTGAAAAATGATGGTTCAAATTAAGAAAAAAAATATTTATAAAACTTAAAAGCCAGGTTCAAGAACCTCTGCACTTAAAACAAATTCTTAGGGTTTTAAAAATTCATAAACACCATGGGGTTCTTGCACTCCTAATTACAAATGTTTAGATTTTGGTGTTCACTTCCTCTGATTGAAATACTACAGGATGAATTATTCATCCAGTATATACAGGGTCATGGAACTTAATCCCCTCCATTTATTTTAAATGAATGTCATGTTTGTAAAAAGTGCCAGATTGACAGACAAGATTCCACCCTTCTGATAACCTACACTTTGTATCTAAGGCTGTTTGGAAATAAAAAACGCTTCTGTCAAGACTATTAGTCCAAATCTTTCACAGATAAAATTCAGAGATGAAAATTTGGGTGTTGGGGTTTTGTTTTGTTTTTGTTTTTTTTTTTTTTTGAGTAGCATACTTTAAAATCATATAGAGTGAGATTTTCTCTACCCCTCATCTTTTAATTCAGGTCAGAGGAAGCCTCTGACTGCTTTGTGGGTATGGCTCAAACCTCCCCTGAGGCAGAATTTCACTCTGTGCTGGGCCAGTTCCTACCCATCCCAGTGCTGCTGCTTGGCTGAGGGCATCTGTGGCATCCACAGAATCATGGTTTTGAGTGGTAAAGCTTTGTAGCAGTGCAATAAAAATAAGAATGATTCACCAATTCAGTGAGGCAGTGATGACAGACAGCACTGGTGGCCTCTGATAGGTTGCAGCTGGTGGTCCCTACAGAACTGTCTCTATGTCCTGCCCTCAGTAGTTGGGGCAAGATCTTTCTGACATTCAGAATAGACTACAAAAACAACAGTTTTCACAACTTTATTTTGAGTAAGACTCTGTGTGTGTGTGTGTGTGTGTGTGTATAAAATGATTGTTCTGGCTGCTATAAATCTGTATATGTATTCTTTTAAAATAAGCTTTTACAAAAACTAGTGAATCTTCCATCAATTTCCATCTGTTTTATCAACAACAACCCAGGTGGCACTTACAGTATGATTCAACAGGAAACCTGGGCTTCTTCATGAAT